>NC_092825.1:63814494-64561994 GCF_039878825.1 Excalfactoria chinensis | reverse complement strand
GCTCTGAACAAGCTATTGAAAAGACCAAGATGAGCTTCTGCAGGGATTTTAAGAGCTGCAGAAACTGCATCATGGTGCAGTGAGTATGACTTGGATTCAGAGAGAAAAATTTGATGACATGGGAGCACGTAGATGCTCAATTGCATTTCATTTCTAGCTTGCTGCCAAACAGGGTGCATTCCTGTGAGAGAGAAGGCTGGTACCAGTGTTTGGACTTCATTTTTTAATGACTTCCACAACATCCCCATAAAGAGCAGTATTCAGGTGGCCTTCTTACTTGTTGTGATATTCTGGTGCACCATTTTGTTCCTGTGGATTTCCTGGCAGTTATTGCACTGCCAAGGGCTCTTGCCAGGATCTGTGGTTGCAGAGCTGGCATATGTCTGAATCTCCAAGGGGAGTGTAAACAAATACACATCAGGCTACTGTTTATGCATTTCTACAGCCACATTTCTTATTGAGAGTATCTACTCTGTTATCCTTCATTGAGCCTTTGATTATACATGTTGCCCAACCTCACAAGTGAAGTTCTGGGTGCTCGTACAGTCCTCAGCCCAACCAAGGGGAGGAGAGATGGATATCCTTTAATTTCAGCAGTCTGAAAATCAGGCACCTGGCTTAAATTGGTGCCAACTCCCTGCCCTGATGGTGAAGAAAGCTGGATCATTTTACTCTGCCTTAAGATAGGTGTTTAGGATGGTGGTGGTGACACACCATGGCAATGCCTTTCTCACTCCACAGAGGGTCTAAATGATCAATTTAGACAAGGCACCAAACTGGGAGCTGGCTGAAGCTAGAAGAGAAGACTCACACAACACATTTGTGAGTGCTGTTACTGCTACACAGAAGGCAGTGTGGAGGGTCATGGGAATTTAGTGTTCAGGTACAGAGGAATGGCCTGTATCCATGGAACTTGGAACTGCCAATCCTGTTGACCAGCTCCGTGCATTTATGCTGTTAGGCAATAATGGATCTCCTGCTGTGTAATGGGCGAAATAGAAAAGCTAAAACAAAAGCTTGCACCCTATGTTCCATTACAGGAAATTATTCGTGATGTCAAGTTGTCCTCGAATACCTGAAAACATTTCTAGCTTATCTCAGAAATGCTCTTTAATTCGCAGAACATTTCCAGACTCTAGGGCCTGTCTCCTTTGTCTGGTCCCTCCTTCTCCTCTTCTTCCCTCTCGCTGAGATGTTTATATGGTTTTAAACTTTGAAAGTGTGTATGTTAACTATTAATGTTTAATTCCGAGGGGTGCATTAATATTCATAGTAAGTGTATTCATCCTGTGGCAGCAGTGGCTTGAATTTTCTGATGCAATTCACTAATGTATTTTACGTTTGCACTAATAGTCGGAACTCCTGTTTGTATATCTAAAATATTATCAGAAAAGCACCAAAACGTGTGTGGCCTCAAGCACTGAACCTATTTCTCAAAGCTCCTCTGGGGCAGAATGCTGATGGTTTGAGTGGTTAACAGTCATCAAGAGCTTGGAATTATTAAACCCTCTGAGCGAGGGCTTGGTGGGTTTTTTTTTTCCATGTGTATATATGAAAACAGTCGTTCTAGATGATGACAGAGTTGCGTATGGGCCTAGAAATGTAACATAATGCTTACAAGGAATGGAAGGAGGGAATGTAGGAATGGAAAGAAAGAAAGAAAAACAAATGTTTGAACAAACTATGTGTGGCTGTTGTGGGATTACTGTTTGTGCCTTCATGTAGTAAAAATTCCCTGGTACAAAATCTAGGGATGGTGTGCTGTAGAAATGCTGGTTGTGTGAAGCAGAAGCAATTGTAGCCATTTAAGTGAATAAAAGAGGTCTCGTTCTCTTGGAGCCAGAGTTTACTTGACACCACATAGTAGAAGGGCTATTAAGAAATGAAAGAAAATAACCTGACTGGAAGAATGGAGTGTTCTGCAAGTATGATATTCAGCTGGAAGAAGTTGAGAGACAGAACTTTGCTTATGACCAAAATTGTCAGGAGCCATTGGTGCTGATAGAGGTTGTATGTTTTGTGTGTTTCAAAGCCAGCATGATACCAGTGGAATAATATTGCACGTATGTGGAATGTACTACCTCACATTCAGAAATTCAATGTGAGATAATTGATTTTTTTTACCTGAAGACAGGGAGAAAAACTGATTAAGACTTTTTGGGTGACTGGAAGCTGAGCAACACTCTTGAAGTTCTGGGACAGGTAACAAATTCCCTGATGAGGGGCTTAGATTTTGGTTAAAATCTAGCACAAGAGAGGCAGATTTCAAATGAACCTTTCACAAAGGAACTGAGGCTTGCCAATGAAACAGATTCATTACCAAATGAGGCTGATGCATGGGGATGTGACACTGTAGTTCAAATGGGAATCCAAAATACGTGAAGAGACTCAAGGCAGAAGGGAATGCAGTATTCAAAGACAAAAGTGAGAAAAGAATATGCAGTTTCCTTTTCTAAATGAACCTGAAGAAGATAATTTCTAGCATACCAGAAAAGATGCAAGAAATGCAGTGGATTACAGTAGCTGATAAGGAAAAGCACAAAATAGACAAAAGGGATGATGGCAGCATTCTTGTTCAAAAAGCTTTTCCGCTGAACTGTGGATAGCACTGTGGCCATGGACTGGCCATCAAGCTGGAAATGAGAGGTTGTTATTTTTAATGTGGGTCCTGCTTGTTAAGCTGGAACAGTGTGGCTAGCACTGCAGGCAGTGGAAGATAAACCCGGTAGATGTTTGAGTTTACCATAGAACATGTCAACAGGATACAGTTAATACATTGGAGATGGTTAAGGCTAGTTTCAAGAACAGGAGATTCTCAGGACTTTTTTGAAGGGGACAAAGAGGAATGATATTCAGTGATTTGGGTGATACAGAATGTGGAAGAACTCTATGAATAGTACTCCTGGAAAAGCTTTCCTAACTTTACTAGTTTCTATTGCAATTTGGTAGACCCCTGTGTCTGTTTCTGTAGCTTTAATGAGTCAAACCCAAATTCTGTGTTTTCACAACCAGAATCCTTAAGAATACTTGAAGAATTTTTAGTCAAATCTAAGCTTCAAGGCTCAGGCCCAGCCTTAAATAAAGGTAAGTCAAATTTTGGAGTATTCTTCAGTAACTTCTTTAAATAGAAAGTGGAGTTCAGCTCCACGTATCATCCTCACTACCCCTACAACTATGGTTAACCGATTGTTAATTGTACTCCTGTACTACTGTACTGCAAAACAAAACAAAACAAAGCAAAAAACCAGCATTGGCATGGTTTACAGTATAGCTAAGCACCAGGGGAAATGTCTGCATTTTCTGCTAGTCTCTTTTTTCTACTGCCCATCAGGACCCCAAAATATGACTGACTATGATACAACTCTGTCTTGGTCATGATTAGTATGTCCATCAAAAAGGGAAGTATCTGGTTTGAAGGTATAGTGATAACGTAACTGGAAGAAACTAGAATGCTCTGATTTTCTTGTTCTCATCATAGAATCACAGCATGTCTTGGGTTGGAAGGGACCCTAAAGACCATCCAGTTCCCACCTCCTGCTGTGGGCAGGGATGCCACTCACAAGATCAGGCTGCCCAGGGTCCCATTCTCCAGACAGCCTGTTCAGTGCCTCACTGCCTTCCAAGAAAAGAATTTTCTCCTAATGGCTAATCTACATCTACCCTCTTTTAGTCTAAAACCATTCCTTGTATTCCTGTCACTATAAGACCGTGTCTAGTCTGATAGCCAATTTCCCTCCTGCTTGTAAGCTCCTTTTAAGTACTGACAGGCCACAGTGAGGTCTCCCCAGAGCCTTCTCTTCTTCAAGCTAAATAAGCCCAGCTCCCTCAACCTCACTTCATAGGAAAGGTGCTTCAGCTCTCTGAGCATCTTTGTGGTCTCCTCTGGACCCATCCCAGCAGCTCTATATTTTTTCTTATGCTGTTTTGTAATACTTTTTGAAAGACAATAAAATCCCTGTCAAAAGAGACAGAAATTACTAACCCCAGGTAACTTCACTTTCTCAGTTTTCAAGTTCGAAAAAGAAACTTGCAGGTAGTCTTCTACACATTCCTCACTCAAAAGCAATACTTTTGCAAGTCCCCACATTGACTTGTATTTCTATCTCAGGCATGGCTTGTTTCAAGGCATTTGAAATAGCTTGCAATCTGTTAACTCTCAAGCCTCAAAAGTCCTTAGGGCTCAGTCTTCTTTTGCTTTCTTCCTCTGGACCACAGACATAGGCTGCAAGTTCCTGGGACTTTGGTTTTCCCAGCAGCTCTGTATTTGCTTGAGCACTTAGCACTGAGCAGTGGCTGAAGTAATTAGTAGCTATAGAAGAGGTTGTAAAACAACACGTAGTTTATAGGCTTCTGGGTTTTCAGTCAGTGACTATGTGGTGATGCTGTGGGAGTAAAGCTCTTCAAATCTTTTGGTGATGCCTATCCTACTGGCACAGTACCATATATCAGTTCTTGTGTGAAACACTGGTGAATATTAAATCAGTGCAGTAGGTTTTATTATCTGTTGGTTATCCAGACCTCTTTTATGAAGTCAGACATGATTATTCCATATCCAAGAAGACAGAAACTTTGAAAAGCTGGATATGTGGCTTGTGTTTGCACCGAGAAACTGCATGAATTATTCTCCCATTGAATTTTCACTCCTGAAGAAAAACTTCATTTCTAACTCATTTGACCAGAAATTCCATCCCTTGCAAACCCACAAAGATGCACATAACTTGTATTGCATCAATACAGCAGTATTTGAATGTTCCTTGTGCCCATTTGTCGGAGGAAGCAGTTTAATGTAAGAACTGGAACAGCGGAGGTTAGCATCCAAAGTTTCCGATTCTCTTTTCAGCGATGCAATTTATATATTAAGACTTCTATTTGCAGTTTTGGTAGCTGCAGATAGATAAATGGAGGCAAAAATGTTGTTGATTAATTACTACATTTTTTGCAGCAACTCGGAGGGAGAAATGAATTAGCCTATGGTTTCTTCTTCCTCTGTTCATTTGCAAACATAAAAGGCTATGGGCATGGTAATTGAATTAATTATTTCACCCACTGGAAGAATGACAGACTCTAGCAAACGAAGCCCTAAAAGTTTTGTTTTCACATGCCCTGTCCACAGTTCTTAGCAAGTTTCATAATGGATTTTATCAGCATTAGTGCTACCTGTCATAACTACATAATTACAACACCTAATTATATTATTACTTATTTACTCTAATTATGTAATTGGATGTAATTGGTGCAATTACATAGCTCCTCAACCGGCTGAAAACTGCTCTAAAACCTGCCTATGTTCATAAAGAGTAAAGGATTCTGTGATGCATTTGGCCATGTCCCTAAAGCAAGGCGATCTTCAGTAGGAAATTAATGGTTCTGCCCTCTTGCCGTGGAGATCACTGGGACATTGAGCCTTTTATATTGTGATAGCATCTTAAAAGTATTAGTTAACATTTTGTTTCATCTGTAAATATATCATCCCCAAATGGCAAATTCATAATCTTAAGCATCTGTTCAGGCTACACTTCAGGATACCCAGTATTCCCACTGAAATCCATGGCAAAATCCCCAACAGTGTTATAAGCATTAGGCAGAAGAGACATTGATAATGTAGCAAAATATTTTAGCTACTTCATTCTAAACGTTGAGAAGGCGTCAGCTTAGTTTCACTAACATTATTAAATAAAATAAGTATTTGGCAAAATGTCTTGGCAATTTCCATGTCACAAGGAAAAAAAATCTAGTTCTTTGGGTGGTGTTTGTTGTGATTTAATTGCTGAAGTTTGAAAGTTGAGCTGAGCTTCTCTCATGAACTGGTGCTGCTGTATCTTTTCTTCCTCCCTCCAGTCTCATGTTTTTGCCTTCTTTTTCTGTTAGATACCCAGAAGTGGGTATTACATTTGAAAGCAGCACTGGGAATAATGCCAAGTGAGCCATCAAGGAGCCTCATGATAGCTGTCATTCTGCCCTCACTGTGTGCCATTCTCTGTTGGTTTCCTGCCCTCTGCTGCCTTGATACTGTCCAGGCTCAGATCTTGACTGCAATCGCTGTGAGGTCTTGCCCAGAAGTGAGCCTCTGAGGCTCATGGGCAACTGTGACCTGAGTGGAGTTTTTGGGTATCACAGTGAAATCTCTGCCTTTGGCATCATGAGGCCATAAGTCTGACATCCAGACTGTTCAATGGCCATCCCTAAGGAAATCAGGGATCTCCAGATCTGGAGGAGGCAGGTCTAAAGGAAAGGAAGCAGGTGAGGTAAGGGCATTGAAAAAGCACAAAGGAAGAAGAAGAGGATCCTGACAGTGGGCCAGCAAGCAGAAGCAAGGTTTGTAGAACAAGCTGTTCTTTTCTGCTGTCAATGTTTTTCAAAGAATGTAATAAAATAATATGTACTAAAAGGGCTGTTGACCTCAGGTCTTAAAATATAACTTCTTTGTAGAAGAAAAATAAAAAAAAAAAGTTCTGGCATCCAGGATTTTTTCTATTCTGTTATCCTTTGTTTTATGAATTTTGGAGGCAAAAATTTTCCCCACTGATTTTTCTCTCTGGCCTGTAAATGCTCTGCTTCTATGACACTCTTATTACAGACAAAGATTGCTGTTGAGGTATTGCCTAAGGATGGCCTAAACCATAGAAATGTCAATGTAAGGTAGCATTAATACTGCAGAAGGGATACTGTGGTTGACAAGAAGATGCATTGGGTGTTTCTCACTTGCACTCCAGTGATTCGTGCTAGACAGTTTGAGAAGTTTCCTCATCCAGATGTCCAACAGACCCTTCTGTTGCAATTTACCAGAACAATAGCAGAGGGGACAGAATCATAGAATCATAGAATTACAGAATGACTTGAGTTGGAAGGGACCCCAAGGATCATTGTGTTCCAACCCGCCTCCCCCCCCCCCCCCGCCAGATATAGGGCCACCAACCTCCAGATCTAATACTAGACCAGGCCGCCCAGGGCCCCATCCAACCTGGCCTTGAACATCTCCAGGTATGGAGCATCCACAGCCTCTCCGGAAGGACAAGCAATGTGTTGGCTCACACTTGAGCTTCTGCAGTTCACAGCCCTGTGTTCCAATGTACTGATGGCTATTTAAGACACGCCAGTCTGAACTGCACGTGTGGAGGAGAGGACACGCCACTATTTCTGCTGCTTCTCTGTAGATAGGAAAATAGTCAGCAGGGAGAAAGGGCACATAGCTGATAGGGGTGACCCTGTCAACTGCTACAGCTGAATCTGCCAGGGGCTGTGAGCTGTGGTTCTCAAACTGGCTCGCTATAAATAAACCTGTATTTTTAAGGTTTCTTCATTATCATAAATTCTAGTTCAACACTAAGTCTCTGATCTGGCAACTCATAGACTTCAGAATGCTCGCAGGACTTATGCATCCAAATGCTTCACTGGAGTGGGGCATAGACTTTATAACTTTCGGGAAGCTAATAATGCTCCCATTGTTAGGACTGATTTATTTTGCTGTTAAAAACTGGCCCTCCTCCAAGAAGGAGCAGATGTTATCAAAGCAAAGCTTGCAAGGATGAGATGTATGTACATAGCATTAAGCTATGCAACTTTTCCTTAATTACTTTTAAAAGACTGATACAATGCATGTCACATTATGAGTAATTACTTACTGTGGCAGATAGACCAATAGCACAAAAGCTAGATGCTAAATAAGATCTGAGGTCTCACTGACAGGCTAATTTCCTAGGAAATACAATGTTGGTTTTCTCTGTAGTTGTATTTTCATAAAAGAAGCAAATTAAAGAATTATGCCTAAGTAGATGATTTACTGCTCCCATTTTTGTTATGCTCAATATAGGGGAGAGGAAGAGCATGAGCAGTCAGCTTTCCATGTCCTTCCACATGGAAGCAGGCATTCGGATTAGGTGTGCCAAGTCCCAGAAACAGTCATTTTTGTGCATCAAGACCTCGCTAAAATTAACAGAGCATCTCAGAGCTGTTGAGAAATGATAAGGAATCATTGAACGAAGCTGAAAATATACTTAGTACAGGTTCAACCACTGCTTTTGACCTTCTTCATATACATGAGCGTGACTCAGTTTTACGTTTAAAGAGCACGCTGGGGTGTTGTTGCTTTTCTTTCTGTTAGGTACTGCATTATTTTTCTATTGTTGCTTTTCCTATTGCTCAAAAATGATGTTCACATCTTTAGGTAATCCATTACTGCTTTTCTTCTCCATATAATTTTGCCTCTATATTATTATCTCACAAGAGTGCTGAACACCTCCCTCTCCACTTCATAAAATAAGCAATTACAGTAACATGCCTAATTAGCTGATTTCCTTCCCATTTGTGAGTTTCTCAGAGCGTGAAAAGTCAGTATCACATGAAGACTTTGCATCTCTGTATGAAGCTCCTGTTCTGCAAGAGAGCAAGGCGTCTTCACTTCACTTCAAGGGCTGTACCTCTTTCAGATATGGGCTCTTTCCAGTCCACCATAGATAATTTGGTTTGCCTTCTTGGCTAGGTGATGTGTGAGATAGGGGGAAATAAAAGGAAAGGTGAGCTTCATTTGGGACCTCATTTAAAAGCTTGAGGTTTTAGTGGCTTAAGCTTATATACATTCGTTCAGAGACAAGAAAAATTACTTCTACTGCTGCTGTTTGAACAGGAAACCACAGATCTGATCCTACTTCCTTAGAAACGATGCCATTAGCTGGAGTAAGAGAGAGATCAGCATCAACCACAGATGCTACAACACAGGCAGTTTTGGTGCATGCAGTGAGGGCATGGAGATAAGCTTCAACCCTCCAGCTGACACAGTGAGGGGACAACCATGCAACCGTGCAGTGCCACTGCATCGCTGCTCAGCCCTACCTTGTTAACTCCTAAAGGGACAGGTCCCAGCACCAGCACAATCCTGGATGGTTTTGATTTTTTTCCTCTCCTTTGAAATTACTTTTGAATGAAAAGCTGTCATTAATTGAAAGCTACATAGTAAAACCTAAAACTCTCTGAGAGTACAATCATCCTGAGATTTGGGGGTTTTTTCCCCTGAAGCCTGGGAGCAGCGAGTTGATAATACCCAGCACTGCTCCTTTTGGATCTTGTGGTGGTGTAGCTCTGTTGTTAGTTCTGCTTAGTTCCCTCTGCATTTGAAGGATTTGTCTGCTGAACAATATTCAGGCTTTGATGACTGATTTTGTTATAAAGTTGTGCTCTGCCTGGATAGTACAGTGTAGTCACAGTCTCCTTGTCCTTCTTCCAACTCCAGTTCATTCAATTTGCTAATTAAAATAAATGAGCTGAGTTGGATTCCTGTTTTTTTGTTTGCTGCTGGCCTTAAAATCTCAAGGAGGGGTCTGGACACGAGGCAATGTTCCTTGAAACTTGCACATCCCCACGAACATCCAGGGGAGGTGTTCCAGCTGGAGCGCCCTGGAGCTGAGCAGCGCTGCTGGCAGGACACGGGCTGCGGTTCCCTGCTGGAATCCACTCCCGCCTCGACCTGCCAGAGACTGGAGCTGTTAACTTTCCAGGCAGCTTGCAAAAAACCACCTTTTATCCCTTTGTTAAGAAGCATGTGGCTGAGATGGATCTGTGTGTGGGCAGACCTTTATTCTGTGATTTCAAATGATGGAAAGGCTGTCCAAGGCATTGGATAGGCACCTACTTGTGCTTGAAAGCCTGGCAGGAGCAGAGGCTCGATTCTCCCAGGAATGGAAGCACGTGTCTTTGCCAGTTGAGACCTGAACCTTAACTAGAGTCACAGATACCGATAAGGTCATTCCCAAAGGGATAATGTCATGTTCAGATCCCAAAGCGTATAAACTGAATTCATATGATTTTGCACTCTAGGAGAAGCAACAAACACAGGAAGTCTTCAGCGTTACTTGAGAATATTATTGCAACATTTGAAAACCATTATTGTTCTTTGTATTACAGCGTTACTAAGCTTCTGGCTTCTTGAATGAGGAAGACACTCCAAAACTGTCCACAGCTAAGACAGATAGCTGCAGATGCTGAGGAAAAGGACTGTGGGTTTCCCAAAGACAGAAGAGTAATTAGTAAAAGAACAGGGAGATGGGTCTGAGGCAGTTGTCTTACCAAGGATACCATTTCAAAGTTGAACTCAAGGCACTGGGATGACGTTCTGCAAAAAGTAAAACAGGGGAAAGATGTAATATAGTGCTGCTTCTGAGTTCCCACATTTGAGAGACAGCAAGAGCTGTGAGGATTGCATGCACCAGTAGCATGAGCCCATTTTACAAGGTGTCATGGACGTGATGAAGTTGCTTGTTTTCTGTATCTGTTGTGGGAAGAAAAATGTGCAGGTCTGTATTGTTCCGTATGGATAAGTCTCTGAATTTGTATAACTTGGGTTCCATTGTGCCACTTATCTTTTGGGATCTGTTTTATGAGATTTGTTTTCGGGTTTTTCAAGTCTCGTTCCTAGAATCTCCTCTCTTTTTAGTTCTGTGGTTTTGTGTATGATAAAAAGCAAAGATTGCATCATCTTTAATAAAGGAGAAAATATATAGCCTGGAGGAATCAGATTAGTTCTAGAGAAAGAAATCAGTCAGGTTGGCAAATTGTATCTGTGGGACGGTGTGCAAAATGTTTGTTTCATACAGTATTTATTGAGCAAATTTGTTGAGAAGATGGTTAAAAGTGCTACGCGGAGAAAAAATAAAAACAAAGCAGGACCCGTTTTGTTCAGTTTAAATGACATTGATGTATTCTTTACATCATGAAATCTTGCAATATTACCAACAACAATCCCTGATAAAGTACTTTACACAATTGCCTCACAGGGCATTTTGAGATAAAAGTGTGTATGGGAGATTGTAAATTGGCTGCATCCAATTTATCTATAATGGAACCCACTACAGCCATCCTACAAAATTCAATAGATCAGGAATCACATTACGGTTCTTTGGGTTTGGGGTAGTAGTAGCCTCAAAGAGTCTCCAAAACAAACAGGCGAGTTTAAATCATGTTTAATGAACGCTGTGTATTTTATACACATGTGATTAAAATGTTTTGTCTCTGTTTTTCATTTTGCTGGGTGCTGCTGAAGGAAAATTGTAACTCTGGGTTTCTGAAACTGATCATCTGCTTGTTCTCAAAAGAAAATGCATTTTAATTGAACAGAACAAACCATATTTAAATGCTGGGCTGAAAAAAAATATGTAAAAAGGAAGGGAAAAAAACCAAACAAACAAAGCAGGAAAAAGCAGATGTGCACAGAGGATCCGTTTCAATATTTTCCTAGCAATGCGAGCGAGAGAGCTAAATGAAAATGTAGTACAGGCTGATAGAGGTTCACATTGTAGCAAGACATTTTTTCCTTTATCGATCTGTGCCTGCAGCCTCTGAAAGCAGTGTGCAGTAGCCATGAACCCGAGGAGCAGATGTTTCACTTTGCAGGCCCATTTTTGCTGTTTTCCATCTCTTCCCTGATGGCCCTGGGAACAAAAGTTCTCTGTGCATCCCAGTGGGGTTTATGAGGCCTGGTGGGGTGCAGCCATGGTTAAAGCCTCTCAGGGAGCCTCTCGGTGCGTACTTGGGTGAGGAGCTGGGCTTGCAAAGCAGAGGAATGTGCAGAAGCCCTGGGCGAGCAGTTGAACAGAGTGAGTGGTCTGCAAACAGCTTGGAGAGCTTGGTGGTGGTGCTCAGGCCCATATGGCTGAAAGGTGGCAGTGGCCCCATGGTGTTTTGTCAGGAGACACTTCAGAGAGAAAGCAGGAGCTCTTTCTTCTCTTACCGATGCTCGAGTGTGTGCATTTACACAAATGCATGGTATATGAGTGGTCACATCTTTGCTTAAGAGGACAGTTGTTCCCTATAGCCCATTAGGGACAGGCAATAATTCTAATTACTTTTAAAAGAAAATGTTCTTGAAGTTGTCCTTTCATATTGCACCGTGTGCAGAATACATGCGAGTCAGAATGGGCCCAAAGCAGACCGTTCAGATCATGATTCAGGGAGTATCCTAAAGCAGAACAATCGCACTGCAATCAGTGAAGCTATGCCTGTGTAAAGCTGAGAACAAGGTCAAGTCCCGAGCCTCTGAAAAATGAGTCTCCAGCTGAGTCTTTGTATTTCCCAAAGATTCTATTACACCAAATTGAAGCTAAAGCTAGAAAACGGACAGTGCTTGCAAAAAAGCAAGGTGACAGGGCCAGAGAATTAAATCTAAATGTCAAAGAAAGCATGCATTTCAACAAGCACACCCCTGAATCCCATGCTACAAAAGGTATGAAGCAAAGGTCATGGCTGGGAGGTTAACAAGGGGGTTAGACCCTGATCCACTGTATCAAACCATCTCTTACATTGCCAAAAACAGGTCAGAATGGATGCTGTCCTCACCGGCTGAACAGCAAGCGTGTATCTAAGGAGCAGACAACCTGCCAGTCCCTAGCAGTGGTGTGCTACTGTAGGGTATGTTTACGCTGCAGTGGTGGTAGTGGCATGGGCTTGTGACTGGAGTTAGTGCCTGGAGTGCTCCTGCCAGCGTGCCTTGCAATAGGAAATCAGTGCTAGAAGAGGATCAGAAGAATGGAGACTTCGGTGAGATAGACTTCAGACTGGTTGGTGGTGCGTGGGTAGGAATGATGTGGTACTGGATAAGCACCTGTATTCTGTTCACTTTAAGGGCAGAACTATCATTGGAAGACACAACCGTTCAGCCACACAAGAGCCAGCACAGCAAACGGGCAGTGAGTTTGCTGAAATGATGTTAGGAGCAGCTGGGGAAGGAGAGGGAGAGCAGAGCCGGGGCTGGAGGCATGCTGGCAGTAGCGGTGCTCGTGGGCGGCTCAGACCCTCTCCTGCCACTGGGTGCCCCATGCGGTGTACCAGGCAAGGTGCCACCTGGCAGCAGGGTGCCTGTGCAGCTCGATGATAGCAGCACCACAATGAGCTGTGGAGGAGATGGAGAGCAGCCAGGTGCCTCTGTGTGAGGATGGCCATACGGCCATTGCTTTACACTGTTCTTCCCCTACAGAGACAGCTGGAACTAAAGCAGAGCCTCTCATGCTGCCATTAAAAGGTTCTTTTTTTAAGGACATGTGCACTTAATGTCAGAATATTGAAACCATACCCACGTGAATAAAGTTAGCAAGCCAGTGATTCATTGCTGTTTCAAATCTCTATCTAGCCACAGTAAATTTCTGCTCAGTAGTGACAGTCTGTGTCCACATGCAAGCCGTGATTTACAGTTCTGTGCTTTGTATCAACAACATCTGTTTAACAAAAGGAAGAAAAAAAAAAAAGCCAAGAACATTTATTTTCTAATCTCTGAACCAGATGTTGTTTCTTTATGCACAAGATCCAGGGATTATATCAGAAATAACTTAATTATTTTAAATGAATAATCTGAAGTGTTTTTCCTAAAGCTCGTCCTGTAACCACTAACAACATCAAAACATAGGAATGTGGAAAAGTAAATTCGTATTTTGCACAGGTCTGTAATTATATCAGTTTTAAAGGCACAAATATAAGGAACGAAATCCTAGCTCATGATGGTAGTGCTGGGATTCTTGAAGATTTGCATAGAAAATATCAATTCTCAGAGTTACGATAGAGATAAGGTGGCATAGAATGACTGAGGCAGTATCAGAAAGCAGCAGCTGAGAAACGTACACTTGCCACAGGCAGAGGAAAGCACGGGAAAGCTGCGAAGCTTTAGAGAGGTGCTGGGCTGAGGTAGAAGCTCAGGCCCTCCTCCCTCGAGGCAGGAAAATAGTCACAGAATGAGTCTGCGGAATAATTCGGGCTGGGAGAGACCTCCAGAAACCCAACCAGTTCAACCCCCTGCTCAGAGCAAGTCCAGATGAAGCAGTTTGCTCAGGGCCACGACCATTTGTGTGGTTATCCAGCACCTACCTAAACCAAAAGCCTGGTGTCCGACCTGGTGCACCAGATGCAGTCTTATGCATGCCAGTGGGAGGGCAAGAATTACTTCCCTGTGTGCTGGCTGCACTCTGACTAATGCAGCCTGGGGCGTGCTTGGCCTTTTTCACGCTAAGGGCACCCTGCTGCCTCTTGTGCTTAGCACTTACGTATGGGATTGACCACAGAAGTGGTGTGAGATCACACTCAAACTTATGGGCAGGACTGTGAAAATGTATTTTTGTGACTGTTTTCATCTCTTGGAGCTAAATGCCAGGCCCGTGTGTTCTCCGAGCAGGAACTCTGGGAGGCTCTTCCCTGGAAAAACAAGATCCTTCTTTACACTCTCAAGCTGAGTGCCAAAACTGCCACACACAGCACTTAGCTAGAGGCTTGAGATTTATTATCATTCCTCCCCATAGCTTTTTGGGGGATTTCACGAACTGGAACACCAATAATGAAGCGCTTGCAAGACACTCACAAGTGACTGGCCTAGATATCGGAGCTCACAGTTATGTGGAATTAAGGTGATAGATTCTTTTGCAGACGACTCAAAAAAACATTCAGTCAAATTAAAGTGAAAGTAAATGCACCAGTGGTGCTGCTAAAGCAGACCGTGAGGCTGTGTTACACTTCCAACCTTCTTATAGTGGGAAACAGATTCTTGTATTTTCCAATGCACCGTGGAAGTTGTAGAACGTTTCAATCTAGTATAGGCCCAGTCGGATATATTAATTTTCTCGTTGCATAAAGATTTATCTGCAATTGCCAAGGTTTATTTTTATTTTCCTTGAATTACTGTTGTGGTTGCATATGGCTGCATAACAATTCCTAATTTCCCGCCCTATATTCTTGTACAGCACCGATTGCTTATCAAATACAGTCTTAACATTAAAGTGTCAAACAGGATTTGCAGAAAGCTATTTGGATTTGTAGTTTGGGATGAACGTTTATCAAATTGTGGATTAGCTGAATCATGCACTGAACCAAATTATTATTGTCTGTGATTAAATCACAAAGTGGTTATTGCCCCATGTCATCTAAAGCACAAGATAGTTTAAATCTTCAAAATCCCTTTTTTAAGGTGGCTATAGGAGCTGTATCGATGCAGACTTTTATGACTAGACTGCATCCCCAGGCAGAAAAAAGAAACAGCTTTCAGAAGGTAGCTTGGTCTGATCGCTCTCTGCTTATATGGGCAGCTAATCTAGGAAAGAAATGGATGGACTTATTTACACCTCAGACGCGCAGAATCATTTTTTAGTAAATAGACGTCTCTATACCCGGAGCTGAAGTATTTTTTCAAGGTGCTGGCTCAGGAAAGAGGAGTGAATGGCCCTGCTGGTTCTTGTGCCTGAAAGGACATGAGCAGTGACATCTGCAGTTTATTAGCATTCATGTGGAAACACAAGTCTAAGGCACAATGGTGTCGGAGGGGCTGAGTGGTGGCACTTGTTCGACTCAGAGGCTACTGGGTGACCAGCAGTGGCTACGATGGATGTCCCCAAATTGGGCCTAACCACCCACATATGCACTTCTCACCTCTCTAAAGCTGTAGGAGGCTTTTCCAGGCTGCCATCACAGTTCCCATCCAGCACACGCCAGCGCTGAGTCACCAAGGAGTGATTGGCTTGTGCCGGACATGGGAGTGGTGGGCTGGAGAAGGCGGGGGAAGCTGAGAGGTCACTGAGCAGTCATACCTCCTCTTCTTTTTGAGTAGGTGGGAGGGAAGTCCCCAGACTGCTTGTTTTCATGTTGCAACAGGGGGTCACGGGGTAGCGAGGGCTGAGTGTCGCCACACTGGGCAGTGCCTACTAAGGAAATGAAAGCTCTGTATAGCTGGCAGCAGCATGGCCTCAGACTGAGCCTGTGGGGATGGCACTGGCAAAAAGTCTGCATTAGGCTGCCTTTGCTCCTCTACCTCATCCCCCTTGTCCTACTCTTTGACCTATTTTCTCTCATTGTTATCTAGTAATCTGTTTTTTAAAAGGCTCAGCCCAGCCTCTCCCGCTGATTGCAGCTGATCCATCTCTTTGCTGCCTGTGAAACCCGCACCTCCTGAAGGAGCATCCCCTGCCAATTACTCTGAAGACATGGATTCAGCTCAGCGTGAGAGTTCAATTGAAGCCAGTTGGCCATGCCAACAGGACAGGGACGGCTCAAGAAAGACTTTTTACAAAGTACAGAAACTCCAAACAAAATTTTTCACTCTTTCCTCCCTCCAAGCTCAAATAGATCTATCAGAGTCAGAAAAATGGAAGTATTTGACTGAAGGGAGTGCTTAGCTCTTAGCTCTGCCCTGCCCCAGAAAGCCAGTGGGAAGAAAGGAGAAAGTCGCTTAGAAGCAAATGCAGCCTCTCGCTCTGAGCATTCCTTTCTGAGAATAAGGCTCTGAGATTTCTCAGCAAATGCAAGGAGCAAATCCCCTAAGCCCTGCGACTGCTCAGCGTGTGCCCTGCCATCGGCACCTGGCACTGTGCACATGCAGGGGACCTCACGGGGAAGTGCGTGCCCTCCCGGGCCTCGCTGCTGCTGGGGTCCTGCCAGTGGGATTTGCTGCCAGGGAGGCAGGCGGGAGCGAGCATGCTGGATCACCGCACGAAATGTCTGCTCAGCTCGTGTGCAGTCTCTTTGGCCCGCAGCCTTTTGGCTAGCCCCACCTGCCCTTTTATTTTTTTCCGTCCAGCTGAGCTGGCAGAGAGGAGGCTGCGGCTCCCTTCTGTCCCTGCAGCCTTCCTGTCTGGCTGACTCTCTGCCCTAGACACAGACGTATGCTTAAATATGAATTCTGCGAGGCGCACATCATGCTCGAGGAGGGAGGGTGCAGCGAGTAGGTCCTGTGATCCGTAGGTGGGCTGCTGCGGTTGGGCTGAGGATAGCTGCTGTCTGATGCAAGAATGAAGTAACAGTAACAACACACCGCACTCAGCCCCAGCTGTTCAGAAAGAAGGTTTCTGTACATTTTAGCCATTCCTTTTGTGTCTGCTTCGTTTTGCAGTGCTGCGTCCACGTAGCTCAACCTCTGCGCGTTCGTTTGTGCTTGAGCTATGTCACCTTGCGCTAACCTGGTTGCTGCTTATAGGCTGTGACAGCTGCTGGCAGAGGTTTGCCCTGCTCCCTACCAACAGCCCGCCTCGTTCATGCAGGTTGTTGGCTCAAAATGTCTGCCTGAACCCTGAGAATACAGCTGGATTTCTAAGAAGAATGGCTAAGGCATGGCAGATGACACACTCCCAGGTCCCATCCCCGCAGCGGCCAGGGAAGCAGCACCTGCAGTATGGCTGAGGCACATTGCAGCTTTAACATGTGTGAGCTGGTCAAGGTGAACCCTGGACTGAGCCCATAAACGTTTTAAGTCCCAGAACAAATGTTTGGTGTTGTACAAACGTGTTAGCTACCTCAAGTTAATTGGCAAGCAATTCCCTTGAAGTAAAAATAGCTTTCCTGCGGCTGAGCAGTCACAGAGTGCCTGTCCCCCCATGAACACTTCCAAATCACTAAAACATTCTGCTGAAGAACCTTTTCCGATCTGTCTTGTGGAACCTCACAGGTTTGTGATTGAAAGGTTTCGTCCCCAGAGGCAATTGCAAATTGCCTGAGGTACAGAGTTGGCAAACAGGGCTGTGTGATGGAGCTCATTTTCATGCTGCCCTTTAATATTATTAGAGTTTTGCAGTTCACAATACTTGGGGAAAAAAAAGATGGTGCTGACTGGCAAATGCATGCCATTCAGCAAGAGAATATAACTAGCACATACGTTACAGTGGCACTGCTGATGAAGGTCAGATAAATATTTTTAACCTAAAGACAGATTGGCTGGCGTTTTGTGTGACATAATCACACAGTTGGATTGGGTTTCTGTGTGTATGTTCTGTCAAGAACCAAGAAGCAAAGTGCTGCCAGTACCCACCGTAGCACTTGGGACTACCAAGGGAGAGCCTTGCAGTCAGCTGTTAGTCCAGGCTATAAAAGTCAGTTGCTTCTTTTCTTTTGATGAGATCTTCCATCCATGCCGTCCCATCGACTTTTCTTAGAACTTGGCTCAAGCCCTTGATCCTCCACAACCATCTGGCGAAATTATGCCAGAAAAACCACAGCCAGGTTTCTTCCTTGGGACTGATTACCACAGCAGTTCTGGGAAGCAGAGTTGGGCACATGTGGATGTGAGAGTGACGGAGCTCTGGGGTTGTGGTGGCCAAGATGGGCTGGCACATGGTGCAGAGCTGTCCCAGCCAAACAGCTGTGTGTTGTATGGCAGCGGTGAGGTGCTGCATGCCTTTTTCCTGTCCTCACCCACTCCTGGCCACCACTCTCCCCAGAAGGTTTAACCTTGTGCAGAGGAGAGGGCAGCAGGTGATGCTGGGAGCCTTGGGACAGGCCGACTGCACTGGGCTGCCCACTTGGGTACACGTTGCATTGCTCCAGGTGCCTCAGCGTGATGGAGGGTCAACCTGCAAAGCCCTTCCCAGGCAGCTGGCAGTCTCTGCCTCACGTCCTGGAGAAGCATGGGAGTGGCAGATGGAAAACAAAACTAGCAAAGTGCATTTCACAGTCTTGGCAGCAATGCCCAGCAAACATGAGAACCTCAGTGATGGAGTCTCAGATTGCTCTCCCTCTGCAGCCTGGCATTGGAAGCTTCAGCATTGCAGCAAGACTTTCCAAGAGGTGCTCCCAGCCCTCAGTTGGCTCCTGCAGCAACGTGTCCTTGGGGCAGATACATCCAGGTGTGTCAAGCAAGAGAAGCTGTGATGGGTGCAGACACCAGAGCTTTCCAGGAAATATTCGGATACAAGTGCAGCTCTGTTCACTGTAGGTCCTTTGAATTCACTTTCTGTGACCATGGTGGCAGATAAATTTGCTGGCAAACATTTTGCAAGTGAAAAGAAAGAAGGAAAAAAAAAAAAAAGCCTTGAGCCAGCAAAGTGCTGTGCACAAACTAAGCTTAGTGTTGATGGCTACACCTGTGCTTAGTGCTAGGCACGTGATGAATGCTCTGCTAGATCCTAGCCAAAATAAATCTAAAATAAATACCAGAGCGTGCTCGTGGAAAATGAATGCAGGTCTTGTAAGCATACCTGGTTGCAGCTGAAATCAGAGCCTACAGCTGCATGTGTCTGTGGGGATATCCAGCAGGGAGGGGGCACACGTGATCTCCACCAGCAGAGCTGGTGAAAACAGGTTTTGATTTGAATGAGTTATGACCCATTGAAAATGGCATCATGCGTAACCACAGTAAATTGTCGTAATGAGATCACGAGGCTCGAAGAAGTGGGCAGAGAGGAAAGGCTTCATTCCACCAGTGCACACGGCTGACCGAGCTGTGGGCTGCAGAACACAGCAAAAGGGACACACCGTCTCCTTCCCTGGGCATCCTGTCATTGCAGTGACAGCACCCGAGGTTTCACAGTAGGACAAAAACTCATTAGAAGTGTTGAGTTAAAAAGAAGGAAACAACCCAGCACTCTTGTGGCTTTGCATTTAGTCTTATGCAGGGTAATGAGGGATCGGGCTAACCCAGGCAATGGAAAAATATAAACACCGTAAGTGATTCCAGTCTCACGGCAGCTTTCTGAGTTAGCTTGGTGGTTTCGAAACACGTTCCTGTCAGAGGGCTTGATGGTCAGGGTAGCGCACGACATAGCTGAAAGTAGTCATCTCCCTCTGGTAGCACAATAAAATTGTATTCGCAGGCTCATAAACTCATAGACACAAGCCAGCCCATGTGGATCTGCTCACATAAGGCCGCCACTGGATGCTCAGCTACAAATAATGCAGAACCAGCTCTGACTTCTGTATTTTTGTCTGCAAACAAAAAAGCTGAAAGGCAAACTCTGAGACTGCAGCAGGGGTAATGCACTTGAGACTTTACCAGATACTAAGTCCAGACAACGTAAGTAGCACAGCTGTTGGCTGCCTGAAATCTTGTAGGTGGAATTCCAGAAAGTACTCCTGTTTGGTGGAGCTGGAGGGAAAGTGGTATTTGTTCAGAGCCATCTACCATAGAACTGTATAAGTATTAAGGTTGAAAAAGACCTTTAAGATCGTGAAGTCCAGTCATCTACCCACCCCCACCACGCCCTCTAAACTACATCCCTCAGTGCTCATTTCTTGAACACCTTGAGGGATGGCGACTCCACCACCTCCCTGGGCAGCCTGTGCCAATAATTGATCACTCTTGAGAAGAAATTTTTCCTACAATCCAACCTTCCCTCGTGCAGCTTGAGGCCTTCCCCTCTAGTCCTATCATGAGTTAGTTATGCAGGAGAAGAAGCCAATCCCCACGTAGCCACTACATCCTTTCAGAGAGTTGTAGGGAGCAATATGGTCTCCCCTGAGCCTCCAGACTCAACAATCCCAGCTCCCTCAGCCACTCCTCATAAGACTTGTGCTCCAGACCCCTCACCAGTTCTGTTGCCCTTTCTGGACATGTTTCAGGTCCTTTCTGTTTTTCTTGTAGTGAGCAGCCCAAAACTGAATGTGGAACTCAAGATGCAGCCTCACCAGTGTCAAGTACAAAGGGGTGATCACCTCCCTAATCCTGTGAATTACACTATTCCTGATATAAGCCAGGATGCCATTGGCCTTTCTGGCCACTTGGGCACACTGCTGACTCTTGTTCAATTAATGGTCAACTAGCACCCTCAGAGCCTTTTCCTCTGTGCATCTTTCCAGCCCCTCTGCCCCAAGCCTGCAGGGATGCATGGGATTGTTGTGGCTGAAGTATAAGACTTCGCACTTGGTCTTCTTGAAGCCCATGCAGTTGGCCTCAGCCCATCAGTCCAGCTTATCCAGAGCCCTCTGTAGGGCCTTCCTACCCTCAAGCATATCAGCACTTCCTCCAAATTTGGTGTCATCTGAAAACTTACTGAAAGTGCACTCAGTCATGCAAGGGACTGGAAGAAACACCCTCCAGCTCATGCTGTTTCTTTTTTAAAGTTATCAAGGGCACGTGTCTGTGGAGGCCTAGTTGCAAAACACTGTATGTATGATTAACCACATCCTCCAACTCCCCCAGGGTGGGAAGGCAGAGGTGCGTTGATGTCATGCATCACTGGATGCAGGACCTACTTCCTTTGTCTCTTGCATTAGGGCATATCACATCACTTGCCACATGGTTAGCACTCTTCCCAGTCTTGCACCCTCTACCCTGTTACAGGTTACGAACAAATATCTGTGCCCCTGGGTCAGGGAGGAGATGGAGCTTCATGCTGCCGCACCACATTCCCAATTTGTATCAACTGTCTGCAGCACTTCCTTTACGACCAGATTTATAGCCTGAGAACATGAATATCCTCGCAGTGCCCAATCCTTTGCCAGTCAGCTCTACATCATGGGGCTATGCTGAGATACAGAGTCTGAACTGCATGCCCAAGCCATTCCTGGGATCCCAAATCTTACACTATGGGCAGCTGAACTGGCCCCGTGACCACTACTTCTGCAGCAGGCATGCTGCATGCTAGCCTGGCAAGGGCTGTGGCTTGCCTTGTCTTCCTGTTGGTTTGCTGGTGCTCCTACAGGGACAGTGAAACAGGCAGAGGCCTGGCAGCTGAGGGGATAGCAGGGAATGTGTCCCTGTGAGTGCTCCAAAGCAAAGCCCAGGAGCACGTGAGGTCCCAGAGAGGCCTCCTTGTGTGTGTCTCTTCATACCATGTCTGCAGATGGGATAGGAGCAACTGTGAGAAACAAGGAATTTGCACTCAATGCTGTCTGTGTGGACAAAGGCCTGTGTAAAATGTCTGCTCCAGACAGCAACTGTGAAGCTCTCTTGCTGAGTGTCATCTACTGAGAAGTACCTGAGCCTGCATTTTCTGGTCTCAGTTAGTGGCACTGCAGAAACCCCCTACTAATGTTGCTGTTTTTCTGATACCTGTGTAGGAGAAGAATTTGGACTGGTTCCCTCGGATGAGAGCCATGTCTCTGGTCAGCAATGAAGGCGACAGTGAGCAAAACGAAATCAGGAACCTGCAGGAGAGGCTGGAGTCAACCATGAGCCTTGTGAAGCAGCTCTCCAGCCAGCTGGCTGAGCTGAAGGAGCAGGTGAGTGCCCTACCCCGGCCACAACCTGAACATGTGCAGTGGGCACACTCACTCCCCTCGGGTCACGGTCAGGACAGTGTAACAAAAGAGACTTTTGTCTGAGAAAGGTTTCATTTTTCTTCCAGTAAGCTTTCTGAGTAGATGCAGTGATAGGGGTTTGCGATGAAATTGTACCCTGTTAGCAGCAACAGAGTATAGGTAAGGGGAGTGAGTTACGATATCCCCCCGTGGGTGCGTGAGGACAGAGGTGGTCTTTGCACAGGCAGGCACTGCACAGCGTGGCAGCTGGGCTGTGGCAGCATCAGACATAGCTGCCTACTCATGGAAGTCAGCAGGAAAGCTTTCTCAATCTGACACACAGGAGTTCCCCTCACTGAGAATACCAGCAGCACTGTGCTGAAAACAGTTTCCTGAGCCTGTCGCTTTGCCTGTGTCGCCTTGTGCCTTTCAGCTCTTGGCATATGGGCACCAGGTACCACCTCTCTCCCAGCCCTGCTTCTGCCTTGCCTCCTCCTCACTTCAGGATCACAGGCTCAGCTTCCTTGTAACCTAAGATGCCCATCAACTTAGGTTTGTTTGTTACAGCCTCAGGAGAGCGTTCTGTTTTCTGTATGGAATGCCCTTCCAGTGGTATTGGCCATTATCCTATCATCCCCCTTCAAATCCTTCCTTAAAACCCTTTCTCCCTGAGAAAAACTGGACAGAGGTTTAGGCTGGATGTGCTGCTCCCATTGCGATTATCCACACTGCCCTGGGTGGTTCTACATCTCCCTGTGACTGACCTTGCCTTCTCCTGGCTCGTATTTAAACTCTTTGGGGCTGGGACCACCCTTTAATTCTGTCATTGTACAGCACCAGGTGTGGATGCTGACCCTCTGCAGGGCTGCAGAGCAAAGGATGCGCTGTAAAACCTGCCACTGGAGAAGAATCATGCACAAATGAGAATCAAATGTCCATACTTTGCAGGAGACGGATCTCCCACTTCAAAGGCATCTCTTACTTGTAATCTTTAATGCTGAAGAATAGAATTTCACTCCCCGTTGTTTTGCTTATATGTATCTTGTTCTGTGACTGCTAAATAATAGTAGAAAGCAAAAAAATAAATCTCGTCTCTCTCTGCCTTTCCACCTTAGATGACAGAACAAAGGAAGAATAAGCAGAGGCTGGGCTTTCTTGGATCAAACACACCCCATGTGAATCATCACATGCCACCACCCTGATACCATGGGGAGAAGCCGTGACTGGCCTTTCATCAGTATTCCTGCTTTATTACCGAATAAAAAACTGAGATTGAGAGGAGTGAACAGTGCCTATTGTTACGAAGTTAAAAACAACCAAGTGCCAAGATGTTAAGTGGTTTAGCTCTGGGAACAATTTGTAGCTGTTTTTCATGGTTGAAAGGGACCTAGGAACACAAGTGATACAAGGCAGTCCGTTTGTATTCATTCAGGGGGCCCGACTCGCTGCGTTTGTGCTCTGCGACTCAGTGGCTTCCGCAGTGGCTGCTGCCTGTGAGGGAATCAGGGCAGAGCCCGGCCGCGTCCTTTGTGCTGCCTTCAGCTTTCTCCTTAAAGCACCAACAAAATCGAGGCAGGAGAGAGGTGTATGAGCACAAATGCGATACAGCCTGGTTCAGAATCAATAGAAGCCGCTCCTTGTCTTATTTGTCAGATAGCAACATTAGTCACTTTCGCTTGGCGTCTACTATTTTTTAATTATGGTAAATATGTCAGTTGGGTAAGCAAGATTGTTGCTTCAAGTAACTTCTGCGAGGAGGGAAAGGGGAGAAACCTCAAAAGACTGGAAGAAAACAAGGAAGAAAAAAGAGAAAAGAAAGAAAAAAAAAAAAAGTTGCAAAGAGAAACATTAACGCTTTTGAATTTTAGCTGTCACCATGCAATTTCTTATTTATAACATGGAGCACAATGGATCTACAGCTGTGGGAATGTTACGCACGTAACACTGACAACGTAACTGGAAGTGAGTTCTTTCTCCTGGATTCACATGTTCTCGATTAATGTGGCCGTGAGACTTCACGTACCAAGGAGTTAAACTGTGCTTACGATTCAAATTCCAATGGAGGATTCAGGAACAACGTGAGATCTGTAGTCTGAAGTGTGCCTGCGTGTATTTTATATTTTTATCTTTTAAGCTTAAAAATGCCTTTCTACATGGAGTCCTGGTCATTGCAAACACCATCAGCAAGAGGTGACCTTAATAAATCAGTGCCATATTCTGCCAGTGTTCTTCTGAGCAGAGGAGTGTGGGCTCAACCTTCCTCCATCAGCCCTTCCTTGCTGAAGGGGCTTGCAGGACAAGCACAGGTGATGGGGCACAGCAGTGATGCCGCAGGAGCACAGGATTGGATGGGGCACAGCGATGATGCTGGAGGAGCTCTCTTCCAGATCTAGGCTGTAGGAAGGGCAGCAGCTGAACTATCTGTACAAGTTTCTGATGTATTCTCAGTTTCCTGAGATGGTTTTAGAAGACAAGTTGCTGGGTATCTGCAGAACCCAGCAGGCTTTTAGATGAAGATTTTCAGGACACAGATGGGAGCTGTGGCCCCAGGTCACTTTCATCTTCAGAGGATGTTGGATCCCTAGCTGTCCTTGGTTGCATTGGAAAACATCTCCATTAAAGTGGATTCACTTTGTAAACTAAAATACATTTATGATAATTTCCCCTGTAATATTTCCATTTTGTTACAGAAGCCGTTTTGATCAAGGGTGGAAATACTGTTGACTCCAGCATTTTTAGCATCTCCCTGAAAAAATACTGTCTTGTTATTAAGACACAATTCAAACCAGCAGACCCAGAATAAAAGGAAGGGAGGAGCATTTCCCTCACTTCATCCCAAATCCAAGCCTGTTCTTGGAACCTCTCTCTTTTTTTGTGTCCGTGAGGTGAGTGGGATAAAAATAATGTTCTTTAGGGTCTGATCTTTCTACTCCCAGCACATTTCACTCTGGCTTCTGTTGGGTCCCAGAAACCATGACCCAGCCAGCACTCTGCCCTCATGTGCTGAGATGAGGAGCGGGTGGTGGTTATCACATCCAGGACCGGGACAGAAAGAACAGAGAGTGAGAAACTAAACCCTTGACATCTTGTGATCTTTTAGGAATAAGTCATGGAGTGCGCCTCTATGTGACTGAGGCCTTGCTGCTGCTGCAGCTGAGCTGTGCTGGTGAGACCCCTCAGTGAGGCTGGTTGTCTGTGGGGATGGGCTCCATGTAGCAATTAGCATCCAGCACTAAGTGGCTTACAGTGACTTTATTCTGGGAGCTTGCATCAGCCACATGCCGTGCAGTAACCAACTCCTGTGTAAAGTAAGGCCAGGTCGGCCTCTCTGACTGGGCCTATTGTAAAGCACCAAGCCAAAGGAGTTGTGCACAAATGTCAGCTCAGTGGTGAGGTTGTGGAGAATCAGACCCGGCAGCCGTATTGATTCAAATTAGTTTGTGCAGTTCATCTGTTTGTCACAGCCTGTGTTTAAGTAGTCATTTTCTTCATCCCCACACACATGTACCGATGTTGTAGGTGTAGAGCATGGCTGATTGGAACAAAGACGAATTATTTGCTACTTACTGGGGGGTTGGCTACAGCTGGACATGGTTGACACTTATTTGTTTTTTGCTTGAAAAAGCAACTGTACCACTGTGCATCACAGGAGGTTTGTGCTGCTTGAGCTGGAACTCAACACGCCCATGCCCTGAGCTCATGCCTGCAGTGGCACATGGGCAATGGTCTGCCCTGCACTGCGACCGACTTCCCCAAATCTAGAGCCTGAAGAAGAGCAAACCCTTCAAAATCTAGAAACTAATAGATGCCAATTAGCCTTTGCCACAGTGCCTGTCCTCTCTATGTAGCTTCAGAGAGAGACCTCTCTAAGTGATGCAAGTAAGTGATGGTGCTTGCACAGACGGTAAATATATTTCACTGAGCGTTCTGATGTTCTTGCTGATTCTGCCAAAGCTTATGCCTGTCCTGCAGCTCTCACCCATTTGAGCAATCTACCTAAACAGGAGGCTTCTTACATGAATAGCGGTTGCAGGGCCAGAGCTCAAGCCTTAAGAATTGTGAAATATCCCCCATCAGAGAGTTTATAACAAGGGAAAAATTCAATGTTTTATACATATATTTATATGTATATCTTTGTTTAGTGCAGCGGGGGTATCCTCTTAGGCAAGCATCATCACTTGCGTATCCTATTTATATGAAATGATTGCAAAGAAGTTAAAGCATCTAAGAGCTTTTAATGCCTTAGAGGGATTTATAATTTTAAGCTCCTTGACAGTTAAAATCTTAAGTAAATGTGTCCATTGATGCTGAATGTAACTTTTAATAAAGTGTGTCATTTTACACGTTTGCCTCACTTCTTCTTGGTGCAGAGATGTGGGGAAAGAGTTGTTGCTGAATTTGGATGTTGGATGGGGACATGGGCAGCCTGATTTGGTGGGTGGTAGCCTTGCCTATGGCAGGGGGTTGAAACTGAATAGGCTTTAAGGTCCCTTCCAGCCAAACTCATTCTGTGATCTTATAACTCTATGATTCTATCAATCAAAGACTTCTTTGGAAACCCAAGGCCTGCACAGGAAACCAAGTTGTCGCAATAAATGTGTCCTCTGTATGTATCAGTTTTTTTCTGAGTGACAGATCGAGTGACAGCAGTTCGATCTTGGATAGAGAGGCCCAGTCCAGCAATAGACGTGAGGATTTATTTTACATCAGGCACAGCTTATTCCTCTCAGGTGAAGGGGATGGACTGCCAAAGGCCTAGTGGCAGACAGGTGTGTGATTGGCTGGGTGCTTTTTGCTCAGTCCCTAGGAGGCGGGTTGATAGCAGTCACAGTGATGGATGCAAGTGCCACTGACATGCTAAACACCTCAGAGTACCGCACTGCACATAGCCTTGGCTCACAGGGAAGCTCTGTCTGCCCACTTGGGCCTGGCCTGAGCAGACAGCACAGTGAGGCTTCAAACACCAGCAGGGCTGGGGGTGAGGCCATGTCCTTGTGCCCCTAATGAAGGCAATCCCATAGGATCACCATCCGGCAGCACCTGCAGCAGCATGATGGGCACCTCCTGCGCACCTCATGTAGGCCATCCCAGCAGCCATTGTCCCTACACGGCAGGGTTCCAGTGGTGCTGAGGAGCCCATCAATGTTGTTTCGCGTTGTCCTGCCAATTCCAGGCGCTGATTTTAAAAACCCAGACCTCAAGTAATGAATGGCAGCACATAGGTTAAAGGCTTAAAGGCTCTGTGTGACTTCTGCTAGGGCGGGGCTTCTGTGCGTGTAATGCTTTGGTGGTTTGGTGGGGGGTTTTCTTATGTTTTCAGTGTAACTGCTTCAGATAGGATGTCGAGAGAGAGTCTGGGGGGTTTCCCTTCTCCTCTAGGTGGAAGGAGCAAGGAAGGCAAAGAGCCAAAGGCCATCTCCTCTCTGAACCCTGGCTTCTCAGGCTGAGGAAATCAGTGGTCTTGTACAAACCTGGGACAGGAGAATAAATACAGCACAGAAGCATTATTTTTCCAGTGATGTTTATTACAGAGAGTCAGTGTTTATTAGTAAGGGAACCAGGTCTCAGAGAGAAAAATAAGGCTGCTAATGAGGGAAATCCCATTAAACAGAGCATTTCTGTGCACTCATGATCCCAACCTGCTGAGTTTTTGAATGGGAGCGACTTCCTTTAACATTCTGCTCTATGACTGCAATGTTAAATCGAAGGAGCTTGTTTACTGCAAGGCTTCTCAGATCGCTCTGCAAAAAGGATGTCCTGAGAGAAAATGCACTTTCATACAGTCAGCTTTCAACCTAAGATTACAGGCATACCAAAAGGAAAGCCCCCAACCTAGAATTAAGCACCTCTGCTGAAGTGGCAGCCATTTCACACACAAATCTCAGAACTGATGGCTGAGGCTTCTGTTTTTCGGCACCTTCCTGGTTCAAAAAGGCATTGCAGGGAGCAGGCGGCTCCCTCAGCAGCAGCACGCAGCTCAGTGGATGCACACCGGTGTGCCCCGAGAGCAAATAAGGCTCATTAGCTTCCACAGTCGCTGCTGTTGTGACAAAAGCATCTGCAGGCAAGGATGTTTGCTTTGGAATGAGCCTGCTTGTTTTCTGGGGATGGCTGCCAAGTTTATTTTTAAGCTGAGAAAGCTGAGA
The DNA here is from genome assembly GCF_039878825.1 of Excalfactoria chinensis. Classification (NCBI taxonomy): domain Eukaryota; kingdom Metazoa; phylum Chordata; class Aves; order Galliformes; family Phasianidae; genus Excalfactoria; species Excalfactoria chinensis. The sequence continues at coordinate 64,533,945 of NC_092825.1, read as the reverse complement.
TTTCAGTCTGCTAACCTTGCTGCTGTCCCGGGATGCCCACCGGCACAGCCTGCAGTATGGCTCCTGTTTGGAGGCACTCAGACTCAACTGTCCCTATTGGCACCAAATTGTCCCAAACAGGCCTGAAGTGCTGAAAAAGGAATCTGAGCTCCAGGAATTTAAAATGCAACGCATATTGCTATCATCAGTTCACACTTGCCTGCTCTATTTATATGCTCTACTTTTTAAGAGTGAAGCAGGAAGTCGCGAGGCACAAGACAAATAACCTTTAGAACCTGGCTATTTTAAAGCACTTCTGTTGCTGCAAACAGACAGCAATTACCTCTATTTTTTTTATTATTGTTATTTTTGCACAGTGAATTTCTTACCCCTCATCTCCCACCTCTATATCATCATATCTGCACCGTGTCCCTGTGCTACTGTGCTGAGGGCAAGACCTGGTCATATCCTGCGCATCCTAGCAGGGCTGGAAGCCATGCCATGAAGCTCAGCCTGTGGGAGCACGGCTGAGCTGACAGTGTATGTATGCCCTTACTGCTCTAATGACTTCATTTAAATGTTGCAGATTGTCAACTAGCATGTTGTTTAACTTGGTACAAGTGCTATTTTTTTTAACAGAACTTATTGTGGCAAATTATTGCACAAGCTTTGACCAACTCACCCATCACTTCACCGACTGTGGGTCATCCAAAGAGATGAACACCTTTTGCTCCACCTTTTAACCTCATCTATGGACAAAATGTGTGCCACCACTGGGACCCAGATCAGATCCGTTGCCCAAATCCAGCTCAGCTTCAGTCCAGCTGTGGTTTGTGGTAGCGAGGGATGAGGACATTATCACAGCAGGGCTGCTGCCACCACCACCCCCATTCAAAAGCTTGTGAATTCACCCAGATGGGAGTAGTGATTTTGGGGACGGCTACAGCGTGGAGGGCTCCAAATCCCTTTACAAAATCCTCCCTCCTGGCTCCTGGAGTTTGCAGTGTGCTGCGTGGGCTGTGTTCCGCGTGACACCAAGCTGCCACGTGAACCATGGACTCTCTGTCACCTCATCATAACTCAGTGCAATGGCCTTCAACTGTGATATGGCAACCTGCATTTTGCAATCCTCTGTGAGAAACATTTGCCCTCTCCCTACAGTTGTAAGGGTACATTTGCTGCCCTCCCTTCCCTGCTGCATCAGTGTCATAGTGTGGGACGTCTGGGAGCCGCATTAGCGTTCAGCCCAGCACAGGGTGATTTTGCTACAGGGCTCAGAAACATTTTTAGTCCTCGGTCAGTCTTGGATGCTGGCAGCTGGCTGAGAGCTTGTATTTTTTCAGGTCAGCTTCTGCTAGCTTTTGAGGGTGGCTCTGGCCCATTTGCAGCCCACCAGGGAGCTACGTCAGTGGCGTTTTCTGGCTTTGAAGCGTTCACCCTAATTTGATAAAGACAGCAGAATACATGGTGCCTCCAAAAAATCCTTCCAAGCCTTCATCTCTCTGTTTTAAAAGGGAGGCTGTGTGCGTTGTGTGTGATCGTGTGTGGTTTGCACACACACAACGCCATTTGAGGGTATTTGGGAACACTGGCGCGCAGAAACAAGGGTGGGCTGGCTGCAGACCTAAACAAGCAGTGCAGCTGGTGCTGCAAGCACTGCTGTCCCATGGGAGATGCAGATTTTTGTGCCTGTGGCAGAACTTTGCTGCTAAAGGAGAAGGAGTCATGAGAGGAGAGCAAAGTCCCTGGAGCCATCCTGCCCTTCCTATGCCAGCACAAACATCTGCCTGGGTCCACAGCTGCTCTGCAGGGGGGTGGGGAGATGCTGGGAGAACTGTAACTGTGCTGTGCTGCAGGTATAACATCACACAGGGCAGAAACGGAAAGGAATGAAAGTTCAAGGGAAGGTTCCAAGGGTACAGGGAAATGTTGGCAGGAATGGTGGTTAAACTGGTGGGCATTACGAGGAGGCTGATACATACATATATATATATATATATATATATATACATATATATAGTGGATATATAGTGAAGAGCTGATGTTATCAGAAGGTGATGGGCTTCTCGTTGTAAATCTCAGTTGCCTTTCCAAATGACAGGCCGTATCCAGCACCTTGCAGTCCAATGAAAGGACTGTTGCGCAGGGCCCTTCGTCTACAAAGTCTGTTCTTTCAGAAGTTTGCCCACAGCACCTCACTTGGGATGAGTGCTCTTTTACATGGTTAGTACAAATCCAAATAAATACAGAAATATAAACTGAGCTGGAAATTTACTGAGTACAAGCTGTCTTGCAAAATTGTCTGTGTTTCCTGGCTCTGGATGGGATGGAAATACCACAAAGCTCGCTTCTCTCGTGGTAACGTGATACTTCTGCTTCCGGGCTCAGCTGAAAGGAGGTGGAGGCATGTAGAAGGGGAGGAAAAAAGGAAAAGCAAAAGCCAATGATGATCAAGATTTATTTATTTATTTATTTATTTATTTATTTATATGTGGAAAATATGTAACTGGTAATCAGAACCATCAAAGTGGTCACTGTGAGCATCTACATCTACCTGCATTGCCTCACATAGGCCTTAGTGATTTCTTCCTAAGAGATGGGGCACAGTGCTGGAAAGGTAGCTAACCTGCTGGGAGGCCTTCCTGTGAGCAGGACATGGAGCTTGGTGCTTGCTGGTCTTGGTTAAGTGAAGATGTTCCCCTTTTCCCTCCTTCTTCCCTGCTTTCCAGGAGAGGGGAACCCAGTCCTGCAGCCTTCCCTTGGCCTGAGGTCCTCAGCCGTGCTTTCCCTTCTGTCATGTGACTGGTTCTTGTACATGTTCCCTGCAATTTTTCCAGTCTGGCCAAATGTCTTGGGGACAGAAGTTACGTCAACGAAGATGGCAGGGAAGGGAACAAAGTGCTTTCCCTGCTGGTGGTAGGAGTTCATGGCCATAACACCCGTGGTGCAGCAGCCACATCCCTAGCTAAAGATGGCTGGGAAGTCAGGACACTGCATGGCCTGCCATCTAGCACAGTAGTTCATCTTCCTCATGGTGCCATCTGTCAAACGTACCCTCACCACTTCTCAGCAAACCACCCTTGGCAGCCGCCTTCAAGAGAAGAGCCACCAGCTGTGTCCTGGGGTAGCCCAAGTTCCTCCTGCATCTGCCAGCAAATGGCATTTTAACGGCATCTTCTGAGAGGGGACTGAGACCACACATATCCTTTCAACCAGGCTGTCAGATAAGTCTGCCCAGGGCTGTTGTGGATCTGGTGAACTGTGTTTAGAAATAGTCTTGGTATTTTTAAATGCTGCCTGAAGCCATCTGGTCCCCTCTTCGTTTTATGTTTTAATTGTCATTTATAACTTATTATACAAGCTATTCAAAAGCCAGACAGAGGCTGGAAAGAAGCAGGCATGTCCCCGTCTGAAGCTCATGCAAACCCCTGCAGCCTGTCCCTGCCCTTCAAAGAGGCTGGGGACCGTGTCCCAGGCCCCATGACATGCAGGCTGTGCATCGCACGCTGTAGCCCAGCTGCAGCACAGGGCTTGCCTCTGGCACAGGGAAGAGGGGCCCAACAGGGCAGGTAACTAAAGGAATTTACTTTTTTGGAGATGCCTCTTTTAGTTTTCAGAGAAGGTCTGACTTGCCTTCGCCTGCAGTGAGAACAGTGAGCTCGGAGGGCTCCAGACTCTCCGATCAGGCTGCTCTGTCTCCAGAACTTCAGAACTTAAATTGTGTTCTCTACCAGTGCCAAATACATAATAAAGGATACAATTATATATGTATATATATAATATATATATATATACACACACATATGTACATATCCTAATTGTTTCCATGCAACAACTGCTTCTTGCCAAAGGTGTGCTGAATAGGTGCTGATTTCAGCTCATTTCCAAGCCAGAGCCTGAACGTTGTTACTCCCAGATGCCCTGGACAACAGTGAGTGGATTGAGGTCATCAAATGCTGCAGAGAGGGGCTGAGGCAGAGGACCAGCTGGACATGCACTCTCAGCCCTGCCACAAGCCGCTGGCACAGCTGGCACTCATTGGCACTTGTCTTGGCAACTGATCAAGTGCAGGCAGACAATGGGGCCTGGGCTTACCCCTCATGCCTGGAGGTGATGCCCAGCACCACCATGCTGCAGCAGCCACCACTTAAAGGGAAAAAGAATTTCAGAGTGTAAACTCACATCTGTTGGATCGGGGTTGTGTCCATATGACTGAAAAGATGGCATTATACCAAAGAAGAGTAATTTTTTTGTGAGCGAGCAGTAATTTCTTTTGTGAGGGAGCTGTAGAACCAGCTTGCTTGGTGTGAAGTCTGTCTACTGCCACCAAAGGTGTTATAAAAATACCTGCATCAGCACCTTCATGGCTGCCTTGCACAGGGTGTGGGAAGGAAGGGGCAGAGTGAGAAGCTCTCACCTTGAAGCAATCACCTTCCATCAAAATGGGGACAGCTTGAAGGACCCGTGGTAACTTAACATCCAGCTGACCTTGGTGTGGGAGTACCCCATAGGTTGCAACCATGAGTACAGGACCTGGCCTTTCTGCATCCAGAATTACAGTATGGTAGTAAAAGTTCAATGTGAGCACTCTTCCACCTCTCAGCCTTGACATCTCTGGGGATTTTCCTGTAATAATAATGTCTACACTATTGACTTATAGAATAGAAACTGAGCTTCATATTTAATTAGAGTATGGGAATGTGCAGTCTCTTGATTAAGGATGCTTCCTTGGCTATTTATTGCAATAAATAGTCTTACCAGCTGCAGTTTTAAATGAAAGGACTAGACACGGGGATCTCTTTTTACGGCCATGTTTATGTCCTTCCTGCAAGACACAGCATTTCAGTGAAATACCAAGCTTTACTTTCCAAAGTGCTCATTTGTTAAAACTCTGTAGAGTTCCTCACCCTTTGCATCATACCCACAGCCATAAATAACAGCAGTGCTCAGGACCTGTAAATGCTCAGGTGCTTTACGCAGGTTTGCATTGTATGGGTCTGCCAAGTAGAGGGACACAGGCTGAAAAACACCTGCAGTTGTTGAACCCCATGGCCAAAGGGCACTGTGGCACACCAAGGTGTGGTCTTGGCCACCATCTCCCTGCAGAATCCTGCAACACTCTCACAGTTCTTCCAAGTTGAGGGTCCAAGGGGAGCTGGGCCCCCACTGGGCTTGTGCATCCTGGAGCAGGAGCAGAGCCCCATAGGAGCTGGCACCAGTGTGGTGGGAGCAAGGTGCCTTTGCAGCCCAGAGGCCATGTGCCAATGGGAGCGATGTGTCTCTGCTGGAACACTTCTGTGAAGTGTGGCTATTTATGTAGGCTCTTTCCTTCAGTGATAATAAGGCACTCAAATTATCCTCTAATGTTGGTTATTTGGAAACAACACGAAGGCAGTATTTCCACTTGTGACAGAGCATATGGAAATGTGAGTTTCAGCAGCAGTGTACTGCACCTTGCTGCCTGCCCACAGCTGTGGAAACGTCGATGTTCATGCTCATTAGCCAGGGAATAGAAAATGAAACCCTCAAAAACAATTTGATACGAGTTCTTTTTTCTTGCAGCCAGCTTTATATCCAAATGAGAGGAAGTGTTCTCCCAGTACTGCACACTGTTTGGAGCTTTGCAGATCCCTCTGACCCAGGAAGTGGCCATTGCCCACTACCCTTTATTTCAGGCCCTTCCTAATGTCCATGCAGCCCAACCTCTGCTGCACTCCCCAAGAGGGGAATTTCCAAGGGGAAGACAAGGCAGAGTTAGCTACTGCTGTTATGGGAATAATTCTGATACACAAAGCAAGTGCTGCATCCTCAGGTACTGTCCTGGCAAACCCAATTGCTGGACACCAAGGTTGAAGACACTCTGGGGTCTGCCCAGAATTAAGGAGATTTGTCTCCTTCTCCAAGAAGTGCTGAGCATCATCATTTTTACTAGAGCCACTTGACCAGTGATTCCTTGTGAGGCCAGGCCATTTCTAGTAAGTCACTCATTCCTTCCATCCTCTGCAGTTATCCTTTGTAATAGTCTAAGTCTTGGGCACTTACTTTTAGAAAAACAGTTATTGAGAGCAGAATTCTTTCCCACTGTGCCTTGGTATCTGTGTCCACAATTTCATTGTCCAGAATTCATCCTTCGCCAAGCCTGCTCAAACTCCAAAGCTGTGTGATCCACAAGCAGATACCCAAATGCATCCAGACCCACAGAAAGTTGAGTTCTGAGCTCAAAACACTGTGACAGTTCTCACCTGCCCAGAGGGTGAGATGAATGGCCCAGACTGCCTCAGATTGGGGAAACTTGGGCTTCCTCCAACACACATAACTGAGGCCAGGTTTTGCTTACTTACAGTTTGCTCTGGTTGCTTCCAACCAGTCAGTTTTGGTTCGTGGGTATAGTCAACAACTTCAAAGCTGATGTTTGTTTTATAATCTAGTCTAGTATCAGCTTTGTTGCAGGTAAACCATGTGTCTCTTCTGACTCCACATCAGCTGACTGTCCCATCCCAAGATTTAGAGAAGAGCCCCGTATGTGAAGTGAATGGCCTGGCAGTGGCCATGGACCATGGCACAGCTCCTACCAACCAGAGCACAGGAACACAGGAATCAAGCTGCCTATGTCCTGCGGTGTGGTCCCACCCCTGTCTTGTTCACATGCCAAGCTGACACTGATCTGATTGCACCCTGTGATGGCTTTTCTCCAGGTGGCTCCAAGTACTTTCTTATTTTCTTTCAATCCTGTTCAAAGAACATCCACTCCTTTCCTTTCAAGGGGTCAAACCTGTCTAAGGCTCAAGCAGGTGAAGTCATCTTGACGAATAAACAAAAAAAGGCAAAGAGACAAACCTTGTGAACATCAGCCAGGAAGGTTTCTGACCCATTAGTGGAATTTATGAAAACTGAATACACTTTTAGAAAAAAAAAGATGTGTTTGCTTAGATGATGGACGTCTGTTGAATATTAATCTTTGCAGGGTACATTGCTGGCCTGCTTAAAGAAAGCCTAAATTATTCAGGAGCATTACCATGCTGAGATGCAGCAAATTTACAGGCAGTGCAAATCAGACTTTTCCATCTTAAAATTAAAGGAAACCAAGTACCAAATCAGGCTTCATAATAATTCATTGGGCATCCCCCTGCTAAATAAAACAATTAAGCTGCTCATTAAAATTCCTCTAGATCATTACAAAGCAATGGCTGCTCTTAATCCTTATAGACCTTACAAGCAAAATAACCATGATACAGCGCAAATTCCTATTTTGAGCTGGTTATTCATTTTACCTCCTGCTTTTGTCATAGGACAGCAGCACAAGTGAGTTCGCAGTGATGCTCCGATGATGCAGCCTCTGCCCCAGAGGTGACAGCCTCTGATGGCCACTGTGGCAGAGAAGGCTGGCGAGGCCATTGCAGCTGCTAAGGAAGCATCGGACTCCTTTATGTAACAGCTGCTGCTTTTTAGTGCTGTCACTCACACATATACAGGAAAACACAGTGCTTGAAGAGCTGCTCTGCTAGTACAGCACATGCTGGAGGCAAACCTACATAGATATATATTTATTTTTTTAAAAAGCGACCCCTGTGAAAAAAAGAATTAGAGCAGGAATCACACAGCTTTCTGCCCACAGACCAGCCGCTGCAATACTTCACGGAGGCCACCTTTCAGAAACATTTCCTCCATTAAAAACCCTTGCTGCTGGCACAGGTTTTGTTTTATTTGTCCCACCAGGAACCTGAGACACCTTTGCAAGAAAACTGAATTCCTACTTACAAGCAGCTGTGGGTTGCACAGGGGACAGGGTGGTGTCAGTGGCCTGGACTCTCTGTCCAGGGAAAAACCAGGTGTACCTGCACAAGTTCTGCGTGCATGAGATGCAAGGTTGAAAAGCAACACTGCATCCTGAGTGGAGATGTCAAACCTGATGTTCATCAAAAGCCTGCTTATGTAACTATGGACCTCAATCCCAAACTGAAGCTGCTGCTGGGGACGGTCCCTTGGAGAGAGCAGTGTTCTCAATGTGCATGGCTCAGGAGAGTTTCAGTGATGCCAGCTCACAGTCAGAGCTCACCCACTGGATTTCCATTGCTTGTTGTTAAAAGCAGATGTCTATTTCAAGGCTATTTAAGTCAAGACTTGTATTTAATACATGTATATAAGGAACACGTTTTTTACAATAAGAGTGGTGAGGCACTGGAACAGGTTGCCTGGAGAGGTGGTGGATCCCCATCCCTGGAGACATTCAAAGTCAGGCTGGATGAGGCTCTGAGCAACCTGATCTTGCTGTAGGTGTCCCCATTCATTGCACAGGAGTTGGACTAGATGACCTTTAAGGGATTCCTTCAACTCAAACAACCCTATGATTCTTTGTATCTATTTAGTCACCTTTCCCCCCATCCCCTAATGTATAGAGGTGAATGTGTGGGGTCCCTGTGCCTGCTGTAGCCACTGGAAACCTGCCTAGAGGCTCCAACAGATTTGGCATTTGGCCAACAAATATAGGACAACAGGAAGTTGTACTGCATGTCCTGAAGACCACCCCATGTTTCCTACCACTGGCTTTCCTTTGCCCTCACCATCCTGCGCAATCAGTAGCAGCCTGTAAGCGCCTAGGTTATGGACTCCCTGGGAAAGACATCTGGGCAGAGCTCTTGCGTGGGTTCAGCGGACAGATAAATTCCTAATGGCCTCCTGTGTGCCCTGGTGATGCCCACATTTTCTCTCACGTGTGCCAAACCGTAGGAAGATGAGAAGATGGAGAGTGCTGTGGCACTGGGCAAGATGTCAAGAATTTGCCGTCTCCCATTTCTTGCCTGGCTCACGGGAGCAAGAATTCAGCGCTGTTCCCACCTAATGAAACAACACAGCTATTGCAAGGAGCACCAGCACCTTGGCCCCAGACCTCTTCTGTAAACTTCAGTCCCATCCAGCTCGTCAGCAAGCGTAAATCAGGGTGGCTCCTTTGAAATCAGTGTGATAACTTGATAGCAGTTGTAAATTTGGTGCAGTGCACTGCCTGGCAGCTCACCCAGCTGTGTTTGATTTACATCTGGATCCACTTGGAAGCTCAGGCCAAACACCTTGTCACAGTTAGAAAAGGGTAGAAGAGGAGCAGGGGGAAAGCAAAATGCCCTCTGCTGGAAGAAGCCAAGCCCCACAGAAAGCACGCCCGACTCAGGCACTGATTTCCTCTCCCCTTGCCTGACTATGTCAGACTTCCTGTGATCACTGACTGTGGTGATGATGATGTTTCTGGTGTATATGTGTTTGTGCACACGTGCACACTGGCTTCTTGCTAAACCTGATTCAATTGGACGTAGCCAGATGGTACAAAAGCTTACCGGAATTTCATTTTCAAATAAACCACAGACTTGGATGAGCTAATGTTGTTCCACATAAAAAGCCACAAAATTCAACAAAGTGATGTTGTTTCAAGTAGAGGAGATGTCAAGTGAGAGAACCATCCGGTCTGCTCTGAAAGAGCTACACACTCCCACTCATGCTTTTAGAAAGTGTTTACGTACAAACTCCGGGAATACGGGTGCTGCAGCGGGCTTGAAACATTTCCCCACAGCTGATGTCTGGAGAGCAGAGCATTGGCAGAAGCAGCACAGGAACCACATCTGCTTGTGAGCCTTTCTGCTTTCTTTTCAAGGCTCCTGAAAGGCTGCCCCAGAGGTGCCACAGCCTCCATTGGGCAGGTAGTCCAGGACCACGTGGAGATGAGGCTCCATGTATACATCCTTGACTTGCTGGACCCCAAAACATACAAGAGGTCTCCTAGCCTTTAATATGCGTAGGGTGGAAGCTGTAAGACTGGCAGATGAGGCTTAGCAAGTATGCAGAGCAGCTGGTGGGAGCAAGGCCAGTGCTACAGCTGTATAGGGGCTTCATGAGGGCTGTGGTGGGGCACACAGCTCCCAGGCCTGCAGGAGGCCATCCTGAAGCTGAAGACTGATAAGCCACTGCAGTGCTGCTGCTTAGAGGAGACTCATCAGCAGTGGTAGCACATCACTGTGTCCCAGCACTGCAAGGAGTGCCACCAACCACACTGGTGACAGGAACAGCCTGCTATTGATGTCTCACTGTACACTATGGAACAAGCACCAGCTCGGGCTGCTGCACCCTGTGCCTCTCTGCCTTGGGCAGACGGTCTCTTTCTCTGGTGGCTTTTCATTCATATTTTCAAGTGTTGCCATGCTGGATATTTATTTCAGCCTAGAGAAGCTCAGGAGTCATTCTTTCTGCCTAGGAATGGTGGGAGGAGGAGAAGTTGCCTTCTGGGAATGTGCTCTGAGGCTTCAACAGAAAGCAGCTAACAAAAAAGAGGGGAAACTAAACAAGCAACAAAATAACTCAACCTGAAGCTTCAGAAGAAGCAGCCTCTCAGAAGCTCTGAGATGACCTGCTTGGCCTGGGGAATGGGCAGCAGGGCTGGCTCCAACCACCCCAACCCTCTGTGCCCCAGCACTCCATGAGGATGCAGTGCAGGCAGTGCTCAGGGAGGTGGCCTTCTGCCTCCAAAGCTCATCAAGCATTCAAAGTCAGCAATGAACTCTGCAAAGAAATAACAACTAAGGCCTTTTTTCAACTCAAACTCTCAGTCCTGCAGGATGGATTTTGTTTCAATTACGTCTTTATAAATAACTTTCTATTTTGCACTCACCTGTTCATTCTCTGTCCTAGTTAGAATCAATATCGCTGATAATTATCTGTCAGAACATTTATACATCACTGGAAGGTGACTAACAACAAAAAGACTTTTTAGTTATATATATATTTTTCAGAGCGCTTTAAGTGAATTAACCAGCAACAAGAGATGGCAGATTGATGGTGGCTGGAGACTAGATACTGATTTTTACCCACAAATAAGAATGTTCTCGCAAGCGGAGGCAATCGACATCTTCCCGACAGCTCTGGCATCAGGGTCACCCCTGTAGGGCTGTGACCTCTCTCCTTGAGCCATCCTCCCCATGGCTCACATCAGGTACTAGGGGCCCCCTGATGGGATCCATTGTATATCACCAGGTGCCTAGAGCCACCATCCACAGCAGAGATCTTATCGCCCCGAGTTTCAAATATTAATATGGGCAGAAGGCTTTTTGCCTCCAGCTTACTCCCTGCATTGCCCCACAATATCTTCCTGGTACTCCATTTGGTCCCAGCTCCAAAGTGGCCACAGAGTACTCCTGACCTCTTTTGCCTAGCACAAATAAAGATGCTTCATGGTAGCTGGCAGTGAATAAATCAGTAATTCCACTGATGAGGAACTGCTCCCACTCCCTTCTTTGCAGAGCTGCTGGGACACCATCCAGCATAACAACAACATTTTTTCAAGCAGAGGCAGTAATTTATGCTGGTGTAAATCAGAAATGTCGCTCTGACTCCAATGGGTTTACACCATATGATTCATACTCTTGCTTGCAAGCAGGAAATCTGAATCCCCGCTTGCAGCTTCAGCAGTTGAGATGGCTGGAAGCAGGACCCAGGGCCATACGGCAAGTCAGTAGCAGAGTGTGGGAAGGAAGCCAGGGGGCTGTTTCCTGCTACCGGCACACACTATTGCTCTTCTGGTTCCTGAGTGACCCAGATGATAGAGACCGGTCTCAAGCTGAGAAAGCCTGCTCTGGGCCTGGATCCCAGCAGGCAGCTGTTGGGTCTGGGCGCTCAGCTGAGGGAATCCCTCTATCACATGGTGGCCTTCCATATGATAGGGAAGGATAACGGAGTGAGCAAATTCCCCCCTTTCTTCTCTCTCCTCTCTCACAAAGTGCCTTGGGAACTGGTTTTTTTTCTGAGTGAGTTTTGCCTTCCGTGGTGTTCAGGGCCAATTGTTCTACACATGGAAACAAACAGTCACCACAGGAGCAAATAGCCACCAGCAGCAATTCTCCCCTCTCTTATCAGTGTGTATAAACGCATGAGGGAAGGGTGCAAAGAAGATAGACTTTACAGTGATGCCCAATGCCTGAACCAGAGGCAATGGGCATAAACTGGAGCACAGGATGTTCCTTCCAAATTCCAGGAATTACTTCTCTGCTGCGCAGGTAACAGAGCCCTGGCACAGGTTGCCAGAGAGGTGATGGAGTCTCCAACTTGGAGAAGCCCAGGAGAAAGACAAGGAGATTAGGGCCATCCTGATCGTTGCGGACAGGTGACATGGCCACCTCTAGTCTCCTGCCGGTGGCTTTAGTTACTTGTTCAGTAGCTGAACTCATCCTGCACAGGATGGGTATGGTCTGATGCTTGTAGAGGTAGGGAGCACACAGTTTTGTGTTGTGCTTTTATACTTCCTTCTGGAGGAGATAGATTTGCTCGTGTGATGCCCTGCACTGCTGCAAATGCCACTTGCACAACATCCTGGCAGTGTCTTCATTTGGTTGGGACTCAGATCCCTGAGTGCAGCATTGCATAAGGGCTGGGCATCTGTAGCACATACACTCATGTCCTCATGCAGAGGAGCCCAGAGCTTCCAGAGGTGAGGAAGGGGCCACCCCCAAGCACCACACTCACAGAAAGCCACCCTGCTGACCCGGGCACCCATATTGTGAGTTAAGGCGGGAGGGGATGATTCATTATTTCCAGCTTCAGCACTGGTGCAATGTGGGCAGTTTGTTTTGGCTTGTAACTCTCTCTGGCCATCAGGACCCAGCAGGCATCCTCACTGAGGGCATCTCTGGGAGGACAAGGTGGTGAGGACAGAGATGGGGTCTTGCACAGGGATGACTGCTTCTGGGAAGATAAGGGACAGCATCATATTCTGCCTCCCAGCCAGCCTATCATCCATCACAGGTTGAGGCACCTGGCAGCTGTGCCCTCCTACACTCTCTAGCTGTTTCCAATAGTGAGCATTCATCCTACCACTGAGCCAGATGGGCAGCTTTCTTTTTTGGTTTACTGTGTAGCGTCTATTTTGGCAAGCAGCTGCTCTTGCGAGGTTCTGTTCATGGAAACACCTGACTGATATGAGCACTCCCCATGGGCTTAGTGGCACCATGCCCTGTCCAGCAGGGCAGGTGCCCACCCGTTCAGCCCACAGCCTTTGGTCTGTGGCTAAATTTGTCCTGCCTCAAAACTGGGACTTCCTCTGTCACTGTGTGGAGTCATCTGGACCCTCTGCTTTGTTGTTATTGTTGTTGTTTTAATGATCATTTCAACTGAAAATGGTTAAATTAAGTTTGGGATTTGTGTCCCTCTGCCTGACTTGAGCTGCAATAGAGCTGTTAGGAAAAAGGTCCACCACAAAGTAGCCTTTGAGATAGACATGTAAAAAGAAATAGCAACACAGCTGCAGGAGCAACAACCATGCTGTTGGGAAAGTTGTTCCCTCTTTGGAAACATTCACTTCCAACTTATTCTGTACATCACAGTTTTTAATTGCAGTCACTAACCTACACAGCATCAGGCTGTCAGCTCAGTGGATGCCCATACAATACCCAGAGCTGCAAGCCCTCCATCAGCCCTCATCCCAGGTAAGTAAAGAGTCCCAGAAATTAACCGTCTGTTATGCTTTCATTTAGAAAATGGATCAGCAACAATAGCTGCCTTTGTTTTGGGGTGTTCATCCCAGGATAGCTTAAAAAACTGCTGCTTTTCACGGGCTCTGGAGCCCCCTCTTCTTTGAAACTCAATGCCTTTGAAAACTTTTCAGGTGAGAAATGCAAAAAGGCTGGCTGCTTTTCTGTTGCTGAAAAATGCAGTCCAGGAAAGAAGTGGTGCATGATGATCAGTGATGATCCCTGGTGCAGCTGACCCCTTCCCTGAGCTCACCATAGTTGGATGGCTCCTCTGAGAAGCAGTGGCAGGACACAACATTTATGTGCCATGACTGTCCCCACCATATGCAGGATGTGTTTGGTCTGAGGCTGGGATCACAAAACCTGCTCCAGTGAGGCCAGCCAACTGCAAGCTGCCACCTCCCTCTATCCCATGGGATCCATGTATGGATGGCTCAGCACAAGCAGTGCTTTCCTTCTGCCAAGGAAATCATGCACAAACCCCAAGTCCCAGCCCCTGGCTCTGCAGAGGATGACTTTTTTTCCAGACCACAACACACTCATGGGCAGAGTTTCCCTGCCTGGGTTGTCAGTAAGTCAGAGAGCTGATGTATTTCCAAAAAGAAAAAAAAAGGCTAAGCCACCCATTTCCTGCTAAGCTGCCTGCTTTGGCTTGGTCAAGCCAAAATGGGTGCATCACTTGTTGTCTGCACCCAAGGGGCACCCTGAAGCATAGGAAATTCTGGACACCAAAGTGTCTGGGCATCACTGGGGCCATGAGCCCCAATGAATGTTCTCAGTACAGAGACCTCCCTCAATCTCCACTGAGGTCTCCATCACGTAGCAGATCCGCCACTATCCTGAGCCTGGGAGATGCTCATAGTGACTGGCATGCACCCTTCCACATCTGGAAGGGATGCTGTGGGCAATGGCTGAGAGGAATACACCCAGAGGGGAACTCTGCAGGGCTGTAGCATGCCTTCTGTCACCTCTCTCCCTCCCAAGCCAAGCTGTTTGCTCCCACTGAAGCAGCCAGCTGTGGGACAGGCAGGCCAGCCAGCTGCCAATTGACGTCAAAGGGATGCTGGTGGTTTGTGCAAGCTGAGGGACTGATTCTAGTCAAGGTGGGTTTCAAACACCACAGAGAAATGTTTAAATACCCTCCACTTCCCCTCCCTCTGCTCCAGGAAACAAGCGCCTTATTTCACTCATTGGCTCTTTTGGTTATGGCAATAATCCTGCCCATATTTTGGCTACTTGAGTGTTTGCTGAGGACTGAGCAGCTCAGATAATACTAGCATGGAGCAATGGAGTAAAAAGGCAGGAGAAAGGCAAGGGGAAGCCAGGTTTAAACTCTTCTGACCCAGCTTGCGCCACATGTGTACCGATGGGACAAAAGCCACTTATTTTTTCATCTCATATTGCCTGAAATATGTTCCTGACATCCTTCTTCTCTTCCTCTTAAAATCACAACTTGCACTATGAAATTCATTTGGGCAAAGGGAGCTCATTATAAATGGGTGCATTTTCCCTTGACTGTTCAGTTATCCTTGAGCCATCTGATTTTCATTTGGTGTTATGCCTATTAGCTTCAGCCCCTATGTTTTCACTTGTCTCATTGACAGTGTCAGTATATTTTTCCCAAAGTAATCACTACAATACATGGTTAATATCCAGCCCAAACCAATGCACTGAGCTGCAACATCTTCTAAACTCAGGGTGATTCCTATGGGGAAGTCCTGGAGGAGTCGATGCACTGATTTCAGTAGACTTCAAATCAGGCTTGTTCTCTTGAGTTCGTTCATATACATTGCTGCCAATACTAGAGGCTGTGTTATTTAAGACTGTCCAAAATCAGCATGCTTCAGTTGAGACCATCATGTGGAAAGATTTGTGGTAAACAACTGCTTGTGTTTTTACCCCTTAATCAACCCACTTTCTCCAACAGCTAGTGTTGCCTCCAGTGTGATACAGAAAGTCTATTAATGCTTTGTATTAAGCACTGGAAATACTGCTTAGCCCACAGCATGTGAGAATGAATTCCCTACGTACTGGTTCAAGGCCATTGAAACCCTTTTTAAATTCCAAGTGAACATGTTACTTTTGGTAGGAAAAAAATGCATAAAAGTAAAGGGCACTGCTTGCACCGATCCCCAGGGAACCTTAGCCCATAACTGTGGGCTCCATGTTGTTCTCCTGGGCACACTCATGGAAAAAGGTAGTGAGGCACCAAGGCACATTATGGCCATCGCTCCCCCACTAACTGTTGGAATCATAAAATCACAGATTCATGGAATATCCCGAGGTGGAAGGGATCCACAATGGTCATTCAGTCTGATTCTTGGCTCCACACAGAACAACCTAAAATTCAAACCCTATTTCTGAGAGCACCGCCCAGATGTTCTTTGAACTCCGGCAGCTTGGGGCCATGATCACTGCCCTGGGTAGCCTGAAGTGTGCTGCAAAGAGCAAGCCCCATGGGATGGATACCTCTTGATGGCTGCCTGATGCTCTTGGATCTTCCCTTATTCAGGTGGAACTCCAAGGATTTGGGTGGTAGGACATGCAGGACTGGAGCCTACCCACTCACACAACCAAGATGCTGCAAACAATTGTGTGATCAATGACTCGAGCACACTTTCAGGAATGTTCAGGAGTAATCACCGAGGCTGTTTTGCAATCTGTGGGGCAAAAAGTGGGGGTCGCTCACACTTGTCCTGGGTGCCTTTTCCGGAGCCACTGATGATTCGGGGTCAGAGGGCCAGTGGAGGATGTGGAACAAAACACTCATCCACAAGGGAAACACGGAGATCCGAGTACAGCAAGTGAGATAAGCTTTATTAGAAACAAACTGAAGATGAAACTCCCACTGATTCAGAAGCAGATCGTTTTGCTCGCATCTCCTCCAGTACACAAGGAAAATATTGAAACTATAAACAGGGATATGTGAGCACAAGTCATAAGCTGCCATTCCTCCTGGTCAAGATTACAAATTTCAATTCCTGTGTCAACAGTGAAGAATATCAAGTGAGAAGCCTGGCTGTCTGGTCCCTGCCTGATGCAGCACTGTGGTGCTTATGTGACTCCCACTAGCAGGACGGACCCAGCACAGATACACTCTTGCCTCTATTTCTGACTTCTTTACCAGTAATACTTTGTTTTCTGCACTGTTTTGTTGTTCCTCAGCAATCTGGCAGGCTCAGACAGTGAAACCAGACGGGAAGCTTTCGCTTTTCCGTCGGCTCCCCACAGTTCCCCATGTGCACGTGCTGCTCCTCACCCTGGGTTCACAGAGTGGAAGGGAAAGTGTAGAAGCCTGCTCTGAATTATTTTCATCACAGTTGTTCCCCAAACCACCCTGCCTAATCCCTGGTGACCAACGTGGTATGAATGAGTGTAGCTTCAGGGATGGAGCACATGATGGCCCTGAGTCACCAGCTGCTCAATCGCCTGGGCCATATCCCTGTAATACTGTCACCTAGCAGGCCTAATACAATGTCCCAAATAAGACATGAGGGTGGCAGCTGTACCCCTCTGTGTGTGTGTGTGGTTTCAGCCCCGAGAGTGATGCTCCTCACCAGCCCGATGCACAATGGATCAAGTAAAGGCTTCATCTCATCATGGTTTTGGTGGAAGAGAAATGCTACACTGAACTGGATACCGAAAGGGACAAAGGGGGGATGGTTTTAAACTGAAAGAGAGGAAATTTAGATTAAGTATGAGGAAGAAATTCTGCACACAAAGGCTGGTGAGACACTGGCATAGGCTGCCCAGAGAAGCTGTGGGTGCTGCATCCCTGGAGGTGCTCAAGGCCAGGGCTGCCTCAGCCAGTGTCACTCTGCATCTCCAGTCACTTGAGGTCAGCCCAGTGGTTGCCTGTTGCAGTGCATCTGACTGCAGGATGAGTGTGTGCTCAAATCATCTGCTGCAGACTGCCTTCCTGGCTTGGCTTCAGCTTGTTTGCAAAGCATGCGAGGTGTGGCCCTGCAGCTGGCAGCAGAAGCACCCAAGCCCTGGTGAGCAGCTACCCCGCTAGCCAGGGCTGGTTTGTGAAGAGAGGAGCAGCTGGGGATGGATCTTGCTCCCTCCTGTGCCTGCAGCCAGCCGCTGTGAGCACGCCTCAGGAGCTACACTGTAATGAGGAGCTGGCTTTGTGGAAGGTGACAGAGTATGGTAGCAAGTGAAACATGCATTGCTGCCCACAGCTGTTGGGGGAACAAAACAAAAAAATCTCCTCTCATCAAGCCTGAAGTTTAGATGAGTCTTCTGACCGTTTCCTTAGACAAAGAAAAAAAGAATAAAAATGTGCCTTTGTGGATGCAATCATTCCTGATAATGCTCGGTTACAGACCCAGTCTGAGGATGAACACTACAGATTAGAGATCGCAGGAGGCAGCAGGGTAGCAAAAAGCAATGAACAGATAAATAAATTGCTATTAGGGTAGCTGTGCGAGCAAAGCAGCCCCAGAATTCACCTTCTGTGAGGCCTTGCTCGAGGTGCCGCAGCAGCCAGCCCATGTGTGAGTGCAGTTGTACCAGATGGAGGTGGGGAGAAGCAGCCAGCTGCGTGCTCAGCGCTACCTGGCGTAACGCTTCTGGGGGGCTTCTGTGCGCCCCAAAACCTGGGGCTGCCTCAGGAGCTGTGCCACAGTCTGGGACCCTCAAAACCGGGCTGTACCACAACTCCCATCTCTGTGCCCAGGGAGCCAAGGCCCCACATCCTTAAGGAGGCCCTGTGCTCAGGGCCACGCCGCTGTTGTTGCTCTGCACCTCCCTTGAATCCCCCTAAGCCAACACCCCGTGCTAATATCGACAAACATTTCCAGACACAAGCACGAGTACGTGTGTGGGTGGGTGGGGTGCAGGGGACTATGAAAATTTCAAGGGGAGGTACGACATCCTGGCTTTCTAAATATAGAGTACGTGAGCCGTGGCTCCTCTCACACGCTAGCGGCGTGTTTTCTGTTTCAAAAGGCCCCAGAGGAAGCATTGCACTGGCTGGTAGTGCGAGCAAAAATAAATAAATTAAAAAAAATAAAAAAGGGGAAAGAAAAAAAAATATTGTCCTGTGAGTTGCTGACGGTTTCCAGGCTCTGAGCGCAGCGCTGGCTTTCAGGCAGGGCTCCAAGAAATGCCCACGCAGGGCTGGCCCTGCGCAGATGGGGACCACGTGAAGGCACGGCGGGAGGCGGCTGAGAGCCTCGCTTCCCCTTCGTGCCGGGCCAGCGAGAGGAGGAGGAGGAGGAGGAAGAGGAAGAACGCAGCCCTCCGCACCCCTGCCACCGTGGCACCCGCTCGGGCCGCCAGTGCGCCATGTCAGCTCGGCGCTGCGTCTCGGTTCCCTTTTCGTTGCCGTTCTTGTCGCTCCGGTATTTGCATAGCGCTGCACCGAGTGCCTGAGAGCTGGAGCAGGGCAGCGGCCGCCGCTTCTCCTTTCACACACGGCAGCGATGTGTGCCGCAGCGGCGGAGAGCCGCGTCAGCCGGGCTTACAGCCTCTGGAAGAGTTGTGCGGAACTGAATTTAATCGAGACCGATGCTCTCTAAAGCTGGGCTATAAAATTCAACGGAGAGTTATACCCCATTAATAGACCCTATCGGAGGGTCTCGAGCTGCCTATGGAAAAGAGCTCCTCTCCATTAAGTCCTGTAGGGCTCGAGTTCTCATTTACACAAAGGGCCCTTTTAGCCGTGTAAAATGGCCATAAAGTAGGTGTAAAAATGATCGATGCCGTCTTTACAGCCCCTTTATGCTGTGAAAACAGCATAAAGTGGCCAGGGTGCAAATGAGAATCACACCTGGGTTTTGCGAGCAAATTACATAGGGCCCCTCGCAATTTGTGCGTGTCAGAGTGGTCTCCTCCTGCCCCATCTTGTGCCATTCACTGAGAGAAAACATTTCCAGGAATAATCATTTTTAAGAAGTCCTTTTCTTATGTCCTCTCCGTGCCTGCAAATCCCACCGTGCCTCCTGGCACACTCCAGACACGTTTCCCCAGCACTGAGAAAGGCTGGGAGCTGTCTGAATGTTCTGAGCTAGGTGCTAATCCCATAATTAACGCTCTCTGAAATTCCTAATGAGGCTAAAATGCGTTGTAAAACTATATCCGGAAGAAAAATGTTTCCACATGCTACTGTGTCTGTTTCCTGGTCTCTCCTCTCTGTTTTCATTTTATGCTCTTGAGCTATATAAAGAGGAAATACGGAAGTTATTCTTTGCTAGATCAAAATGCTCCATATTTATTCATAAAGCATTAGAATACCAATAGAGCATACAACAAATATTGTTTTCTTTCTAGAGTGAAGGGTTACATACACTGTGATGCACCAGAGAGTGAACTAAATTTGGCAGCGGTGGCTCAAAGCAGGGAGTGTGCTGTGATTAAAATGTTGTTATTAAAGTGGCTTCCTAAGCAGAGCAGGCTCTCTTCCCTTCCCTGTCACTTTGTATCCCTTCCCACCAGTCCCCCAGTTGGCATCTCAAAATCCCTGGGGGCTGCCCCAGAAGATATGGCAGGTACCCAGGCCATTTAGAAAGGGGCTCTGCCAGCAGAGCCTTCCTCTGGCTTCATCAGCCATTGGGATGCAGAGATTGATGGTAAGGGCAGGAGGAAGCCCCCAGACCTACGTATCTGTCTCACATGGGATGCGGTCCACCAGTGCTGATTGCAGAATGCTCCACCAAAGTCGAGAGGAGATGGGCTGCTTCCTCCACTGCCACACCAAGTCCCACCTCACTGCCTCACTGGGCTACTATGTGCTGTCTCTGAGTATGCTTGAGAGTCCAATCTGGGACTTAGGTTGGGTGGCAATGTGTGGACAACCATCAGGAGTGCTTGCAAACGTCCCCTTACTGCCACACTTGCTAGCGTCACTTGTTTTTTGGTACATAAAAAATGGCTGTTCGGGAGCTGGTCTTGAAACTTCCATTTTCAAAAGGTCCCAACTTCACATCTAGCAGAGAGCACCTTGGTGACTGATGGTCTGTCTGTGCTAGAAGTTTCTGTGACAGAAACATGAGCGCTTTCTCTAGGTGGACTTCAGGAGAGTGACCCACACTGTAGTTCTCTGACGGCGGCAGCATGCTGGTCTGTCCTGGGGTGATGTGTGCTCACTGCGTGATCGCTGCATGGAAGGCACTCTTTGGGTAGGATTAGAGATGCTTATGCAACAAGCTTTTTGCCAGCCCAGCTTTTTGACTCGCTGGTGGCTTTTTTCTTTTTCTTTCTTTCTTTTTTTTCTTTTTTTCTTTTCTTTTTTTTTTTTTTTTCTTTTTTCTTTTTTTAAGCAGAAACAGAAAGTTTTGCTTGTTTAAAGCCTTGTTGAAATTCTGCTTGCTTCCTCCTTGCTGATAACAGTGGTGGTGTGGTTCTTCTGGCACGTGGTTTTTCAGCTCCACCTCAGAGATACCCCGGCTCTGGCAGGGACCAGGAAATCCCAAACGATGATGGTGTGTGAGTGCCAGCTGCTCTGACCTGCTGTCGATACTGGGCAGCAGTGCCCGGTGCTACTGATCAGAGCTGCTCCTGTCAATGGAGAGCACACGCTGGGCTGGTGAAGAGACAAGCCAGCATGCTCGTCCTGGTATAAGGCTAATAATGTGTAAAGCACTTTCAGAGTCATGCATTCAGGGTGAAAGAGCACTGAACACGGATTGTTATTCTATGCTGCTTTTAAAGAACTTGTTATTCTCTTGCCCTCATTATTTACAATTGATGTCTTTGGTAGGCTGGCAGTCTCTTCTTGCTTCTTTCCCTCTATCCCACTTTAAAAACATGGATTGTTGCAGGGATGTTATCCTTCAGGGCTGTTGGCCCACATCCACAGCTGGTGTGTAAGGCTGATTGTCTTCAGGGGAGTTACACCAAAAATGCATTCGGCACAGAGAATTGGCAGAACTGGTCTGATGCTGGGTTTGGAAGCATGCGATTACAGCAGGGCATTCAATGTGACTCGTGATTTAGGGACTTCCATCCTAGGAGCTCAGCTCAAGGTTTCTTTAAGTTCATCTTTTCTCACAAAGCACTGAGTGCTCATTTGTAATGTAACTGGGGTCTGAAGCATTGCCCACCCTATCGCCATCAGCAAACCCACTGAAACTGGTGTTTGTTCATAACTGGGTTGGGTAGATGCTATCACCAGTCACTCTGGAACACCTTTTATATGGTAGTCATCAATATAGTCACTAATGCTGCTGATCCCAGCCTGCATTTGGAGAGGTCTTGACCTCTTTTCTTCCTTTTCCATACAGTAAATTCCCATTGGTACATCCAAAACACAATATATTCCCTAAACGTTATCAGCATAATTATAATAAAGCAGTTTGGACAAGATCTTCATCTGGTAGAAAGTGGTGTACCTTCTCTGAAAGCAAGAGTGAGTATCTACTAGAGAGGGAAATAGGCCCCATGTCTAAACAGTAATAGCCCTTCAGATGAGTTCTCAGTGATTTTTTAAGCTCTCTCAATGTTAAAATCTCCCAATGGTTTTAAGCTCTACTGTTTATGGCTGCTGAAGATGCTCTTTGGTGAGTATTACTGCAGTTGTATCTTCAGAATATTAGGTGACCCCTATATAGTCTCACTAGGGGCTTTTTTGCAAGAGTTGACATACAAAATGATTGAAAAATATATTCATTAAACACGTGAATGTTTTTCCTTGTCAAAAACCTTATAAAACATTGATCCATGTGTGGCGTCTATGGTGGCAAAATGCTGACATTTTCCATTCCCTGGCTACAGGCCCTGCCAACACAAACCCTACACTTTCTGTTGCTGGCACACAGTAGTAGTTAAAGGGTAGAACCGAGCACCCACATAAAAGACCTGGTATCTGTGTTTCCACATAATGAAGCACGCCAGCAGACACACCAGAGCTGCAAGTAGGTTGAGCACCATCTGCAGAATCAGGTAGAGGCTGAGCATGCTGGTGACACTGCTGCAGTCAGCGGCATCCTGGTAGACAAAGGTCCTGCTGAGAGGATCTGCGGTGTCCAGTTTGCACTGGCAGGACTCGAGGATGGTATCACAAGTAAATTTAGTCATCTGTAGATAATGGTGGGCCGCAAAAGCCGCTGCCACGACACAGAGAACCAGAGCCAGGGCACTCAGCAGAAAGTACGTCAGCTGAAATAAAGCAAAAATTAAAATAAAACAAAATGAACTCACTCATTTTCCAGTTAGACAGAGAATGAGGAACACAGAAGGAATACATGAACGTGTATTTCACAGGAAGTGCATGCATTCAGTGTACTGTCCAGACACCATGGACTTCTAATGTTGTAAAGCAGATACAGCACCCTGCTTATACATAGTTCATCTCAAGAGCTAGCAGTTTTGCCTTGCATGTTTTACATGAGCGTTGCCCTACAATTTTGAGACTCAGTAAGATCACCAAAATGTATTCCAGCTCTGTAGAGAGGGAAGGAGCATCTTTCCCTACTGTCCCTGCGTTGGCTAGAGTTAGAATCATCAGCTGAGATAAGTCAGTGCAGTTGTCCTGAAGCAGAGCTAAGGAAACTGAGGTTTGGGCTGACATATTAACCCAGGCTGTGCTGAGAGCTAGGTGGTTTTGAGAGTTTGTTCACGTGTCACTCCTATCTTTTTCAAACTTTGCATGCCCAAACAAACCTGATTTACACTTGCAAATTGGGCAGTGATGTGTCAGATGTGCTACTTACAGCCTTGCAAAGGCTACCAGCCTTTCTGCTGCCTGATCCCAACACATCTCCACAAGGAAGTGCACATCATGCCAACCCCTATGAGAAGACTTCCACATCAACGTGAAGAAGAAGCCTTTCAAAGGTGTCAAAATGCAGTGAGAACCTGTGCCAGTGCTGCCCCTGGTATGGCATGAGAAGGACAAGGGCCTGTTGGCCACCCTCCTTCTCCTTACACCTGTGGCAGCTTTGACATAGGGGTAGCCTTCATCATGGGCATCCATGCAGAGCCCAGCCCCGTGAGCCATCTGGAGCTGTTGCTGATCAGTGCTAACACCTGAGACCTTTGGGTACCCAAGCATATGGATTTTCCTCCCTGCTGATGGTAGGAGCTGGCAATTGCTTTGCTGTTCACACGAAATATGTGTGAATGTACATTAAAATCATATGCTGTGTTTAGCCAAAATACTATTTTGGTTCTGTTCAGCACTGTAAAAACATTTATTCTTCTTGGCATCTTATCTGTCAGACACATGGTGTGGTTGGGAATATGTTATTTTAAACAGCAGCTTCTCTTCCTATCTCTTAACCTCAATACCACAAGCAAACTATCAATATAAAGCATTTTTTTGTGACCTTGAAACTCCAAGTATGTGTGCCTTGATAAAATTCACACTTCTGGTGTATTTGTCTTAAATCTGTGGTGTGAATCAATCTTCCTATTTGGCTGTCAGCTTGAAAAAAAAGAAAAGTAGTTACTCTTAATGCTGGTCTTCAAGCTCTGTGTGCATTTTCTCCCTCAGAGAACTCAATTCTTACAGCAAGATCTTCCTTTCTACTATTAATGACTTCCCCTGCAGCCTTAAACCAAGGGCAGCTTCAAAATGAGGGTGGTTCTTCTTCAACACAAATCCTTTAGCCCCTCAGCTTTCAAGATAAGGGTGCATGGGAAGGGTGAAGCTGGGAAATGGGAACACCTCTGCATATGAAGCACTCAGAAAAGGGAGCACTGCTGGCTAGTAGAGCCCCTGCTAGGGAAGACATGCTGGGTTTACAGCACTGCTTTAAAAAGTGGAGGAAGTGGAAAATGAACATTGATGAAGGTTTCCCTTCTCTGAGGGATGGGGCTTGTTCTGTGATGCAGCTGTCACCCCAGGGGACAGGCTGTATATCCCTGGATTCAGGCCAGTGGGGGACAGAATCAGGCCTCCCTAATAAATGAGATGTTAAGCTGAGACCATGTGCTGAGCCTGCTTCTTCCTTGGCAGGTATTTCGTTTAGCTGCCAACTTCTAAGATGAGCACAAACTGGCAGGAAATCCGAAACCATAAGTATCCTCCAGGTACTGTGAGCCTGTATTGTGTCTAAAGGGAAGGAAATCTCAGAGAGACTTCAGTATGGATAGAACACACAGGCAGCTCTTATGGCAGGTCTCAGAGGTGAACACAGATGCACGGAGATGTAGGGCAATTTCCAAACAGTGTATTATTCTCGCAAGATGTTTGCAGAGGAATCTCTTAGCAGGCCACTGAAAATGAACACATTTCCAAATATCAAAGGTAAAGCACATGCAAATACTGCCTGTTAGAGAGCACCAGACAGCAAGTGCTGGATCCCATCAGCAGATTAATCACATGCCAGAGCTGGAGGCAGCCTCAGCACTGCAAACACAACTACGCTGTGAGCTCTGCTCTGGAACCAGAACTTGCCACTGGAAAAACGTTTTTTGCGGCCTCATAGAGATAGACCCAGTGATTGCTGTTTAAGTAGAAGGAAAAAAAGGAAGTGGGAAGAAACAGCATGCAATGAGGTCAGAGCTTAGCAGCTCATTGTCCCTTGGGTTCCTTATACAAGGGAGAAATATTTCATCCCTATATACTGGTGATAGTTTTGCTCTGAAATATATATATATATAAATAATAAAGCATCTAAGATGGATCGAATTGATAACTGAAAAGATTTTTTGTGCTTATCAGGGATGAAACCAGCAGGTTTTGCAGACATGGTTCTGGAGAATTCCTCTGAAGGCTGTGGAGGCTTAGGCTCAAATCACCTTGAGCAGGGTGACCCAGGGGATGGGCTAAAATCACCCAGGGCTGCATGTGTGTGATCACAGGAATTGCAAGGTTTGGAGGAACCTCTGGAGATCACCTAGTCCAATCCCCTATCCTAAAGCAGGTTCCCTACAGCAGGTTACACAGGAAGTTGGCCAAGCTGCTTCTGATTATCTCCAGAGAAGGAGACTCCACAGCCTCTCTGGGCAGTCTGTTCCAATGCTCCATCACCCTTGCTGTAAAGAAACTTTCCCTCACGTTCAGATGGAACTTCTTACATTCCAGGTTGTGCCCATTTCCCCTTGTCCTGTTGGCTGGGCACCACTGAAAAGAACCTTGCCCCATCCACTTGACTCTCACCCTTTACATATTTATAAGCACTGATAAGATACCTCCCTCAGCTTTCTCCAGGCTGAATGGTACCTGTCTTTTCTTCATAAGAGGGGTACTCCAGGCCCCTCATCATCTTTGTATCCCTCCATTGGACTCTCTCCAGAGGTTCCCTGTCTTTCTTGAACTGGGGAGCCCAGACCTGGGCACAGTATTTCTCTGCCTCATCAGGGCAAAGGAGAGTGGGAGGATCACCTCCCACAGCCTACTGGCCATGCTCTTTTAATGCACCCCAGGATACCATTGGCCTCCTCGGCCACAAGGGCACACTGCTGGCTCATGGCCAACCTGCTGTCCATCAGTTCACCCATGTCCTTCTCAGAGCCCCTTTCTTGCAAGTCAGCCCCTAACCTGTACTGATGCATGCAGTTATCCCTCCCCAGGTGTAGGTCTGTCCACTTTCCCATGCTGAATCTCATTAGGTTCCTCTCCACCCTACTCTACAGAATGCCCAGGTGTCACTGAACAGCAGCACAGCCTTCTGGTGCATCAGCTGCTCTTCCCAGATTCATATCGTTAGCAAACTTGCTGAGGGTGCTCTCTATCCCATCATCCAGGTCATAGCTGAAGACACTGAACAAGACTAGACCCAATAACAACCCAAACAATCCTTCTCCCCACATGAACCTTGGGCACAAGGCACAAAAGACACTCCAGGGCCTAATTTCTGAGGGAGGATGAATGCCAGGTTCCTTGTGTTTGATTTCCTTCTACCTTTCTTGGTTAATAATCACTGTTATTTTGTACTGCTTGTGTTGGTATTTTTTCCTGGTTTTTATGTGTCTGCAAAATATTAAGAGCCCTCAAAACTGTAATAACAAGGAAAAGCAGCCCAAGTAAATGGTGTTAGAAAGTTCCCATTTGGAACAAGCATTCTAAGCATTTCTTTTCTTAGTTATTGGCATCAACAAAGCATGGTTTTGGAAAATGAAGCAGGATGGACGTGGTGCTCAGCTCGAGTACCTCTCTTGTGATCATAGAATCATGGAATCATAGAATGGCCTGGGTGGAAAGGACCATAATGATCATGTAGTTTCAACCTCCCTGCCATATTCAGGGCCACCAACCAGCAGACCAGGCTGCCCAGAGCCACAAATGTTCAGGTGGGATTTTTCTTCATGGGAGAATGGTTGTTCCTGCTGCTTGCTAATGCTTTTCCATGTTTGTCACTGCCTGACCCTGCACAAGGAGCTGTACTCTGAAGCGAAGACCTCTCCACAGACAGGAAGATGAGTGGGCAGAGATTTCCAGCCACGCTTTTTAATGCATCTGTGCTCATTCCATTTCCTATTTGATGGTTAGGAGGAAAATGGCAGGGAAGATGCTGCAATGCTTCTGAGACTGCAGTAAAAATTGAGCTTTAACATAATTGGACCTGTTCTACCCCACGCTAATTCTTACCTGGCACACTCTGAATGCCTCTATTTAATCAGTAATGCCCATCTTTCAGCAAACTATTCCTCAAATATTTCAGCTTTGTTGATCTGAATCTCCTTGATATACTTAAAATATGGCAAGTTATAAAAAGGTATCTTGCTGTGTTTTCAAATATTTGTTACAGAGTTTCCCCTTTATAGACTGCAGTTTCTTCCTTATCTGCCTGGAAAATACCAGAAAACCATTCTTGCATTTCAGGTGTATTTTCACTTCTTTTAATGTGGTCTTAAAAATATCCCCAGAACCAACTTTTCTGATTATATTTAATGACATGGGAGGAAAAAGAAATAACAGAAACTCAAGGTACCTTTACTGTGAACTGCACGCATGTCTTTTCATCGGGTTGGTACGAAATGCAAAGCATAACAAATCCCACTAAGGACACCACACAGACCTGTGAGGGAAAAGATTTAGAATGCGTCAAAAAATATCAAAAGCAATAATAATAACAGCGATAATAATAGCGTTTTTCAAGTCCAAAGATCTTTCTTTGTTAGCAGGACTGTAACTCAAGGAGCAGTATGTAAGTCAAATGGTTTGCGAAGGGGCTACAGCTGTATGTGCAAGAGCCTCATTCATGTGGACTGTGAGAAGGGAAGAGCTTTAACCTCTACTTCATGAACTCCAAGGCACAAAAAGCTTACCCAGAGAGGCTTTGTGAATCAGACCTACCAAGTCACAGCTTGGCAACATTCCTGCAGGATCTTTGAGTTTTTGTCCATGTAACTCACTATCAAAAAGAAGCAGAAGATGTATGAGTTAGGCTTGTAAGCCCAAAGAGCACCATCCTATGTACCACTGGATGCTAACAGGGTTTTTATGTCACCAGTGTGAGCTGTGTGGTTGTAAGTCAGTAACCATTGCTGCCTCTGGATAAGAAGCAGCCCAGATTATAGCAGGGTCTTTCAACCTCTCCTCCAGTGGACACCCTACCAATCAGGACATCTTCCCTACAGTCCGAGACTGTGTTTTAGCCCTGCAGCAGTAATTTATGATGATTAACAGTGATAGAAAAGTATTTGTGCACTTTAGTATTTGTTTAGCTGCCTTTATTATTAATTCTAAAGATTTAGACATATTGGAAGAGTCCAATATTCACTGGTAGGCATTTTCCAGCCCTATAAAGAGGGATGCTCCTGCTCTGAGGAATGCATAAAATAGCCTGATAAATGCAGCTTCCTTTTTTAAGCAGTGCTTTTCAGGCCCCTATAGTGTCAAGCACTCCAGTCAAGAGTCTACTGCAGTTAGGGAGAATCTGTAAGCAAACCTCACAAGAGGTCACAAGACCTGTAGACCCAAATGCCACACTAACTTGCCTTGTCCCCCTTGTCTCTCATTTGGATGGGCAGCATGCAGAAACCCCATGGCTCACCACTCCTTAAAAACACTGTTGGGGAATCACTGAACCAGGCGGTCCCACATGGACAATATTTCCTCCTTGGCCAAGTGTTGAGGAACCCAACTGGAGGCCTTATGAATTTTACTGGGCTTTTCACTTGCTGTGGGCAGATGCCAGTTGCCATCATTTTCATAAATAGACTTCCTTTAACTTCTACCTTATAAAATCAAGGTTGAAATCAGCCTGCCTGGAATATGTGAATGACTGTTTAACATTGATTTATGACATTTCTGCTCTGTCCTTTGGCATCTGGCAGCAGTATAAATCTGACCACTTACTCCTTTAAACTCCCAAAGAGTTTCTGACAGAGTTTTGCTGGGTCTCAGGCATGCCCTTGCCTTTTGGAAAGCAGAAATGTGCAGGGCATGCAGATGACGAGTTCAGCTGTGCTAGCTGTGCTATTCTGTTGGAGAAACCCTGGTGATGGTGAACTGATCCCCGTGCCTGCAGACACATGGTATTTTATGATGAATGCCAGAACCTCCACACTGAAACAAGACCGCATCTTTGTGGCAGCTCCCATGACCAGACACAAGTTGCAGCATGGACATCAGTGCTAGAGCTGGTCCCAGGTGCCACCGTGGGGCTGCTGGGGATGGATCAGGGCATCCTGGCTGTACCCACAGCAGGAGAGGATGTTGTAGGCTATAGGTGGTGTTATAGGCTGGAGCTACACGTGGTGGAAATGCTGCACAATGGGGCTGCCTTGGAAAAGCAGGTGAGCCGATGGCACGTGTGCTTGTTATCATGCCTGAAAGTAGGATCTCAAGTGCAGTCAGCCTTACTGAGGACCTCAACGAAGATCAGCCAGCTAAAGCTTGTCCTAACACATGACCAGGAGCAAGCCTTGCCCTCTTTACTAGTAGCAACTAGTAACTATTAAATTCCCAATGAGTGGAATAAGAACCTATTATTTTTCTCCATTTTACTGTGAGGGTTTTGAAGAGCTGCCATTAATTTGAGGGTTTCTCTTTCCCCTGAGTAATGCCGTTTGCCTTCTTCAGACAAAACCAGGCCTAGGTGCCTTTGCTCAGGGACAGGACCATGAGCTTGGGATCCTACATCATCTCCCCTTCTTTTACAATCTGATGAATAAAATTCCAGGTTTCTTTATATCCGCATTGTTGATGTAGGGTACCAGCCAGTAGCCCTGTAAAGGAAGAGTGCCTTTGAATACACAGGTAGTCACGTCTCTCAAGAAGCGGTGTGATTAATAACACTTTCTCCCATAAAGTTTTATTTCGTGTCATTTCAGTAAGACATGAATAGGAAGTATTGCCTGAGAACATTTCCAAAGAAAGCGTCAGTATTATTTACTCCTCTTCATGTCATGTGTATTTATATCCTGGTCCTATGACTTACGCATGGCCTTCAATTTATTTGTTTTCTTCTTTTTATTGTTGACAGCAGTAGCTGACAGGGTTGTCAGGGGAAAAAAAAAACAACCTTTCTTGTCAAAGGTCCTTCAGTGCTGGTATTTTTCCCCCCTATAGTGCTTCTGTGTGACACAAACATGTTTTATTTCTCAGGATTAATCACCCATGTCCTTGGTCCCTTGCACTGAATATTAATCTTTTAATTCAATTAGCATCCCCATAAAACTTAAATCTTAAGGAGATCACATCTCTAGCACTGTCCAAACAATAAACTCCCCACTTGCAGCAGCAGCAAAGGAAGGAACTTGCAGCGAGCGCTAAAAAACGCGTACCTACACGTGCTTAACCTTACGTGCGCAGACTCATGTGAAACCCAAGGGGCTGTTCCACTCAAAGCCAGGCCTAAACTTTTTTTGGTATCTGCTGCTAAAAGGATCTCATTATGAGCAATAAATCACATCTGCTTTGCTGGTGGGCATTTACACTGGCGTGAACCCAGGGCCAGGCTGGCCATCGGGTGACTCCAGCAACATCATGGGACCGTGTCCCCACTGCGTTCCCAGCAGGAACGTGGCCCAGGATCAGGCACTCATGACAGCTTTTCCTCCCACTAGCCTGGATTTATTTTTTCCCCTACCAAATTAGGGGCCTTGTAGAACTCCTGCAAAAACCCCACAGGCTTTCAGCACTGCAGGATCGGGCTTCCCTCTTCAGACAGCTCCCGTACAAAAGGCTGTTGCTGAAAGGGATTTCCATTCCTGCCTGTGCTTTCTGAAGTTCCTCTGGGATTTAAATAATATACTGAGATACTCGGAGAGGTGCTTTTATAGAGGGGTATTTATAGAAGATTACACTGGGTCGGGATTCCAGCAAGGCTTGGCCAGGATAATACAGAAGGCTTAAGTATTTCTTTTATAACAATATGCTTACATTTATTTTTTTTTCAGACCAGAGGTGTGCATTTTTGTGAGTGATGGCAAAAAGCAACGTTGCTGAGGATTATGGCCCTCACATGTTTTACATTTCTGCTCTCTAAAGGTAAATTCACTCAACAGAGCAAACCAAAGCGAGGTACATTTATACAGAAAACAGCTTTATGCTTCTATTTTATACATTAATAATAGATCCGTTTTGAATTATGCCTGTGAAGTGCAATAGAATAACCATAAAAATCCTTCTGTAAATATTTGGCAGGACACACTAAGTGACTAAGACTGTTGCCTTGCAGCAGGCACGTTACAGCTGCGGTCGATGCTGCCTGGGAAGGTGCAGGAGGTAATCCTGCATCCCTTTGCTCCAATAGCCCTCACAATATCCCAGTGTGAAGCAGATGCTTCCTCTGCCCTATTGACTAAGCACACAACATAAAATGCAATTGAACTCGCTTTAGCACTTGCTTGCCATCAATCGATGCACATTTGTTATACAAATAAGATAGATTCTATAAGAGCTACAGAACAGCAGTTAATTAGATCAGCTCTTGTAGCTCTTATCTGGAAACCTAGAAATATGCATTTCCATGCTGAGTAAATCTCAGCTCGGGTTTATTTCAAGATCCTATTTCAAAGATTTCCAGACAAACACACCCTTTGCTGAATAGGTAGTGACATGGAAGGTTATCCAAGGAAAGCACTTAAATATAGAAGAGTGCTGTCTAGAAAAAGACCTGAATGTGATACAGATGCATTCACAAAGAGTACAGATTTAATTATGGTTAGGGTACACCATGTGAAATATCACAGTTCACAATCCAGAGAAAATGGTTATACTATAATTGGTTGAAAAATAAATCAGTATTTTGCTCTTGAAAAGCATCGGTGCTATTCATTTTGATTGGAACATTCTTCCCATTAGACAGAAACATCCCAGAGCTAAAAAACTTAATGAAAATAGAACTAAACATTTTTTGGGTTCCTCTGACCACAAAGACATCTAGAGCCCACTGCCATGAGAACTTAATCAAGCACCATCAGAATTCAACAGGAAATAGGGCCTGATCCTGAAGGTGTATAGGAGTGAGTGCTCCAGCTTAAGTGCCTGGCAGGATTCTTGCACCTGCTGGGACCTAAGGGTAGAGTTCTTTAGATTTTCAAGGCTTTGGTAAACACACTCTGTGCCTGCACACTGACGAGCACCAGCTCATCTTAAAAGCTGCACAAGTGAGAAAAACAGGCTCATCATCATCTGACAGGGACAAACATGGGTGGCAACGCAGAGCAGCATGGGACAAGGCCAGCAGGCACTGCTACCCTACCCTCACCTCCCCGCACCTCTCTCACGTCTGATCACATAAGTACTGTCACAAGGTGTATGGGAGGTGCAAGGACACCTCACAGCCATGATGGAGATGGTTGTGTAATGAACAAAACTGAGGGAAATAGACATGTATGGCACCAATTTCCACTGTGGTTTACAGTCAGTACCTTTGCACACTGGCATATTAATGTGGTTTGCTTTATTTTGACAAATTTCAAAACCACAGATTGCTCTAATCTGCTTCTATCTCTCCATTATATATCTGTGAAACTGCTTTTTCTCATTGTTGCTACAGTTTTAGCCCAAGTGTTGCTATATACTAGGTGGCTTTCTACAGCAAAGGGCCTCTGACCCAGAGCATCTTGGAAACCTGGGCACGTGTGGCTGGTAAAACAGGAAAGTCAGAAGCATCCACCAAGAATTTAAGGGAGGGTGGAGGCAAAAGCCTGGTGCAAAGATGCACTTTGGGCCTATGCCACAGCACCTGACAAATGTTGCAAGCACTCACACAGGAAG
Source organism: Excalfactoria chinensis (assembly GCF_039878825.1). Classification (NCBI taxonomy): domain Eukaryota; kingdom Metazoa; phylum Chordata; class Aves; order Galliformes; family Phasianidae; genus Excalfactoria; species Excalfactoria chinensis. Next base: position 64,501,401 of record NC_092825.1, on the reverse strand, counting down.
GCTGTCACCCGTCTGCTCTTTGCACTGGGGCTGGTGAGCAAGAACCTCCTACAACAACATTCAGAAGTCAAAAAGCACATACACCGGAAAACAACACCTCTCAAATACAAGTAGTGTAACACCACGTAGCACTGTTGGGACCCACGGCAACCTAGGTGGATTCTTCCTTGTTAGCAGGAATGTAAACTCTCCAACTTCAGGGGAAGAGCTGTTATTAACAGAACTGGGAGGAAATTTTCATTATAGACAAGTTGTTTGATAGTTACTCCCTTCAAGCTATGAGTTACTATGGACCCTTCTATTTGTAGAGTTAAGGGTAAAGAAGTTATATCTTTTAGCTGTCTCTGAAGTTTCTGGCTCACCTTTGGAGATTCTTGTCCTTGACAGATCACCTTATCAGTTATGGCAAGGCTTAGCTCCTGTCCTTGCATTCAGAAAGCCACACTATCTAATTAACTTAACAACCCCACTAGACTTTGATGCAAAAAGGAAAACATACCTGTTGACTTTGCCATTATGAAACAGGATTATCTCCAACATCGGACATCCATACAGAGTGTTAAAGAAAGTGACATTGATGCTTATTTGCTTTATGAGGTTTGAGGAAACTACAGTAAGAGCAGGTACTACGAGGAGCTTTAACTGCTCACTTTTATTAGCTTCGGGTCAGCCTGGGTCTCCCCGCCACGTGCAAAGGAAGTCAGTCTGCCACACAGAAGTACTGCTCCTGAGTGGTATTTCCTCTTATAGATTTCTCATTAGAATTAAGGACAGTCTTGCATGTAGATTACTTCCAGAAATAATAACTCTAATGAGAATGATGTGCACGCTTATTGCGGTTGCAGGCAAAGGTCATCATCAGCTAGGAAATATTTCTCTCAACCTCTGTAGAAACTAATGACACCTGACTATCCCTGCCCCACTACAGACTAAACTAATGGTGTCTTCACTACAGGTCCCTTCCAGCCCTGCAAGAATACAACACGGTAGACACGAGACTTTCTTTTAAATCTTGGAAGGCAATCAAAGGAATCAAACCCCTGCAAGAATGTGCACAATCAAACAAAGCCGTATTTTTCTATAATGATCTCTGCTATTTATGCTGGTTGCTCAGCAGGGATGAGAGTCACTTGTCCCAGAGTAAGACTTAGTTTTCCATGGCAAAGCAGCGTGCAGGCTTCCATCGCTAACAAAGCCAGGAGCTGTAGCAGCAGTCTGGTATCGCTATTAAGTCAGAAATACCCTGCTGGCAATCCAGTGCCTGAGGGAACCAAACAGAAAAAAATTAGAAGTTCCAGAGCCAGCAGTGATTTGCAATGGGAGGAGCATAGCATGGCTGAAAGTGCTGTGCAAATAAGACTTGCAGTTTGGAATGTGACCACGATTGGGAAGCTATAGAAATCCATTATCTCTGTAAAATCAAAAGGTTACCTAGGCCAAAGAAAGCTGCCTGGACAGCCCTGGATGGGCTCTTTAAACAGACACAACTGGAGAAGGAACTCTGATGTCCTCCCTCCTTCCCCCCAAAGCTGCAGGAGGACCAGGGACTGAAGCACGGCGGTGTCCTGTGTCAGTTCAGTGCCTGCCCACAGACCTACCCTGGGACCACATGGGCCTGGGGTGCATGGACCCCTGACATGGGGACCCTGAGGCATTCCTTCCCATCAACTATTTCCAGTCTTTGCCTTGTCCAAATACTAGCATGGATTTCATTTAATCAGACAGCAGTGCATAGTTAGTCTCAGAAACTGATGAGATTTAAGGTCAGAGGGCTGTGAAGAGATCAGCTCTGGTGCATTACAATTATATGGCTATAAAAAAGCACTAGAAACCTCACCAGAGCCTATTCCTGCAGTGTAACTCATTGCATCCCATCTGGAGTTTCAGGCAGTTCAGAGAAGGCTCAATTAAACACCTGAACTTGGAGGCAGTCCTCCCTCCAACCTTTTGATGTTTGCCCATGGCCAGTTGAAGCTGGCTTGTATAAAAAAAGTTGCCTGCATGGCTATCTACTCCGTTTGCTGCTTTGATGGCACAAGTTTTTAGGCATCCTCTCTTATTAAAAATTGAAATTGGTTTCTTTCATAACAAGTGAACGTTAAAAACCCAGCAAGGCTATACAGGAAGCAAAGCCTGACTGAAAGCCACCTCCACAATTGCTGCAGGAAGAGGTGTCAAAAGCAATAACAGAGAAAAGTCAGCATGGGGCCAGGGCTAACAAGAAAGTGTCTCTTTCCTTTCAGACATTGAAAGAGAGCACATTCCAGAGGTTTTTAAATAGTCAGCCATCTCCATATCAATGTAGATGGGGATTGGTTGCTGCCTGCTCTGGCTAGGGATGTTTCCCAGTTATTGACCACCCCCCCCCCAAGAAAACAAGATGGATGCTGACTCATGAGATGGCAGCCTGGTGTTGGGCAGGGCTGCTGCTGCACAGCCAGAGGGTTACCAGTATGGATTTGCCGTGTTACATAACATGAAATACTCTTGGAGAAAACATCTACAGAGACTCACATGCCTGAGGCAATGCCAGGGAGAAGGTGGTCCTTGAGATGCTTCATGGCACTGAGCTGGGCCATGAAATGGTAGGGGCAGCTGCAGGTGCAGCAAACCCAGCCTAGGCCTCGAGCAGGTAGCCATGCTGAACACCAGCTTCTCAGTGATGCCACTTGTCACAACACTGTCCTCTTTCCACATACACCTATATGCAGAACTCCATCCCTTTAGCACGTCTCACAAGTGTTCTCAAAGCTCTTCCTGAACAATTATAAACCCTGCCAGTGCTGAACTAAGGTGAAAATCTCGACCCCCATCCTCTTAAGATATCCTCTCCTGCTGTTTCAAAATCCACTTCTGGGGCTCTGCTGGGAACTGAAGGTGATGGAGTGGCATGCGGAAAGCTGTACAAGACACTGAGGCTGCTGGGTGCAGAGAGCTTGTAACATCACCCATCCTCCCTCCGGGCCCCACCATGACACTAACCCTGAAAACAAGAAGAGCAGAGGCTGTTGCAGGCAGCACTATTGATTTTGGCACCCAGGCTGCCCAGCTCACGAGCACGTGTTGAGCCGGTGGCAGGCCCTGCCACCTGAGTCACTCACACGCAGGAGTACATCAATTAAACAAACATCTCGGTTATCAGCACTGATAGGACACACAGCCGTGGGAGATGGTCCCACGTGGCACTACGCATCAGAAGACCACGGAGGCAGGAAAGCCAACAAGTTCTCCGCCAGCCCTGTCACACAGCCTCGTTCCAGCAGGTCCAAGAAGTCTCAGTGGATTTTAAATAACCTCCTGACAGAAATAATAAACACTTCAGATAATCTTTTCTGACAAGTATTTCCTTAACTTCCTCAACTGCCCAAGTCTGCAAAATGGGGCTGAAAGGGAGTGTGCCTGCGAGATTTCTGGTAGCCTCTGCTTTAGATCACAGTGGAAATAATCTGAGAGCAGGTTTTCAAGGAGAAAAGCACCATTTCTTCTTCTGGATGTCAAAAGGCCACAAGCTAATGAAAAAGAATGAAAAGGGCAACATTAATATATACTGCTCCTGCAACACTTTTCATCCAAGGATCTCAAAGCAAGGGTGACAGGTGGCCATCATTAACCCCACTTTGCAGGGGAAATAACAAAGCCTTGGCAAGGTTAAGTAACTCGCTCAGAGCTACATGCCAAGTCAGTGGCAAGACGCAGAAGAAATGGAAAAAAAACCAGCAGTCCTGGCTGCAGCTGTGAAGTTTGCCTCCAGAACAGAATAAAAAAGGAGAGTATTGACAGCGTGGTCCAGGCTGTGATTCTGGGTGCTCGGGATAGGTGTCATGAAGCTGTAGACTGTGGTGTTTTTGTGCAGATCTGGACATCTCTGCTGCAAATGATTCCATGTTGGTGAAGTGAATGCCACCCTCACCGTTTTAATCGCACTTGTTTGCAAGTCCCTAGCAGCATAGCAGAGATATTAAAGCAGAAGTGGTAAATCACACAGGCTCCGTGGTTTCTGTCGATAAACCTTTCCTTTGGTTTCTGAGTAATGCCCCAAGGATTTCAGATGAAATGCACACGAAACTGGTAGGTTTTGACTGGGTTTCACAGCGATCTGCTTCTGATGTGATGCAAGATCTCTGTATTGTTCCCTCGTGCAGCAGTCATTTCACCCAAAGGCTGGAGCATCAAGGGGACACAGTGCCCTGGGCCCACTTGATTGCCATTGGCAGAATACGTGCTTGTCACCAACAGGATGGTGGGCCTGCCTGTGCCATGGCCTGTGCTATTGGGGCACTCAGCTTTTGAATCGGTTTGATCCAGACTACCCTGCACAGTTTGGTTTGCCTCAGGAGGATTCATTCAAGTAGCTTCTCTAAAACAGTTCCTTTTCGTTCATGCTGAGACACTACAGCACTTGGTTTTCAGCAGGGAACAGTGTTACCATTTTGACACTAATAGGGAAGAAAAAAATTCTTCCATCAATCAGGGACTATTTAACACATTAGCAATTTTCCTTCCTTTTTCTGCCATCCTGCATTAACAGCTGTAGGGTCAGATCCTGCCCTGGTGTAATTCCATTGGAGTAACACTAGGAATGTGCTTCACCCATTATCTCTAATGTTGCTAAAAAGGTCTCAATAATAGATTTTTTAAGTTCTTGATTCTGAATACTAATCAAGTCCTTTAAAAAGAGCACTTGAGTGGGATGCTACTAAAACAAATATGCTCTGATATTTTACACCACATCTTTCTGTTCTGTTGCTCTTCTCTGTGCAAGTAGATGAGTTTTGGGAAGTCACTTTCTGTTGTGCAAGCACCACATGTGTCATCTGTCCTCTACCCACCTGCCCTCCCAGCAGCCCCAGAGGAGCCCATCTGTCCCCATGAAGGAGGTCCGAGCTGAGGGCCTTCCTTTATCAGCCAGTTCCCTCCCCAGCTTTGCAGAGGCCAGACTTCATGAGCTCCCCACTGCAGTCCATCAGCAGCACCCCAAGAACCACATACCCAGAAGTTCCAGGTCAGCAGCTCCTGGCCATCTCCAGCCCATCAGTGTGTCAGTGAGCACCAAGCACACCCACAGGGACATCACAGCACAAGAACAAAGTAAATGCAGCACCACTTCCTACCTCCTGCATTTTGACCCTTTGAAATAAGCTCAGTATTTTTTTCATTGTACACTGAACACAACCTGTTCTCCACCTGTGCTCTTGCTGAGAGGCTCGGGAGCAGCACCTCTCCTTCCTAACACTGGGTTCCCTTTCACACTGCTGGCATCCACCCCCTGGGCAGAGTCAGATCCTCCTTGCCTTCTGCTGGGAATGCTGGAAGACATTCTGACCACATCTGCTCAGCACACAGTCCCTAACAACACTATGAGGATGAGCAGTACCAAAAACAACAAGTTCCTTTGAGCTGAGGGGGAATCGATCCACTCCTGGACATGCCAGTGGCACCACTGTAGGTGGGTATTTCTAAACCTGCTGGGGGCTGCAGTTCAGCCTTCAGAAAGCAGTGACAGTGGTGGAGGCCCAGGTGTCCCTGAGAGTGTGAACATCTATGGATGCCCCAGATTGACACAGTTCTGACACTGGTAACGTTCACAGGGCTAAGGACTTTTCTCATACCCTTGGTCATGTGCTACCTCAGCCATATTCAGTCTTTCCCCAGCTTTCATGGGTCAGATTAAAACTCTTCACTGTCTCCTCTGTCACAAGAGAAATGAGAAGGATGTGATGAGCAAGTGGAGCTCCTGCTCTGCTTGGGAGCAAAGGTCTTGATGCTTGTCCCCAGCAGCTGGGGTGGTCAGAGAATCTTCTGACCTGCAAGGAGCTATGTTTATGTGAAGTGCCACCAGCACTGTTTACTACACCAGGAAATCTTGCAAGTACCTAAACACAAAATCACTTGCTGGAAGTTCTTTCAGTCTAACAGCACCCAAAGCAGTGCTAACACGCTGGTATACATTTCCCTGAAGCCTGATGCTTTCAGGAAAAAAGCTTGTATCATGGAATGCACAGAGTGGAATCATGAATCAGAGAGCAGAATTATTAATCAACTCGAATCATGGACTTATAGAGTATCCCAAGTTGGATATCCCATAAGGATCCCAAAGTCCAACTCCTGGCTGCACGCACAAATACCCATTGCAGATCCTAGCCTGCCAGTGTCCTTGAGCACATGGACAACTGGGGACACCCAGACACTCCCCCCATGTCCCTGTACATGCCTGGTGGGACCTGACCTTGTCCCCATCACTGCATGTATCACTCCTGCTCTCCATGGCCACATGTTGTCTCATCCCTGCTGAGGACCAGGGGGAGAAGCGGGGAGAAAAGCTTCCATGCCACAAGGAAGGACTGCTATTTGTCCTCCTTCATTCCCACCAGCACACCACGCTAAAAGGTGAGAGTTCTGCTCCCACACCTCTACCCAGCTGTCATGGCTCAGTGGGGAAATGGGGGGACACTGTAATAATCAGCATTTATTTCAGCATCACCAGGCACGAGCCCTCTGCAAAGCAAAAGCTAATCCATACATCTAGCGCACAGCTAGCTAAGTTTTATTTAAGGTCTATTGGCAAATTGTAGGAGGAATACTAAAGGTCCTGTTATCTTGCAGCTTCTCTGGGAGAGCGCATTCAGACGTTAAACCTCAGGAGCAGTTGTATTAGCGTAACTTGCCCGGCATGGTGCATGCAGTTGGTTAGTCTGAAGTGCAGCAGCATGCAGCTTGTATTAATGCTGGCACAGGCGTCTTATGCACAAACAGGCTTTTATGCTTACAATGATCCCAGCCCAATACGGAGTGTCTCTGACCGGCAGGGAGGAGCTGACGCCTGCCATGAGGAAGCCCAGGACCGTTACAGCGACGCCGAATGCCAGCTGCAACAAAGCGCACAGCAGTGGGAAACGGCACCAACAACACGTGTGAGATTCCTCCTCCCGGCCAGCTTTGGTTTCCCCCTTGCTCTTCTTCTTCTTCTTCTTCATCGCTGGCTCCTGTGTGTGGCCGGAGTCCGCGCCTTGCTCCCCGCTGTGGGCTGCATTGTGCTGGGCTTTCTTCTCCTTCTTCCCCATGCTGCTTCTCACGTGCGTGTGTGTGTGCCAGGGCTCTTTGCCCCCCGAACCGCGCTCTGTGCCGCCCCAGTCCTCCCCGGTATTTGAACCGAGGAGGAGGCTGAACAAATATGGAAAACATTCGGAGAGGCCGTCAGGGCTTGGAAATGCCACATATAGCCTGGAGAAGAGGGGGATTCAAGGGGGGTAGCCAACTGCCAACATGCCGGCGCTGCAGGGGATGGTGAGCATGGGGTTGGGGGCACACATGCATGGTATGGGAGCTGCGATGTGGGATCTGGGTCCTGGTCATGTCTCTGCAGAGCTGGGAAGGGAGGGAGCTGCAGCATGAGCAGCACAGAGCCCATTCATGTGTGCAGTGCTAGAGGGGATGACAGTAGATGCAGGGGTCATTGGGGAGCAGTCTGCCTCGTGGGGAGGCCAGGCACCCTCTCAAGGGAAGACCGTGGGAAGCACGAGGCGGCCGTGCTTAGCTCACGCCAGAGGAATTACTCCAAAGCTTAGGGGTAAGCAGGTGCTTAAATGCTTTGCTGGAGCAGGGCCCAGGGGTGTGCAGCCTGCTGCGTGGAGCCAGCCGCTGCACGTGATGCAGTCCAGCCTGCGCTGCCTATGCAAGGCCTCTGCCTGGCAGGCACTGCAGGGACAACAGGGACAACAAGGCAGGGACAACATGACTCCTACTTCTGCCCCATCAAAAGCACCAGGAGCAGTGCGGCAGGGCAGCCAGCACTGGCAGGAGAAAGACAGAGGGGTGAGGAAAATGGCCAGCAAAGGTGCTTTGGAATGCTACACAGTGGATCAGGGGAGTAACCAAAATATGAGGAGAGGATCTTTGGCACACCAAGAGCGTCAAGGAAACCTTTTCTTTGACATATTGGCAATGCCTTCTGAGAAACTGCTCTATTTCCAGCTCTTTATGGCATTTAACAGCAATGAACTGCGCCTTCTGTATTAATAAATTATGATGTCACTTTGTTTTATGGGTTAAGCGATATCCTCTGTAGTTATTTATCCTACTGAATGTACAAAAGAAAAGTAGAAACAAAGTGATTTCAGGCACTTCTCACACACATAACTCTCACACTACATCCAGAGAGCTAGATTAAGATACATTGTTCAAAAAAGCAAAATGAAAAGAAAGCAGGGGTGAAAAAAACAAAGGAGAAAACCCTCCTCCTTAATAGTGTTGTGTACCGTACTCTGTATTCATAGCCCCTGACCAAGACATTTTGTCACCATCATCGGTGTGATAAAACATGCTCATGGTAGCTTGCACGTGCTGGTACACCTTGTCCCTACACGGAATCCACTCATAAGCGTACTTAAGCACGTCTTTGAGTGGGGTGGGCTGTGTGAGGAACATCACTGGGGGCAGAGAGAAGTGGTGCAGAGGAGAACACACATTCCTAATGCCTAGCTTAATGCCCCCTGCCCCCCCTTTTTTAACTATTAGAGTTAAATTAAGTTAAATTTTCCTTTCTTCTGGAGGCCTCCATTCACCTAGTCCAGATCTTTACCAAGTTTTTTTTTGCTCCAGGGAAGCCTAAGCACTGCTTCTAGCATCTGGCTTTGTGCTGGCAACTAGGTTTATGATTGTTGTCTTCCAAAAGGGACCAAATTCCAGCCTCCTGAGCCCCTTTCAGAACCCCATGATACAGCAGTGTCCAAACTCCCTCACCAGTAGAAGCCAAGGCCTCTTTGGTAGGCCAGCTTCTTTAGGACAGCTCTGGGACTCTGATGGATGCTAATTAGCTGCTAATAAAGGCAGTCACTTGATGTTGTAAAGGAAAAAAATACATGTAGCATGCTTAAAACTGTAGATGCCATACCTGATCTCTGCAGCAATTATGTATTACATAAAGAATTTGGGAACAAACACACTGGAAAACACTGGGGATGGAAATGGTGTTTTGAAATGGTTAAACTGTGTGTACAAGAGGGAATAAAGGTCCTTTTACCATAGCTGGCCTTCCCTGCAGAGCCAAGCGTGCATATCTTACATGCTGGGAAGTTTAATGGGGATGGAGGGAAGCGGCGGATGCAGGATTGATCTTCCATAATTATGATCTGAACCAGATTATATTTTCTGATTCCACTTGGCATTAACAATCGAGGGTAAAACAGCTGTGAAGGAATTCACAGCACCGGATAGCAATGAGAAATTAAAAGAATTACTTTTTCAGAAACTGCAAGATGAAATGAGGACACTGGAATAACACTACATTTTCCAGAGTAATATATCTTCCGGATGTCACTTGGATTTTCTCAGCGACACAAGAATAATCATTACTCTTTTTATGCCCGAAGGCCCTGATTAAGTATGTTCTTAAATTAAGCACATGCTTGAATACCCTTCCTGGATGAGGATGTTTTCTGATTCCAGCCCAGCCACCATCTCTCATGTGGCATGCAGTTGTAATTTCGGTGTCCTTTACTCAAAATGAGTCATCTGGTGCAGCTTTTCCACTGCCAGGCACGATCTGTTGTGAAGCACCGCCTGCTCCTGCTCTCTCCACTGCCTAACGGCAGGACACACCGGGTGACACTGACAAGAAGTCCAACAGCGCACACAATGTCAGGCACAGATACGGCAGGACCTGGCCACGGCTTCATGATGACACAGTCTTTCCTATTCCTTCTCCTGCCTGCAAGCCCACGCAGCGCTGCATGGGGCACCGCAAGCCTTGGAGTTTGCTCTGCTGTGATTTTAACATGGGAAACAGGGGGAGGTGGTATGGCTCAGGCCATACACATACACACACACACACACACACACTCTCCTGTGTGGCATTTGTGCCGCTATCTCCTCAAGGAGGAGTGCCAGTCAGCACTGCAGCATGCAAACCACAATCAGCAGCATTTGGGAGATGGAAGGCATTGCACTGGCCACGTTGTCCCAGGACTAAGTGGCCAGAGAGCAGCCCTGCAGCAGAGCGCCTAGCCAAGCTGATGTGCCATCAGGCACCCAGAGCCCAGCATGGCCGCCGTCTGCTAAATAGCAGGGAAACAGAGGGTTCCCTGTCTCAAATAAATGATGAAAGGTCCTTCCTAAAAGCAGACACATAAAGTCAGCCACTGTGCTTTCCAAAAGCCGATGCCCATTGACAGCAGGTAATAATAATATCTGGCTCTTGAAAGCGCAATTACATAAAAGACACCGCCAATTAGAAACGGGTCTGACACACGCAATTCAGTCTGGCTTCTGACACGGACATTTTTAAAGTTCAGGGTCAGCCGGAGGTGAGGCTTGTTTTCAGCATGCTCCTTTGAGGCCAGTTTTCGTCTCTTCTTGTGTCCGCTGGCTCAGCCGCGAGCGCCGGGTTGGACCAGGTGACCTCCCGAGGTCTAAGCCAACTAAATCATTCTTCACGTGTGCTCCATGTGCCCTTCTGGCATCACTAGGAGTTTGACTGGAGTGTGAAGCAGGTGGATATGAAAAATGGTAGAGATGTTTCATGTGAGGTTACTCCACATGGCGGCCATGTATTTAACAGCCTTGCAGGCCCCAGCCACCACACGTGACCACCAGGTAAACCTGTGTGTACAGAAGAAATTAGTCCTCACAGATGGCAGACAAACCATGCCTTGCAGCCCCCACAGAGGCTGTGCCACACCAATTTAACTTCCTCCATTTTTGCTTTTGCTGAAGCTCCCCATGCCTGCAGCTCCTCATCTCCAGCTGAGCCCCACCAGGGCCCCTGGCATCTACAGGGGTCTCCCATAGAAAACATTCCAGTATCTACACTGTCTACAGTGACCTCACTGTTTCTGTTTCGCCATCTACTCTTGCTGTAGTTCCTTTGGAGTGGAAGTCATGTTTATTATGCTTCTGAATGAGGCTTGCAGTGGGGTCCTTGAGAGCTGCAGCTGCCAGTCACTCAGAATCAGGACGGAGAAATAAGAGGCAAGAAATGGCAATACAACAAGACATTGGGTAAAGCCAGCTGCTGCAGCTCAGCATATATATTTCCTTGCTTCAGCAAGCATTTATACCAACCTGGAGTCCTTCTCATCTCCCTGAGTGGAGCAAAGGGGGTTGGAGTTGAGGTAAAGTGAGTTTGTAAACACTGTGCCCTCTCCAAAGCTGGTCTTTCATCAAAGTGTATTCACAGAAGCTATTGTCTGTCAAAACACATTAATGAGATGTAACGGTCATTAGTCCTTCTCACCGGGTGTTGATTATTGCTTGCTTAAAGGGAGGCAAATCCTCTTATTCATGCTCCGGCCATGGATAACGATTAGGTCTGCTCCTGGAAGTGCTCACGGGGATGTACACACACATACACGCAACCAGGCTCAGGCGTGACGTGGGGTGGTGGAGGAAGGATAGGGGCTCCTGCTCACACTTCTTATTAACGAGGAGGATTAAATGGTGATGCTTGACACTGCAGGAGAGAGAAAGAAGCTTCTGCAGCAGAACCACACCTGTAACTTGCAACCAAGGGCCTCTTCCACGTCCCAAGAAGGCTGGTGCTGGCACAAGGATGGCCAGAAGCCCTGTGATGGCATCACCTCTGGGATGGGGCAACGTGCAGTGCTGCTGGCTCAGCCTTCCCGTGGCATCTCCTGCTATTCTCTGCTGCCAACAGAGAGTTTCGGTGTTTTATTACCTCTGGTTTGTTTTATAGCCATACAAATTTGGGTTTTTACTCTTAAGCCTGGTGACTTATATAACGCTGCAACTGCAGGAGTAAGAGCTTTGGAAGCAGGACTGAGTGTGCCTCTGTTCAGGGACAAGATGAGCTGAAAAGGAAAGGCAAAATACAGCTCTCTGCATTCAGATTTCTGGTCTGTCACCTCAGAGCTGGGAGTCCACAGAGAGAAAGGACGGACAGCAAGAAAACCTTCCCATTGCAGCAATGATATTTAAAATCAAGCCAATACTCAACTCTGGCTTTGCTCATTCTGACGGCGTGGGTGGGATGCACAGCTGGGATGAAGGGATCAGTCGGTGTGGGAGACTGGGAGTTCCTCTGCATGGCAGGGGGTGCCAAGCGTGCTCAGCTTGTCCCATGCAGTCAGTGCTTTGTAGTCAAACTAGAAAGTCCTTTTTTCAAGAGGCACATGAAAAATAAAATGCTTCTGAACTGGTTTAACGCTACAGGCAGCTGTAACAAGGTGCTCTCTCCACAGATCTGGGACAAACTTTGTGGCGCATATGCATATGTATCTCATTTTTCAGACGTTCTGGCACTCACAGACACTCAGGGCTCTGTTTCTGCAGCTGGCTCAAGGTCTCACGCTGGCACTTGGGTAGTCTCACTGAGTTATTCATTGCTCCAACTGTACTTCAAGGTTTGACGTGCTCAAAGGCACTGCAAGTTGTCTGGAACAGATATTTACATCTACAGTAGGCATAGTCTGACCAAGAGATCCAGCCTGTGTTCCCAGATAGTTTGCTGACAAGGTCTCTGTCTTTTAGAAGCAAATGACTGTGATCTTCCTCCAGCCAGACCCTGCGCTAAGGTCTGTCTTTCTTCAGAGTCACTTTTGGAGCCATGAATCATAGAATCATAGAATGGTTTGGGTTGGAAGCAACCTTTAAGATCACCTGGTTCCAACTCCCTGCTATAGGCAGGGACACCTCCCTCTAGACTGGGTTGCTCAAAGCCCCATCCAGCCTGGCCTCGAATGCTTCCAGGGAGGGGTCATCTGCAACCTCACACTGGGCAACCTGTTCCAGTGTCACCACCCTCACAGTAGAGAATTTCTTCCTAATATCTAATCTAACTCTACCCTCCTGAAGAACCTTCACACTGAAGTTGGCATCTTCAGTCCAACCAAACTTAGTTAGTGACACCAGTGTGGGCAACACTTCCCCCTAGCTCATGGCTGGTTCTAAAATGGAGCCTGTGGTCTTCCCTGGACATTAGAGGACATGATATATCATGTTTGTTTCTTTCAGTCTCCTCCTGAGTTTATCCTACAAACTATGGAGCTGCTTACGCACTGTGCCATAGACTTCTGCCTCACAACATACTGGAGGGATACTCATCTGTATCCATTTTCTTTCCACACTGCTGCATTGATGCAAACCATCTATAAATCACCTCTACAAAAAATCAAATTTTTCCACTCTTTTTTGTAGGTAACAGCAGATTATGGACTCAGTGTCTGCCCATCTCTCCCCCGAAGCAGTCGCCTACTCTTGTCCCACGCTCCACCTTTCCTCAGGCTGGGTTTTCCTCCAAATAGCAATAAGAGCACAGTCTGGTGGTGTACTCAGACCGGTGATCCTCTATGTGAAAGGTTTTTTGAGGACATCATAGGTCTTCCAGAATGACTGCATGCACTCCACCAGATGCTGAAGAATATTCCCTCCCATCCAAAGTGACTCTGAGCCTCATATTTCCTTGGCTTAGCATTGTTATGAAATGTCAGGGCTTCACAACTATTTTGACTCTCTTTTGCAATGTGCCCAAGGGAACTCAACCTCTGTTAAAGTACTGATTCTGTCCAGCAGGCCCTACAGACTTGCATCACTTCTCATTCTGGAAGAACCTCAGCCATCACTGCAGGGTAGCTGAGACATAGAAATGCGAGGGCTGAAAGCGAGATGTGCTGTTTCTGGAGGGCAGTTGCTAGTGGAACTATATGAGGCCAACTTGGGGACTGCTCTCAGTCAGTATTTGTCTGTCACACAAAAGAGGGAGGGGCGCATCATGAAATTTCCTGGTGACACACAAATGTGAGCGCCTGTCAATACACAAGAGGCTCCAGCCTATCAAGCAGGAAGAACTGCCTGACCTTGAGGATGGGAACAATGAGAATAGGACAAAATCCAGTTGTGCCAAATGCAAGGTTTGGCACGAAGGGCTCAAGTGTTGGAATTTCTCTGAGAAAATAAGATGTCGGTGACAGACTCAAGCACATCAACTGATCACAGAATTAATATGTAACAGCGAAGTGACACAGCCGTGAAAAGGTACATATAATACAGGCTGCACTGCAAACTTCCAACAGAGCCTGAAATGGATTAATGACAGGGAGCAAGTTCTGGTGGTCCTTGTGAGGAGGCTGCATACGGTTTTCTTCACCTCTGCTTGAGAAAGATGAATTGTGGCTGCAGCAAGCATAACCAGCTGTTGGTAGGCTGCTTGGTGGGGGGCTAGAGACCCTGCTTAACAGTGGAAAATTAGACAGGATTGTTTCATTCAACCTGACAAAATTAGAGGTTAGAGAGGACACGCTAGGTCTATAAATACCTTGCGTTAAACTTAAAACAATGTTGGCAGGAGGACAAATGGATACAAATTGGCCATGAGTGTGTTTAGCTTGGAAATCAGAAGATCTCTAACCATTGGAGCAGTGAGGTTGGAGAGCAGCATGAGACATAACTTGCTTGGAGGCAGGGCAGTATCAGTTGTTGAATTACACCATTTGACATGGCTGCCCGAGATGATCCGGTGATCCAGGAAGGGCCTTCCCTTCCCAATCCTGGTTGCAGGCAGGCTTTCTGCTCCTGATCGCTCATGCGGAAGCCCTAAATCAGCCACATGAGCACGCAAGGCTCTCAGTCCCCTGCAAAGCTCTTGTAAGGTCTTGGCTTAATCTAACTCGTTATTTGTTAGTGGCAATTATTTAGATTTCGTGCATTTCTTACAGAATAAACTGGAGGGTAACATCAGTAACCAGGGATGTGTGTTTGCTTTCTTTTTTTTTTTCTTTCTTTCTTTTTTTGTAGTTAATACTTTGTACTTATATAGCATCTTTCATCTTTCAAAGTGCTTTACATACATTAATTATTTAATTCTCGCCGTACCCCCTTTGATCTAGGCAAGTATTATGATGCTCAGTTTACAAGTGGGGGAAAGCAAATGCAAAAGAACAAATTCTTGCTGCTGGGCTCATCCCACCAAGATAGATGAGGATTCATCACTCTAATGGGCGGATGGGCTCAGACAAGGAAAGGTTATGAGGTGTGCACAGGGTCAGCAGGCGGTGCAGCAGTGGGGTCAGGGCCATGATGCAAGCCTTCCTGATACACTTGTTGCAAAGAGGAGTCAGAGTTGGGATGTAAGGGAAGACTTTGTATGGGGCTGGATGTGGGATGCTGGGCAAACTACAGAGAACCAGAAAGAGCTGAGCATAGAGAACCTAGGAAACATGGCTAGTGGGCACGGTGGGGATGGGCTGGCAGTTGGACTTCATGATCTTAGAGGTCTTTTCCAACCTTAACAATTCTATAATTCTATGATTCTAAAGCATCTAGAACAATGCAAGGCAGATAAGACCCAAACAAGAGGAATAAGCTCAAATACTTAAAAGCAGTGAATGAATGAAAGCTGACATTGATCTGTGCAGACAAGCATTCACTGAAGGGATTTGTGTATTCCCTTTCATTTAAATAAATAAATAAATAAATAATATATATATATATATTGAATGCTTATGTAGCTTTTCAGAGGAACAGTTGGAGTCCAATTTGAAGATTGTATTGCTGAATAACTAAATATTTCATATTGCAAACTCATGTATTGATGATACTTATCTGTTTGGATTGCTGTGATGATTACTTGGGAATGCTGCAGAGGCACTCTGCCTTGCTCCAAACTGAAGCCTCATGTTCCTGCTACCTTTTTCACAACCTGTAAAGGGCATTGCTGTCTTATGGAGTGGTCTGCTAGACAGAGCAGGAGCCTGGGAAACAGCACGCTTGGGATCAAGCATTCATTCTACCAGTGGTTTGGTGTCTGACGTCACACAGGCATAGCAGCTCAGTTCCAGCAGCTAGTGCCAAGAATGGGAGTTAAAAGACCGAGATTCTGATTTCAGCAGATATTGACTCATTTTATGGTCAAGAAAATGCTTTTTAGTGCTACCTCTCTACCCAGCTTTATAGGGCAGCCCAGCTTGTGGCTCGAGCTGCTCCTGTGCTCCCCTAGGTCAGACAGAATTGTAGCACAGCTAGCTGCCTTTGGGTGAGGAAAAAGGGTGAAAGGGCTTGAATTTGGTCACATTTTTGCTTTACCAAATATTTTTCCTGTTACTGCCAGCATGAATTCCTGGAGAAGAAAAATGACTAAGGTTTTCCAATTTCATGGTCATTTTGATATGCTAAACGGTGCCAAGAGAGTTAGTGGGAAATTAGAGGAGTTCAACTCCCCACAGAATGTGGAAATTGCAGCTAAAATAGTGCTGCTAAATATTAGTAATTAGGAAAAGTGATTTTGAAGTGTAGCATTTTAATTAGCTACAAACTCTGCTCACTTTGCATCAATGTTACCCACAGAATTGACTACACCTAAGACAGTTAAGCTTCTCAGCTGCACAAATCCCTTGGGCATCCATGGGTAATAACCATGAGACACAGGGGGATGCACACTAAATAAAATGAAAGCTGTTTTAATGAAACAAGACTGAAATCTTCTAATAAGCATGGAAGATTCAAAGATACAGTGGCCGCAACTCTCTTGTGCTGTCACTCGCTCCCTCCTGCCTGCATTGCTCTGCATTTCTTAGTGTTAATTTTTCATCATCCATTCCTTAATGGGCTTATTTGTGTTAAATCAGGGCCCTTTCTGACCCCACTCTCTCACCCTGGTGAGTTGGGTCAAGGTCTGTCCAAGGCCACATGGGCCATTTGTGACTGGCCCACTCGTGCCACCTGAGTCCAGGTGAGCGTCCTTACAGTAAGGTCATTCATTCCTGTATGTGCACGTCCTTCACATGTGGAGGAATTAATAATATTAGAAGTAGTATGCAGTGGGAACTTGGTTGCCCGCTCACGTAGCACTGTTACTGTTAAAACTCTTGGATGTAATTATTTTATAAATATCATTAGACAGGGGTGTTGGTATAGGCAATGACGACAGAGAGACTGGCACGTTAAATGCTTGCAATGGGGTGAGTGTATGTGACTGAGATGACGCTGAGCATCCCTGTGCCACCCCGTGGTTCACACGGCACAGAGTTGGGCCCATTCTGCTCAGGCCTGCAAGTTCACAGACATCCACATAAAAGCCAGGGGCTAATGGCAAATGTTGGGCCTCAGTCCTAAACATCTCTTTCATGCCAGTGCTGCACAAGCGACAAGAAAGAGTATTGTTCTTAGGGTCTGCAGCCACAGTAAGATTTGTAACATTTCAACTGATTTCAAATGCTTCCAGTTCAAATTCAATATTGAAAAAAGCAACAAAAGATTGTGGGATATCAATACACTGTAACCAAGATGATGTGAAACTTCAGATGGAAAGACCAGCTGTGTGGGATGAAGAAAGTAGCGATAGACATATATCTCTTAAATGCCGTTCAGAAAGTAGATTGAAATTGCACAGGTCAGTTCAATCCTAGCACCTCCAAACCTCCCAATATTTAACTGTACAGATATGATCATCTCTAACCTAACTTTCTAGGTGCAGTTTTTCACAATCCCACTATATCATATACTGTATTGACAGCCCAGTTGCTCATTGGTGGGGCAGTAAAAGCCTGCTAACCCAACATCTCCATGCAGCAAACCAGAGATGCCTGCAAGCCAGCTTTTCCATCTCTGCATTTAAGTCAGGCTGGTCTTGCTCTTGCTGTGCAAATCCAGGGTGGCCAAAGGGCTGTTTCACTCAGTGCCAGCCTGCGCTAAGCCACAGCTGCCACCAACGGCCACCAGGACCTTTGCCCATCATTTGGCCAAGTGGCCTCCCTGGCATGGTGGATACGCAGCCTGGTGACCATAGGCAAGCCGTGGCCTCTTTACCTTTCCTTCAGGATTTATAATGTGACAGAGTGGAGCAAATTTGCCCATGGAAAATAAAAAGCAAATGCCTGACACAAAATCTGGCCCACTTGCCAAACTTCAGATTACTGCTCCAAAGCAGGGGTGTGCTGAAACTGTTCAGAGAAAAGGTCACCAGAAACACTGAGCATTTAACATGGTGTGAAACAGCTTCTCCTGCCCCTGCCTCTTGAACATGGTGCCAGGAGTTGGCCAAACCAGACTGCCTGAATTTTTCCCTCAAAAAAAGTCAGCCAGAGGCAGACATCTAGCATGGAAAACATCACCTCAAAACATTTGGCAAAGTTTTAGTCGACTGAAAGTGGGGTCTTTTAATGGGATGTGTAGAATAATTAACTTGAGAAGAAAGCATCCCCACTAGAGCTGCCTATCCTATCTTTGTAACTGACTGTAAAGGGTGTATAAATGCTGCCCATTTTTAGTGCTTTTTCAGCTGCAGTATATTCACCCAGCCTTAAAATGATGTCAGTGGTATCTCTGACTGTCTGTCACCCGCCTCCTGCCAGCACAGGCCATCTCACATAGGCACAGGCATGGGTAGTCATGTCCTTGGACATTCAGTGCATCAAACCGTGAGCTACAACTACAATGCAAAAGGAAAAACAATCTTTTATCTCATGAATCCCTAAGTAGCACAGATTTGCTGCACAGGGGTGTCCTCTGCAGCAGCAGCAGCGTTTTTGGCAGCTCCCTGCTAGCTTCACATGATCACAAGGACCCAGGAGATCACCTCTGGGCAGGTACAGTGAGTCCACAGCTGTGCTGGGGACTCTTGCATGACTGACTTTCACTCTCACTGCCACCTTCAAAGTTATGCTGTCAACTGAGCCCTCGCTCCCATTGCTCTTCAAGTGGCATAACACCAGATCTGTGATAGATTTTGTCTCTCTGATCATTTTAATTGCTCTCTCAATCGCTCTTCTACACCAGCTCCTCCTTTTGCTTTCATTCTGCCAGCCAACACCATAAGAGTAGACCCACCTCCATCTGCTTTATGGATCACAAATGGGGGCTCCTGAAGTACATTTTTCAACTGCAAAATTAGGTTTCTGGTGCAAGTACAACTGTTTAAAACTAAGTTAGCCATCCTGGCACTTACGGGTCAATGGCCTCAGTGGGGCAAGAAGCCTACTGGAGACATGGGAATGGTGAGTGGGGAGGTCTGACCTTGTGAGAAAACAAGATGGTAGAAAGAGTGGCCAGAACCTGGCTGAGGTCCCCACCATAAGTCTTCACCCAGATCACAGTAATGATTTTGTGTCTTATTGTATCACAGCTGAAACAGCTCCTTATGTATGGTGCTGTCTATAGTGTGACTCTCTTTGCATAGATCTCAAAATAACTGATCCTACATCTGCAGTCCTGGTGAGCTAACAGTATGGATACCCAGGAGGACAGAACATTCTGTGCATCAAAGGCCAAAGAAACTCCTACTCAAGATGATGGGAAAACTCTTGTATAATAATGGACAAGAATATTAGAAAAGTTGGTGTTGACTGACCAATATGGAGAGAAGACAGCAAAGCCCAAGGGAAGGAGGCTCAAGAAAGTCCAAATTATTGCTCAGTAGAAGGGAAAGAAGATGCTTGATTTGATTTTAAGAAATGAGCATTGAATGGCTGGAGAAATGGGGATGCGTTCAGCAGCACATCACAGGTCTGGGATTCACTGCTTAGATGACAGCTGAAATGTTGAGGAGATCTGAAACAATGAGTAGGCATTTATATGGGCTGTGAGTATGGTTTAGATCACTTGAGGTAATAATGCAGAAGGGGTAGGATGTACACCAGAGTTCTTCAGGTGACATTCCAAGTGATAAATGCCTAAGGCTGGGAATATTATTTTTTCCTATAAGCAAATTACAATTGGCCATTGTGTGTTCCCTGTTCTGGTTTTGGGGCACTCGGCAGTTGGGTACCTTCAGAGACAAGACAAGGGAGCAAAAGAACTGTGAGCCTGGATCCAAGGCAGAAATCCCTGCACTCCTGTGTCCTGCTGTGTGAGAAAGCATGTGAGGAATGATAATTCCCTTTGGAAGTGTGACCCAGATTGTGGCAGGCATTTGCTTTCCTGGTTCCTGCATCTGCTTCACCTCTCCTGCTCACACACAGAAACACCTGCAAGCAGGCTTATCATCCTCACTGAGAGCTTGAACTCTGCAATACTTTTGGAAGTATCCACAAAGGAAACCAAAAAGTAAAAAAGGAAGAAAAAACGCATCAATGTGATATGTCAGCTTATCTGTACCAAACAAACTTGCTGAAAGAAAAATCAACTGTCACTATAAAATCTGACATTAAGTTCCTCAAATCACAGCCCTTAATCAGGAAGCAATACTTGAAGAGGAACAAAGAGAATCTATGATGAAAAATCAGGACAGTTGAGCGCTAGGCTCAGCGGGACTAACTGCATGACAATATGGATAAGAATGATAATTACATTAGCTTAGCCTGAAATGGATAGCCAGAGCTTAGTTTTTTTGGTCAGCTGGATTTTTGTAATGTCTTCATTTGCTTTCTAAGCAAACTTGGAAGGAGAATTACAACTATATTAGGGCACATCCATCTATTCTCTTAAGGGGACAGGACACTGAAGAAGTTCGTTCTAGAACTGCTCAGAGGTTTTGAAGTGAATGGGCTCAGGCTGGTAAAACCACGGGTCCCTTCCTGGTCCTTTCAAGGTAAAATGAACAGGAGGAGGTGAAGGTAACTCAAGGATGCAGGATGACCCCGCTCCAGCATCCCACTGCCAACCCCACACAGTCAGGACCTCCTGTGACACCTGGTAGGAATGGATGGGTGCTGTGGGGCACTATGGGGCTCCAGATGGGGGAAGCAGCACCTGTTTGTACCCAGTTGCATTTGGGACATGAGTCTCACCAGTGAACCCTGCTTTGTTGGAGCAGAAATATGCCCTCAGCTGAAGCACAGAGCAGAGAACACGAGAGATGCAAGAGAAACGTGAACACGAGAGAAATAGTTTGCAAACCTGGTGCTGCCCTACATGCAGAATCCACTGTACGTGGACAGTGTTATGTGCCTTTGTGGGGCCAGAAAGTCTGCACGGCAGTGCCTCTCAGGGCAGGAGCAGTGAGCCCCATAGCATGGTCAGCACTAGAAGCTGGCAGAAGAAGCAAGGGCTTCTTCATCCTCAAGTGCAAACCTGATGTCTCTGTGCAAAGGGGAACAACTTGCTTTTACCTGTCCTACCCAAAACAAGCAGGACATAAATCCCTACAGCAGTGGACCAGGCAGCCTCACGGCCCCCCTCCAGCCCTCAAAGCAGTGCCGTTGAGCCTCTGTTGCTAGCTTGATATGAGGTCAGTATACCAGCTTTTAACACCTTGACTCTGGTGGAAAATGTTGAAAAGGCATTTTCAGCCTCCAACCGCTTGCGACACCAACCACCATCGCCTTTCAGTGGCTGCTTTTATTCGCCTTCCTCCCAGCTTAAATAAACAAGAAGCAGGTTAAAAACAAACTCCTGGCCCCGTCCCCTTCCTGAGCTGGCTGTTCCATCGCTGCTTCCTGCCCTGTGCGCGAGCTTCCTCCTCCCAAGGAAAGAGGCACTGGCCAGAGCTGCCTGCGGTGGGGCTACGCGGCCTACCTGGCTCTGACACCCATGCCCAGCCCACCCCCAGTGCCTTGCTGGGAGCTCACAGGCATGGCCACCCCAGCTGTCCCTGGGCACAGGGACAGCTGTTGACACTGGCTGCGTGTTCTGGGGCTTCTCCATCTCCACTATGCCGGGCAAAAATGTCGCTCACTCCTTACTCACCTTCTCCAGGGGGAGATTCTGTTCCACTTGCAACCCATCAGAAACATTGTGCTATGGGCTGCTGGCTCAAGAGATTTTGCTTTGGGAGCTGCCACGTGTCCCAGCTGAGCTCCCTCATCCCTGCAGTGAGGGACACCAGGAGCTCACCCTGGCCTGAGGTCATCCTGTAGCAGCGGGCTCCTGGGGATGTCGAAATGTTTCACATGCATGATTTTGCCTCACAGCACCCCTTGTGATGGGTGTTCTCCACTCCTGCCATTTGAAATGCTCAGAAACAGATAAAAAGGTGCCAAGCCGTGCACTGAGAGGCTGCATTAGGCAGCTCCTCCTGCCACTGGCTCCATGTATTTTTGGCTAGGCCCAGGTGTTTTTCTCAGCGGAGCATCTGATATTTGGTTTTCTGTGCACACTAAAGAGCTTTATGTCCATCACAGTGCTGCTAAAACATGCCACTGTCTGGAGCTGGCAACAGCATTCTGACTGGGGCTTTAAAGCATTATAGATAAGTTATGTCATTTTCCATTTAAATTAAAATGGATCATGCAGATCTCAAGTAAAACTGATAGCAGCACTTTCATTTTATTTCATCCTATTTCCCCTTTATGACCAATTTTACCCTAATAATCAAAGCGTTGATTGCAGATCCCTAAGGCACCGTGTGGCACACAGGAGCAAGCTGGAAGGGGCCACTAGCTTCTGCATTGCCTGAGTTTCGTCTGCCAGACAGAGGCACAAGTTGGGTAATTAATGGTAAATCATAATACAGGCCAGTATTCCCTCTCTGTGCTGAGAAAGCCTCCACTTCCCTGTTTGCCTCAACTCTACAGGCATGGAGATTTGAAACATGATGGGTTCTGGTACCCACCGATGATGCCAGTGTTACAGGGTGGTCAAAACCCAGAGGAGCATCGGTTTGGGCTAAACTGAACTTATGCTTAAAACACAACAACAACAAAAGAACATGGAATATCATATTAATCCACATAAAAGGGCAAGTAGTAAAAATGTAAGCTCATTTTGCTGGATGGGGATCAAGAGAAAACTTACATGGGGCTGACTGGGAAAACCTGGATGAAAACCCTCCTCCCACAAAATAGGCACAGTAAATACTTTGTTTTTCACCAAAATGATGAGAATGGGCTCTGCTGCTCCCAAGGCTTTTGAAAGGACTGGGATACGCTGGGTCTTACCACTTGATGCACTTCAGTAGAGAAGCCCTGTCGACTGTAAGCCTGCAAAAAGCATCCCACCAACCCCAACCCTTCAGGCTGCAGTCACATGGAGATGTTTCAGGGATCTCGGCCGCCTCACAGATCTGCTGCATTGTTCTGGATTCAGTGTTTCTCCCTTGGGCCTTATGCAATCCTCCCATACCTCCTAGGACTTGGAGGGAGATGTCTTTCACTTGGACATCTGGCACTGGTGCCCTATTAGACAAGCTTTGGGGCATTTTGTGAAATAGTCTGCAGCTCCCAGAAGCTGCTTCAGTCAGAAACACACAAACATCAGGCAATGCAGACCATTAATGAAATGACTGTCAGACATTACTTCATGGTGTCTCTCCGTGTTTCTGTGGGACCGTTAGTTGCAATAGAGGCACTAATCTCCTGCATGTTATTTTCTACAGCCTTCGTTGATCTTGCCAATAGGATCTTTCCTATAGCTTAGCTAAGTTTTTTATTGGAAATGTATGGACTCCAGGTACAATCCAGAATATCTGTCCATTTTAAATTACTAAAAACCATTATTTTCCCACTCTGGGCATCACTTAACAAGGTTCTCCACTGGTTGTTTGCATGCGCTGTGACTTCTAGGCAGTAATTCATCTTTAGCTCCTAACTGACTCACCATGATCAGAGTGCATTTCTCTTGGTGCTTGAGAGATACACGTCATTGTACTCCAGAGGTATATCTTGTTGGAGGGCAATTTCCCAGCTCACTTTCCAGCTACTGAGATACTTTCTGGGAAGCATCCTCCAGCACTGGCTGGCTGTAAGAGAGCAAACAAGCGTCTCCTACTCTGCGTCCATCCTCTTGAAGAATCAACTCTTCCATTATTTCCCACCCATGACATCACTTGCATTTAGCCCCGGAGCATCTGCCTGTAAGTATCACCACTGCTCCTTTAGTGCCCAGATGTGTAGTTCAGTGTGTGGCTGCAAAGCTGCCCTTTTTCTTAATGTTTGAACAAATTCCATTTGGGATGCACCATCTGCCCTTACTATAGTGTTTCTCTTGTGCAACCACCAGCAGAACTTACATGCAAGCTGAACCAAGAAGTGCACTGGTTTAAACTGCTAAAATTCATTGAGTTGGCTGCTGAAATGCTTTCCCTCTGTCACCCTACCTGTACAAGGGTTTTGCAATACTAACAAATCTACAAACAAACCTTCCATAACACGAGCAGAGTCCTACCAACCCATACCTCCGTGAGTGGCAGGGGAGTGGGCCAGCTCCACGAAGTCTCAGGGCTTTTATTTTTGTTTCAGTGGAAATTCCCCATCACCAGCTGTGTAACAGAGGTAACTGGCGGTCTTTTGGAACAGATCCCTTTCCTTTGGGACCAGTTACAGGCTGCCAGCCTTGAGCTTATCTCCAGCCATGTGTAACTGCACTTACCACTTCTCGTTCAAAGGTCTCAGCGTGCACCCATAATTAGCCCAAGCTCAGCGGGCCTCCCAAAAGGCTGAGGCCACTCAAGGCCTCCTGATGGCGTTCCATGCCATCCCTTCATCAGAGCAGCCAAGCTGGCGCTTTATGTAAACCCCCAACATCACTGAATCACCAACTGATCAGGCTGTGCTGAGGAAGCAATTTTCCCTGACCTCCAGCTCTGCTTCTGCCTGCCAATACACAGCTTTCTGCTGCTTTGGGAATGCCCAAGCCGAACCCAGAAGCAGCATCCATCATTCACAGACATGGCTTCTCTGCAGTGAATTCAGGGGATGGCTGTTTCACTTGTTCCTTGTTACTGCTCCTGTAAAGCACCCAGCAGGCAGGTGGGATCATTTATATTTCACGCCCACAGGATCTGACCCACAGGGTTCTTGAGGCTTCAGATCTCTCACAGCTGGGCTGGAGGCAGCCCTGGGCTGTGACCACATTTAATTATATTGTCCCAGGAAGCAGGACAGCTTTTCACTGCAGACCAGCTACCTGCAGACAGCTTGCCCAGTCAAGGCACAACTCTAAGGAGAATTTCCAAAGTGAGTGTCACAAGGCCCAGTTCCTGGTGTTTATGATGCAGTGTGGTACCCCCCCACAACACATTATGGGGTACCCCTGAGGTAAGTAGGTGGTAGCATCTCACTTACCTTCACACCTGACTTTTTGTTCCAGTGCATGTTTACCAGGCTGACTTCCCCAGGACTGGATATGCCCATGCTCTCCTGTCACCACCAGCCACCACAAGCTGACCAGCTCAACCACCATTAGCCCAATTGCCGCTCTAGTTTGCCTAGTCTGGTGGGGTTTGGGACATTTCTGCTAATATCACCCATTGCACATGGCCTAGGAGTGCCTCTGTGATCAGCCTCTCCCTGTTTTAAAACGTTTTGTCCAATAATGGATCCAGATCTCTGCTCTCCTAGGCTGGACCCAGCCCCATTTCTGAAGCCAGTTGGGGGCCTTCATCTACTGCTGCACATCGTGTCTTCACTCCCTGCCACTGTCCCATATCAGGTTTATGTCTGCCTCAGAATTCAGCTGTGTGTTTGCATGGCTGCTCTCTCCCTCATTTTACAGACATCAGGTATGTGTGTGGCACTGAAATGAAGGGTCTCTTCTCTGTGCGAGCCACAGGGCAGCGCTGACAGGACCGACCATCTCACTGGCCCCATGCTCTGCTGCAACCAGAGATGTAAGCACCTTGTGAAGTGCCACTGCCTCTCACAGTGTCTTTGGTTTCCCATTACATACAGATGTCGCCTCTGGTTCAGGAAGCTTCTGCACCAAAACCTGTTGGGCTGGAGAGCTCTCATTACATTCATGCCCTGCTCCCCAGGCCCTTCCTACCAGGCTCCAGGGCAGCCAGACCATCTTCTGACCCACCTCAGGTTTTTATGTGTTCTCATGTCATTTTTTTTCCCCTGGTTTCAGTCTGGTTATCCCATAATCGAAAATCTATGAGTAGGCCGACATCCAGTGTACAGCGGCAGTCTTCATTACTACCTTGTTACTCAAGCAAAGTGATGCAGATCCTCTCCAGGTTCAGTTAGAATCTTGTTTTCCCCTGTTTTGTAGCACGTGGTAGACCAGCTCTCTAATTCCATGGCTGTTTCCGTGTCACACACCCAGTCTAGACAACTCCATCTCCTTTTTCCCTTTCTTCCCTGAAGGCGAGCATCCAGTGCCACAAGAGCTGGAGCAACCAAGCTGGCCCCTAGGCACCGCACCTCAGAGGCCTTCATTCATGCTGTGGTTATGGAATGCACTGAGCAAACCTCCCAAGCTATTCTCCAAGAGATGATATTCGCACAAGAGCGAACAGGGAAGGGCAGTCTGATTCCTTCTTCCCAGACTGCAAATGGTGGTGAACGTTTGGCGTTAGGTGATGTTCTGGCCAGCCCTCCAGCAGGAGGCTGTTTTTTCCTGTGGTGACCTACAAGCCTTTGATTTCCTTTTCTGAGTGATTTTTCAGCATCTTAACTCTTTGCTGTGGTTTGCTCTGGCTCAGAAGTTGGCCAAAGCTTTTCTTGTGCTTCTTATTTTCTGGAAAGCAGTTTTTTTTCCACGATGGTCATGCTGCCGATCACCTCTTTGATCCATCTTGCCATTTTAAACCGGGAACCTTCCAGGAGGATTTCACACTCTCTGGACACTGGAGCCTTTTATCCTTGTCTGCAGGTGACCTCTTATAAACCTCTCTTAGAAGTTTCCAGATGTTTCTTGAACTCGTTGTGCAGATCCTCCAGCTGTCTCGGATCATGTTTTGCATCTTTTTGATCATTTTCGATGTCTGTTCCCGCTGGGTCTCAGAGGAATCCCACACGTAGGATTTCTCCTCTTGCAACCTACGTCTCGCTCCAAACATTGTTTCCTCAGTTTGAAGGTTTGCAGGTTGTCCCAGGGGGAACAAAGCTGGCGAAGATGCTCCAGAGATGCTCCAGGTGCTGCACAACAACGTGCTCCAGAATCGTCCTCCAGCTCTCCACTCCCACCCATGAGTTACAGAGAGCATGCAGAGCCATTCCCTTGCCCACAGGAGGGCTCCGCTGGAGGCGGCTATCTTTTCATTCAGAGCACCGGCTCCCCTTGAGCTAGTGCTCCCCAAAAGCTTTCCACGGGCTTCCACTCAGGGCTCACCTCCATCTTGCATCTGAGCTGCACCTGAGATTTTCTCGATGCTTTCCAGTCAGGAGGAGAGGACTTGCTGCCTCCTGTAGCTCCACCTCGAGTGCCCAAACGGGTGCTTGCCTCTGGACAAGCGATCCCACGCGGTACGGCTGAGCGCTGCCGGCGATGCCCACGCCCGAGCTCCGCCGGTCCCTCCCGTACTCCCGAGGGAGCATCCCTGCAGCCCGCGCATCCGCTGCCGTTCCTCTCTGGCGTCGCTCTCCCAGCCGCCCAACGGGAGCCCGCGAACCTCTCCCCCGGGCATTCCCAAATATAACCTACGGGGACACGGCTCACGCAGCCCCAGTTTATTTTTAGTCCCCCCCCCCCCGCCCCCCCCCAACGTTTCGTTGCTCCGACAGTGTGAAAATGTCACCGTGTTAACGGGGCTGAAGGTGCCCTCAGTACCGCCCTCACTCTGCCCGGCAGCGGGAGCCTCTCGAACCTCTCCGGCCCGCAATCAGCCGCTGCTCGCCCGGCTCCCCTCGGAGCGGGTCCGGTCTCCCGCCTCCCTGGGGGCTGTTGCGGAGCAGCGCCCAGGCCGGCCAGGGAGCAGCACGTTGCCGGCCCTGTGCCGCCCCGGGAAGGGAGGGGGACAAAGCTGCGGTGCCGCCGCGGGGGGCGGACGCCCGGAGCCGGCGCTGCGTGCACGTGCGGGGCTGCGTGCGGGACGCGACCGCAAGCGGTTGTAGCTCGGCTCAGCACCTGCGGGGGGTGTGAGCCAACTTGGGGGGGGGAGAAGGGGGGGCGTGCGGGGACGTGCAGCGTCCGGCAGGGGGAGGCGGAGATTCCCCCCCCCCAGCGCCCTTCCCCATAGGGGAGCAGCTGTGCCTTACGGGGAGGGTGGTCGGCCACCCGAGTGGAGACGAGAGCGGAGATTAAAGGACGTGGAGATTGAAGTCAATTTCAAAATAACAACAAATAAAACATTTAAAAAGATAGAAATCGGGAAAAGCACGAGAGCGTTACGTGAATAAAAGTGGGGAAAAAAACACACCGCTAAAAGCGACGGCAGCGACAGCAGCGCCGGCAGCCGCACGGGAACGCCGCTCTCCGGCAGGGCGGCCCGGGGACCCCCCCCACCCCGCCGCCCTCCGAGGGCTCCCCGCAGGTCCCGCCCCCCGCCCCGCCCCCTCCCTCCCGGCGCGCGCCGCACGTGAGCCGGGTGCGGGGCGGGCCGGCGGCGCGCGTGCCCCGCGGGCAGCTGTGCGCGGCGCGGCGGGCGCGAGGCGCGGCGGCGCTGCGGGCGGGTGCGCGGGAGCGAGGCGGGCAGGGGGAGCGGCGGGGGCGGGGGGGGGGCCGAGCCGCCGCACGCTTTCGCCACTGCACGGGAGAGGGGGCCGGAGGCTGCATGTGCGCAGCTCCGCCCGCGGATCCCCGAAGCCCGCTCGCAGCATCCCGCGGATCCCGGCCAGCGCAGCGAGGGAACGCCGCCCGCCGCCTGCCATGGACGAGGGCATCTCCCGCCTGCCCGAGCGGCAGCTGCTGGAGCACCGCGATTTCATCGGGTAAGCGTCCCCGCCGCGCCCCGGCTCCGCTCTCCCGAGCGGAGCCCCGCAGAGCGCCGCCCCGCCGCCCGTTCGGGGGGCGTCGGGTTCGCGCTCCGGGCCGGGATGCAGCTCCGCGTCCCCGCAGGCTGGAGTACCCGGCGCTCTACATGTGCAAACCCAAGCGCGGCGTGAAGCGGGACGAGAGCAAGGTAAGGGTGGGCTGCGGCGCTCCGGCACCGCGCTCCGAACTTCCGCGGCGCGCTGCGGTGCGGGCTGTGCGGGGCTCCGGGGCCGTGCGTGACGCCGGGCGCCTCCGTGCCAGGAGACGTACAAACTGCCTCACCGGCTGATCGAGAAGAAGCGGCGGGACAGGATCAACGAGTGCATCGCGCAGCTGAAGGACCTGCTGCCCGAGCACCTCAAACTCACGGTAAGCCCGGGGGGGCGCCTCTGCTCCCCGGCGGTGCAGCCGGGAGGAGGCCGAGCGCCCGACTCCTGCCTTGCAGACGCTGGGGCACCTGGAGAAGGCGGTGGTGCTGGAGCTGACGCTGAAGCACCTGAAGGCGCTGACGGCGCTGACGGAGCAGCAGCACCAGAAGATCGTCGCGCTGCAGAGCGGTACGCGGGCCCGGGGGCGGGCGCGGGCGGAGCGGGGCAGCGCGCGGCGGCGGCGGCGGGCGAACGCTGTCCCCCCCGCACCGGGGGGCTTTCCCGCAGGGGAGCGCTCCGTCAAGTCACCGGTGCAGGCCGACCTGGACGCTTTCCACTCGGGCTTTCAGACGTGCGCCAAGGAGGTGCTGCAGTTCCTGTCCCGCTCCGAGAGCTGGACCCCCCGCGAGCAGCGCTGCGCCCAGCTCCTCGGCCACCTGCACGCCGTCTCCTCGCAGTTCCTGCCCGGCCCGCGGCTCCTCTCGCCGCCGCCGGGCCCGCTCGCCAAGGGACCTTCCTCCTCTTCCTCCCCGCCCGCCCCTCTCCGCGCGCCGGCCCGCAAGCCGGAGGGCCAGGCGCACTGCGTGCCCGTCATCCAGCGGACTCACGCCGCCGAGCCGGGCGCCGAGACCGACACGGACACGGACAGCGGCTACGGCGGCGAGGCCGAGGCGCGGCCGGAGCGCGGCGCGGGGCCGGCGGGGCCGCTCCCCGCGCTGCCCGTCAAGCAGGAGCCGGCGGGGGACGAGGCGCCGCCCGCGCCCAAGCGGCCGAGGCTGGAGAGGGGCGGCAGCCCCCCGCCCGGCGCCGCCCTGCCCGGCGCTGCCCGCGGCGCCGACGCCGCGCTGCTGAGCTCGCTGATGGCGCTGGGCGCGGGCGGCGGCGCGGCGCCCTTCGGACAGCCGGCGGCCCCCTTCTGCCTGCCCTTCTACTTCATCTCCCCCTCGGCGGCCGCCGCCTACGTGCAGCCCTTCCTGGATAAGGGCGGCCTGGAGAAGTACCTCTACCCCGCCGCTCCCATCCCGCTGCTCTACCCCGGCATCCCGGCTCAGGCGGCCGCCGCCGCAGCCGCCGCCGCCGCCGCCGCCGCCTCCTTCCCCTGCCTCTCGTCCGTGCTGGGCCCCGCCGAAAAGGCGGCCGGGCTATCGCCGGCGCCACACCTGCCGCCCCCCTTCGCCGCCGCCGCGGTGCCCGCCGCCGAGCCCGGCGAAGAAGCGGAGCCCGCGGCCGCCGAGGAGCCCGGCGCCGAGGGGCCGTGAGAGCGGAGGGCGGGCTGGAGGCGGTGCCGGAGGGGCCCGCGGAGCCCCCCGCGCCGCTGCCCCGCAGAGGACCGTCCCGGACGAGATTTACTACTCAGTATTTTTTTTTTTTAATGTTTGGCTTTATAAGTGCATACATATGTTAAGGAAAGAAAGAAAAAGGAGGAGGAAAGGAAGAGAAATAGTAAGGATACTTTTTTTTCTCTCTCTCTCTCTCTAAGGTAACTTAAATGTCGCACCTTATTGTGATGGGTTTGTAGTGTCCCTGGGTCCCGCCGAGATGCTCGCACCGCGCCGGGCGGGCTCAGGTTGGGGCGGAGGGGCGGCGGAGCCCCGCACCTGTGCCAGCACTTTATGGGCGGCCGCAGTGCCTTGGGCACCCCGGGGCGCCGCCGGCTTCGGGCGTGCGGGGAAGGAGGGCAGAGCCGTTATGTAACCCCGCGTTCGGCTGGTCTGTTTTCGGCTGAGGTATACGGCTGCGGAGAGCGCGTCTGTGCTCACCCCTCTCTATTTAATTCAGTATGTTCCCCGGAGATCCCCCCCCCCCCGAACCGTGCTGTATAAAATGAATGTTTCTGCACTGAACTACGGAAAGAAAACCCCTCTCTCTCCCCATCCCTCCCCTCCCTAAGAAAGCGGAGAGCGGCTCGTCAGCCCGAGCTCATTTGAGCCCAAGTTCTGACTGACACAAACCGGAGGAAACCCCCCCCCCGCCCCCCGCTTTGCAATCGGACGCCGAGACCTTTGGGGCAACTTTCCCGGTAGGGTTCTCCCCTCATCCCACTCCCGAGCACCGCGATTTCCCTTTCTGGAGCCAAACCAGACGCCAGATAATCACACAGATAAAGCTTTTATAATAAGGCTTAAACCGAGACCTTGCCTGGATATTTTTAGTTTGTTGCCAAGGTAGCACTGTGAGAAATCTCACTTGAATGTTATGTAAGAGGTGAGACACAACAGTCTGACTCGGCGCGAGCGCGTACCCGGCTCGGCCCGGCGCTTCGGTGCATTGCTGCTGCTGTTGCTGCTGTTCGCCTCAAACGCTGTGTTTAAACAACGTTCCAGACCTTAGCGGCCTACCGAGTGGCTGTATGTACATAGTTGTTAATACATCCAATTAATGATGTCTGACATGCTATTTTTGTAGGGAGAAAAAAAGAAAAAAAGAATACGTGTTAATGATATTTTGAGTTTAAATACCTTTGGGGAGGATTTGCTGAAAAAGTTGCACTTTTGTTACGATGCTTACGCTTGATACAAGCTTACGCTGTCTTAAATTATTAAAAGAAAATAAATCCTGTCTGCAAGAAACCAGCTGGTTTAGAACAGATTAGTATGTGATATATTAGAGACCGGTCTTTATATTCCGTATTTTCCAGCACTCCATGAATTCTATTATCTAAATATTTCCACACTATTTTGTGATTAAAGAGAAATTCTTACTAAGGAATAAAAACTTTAATACGCAAAACGGGGTTGTCTACTACTTAAGATAGTTCTTACTTAAGGTAATAACGGTAGGTGCACGCAGAGTCCCAAGGGGTGATGCTGCAGATGACGGTGATTGAAACATCACATTTTGAAGCTGGGTTTCAATGTGCTTCGTTTCCCTTGGGTCTCTTTGGCCAGCTCTGGTGTGAGAGGTGCGTGTACCACAAAGAGGTGTGTGTTCCACAAAGCAGTGTGTAAAGCGCACGTGGCATAGATGTGCCCCTGCCTGATGCTGACCTTTTCCCTCTTCTTCCTGCAAAATATTGGTTTTGTCTTTTTAAATGAATCCTCGGCGTCTCTGCTGCTGTGTTGTCTGCTGTCTTTGTTCACCATGAGCAAACGCAATGATCTGTGTGACGGTCAGTTCCAAGAGTACCTGAACTCCAAAGGAATGATGTATGTCCCGGCCTGGAAATCAGCTAGGGAAGCTGAACCTTTGGGGCAGGGGAAGGGCAGGAGGGGGAGCGGAGCAGTGAGAGCATGTGGGTAACGCACAGCATGCAAATACGCTGCCCTAAAGACCTCCGCATCTGAGCCGCTCATCACCTTTTCTTCCCCAACTTCTTCCTGTTCCAGGGAAATAAAATTAAGGAAGCCCTTCAACAGTAGCCTGCATTTATGTAAGAGAGCAATAGAGAGTGCTTCTTGCTCCCTCTTCTGGCTCCTCAGCACCAGTACTCGGCTGCGCCGACAGGATGAAGTTGGAGTGCGGATATCACAGCAAACTTGTGCTGACTCCAGCGGGCCTTTGGGATACAAGAGGATGTACAAATCGGGTGAAAAATGAGTTCTTCTCTTAAACTGTTCAAACACGATTGTTAAGAAGTAGGTGTGTGTCTCTCTGTGTGGAAACTATAGTAACGTTAATTTCTGCTAGAAAAAGATACCATAGAAAGATCCCAATCTGTGATATTTCCCATCCAGTCTCAGGGCTGCTATTTCACTCCCCTGTACCTGTGGAGATCGGTTGCTGTGGGCTGAAAGCAAAGTGTAGCGAAGGCACTGTTAAGAACTGCCGCCGGCCATAGATGCTGTTGTTCCGTGTATGGGGCTGTCACAGGGATGAAAGGGAGCTGGGTGCAGCCCTTCTGCCTTGCAGCACAGCAGCCACTTTGCTTTGACCTGCATACCTAACCAGCTACACTGGGCTGGCCGTGCTCCTGCACCCTCTCACCAGGGAGGGAATGGGCCTTACTGTACGTGAAGCCCTTCCTGCCAGTTTATGACATGCACAGAAATGGCAAAGCCATGAGCACTTTGAGCACTTCTCTTTACTTTTCAAAGCCCGTCGTTACCCCTCCTACACAACATGGGTGGTGTGAAACCCTAGTGAGGACCAGGCTCTGTGTCTTTGTCACATTTCCAGCTTTTGGGAATACGGATCAGCTTAGATTTCATTGGGCTATAAACCAAGATCCTGACAGCGTTTTACCAGTCTCAGTGTTTACCGTGTGCAGTAACAGGATGGCTTATTTTTATTAGCCCTTGAATCAAGCGTGCCAAATGATTTCATGCCAAGTTACAGCGTCAATGGAGTCTGTTAATTTATTACATAAAACATAAAGGCAAAATATGTGTGTTCAGATAATACCACTGCCTAACAAAAGCAACCAGTTTTAAAAGAGGCTTGTAATTGGGGCTGATAACCCACTGCTGCTGGAGGCAAAAAGCAAATGCCAGGAGGGACCCGAAGAGTCGGCTCTTCAGGTTTCCATTCAATTCCAGGCTTCCTCAGATCCCTTTGGAGCCTAAGCCAAACTGTATGTTTTACATTTTCTCAAAGTTAAATAGATACATCTAAACAGCAGACAACAGGCTGGCAGGCTTAAATATATATTCACTTACATGCAAATATCAGTGCTCGTTATTCCTACCTACTTTCTGTAACTCTATAATACATGCAACTCTTACCTGCGCTTCCCTGGTGCTAAGAGTGCAGGACTGGATGCCGTATGTATGACATATGTTGGGATAGAAACTGTCTTTCTCATAAACCACAAGACACAACATAAAGGGGGTAAATGTATTTTCTTAAGCAATAAAGTTTGAAAACAGGTCTTACTTACCCACTATATTATAACGGCACAGAAGGTTCCAAGGTTCCAAAGCATGCCAAATGCAGATTGTGAAGCCAGTGGAAGGTAATATCATATAACTCCCACTTAAGGCAATGAAAGTTTTATGTTTGGAAAGACTACAGTCACAAAAGTCAAATTGACTACTGACTCTGTTTAAGAAAGGCCCAACCTACCAATTAAGTCAGTGTGAGTCTGTTTCTTGAGCGTAACTGGTTTTGAAATAGGACCTAAGTTTTGGAGCTTTTTTGTTTGTTGGCTTGGTTTAATTTTTACTGCTAGTTGGGGCAGACTGACTGTGCTCAGTACTCAGCAAGCCTGGGGACTGCATGCACTGCAGTGTTTCAGCACAGGCAAATTTATAGTCTGCAGGTCCTACAGTGTGTTTCCTCTTTGAACATCGGCTCCTGAAGTCATGTGATCTTTGCCTTCACTTGAGAAGTTTCCTGCCTGTTAGCTGCAGAAATGTACTTAAAACATGACCTTAAAGAAAACAAGAAACAGAAATGCCTAATTTCCTCTTGTCGTTTTTAGAACCAGCTCAAGAAAGCCTCAGTCTCTCTGCACTGTTGCTGGCTATGCTGCAGAACAGCTCAGAGAAATTGGTGGCTCACCTGCTGATAGCAGCAGCTGTGCAAGTCCCAAACAAATCCAGGCAGAGCAAGATGCTGCCGCTACTTGTCTCCGGGTCCCTTATGCAGTCACAGGACACACAAACCTCGCCGCTGCCTCCATCACCCAGGTCAAGCAGCATGGCTCTCTCTGCCTCCTTGAACACATTGCTGCCTGCTCCTGGGGCACCAGCATGCTTCCTCCTGCCTGGCAGTGCCTGGAGGCGACAGGTCATGCATGGCACGGGTGGCAGGCCATGGCCTTGTGCTTCTCAGGCAGCTGGGACCATGGTTTTAGGCAGCTCTGTAAGGCCCAGGGTCTGGGGACAGCTTTCTCCAGCATCCATAGAGACCTTCGGTTGTTGTTTTCTTCCCTATCATGTATTTCCAAAGCTCAGTTTCCCTGTCTCTATTTATCCTGGTGCAGGCTACAAGCACGTGCACTGATTTCCACCAGCCTTGGCAGATCTTTTACCTCAGCCAAGATCTTCTGGGATCAAATAAGAAAATGATTTGTTCCATACTAGAAACGCATCCACATTCCCTTCCCCACTGAGTTTATGGCAGCGAGGTGCTCAGTCTACCAGAAAGGACACAACACTAACTGGCACAAATCTTGTCTGAGCACTCATTGAGCTGGGTCCCTCCATCCCCTGGTACCAGCAGATCCCCAAGTACAGACATTGCTGTCTGTGTGACCGCAGCCCAGGGAAGCACCTCCAGGCTGCACCCCTGCTCATCCCCCTTAGAGCTGAAGCGAGCCAGGTCTGTGTGCTATACATCTCCATCCTGACCAAAGCCAGAGAACCAGATACCAAAACTGAAAAGCTTGCGGTCGCTGCACTCTCACAACTGAGCCATTTCTGAGAGCTACGTAAATGCAGCACCCTCTTACTCAGCAGAATAGGGCTGTCCTAGTGTATTCAGAGTCCCGTCTGCACTACGGAGCCCACTGGGCTGATGGATGCTGAAGCAGACTCGATGCACCCCGCACTTTACTGACACAGTAGCCAAGGCTTCAGCCCCACAGTTGGCAGCTGCTTGCAAAGCATCTCTACACAGGAGCAGCCGCTCATCCGCACATCCCTTGGCACGGCTCTGAGCTAAAGACTGGGCCGCAGCCCTCCGAGCTGTCTCCGGGGCAGCCGTCCCAGAGCAGTGACCCTTCCGATGGCCCCGCTCCACGTTCCCTGGCCATGACGGCTGCAGGCCCGGATCCCGGCTTTGCAGCGGTAATGCCGGCGGCTCGCCGCAGCGCGAGGCACCCACGGCCGTCACGCGCGCGCCCACCTGACCGCCGCGCACGCTGCCCGGCACGTGCTGCGCCACGGGGGAATAGGGGGGGGGGGGGGGGAGGAGGGAGGTGCGCCCAGGGGGCGGGGCCAAGGCGGTGCCATGGCAACGGGCGGCGCGGGGAAGCCGTGGCGGGCCGCGCGTTCCCTCAGGCGGCGGCGTTAACGGGACGCGTTAGCTTTGCTCGCTCGGCCCGCTGCCGAGAAAGAAGGCTGAGGAGATAACGTGGTCATCTGAGAGATGGAACCTGGATTCCAGCCCTGCTTTGCAGCGTAATGATGCATTTTATGTTACAGACTCGCTGTAAACAAACACATATGGGTGTGCGCAGGAGCCAGGGCTGCAGCTGGCACTTTAGTTTCCTCCTACCTCATATTAAGACCCTAATACCAAATCATTGCACAGCAAGCGAGTGCCTAATGACCCCGTGCAGACTGCAATGAGATCCCCAAGAGAGAGCGTGCATCTCTGAGCGCAGCTCTTATCCAGAGCCCTCTTGCAGCAGTGGGAGATGCAGGGCTGAGCCTCCTCGGGGGAGAAAAAGCATACGATCCAAAGCACATACAGCAGGGAAACGTTCTACTTAGCGAACTTTTGCATCGATACAAAGCCGCTCCTCTTCCAGCTGCAGCTCTCTGAGCGAGGAGTGGTGCCCTCTGTTGTTCCAGAGAGAAGTCTTCAGCATCTCCTTACACCTGAGAGAGCAGTTAGCGTGGTCTAAGGGGATGCTGTCATCAGGCAGTGTTTGTGGGCACTCCTAGTCCATCCATAGAGAAAAATGCCCGTGTAAGCTTGGGACTGCAGCTTGTTCTACAGAACAGAGAAACGAGCAAAGTGAAGATCTCTCCACCTGTCTGTGAAACATGAAGCAGCTATACAAAATGCCTAGAAGCTGGTCCTGTGCTGTAAATTACAGGGTAAGTACAGTTATTTCAAATGACCGTCGTGAGTAATCTGTACGCCATGCCCCAGGAGCCATCTCTGGGATGTGTGCTGCCATCGGTGTCTTGCCAGGCCTAGAAGGCATTTCCAAGAGCCCAACTGTTTCTTGCAATCTCTGAGTGCTGCCTGCTATAACTGTTTTAAAAGTAGGCAGTAATATCAGGGGTCTGCTTGGGTTTAGTAGGTCTGTACATTCAAAGAGGCAGAGGGCAACTGAGTTGTCTGTCAAACTCAGTGACAAGGTACTGTGTGTCCCTTATTTTTGTTTCTCAGATCCAGGATTCCAGCTGCCTGGTCAGAAACAGCATGCTTGTAGTTTAGGGTACTCTTTTTCCCTAATATATACAGTCACATCATTTGCATCTGTACAAGCCTGTAAAGAGGGGATCTGTTTCATTTTCACAGGTGTGGCCTGCAAGTCTACTCAACATGACACTGCCATCAAGAGAACGTTTCTTTGAAGGCACTTCTGCATTGTGAGATGAGCTTCTGGCTGAGCCAGGAGGAGGTAGCTGAAACTGCAGTTCAGCCATGCAACCATGAATAACAGCAGAAGCAACACTGTGAGTTGCCCACTTTTTTGATGCTTGGTTTCAAAACACCGTAGATTCTGATGTGTCTTCAAATCAAAACATACCACGCGTGGTTACTGCTTCTGCCACTGCAACTAAATCTGGCTATAATCAAAGTTCACTTTGTTTTGGTTTTTCTGCTTTCCTAGCTAAACAGGCAACTTGTATTTACTGGCGTAAGTACCAGTTAGCTAAGTACAGTTACCTTAAGAAGAAATCGTAATAGACTCAATTTTTTATCTGCAGATACAGCCATCCCAAAACCGCATAGTTCAGACTGAGATCCTTTGGTTAATATCCTTCAGTTACATTTTCACCTTCTGGCTTTAATCAGACACAGATGCCATGAAATGCCATGCACCTGTCTGCATGCATCAGAGAATGTATGCATCTCTAACAGCCAGAATGAGACAGAACCATGCCGGGAGGATTACCCTTACTGTTAGGTCAGGCTCTAGGAGTATTTTTACTTCTTCAAGCTGAGAAACTGGTGAAGGTAACAGGAGTCTTGATGATCTGCACTATAAGAAAACAAACCTGAGATTTCATCATATAACAGCTTGTTATCATTGTTAATTCCAGCTTTTCCACTTTGCAGTCCCTGCAAATGAACTTAAATTGGCTTAAACCTGTGAGGAGCCAAACTCCTCCTGCATTTCTGAAACCGCTGTGCTAAAATCAATGGTGGATGAAAACGTTCATTTTGCAGGATAAAACTTCAAGTTTAAAACAAACTAATTGGATTTCATAGGTAAAATCATTGTGGCTTTATTGATTGAACTGGCCCAACGCTTGCAAATGGAGATATTAAAAGTCACTCCTTTTGAAGTGCTTCCATTGCTTCATTTGAAAAGCAGACAAATCTTTTGCTATCAGAATAGGATTAATCCTCTGATTGAAGGGTTAGGAGCAGCTTTCTCTGTGTAGGATATTTTGGTAACCCCAGACCGCAGTACTGCCTACTGTTGAGCTCTATTCATTTACCTCTTGCTCAGGAGCTAAAGACTGGATGCTAAGCCAGATGGCCCTCCAGCCTGAGCAAAACATTACTGGAGAACTCTGCATTTTCTGTGAGATCAGAATGGACATTTTAGTAAAGGATTCACATTCAGAAGTTGGTACATAGAGGTGATGGGTATTCTGTGGAGGTGCTTCACCTCCCTGGGCCTTTGTTTTCCAATTCAACAAAAGCAATAGTAGTACTGCCCTGACTAAATGCAGATAGGTGTGTGTTCATATGCAACAGATCTTCCTTCTTGAGAACTTTAGGCTGTGTTCCAACAATGTCAAGCAAGCAATTTCACCAGGTACTCACACTTCTCAGGCTGCTAGGCCTGGTTTTGCATATAAGTGGTTGTCCTGTCTGATTGCATACCTGGGATGGGCTAAGTCCATTTTTCCTGCCGAAGCAGGTGCCAGAAGCACCCAGAAGCAGGTGCTTCCAGCTGAACAGTTCCCCAGGTAACTGTGGATAAAGGTAGCAGTGAGAACTTAATTGAGCAGGAAGGCAGCCTGCTTCTATAGTTGAACTCTTGTGCACTTTCTCTCTTCTCTAATACCAAAGGGTTTCTACAGA
Organism: Excalfactoria chinensis; assembly: GCF_039878825.1. Taxonomy (NCBI): domain Eukaryota; kingdom Metazoa; phylum Chordata; class Aves; order Galliformes; family Phasianidae; genus Excalfactoria; species Excalfactoria chinensis. The sequence goes on along the minus strand of NC_092825.1, from coordinate 64,462,759 downwards.
CAACCCTGAAACGGCAACATTTCACAGCAGATTACTAGGTGCTCGCATGTTGTTAGGGCATCAGCAGACCTGTGGAAATACTGGAACGCTTAGGACCACTGAGCACATTCAGTGTTCTCAGTCAATCATTTGTACTGATCAGCTACAACGCGCTGCACATATCACTTGGGAAAAGACCTAGGCCGCCTCTTATAATAGCATCACTTTGAAAGAAGTGGTTGAAGTGAAGTTGAAATAAGAGGGTTTTTATTCCTTAACTTGCCTTCCCTTTTTATCCCTTTAGAGAAAAAAAGCAGTTCAAAGCTGAACAAGAATTCACCTTCAGAAACCTCCATCTTCCCCTATCAGGTCTGCATGTTGCTCTCACTTAGAGTAATGGTAACTCAGAGTGACTTCATGTCATCCTCTTGGTACCATGAAAAGATAGACTTTATTGCAATAGTATCTAGATGGCACAGCCAAGATCAGGACCAGAGTGGGCTAAGTGCTATTTACAAAAGAAATAGGAAATGAGGCATGGTTCCTCACAGGGCTTGCAGTACGTGTGGACAAAGTCAAAGGGGATGAAACAGCATTATCTCAAGCTTACAGCAGGGGGACTCCAATCCAGGGGGATTATATTAGCTCTCCCAGGGTCACACACAGGAAATCTGTGGCAGAGCTGTAAAATAAATGAACTTCTCAGTCCCAGAGAAATACACCAGGCACAGTAGAATGTTTCAGCTCACATCAGTAGAGGTTTTAGAAAGTTACCAGGCCTGGGAACTGCATCAGTTGTGCCTCAACCACACTCGCTGCTACAAGGACACAGCTCATTGTAAGCATTACTGCGTCGGTTCAGAAATAACACAAATAAAGATGGGATGTTGTGTATTTACGTGATTCTCTCTTGTGTGCTGTGTGCCCAGACAATCTGCTTTCCAGCTTGCTGTGCAACTGCTGCTCCAGGCATGTAGGCATGTACTGCTGCCCTCTCGTGTAGACCTCGCTGTAATTGCAGTGATTTGATAGAGTCAAAGGGGCAAGATTACCCAGTGCCCTGCATCTAGTGAAACCTTACACACCAGCACTCAGCTACTGGACATCCTTACCTTTGTCATTTAGCTGTGTCTCTGTCTCATCCACGCTCATTTTGAACATGAGACAAGCAACATACAGTGAAGAATCCAGGCCATAGTTGTGGTAACCACGATGCAGATTTTTTAGGTCAAGGGAACTGTTAAGGCAACGTTACAGCAGCGGTGCTGTAGTTAAATGATGGCTGGTGTTCTTGGATTTTATATCAGCTTCCCAGAAAGGCAGTTCTACCTCACTGATCAAAGTTCACTCAGGTTAATTCTGACTGTGAAAGTCAAATAATCTTTTCTCACACGTAGCATTTGATCAAAAGCAGTCTGGTGAATCTAGTGCAAGGGATATATTATTGCAGCCTGTGACACATGCAACTACATGTGCTATTAAGAAATTCCAGTTATTCCCCATTTGAAGGCTGGCCTGCATTATATTTTCACAACAGCTGCTGATGGTACCCCGTGGTACTTGGTCATTGCCTCTAAAACTGAATGGTTCCCTTCACCCTCCATCACACATGTCGTGAAAGAAGCTGAAGGACAAATAATCAAGTTACAGATGTTTTAGTTGGTGCACTTCTTCTGCCCTCTACCCCCTCCAGACTCTGGATGGAGACTTGCAAGGCAAGGTTGGATAAGGTCCTGGGCAACCTGATTTAGCCATGGTGTCCCTGTTTGTTGCAGGGGAGTTGGACTAGATGACCTTCAGAGGTCTCTACTCGACTCTAAGGATTCTATGATTCTATGAAAGCTTTATTCCTTCCACCTTGGTTCAGGATAAAGTATTAGTTCTTTTATATTGTGTTATCTTAGTAGATCTCCCAATTATTTACTGCTTTATTTGTTGATTTATTTATTTTTCCTGCTGCGAGGAGGTAAAGCAAGGCAAAGTGCATAGCTGGAACAACAAGCACAAAAGAGTGCGTGCAAAAATATGCACAGAAAGGGAAAACATAGCTGAAACAACAGCATCAATTCTGTATTTTGGAGGAAAAGTACAAATGAAAGCATGCTACTGGGGAACAAGCCAACGTGTATTTAGTTAATGAATGAATGAAATTATGAGAGAGGTGTTGGAAATAGCCTATATCTGTTGCAGACCAAACACTAATGTGTTATTGCACAGGAATCTGTCCTGTTGACTCGACTTCACGTTTGTTTTGTAACCCTCCTTTTCCGCAACAACTGTGACTCAGAGGACTGGTGAAATCAAAGTAATACATAGTTAACTCATGTGGACCAAAGCAAATACCAGAGACTGACATCCAGCTGTTAGCTCTTTCAGTTGAGAATTCCTTCTGCTGTGTAGCTGTTACACCATGTTAAGCTCCTGGATAACTAAATAAAAAGGATTACTCTAATGACTCCTGCAGAACTTTCCATAGTCAGGGATTCAGATCTGAAAAGCATCTCTAGAAAATAAAACAATCAAAAGAGGATAGTTATTCTAGCCAGGAGTTGCTGGAGAGCAAATCAAATGCATGGGGGAGAAACACCAGGGCTGTCTACAGGACACCGAGGAAGTTTCCTGCTCAGAGACACACACACGCCAGAAGTGGCATGCGGGCACAATCAATGGCTGAGCCAATGAGACCAGTGGGGAGGGTGCTCAGGTAAGTTTATCATCTCTTTGTATCAAGTTTCTTCTTGCATTACTAGCACACGACAAAGAGGCTCCCTGCAATATCTGCAGTACTGCATCCAGGCCTGGAGACCCCAGTACAATAAAGATGCAGACAGGGGAGGTTTAGGTTAGATGTTAGGAGGAAGTTTTTCACTAAGAGGGAGGTGACACACTGGAACAGGTTGCCCATGGAGGTTGTGGATGCCCCATCCCTGGAGGCATTCAAAGCCAGGCTGGATGTGTCCCTGGGCTGCCTGGTCTGGTGACCCTGTACATAGCAGAGAGATTGAAACTATGCCATCATTGTGGTCCTTTTCAACCCAGGACATTCTATGATTCTATGAAGTCACCCACCAAACAGTAGCTTATGCTTAGCAACTCAAAGCCATAGTTTGGCGACATGACAGCATACAGAACAGGGAACTCGTTGCGAGGAAAGGGACAAAGTACACAGCACAACCAGTTGGAAAAGTAGAAGAAACCAGACCAGCTGAGATCATCTCCATCCAATATTTCTGGAGAAAATTAATGATGAAACAGTGGCTGACCTAGTCAGTGTTCACTCATTGACAATAGCTACATTACCAAAGCTAGCAAATATATCATTTTCAAGAAAGACAATAACTGACAGTCACTTACTGTGTCCCACATCAGACACTAAAGAACTCAGTTGAAACAACCATTCAAATTTGGGACTACAAAGAAATATCACCTAGCTAACAAGGGTGTGACAGGCAGAAGAACTCAGAAAAGCTTTTAAACATAATGGACCATTGATCTGCTTTGGTTTTGCAACTCGTCCAGCTATACGGCGCTAGTTAGTGCTGCAGCACCGCTTTGTTCTTTAAAGGCAAAGCAAAAGATCAGAACCATTAGCTGTGCCACTGGCTCTACTGGAGCACAATGGGAAGCCTTAGTTACCACAAAAAGCAGCTCGGTGACTTGCACAGAAGCAGAAAATGGCATCTTTCAGTAGCAGAGGTCCTCTACAAACTTACACGGTCCTGCCAGTATGAATGCTGCTAGTGAGGGCTTCAGTGAAGCTCATGACCTCCTCTGTCTGTCAACAGCACTACTACTGGTAGCTCATTTATCTTCACATCTAACAAGACTGAGCTTCAGTTGGTTTAGGAAAAGAGATTTGTTAGGACATTAGCCTAAGGACTGTATTTGGATAGCTGAAATCACTGTTCCCTGACTGTGGCAAGTCCACCTGATCAACAACAATGAACACAAGTGATCTTCATGTGCCCCGCTGTCTTCAGCACAGGTATTAAACCTGAATCAAGCCTTCAGCTCTCTGTTCAATGCTCGATTTCCTCCTGCTGAAGCATATGCACCTTGCTTTTCTTTGAAGGTTCTGTATACTCAATTCCCCTCTCTGATCATCATCTAACAACCCCTGCCTCCCTGCTTAGCAGTTATATTTTCTCTGAGTTGCCGACCCTTTCTGTTATTTGGGGATCAATATGAATCTTAGTGGCAGTTCTTCAGGTAAAAACAAGCTCCATCATCCCTTCAATTTATTGGCTGTATTTGTATTGAAAATACAGTATGTGCACACTGTCTGGTAGAGGCCCACACTGACCAGGCGCGTGTCCCCTGCCCCCAGGTAAACTGTCACTTGAGAGCAGCCAGTGTCACTCTCAACACAAGGCTATTTCTGAAAGCATTTGAGCTCCAGACACACAGAAGACCATGTTCTCTGATGGACAGAGTTCAGCTGTAGATGAGATGTATGCAAAAGGTACACTGCAATTCCAGCAAACCATGAACGGTAAAGACCCAAAGTTTCAGAGGGGAATTTATTGTATGGGAGCATATCCAATATCTCTTGTCAACCATCCATGAGAATAATCAAAAAATAGAAGCATTTTAAATGACAAAATATAGTTACATATAGTACAGATTTTTATCTTGCATTGAAGCAGAGCAGTAAGAAAATGCTCATTTGTGTTTTCACAGTTAGTTGGCATTGCTTCTCAAAGTTAAAGCTTCAGCAACTCTCATCTTCCAGTCTGAGCCCCCAGTGAGTAGTTTCACCAGGTGGCCGTATTCACAAGCGTGCATGTCCTCTGCATTTTGATACCCTTTGCACTAAATATAGTGGACGTGCTTGATCCATCTTGGAACTGCTTGTATTTTCAGAGGTACTGAACACGCTTGAAATGAAGCATCCTTGCTGCAACGGAAAAGACTTCTCTATCAGAACGTGATTTTAGGCCCAACTCAGAAACACATTTGTGCTTAAACCCTATTTGGTTCAAAGGACTCTGAATTCATCCTTTAAGACCACCTCTACTCATTCAGTCCCTCCTAGCATTGCACAATGGTATGAAGTGTTAAAACAGTATTTGGTCGCACCTGGAAGTTGCTCGCAACACTGCAAAGGATTTGAACATTCTTCAGCAGTCCATTTACTCAAAGCATTCACTGCATGCACCTATTTCCGTATATACTGCACACATACACCCAGCCACCCCACAAGATTATTGCAATAATTCCTTGCTGGTAGAACAGCTCATATACCAAGTTTCAGTTCTTTAGCTTTCTATAAACATGAAAAACAAATAAACAAAAAAAACCCAGCTGAAGAGCGAGCTCCAACAGCTCTCAATCAGTCACTATATTGGCATTGAAAGCTTTATTTTGAAAACTTTAAGCAGCAATACTGAATAAATAGAGTGATTGTTTTGTCATCTCCATACAACTGATGGCCTTCATCCAAAACATTAAAATACTGAAGCAAACAAACATGCATGTTTCAATGTTCGGTAAAAAAAAAAAAGAGAGAAGTGTAATATAAAGTAACACTTTGACACTTGTCAATTTTGATACAGTACAGACCACTAAGGGTTCGTTCCTGGAAAAAAAAATATCTGAATACAGTTTTGGTATTTACACGGATCGTTAAGGCCCAATTCACTCAAGTTAATGCACATCAGGAATTTATATGCTTCAAGATAACCCACTAAAAATTACGAGATCTGGTTTTTGTTCATACTCATATGATCCCAGTTCACTAAAATATACTCATCAAGCTAAAAAGAAGGCAATTATTGCCCCAAGAGGAGACTAACTTCACTAAAAGATCTTTTCCCTCTTACCTCACAACGAAAGCACGTTTGCATATTGCTAATGCTAGTGGTAGTTCTCTCGCTGAAGAACTTCCTTCCAGCTTGCTAGGGTTTATAAAAACAAGTAATCGCAAAGCTAACATAGCATTTTCAGAAGCAATTCAGGCACTTGGGAACCTAAGTCCCACGGAAGGATAATGGGAGGCAGGTTCCTAGCTCACTTTTCAAAGTGGGATTTGCATTTCTCCGTTGCTTGGGCACCCAGAACGTTTACCTCGACATTACCCTACTGACTCATCAGTCAGTCACTCCCCCTTCCCCCAACAACATAGCATCGCCACCAAAAATAAACTGTATCCTCGTGGATTGCAGAGATAACAGTTAATTTCCATTAGTAATAAACTTCAGGAGTTCTCCATATAAATTCCCTGTGCACTGGAAAGCAGTGCTTGCGTATTCAACTATTAAACGCTAACAAAATTAATTATCATGCTGGCCAGTACATAATCTGGCACTCGTTAGAATGAGTACGTGTAACTTCTCTTCTGCTAATGCCCCATGAGGAGGTTTGAAACACTTCTGGAAATGAATGTTTCTACATTTCTGCAAAAAGAGTGAGGTTCTGTAATGGACCACAAGCAAAACTCTCAGCGCCGTAACGTGAGGCAATTTCATAACCGTAACGCATTGTTCGATTCACATTTGATGTGATGGCATGCCGTTTCTTTTTGGTTTATTTACAGACAGGGTGAAAGTGCTACAAAACTTTAACCTGGCTGAAATTCAATAAGCAACAGGAGTACGGAGGGAGGGAGCTGCAGATTTGTGGCCGTCTCACAAATGGCAGGTTCAGACACAAAAGCCTCTCCTTTGCTCAGCTGTAAACGATTTCTAGACCGCCCCAACATATGCTAAAGCCCTGATAAGGAGGGTCCCCTTGGTGATGCTGTGGCTACTTTGGAGCCAGCTCTAGGCTGGCACTCCAGTCAAACAGCTGACACAATCAGCAGATGACTTTCTTTTATTTTTTACTTTTTAACTTCAATGGGAAAATCCTTCCTCGGTTCTATGAGGAAACCATAACTCAAGCCCTCCAAAGCTGCTCTTCCTCTTCTTCTCAATCCCTTTCCTCCTCCCTCTAACCTCAGGAATAACCTCGCAGAGAAAGAGGGTGATTTTTATGCCCCAAGAGCTCAGTTCAGCTCAAACCGGTATCTGTGGGAGATGGACCAGTCACCTGAAGTCTGACAAAAAAGTAAGTGGGTATGTATGCTCATCTACCTTAAACTGCTTCATCTCAGTATGAGGCTAAGATTGCAACAGGCTTTTCCTTGCGTTTCCCCCCATCCCTATGCAGCATAATTTGGGCCAGACTTTGCAAGGTGCTGAGTGCCTCAGTTCTCTAGTGTCAAGAGGAGGTGCTGAAGATGCAAGATATTCACTGGAGAAGGACTTTTCTTTTTCCTGTAAATTGAACCCAGGACGTAAGGCATATATGCTCAAGTACCTCGGACAGATATTGTCCTGAAACTATGTATATTTTACTTTTTTTTTTAATATATATATATATATATATATGTATATCTATATACACATTCTCTTTTCAATACAAAGTTATGGGCACAGTAAACATGAGCACAGAATTGTGATAAACTAACAGTAAAATTGTGAGCACTGCGAAGGTTCCTTGGGCAGGAACATCTCATTTTCCAGTTCACTCACAAGGGAAAAAGAAGACCTGATAATTTAAACAGTAAAAATTCAGAGTCCATTTGGAAAGGTTCTGTAGATGTTCACAGCCCCATCTGTTGCTGTTAGTCTAAGTACAGCAGCATTTTTAGAATATATGATGCCATTAATAAGTGGAGAATAAAAAATGCATTGACCACTTCCTTCATCTTCTACTATCTCTGATAAAGCTCCTGTTTGTCGGTATGAGTAGGAAGCTCCTTTTCTTTAAAAAAGAAAAAGAAAAAAAAGGAAAAAACAAGGGAAATTGAAATTAACATTTATCTGCACATCGGTAAATCAACACAAGAGGATGCTACGAGTTCAACATTTTCTATGGCTAAAAAGCTTGGAGCTTCCTACCAGTGGTAAAATGCTGACCCTACCAAGGATATTGGGAGTTTTGTCGTTTTGCCTCTGACTGCACTTTGGGGTTTCTCTTCATTTTTGTGCTCTGGGGTCCTAAATATTAACTACACCTGTGACAGCACTGTGACACCCTCTCACTCACGTCATCGTGACCTCAAATGTGTGGATGACAGTTTGAGCTGCTGTTAGAACAGGAAATCCAAATGCAACTGGGTAAGGCCCATCCATTCTCCATCTCATCCATGAGGCTGTAGCCTAACGTATATCAGGTGTCCCACTGATGCCAATAACTTACTCTACAAACTTGGTATGCGTGCTGTCAATCCAATTTCAAGACCCACTCTCAACATGCTACTTGGTGGCCATTTTGTCTAAACCTCACTTTGATTGCGGTAGAGTAACATGTTACTTCTCTGTTAGTTTGGTGTTTGTAACGAAAAAACACCTACCAGATGTTTTAATTTTCTGTTTGCATACTTCATGTTCTGTAAACGACTGAGCAGCAGTTATGTTTTCAAAGGGGTTAGAGTCTACCATTTTACACCAGGGACCTGGTATGAAATTGGTCTAGCTCCACTCAAGTCAGCAGAAGCTCTGCTATCGACCTCACGGGACTCTGCCAGGCCTCTTCCCTCCACAAAACCTGGGTGAACTCTGGAAGGCTGGGAGAGGATGCTCATTTGTGTTGTTTTGTTTTGTTCTCCTCCAACAGCATGATTTACTGCAAAACAAGAACACTGTAATGGCTATTGGCAGAAATAAAGTACAAAATCACACACAGTGAAAGCCTCTTACTCTCTTTTGGTAAGATATACGAAGACAACTTCTTACATTGTTCTTTTCTCAAAAGGCATATACAACGTGGCAAAATATTTCAAATATACATTCTATATAATAAAATATCATCTAACTAGTGCATCCTCAATCGTATGCTGGAAATATTCTTACCAAGCTAAGGTTTAAATTCCGTCAGTCTTTTGAACACTAGGTGCTTTGCTCAAGGCAGATTCAACAGCAAGTAAATCCCACAAACTCACTTTTCCAACCTTAAAAGGTAGCAACCGATAGAACATGACAAATGACCCACAACAGAAACGAACCAAGTCAGTGGTGAGAAACCATTTTAGAGGTTCAGCACACAACTCCCCGCATTGCAAGTCGTTGCACTCGATCCAATGGTGGATGTCTGTACATGCACGTTAAAGTCACCTTGTCAGACTGATGTACAACCAGACATGATTATTCACAAGTTAAAAAATAAAAAATATAAAAGGTCAACATTCACACGTCCATTGATTAAAAGGAATAAATTAAACCTCAGATCAGTTGCATACACGGTTTCCTTCACCCTCAGTCTTTTATTTATGCCTATACATGGAATAATACTTTCCCAAACGCTTCTGAAGTGGCAAAAAAAACCTCCATTTGGTTTTGCGCTCTAGGTGTGTGACAGCAACTTCACCACTGCCAATTCTGAATCGAGACAGTTCCTCCGTCTCTTCAGCTTCAGTGCACAAGGTATGGCTCCAAGTAGTGTGGTGGAGGAAGAAGACAAAAAATAGGGTGGCTTAACAAAAGAAAAAGAAAAAAACTTCTTCCATTGATCATTGGCAGAACAAAAGAGAAGTGTATCTTGTCCAGGGTACCTTGCTAGGTCCTCTCCTAGAGGTACACAGTGTCATACGTAAATGCCCTCCGGGTTAAAACCAGACGACAGGGGATTCTGCAGAATCCGAAGGTTACTGGGGAGCTGCCTCGACGATGCAGGGCGCTTCAGTGACCCCGACTGAAATGTTGGCTCTGCACAAGAAAGAGGGCAGTTAGAAAAGTCATCATCAAAGGTAATGTCACAGAACACCTCCCTTCCCGCTTACTGGCAGAGTTAGTGCAGCTTAGAAGAACAAAAATAGTTCTACATACCAGAAATAATTCAAATGCCTCAACTGGAAGCGATGAGATCTGAGATGCACCCTCTCTGCTCATTTCCAAACAGAGAGCTACTCAGTATCATTACTCTCCCACAAGGAACACACACATAGAGACATGTAATGCATTCATGCAGTAGTGTGCAGAAAGAACTTGTACCTATATATAACTTCAAGCTTTCTGCCCACTGAAATGACAAATTTCACACTCTTCAAATACTGATGTTTAAGTCCTGGTCACTCTGTCTTCCCACCCCACCTTCCTACCCTATGCATTTCAGTTTGAAAGCTGATGGGCTGAAAAAAATGCTGCAAAAAGGGTGTCCATGCAAGTAGATCACGGAATAAAACGTAACCATGGAATCAAACATAACACAGCAGAGGCTGAGGGACAGCAACGAAGTTTCTGCTTGTGCCACAGTGAGAGAGAAGTTACTAATACACTGTTTTATTTATAGCCTGCTAACCCGTTGGGATTAAGAGAAATATTTGACACCATACTCTCAGTATTTCGCTAGCTTCTTCGCTAGCACAGCATTCACTTGATGTGCAAATGCTGGCGTTAATGCAGTGGGTATGCATACTGCTATCCCCTTCTCCCTCCCGCCCAAACCATTCTGGGTGCTGCACCTCTCTCGAGCTCCACAGGTGGGGCCTCCACTTCAACAGGGTCTGCTGGCAGCACTGTGACCTTCGTTCCTGTTTGCTGGATAAACTGTTGGAGGTTGACCTGTCGCAGCTCCTTTGTCAGTTGCTCTAGTTCTTGTTCCCTGTCCTGCAAGGAAAGAGAAAACATCTGCTGAGCATAAGCAAGCATAAAGCAGCACTTAAGGACTCTATTTACAACTGGGCAAAATGCTGCTCCCCCTTTCAATGAGGAAATATCTTATTTTTTAAATCAAATGCAAATGAAAGAGCTAAGGTATTTTACTCTTGTAATTTAGAAGGCAAGTCATCACTCACTATTAGTGAGTTACTGGTGGTCTACTTTCACTGACTTTGGAATGAGCAGTTCTACCTCTGCCAGAAGTGTCCAGCACGATTTAGGCAGCTCATTTAGTTCTTCTGTTCCCAAAAGAATATTTCCTTTCTCTTCCTGTTCTTTGCATTTTCTACCTAAAGTCTAAATTCTTATGGGCAGAAGAACTGTCCCACTCTGCATGTGTTTTGTATGCCCAGGTGTAACACAGGCTAGTTCACCAACCCTCCACAAGTACAAAAGATGGACCATTTAGGCTCCTTTTCCATGTTCTGAGACTCTGACATGATATGCGGTACCTACAGCTCCAACAGATGATAGAATGACAGTCTTAGAATATCATTTTTCTCCACCTCCTCAGCTGTCTGCCAGCGAGGTTCCTCATCAGACAGGAGGGGCTTTGCCTATTTGGCCCCACAAGCAATGGGCGAGCTACTCAGGCAGCACGTTCCATTTTGGAAATGAAAAACAATGGGCAGTTCCATTTTGTGAGTGTCCCCACATTTTCATTTTGGTGAGACACGGAGGGTGGGTGAGTCGACTTTCCTCTCCTTAATTATCTTGCATAAGCAGAGGTAAATGTGAACTCACAAGAACAGGGGAGGCACAGTTCTGTGGATCTTTTGTATCAACAGTCCCAGATAGCACAGCCCTTATTCACTTCATGCTCTACTCAGTTGCAAGTGACACGGTTAACTTTTGCAAGGAAGCAGAGGCTGGATTCTCTCATCTCACATGCCGCAGCTGCTTAAGGTGGAGAGAAAATGAAATCCTGACTACCAGCAAGTCAGACAGGAGAAGGGAGATGCTGTTCTTTAAAACAACGGCCCTGACAGACAGCAGCTATCTTAACTCTACATCCATTTACACAGATGCTGCTTTTAAACTGTTCTTTTTAATTCACTACCTTTGGAGGCAGAAAGACCCAGAAAGAATCAAAACTGCAGTCTCAGAAGAGGTGTGATGGTGCCGATTCCCCTGAAATTTAACTGTACGAGGTGCCCAGCTGCCAAGAGCCAGGACCTAAATCCTTAAGATATCTGACCCCAGTCCAACAGGTGTTGAAGACAAATGTGAGTTTGCCTGAGAGTGCTGGGGTCCTGTTTAGCATCTGCAGCACAGCCTTCCTCTGCTAGCCCTGCATGTGCTATTGTTAGTGCAGCAGGTATTTTTGAGCATTAAATCCCAGACCCGCGGCAGAGCAGCACTCCCTCCACGCAGGGCAAAGGGCCAGATGTACTGCCACGGGTGTGACCACGCTGCCCTCAGTGAGCCCAACTGATATTAGCGCTGGTGTTTCTCCGTCACGCTCCGCTGCACGGCAGAGATATGCTCTGAATGATATCGCAGAAATCAGCGGGCAGCCAGCGAGTGGTGGCAAACTAAAGCTGTAACTGATGGGAAAGAAATGGAGCCTGCATAGGAATAAGGAGAGGCTGCGTGCAATAGATGCAGTTCTAATTACCTGCTCTTCGAGAGAAGTCTGAAGAGCAATCTGAAAGTGGGAGGAACATTTTCTTCCTTTTATTCAAGTTCACCACTGTGAGTTTCTTACGCTTTTTTGGTCACCTCCAAACTTCATTACAATTACATCTTTGACTGTTCTTTAACTATGGATAATAAGGTTGCTCTTACCTGTAACCGCTTGGTAGCTTGGCCCAGAGATCTCTCCACAGCCTTGATGCCATTTTCCAACCTCAGACTCTGCTGGCCCTGAATATCGATTTCACCTTTCACCTTCTCGATCTTTTCTTTGACCTCTTCCTCGTTGACTTGGGATTCCTGCACCTCCCGGTGCAGCTTCTCTGCCTCGAGGCCGCTCTCCATGTTGTGGATCTGGGACATGTAGTCCTTCAGCTTGCCCTCGCACTCCAGGATGCGCTGCCTCATCTCCTGCAGCTGCTCCTTCAGCTGCTTCTCATTCTCCTGCTCGATCTGCAGCTCGTTTTCCCAGAACTCCTCCTCTTCGATCTCCACCTCGTTTCTCTTGATCTTCTGCTCCAGCTTGAGGATCTCCTCCTCCAGGCTGGCATTGTACTTCTGCTCCCAGTACCGGATCTCGGCCTCGTTGGACTCCAGCTGCTTCTCAATGCACTGCAGCTTCTCCGTCTGGAGGTGAATCAGTTTCTTCAGCTCGTCCGCCGTGGTTTTGCAGTTGTTGAGCACCTTCTGCTTGAACTCGGACTCCTTACTTTTCCCAAAGATGTCCATCAGCCCTTTGGCCCCGCCGGTGAAGGTCAGGGACTTCCTCTTGGGCTCCCTCCTCTTCATGGCCTTGTCGTTCTGGGGCCGCAGCTTGGCCAGGGGCGGCAGGCTCTGCCGGTACAACGTCCTCTCGGGGATGCGAGCCACGCTGTCCGAGGTGGGCCGCTCGCTCAGGGAAGGCCCGGTGCGGCGCAGGATGAGCTGCACGTCGCTGGCGTACTGCCCCCACTTGTTGAGCGACACGATGGGGTTCTCGTGCGGCGCCAGGTGCCGCTCGGTGTCCCGCCACTTCTCGATCAGCGTGTAGCGCCCGGTGCGCCCTGCGGGACAAAGCACAGCCGTCACACAGCGCCAGGGGGCGCCGCCGGATAAGGCCGAGCCCCGCCCCGCCGCGGGGAGCGCAGGACGCCGGCACCGCGCTCGGAGCGGGAACGAGCTCCCGTCGTCAGAGGGAATTCACCTGCAGCCACCGCACCGCTCGCACTGAGATGCAAGGAAAGCCAACCGGCTTTAAAGCGTGCGTTATCCCTATAGATTTCTCAGCCGTTCCGCCATTACCGTGAACCTTAAAAACATCGGTGTCTATTTTAATGCTATACGTACGTCTGCTTCCATGACTCATCGCTATTTAAGTGGTGATTTACATCAGCCCTTAAAATGAGAGTCATTTGTGCAGCCGTGAGGTGGGGGAGACGGGCTGCTTCGGCTGCTGGGCGTGCAGGAGACCTCCTCACCCCACTTAGGGGTGAGGGCTTCAAGAGTGCACGGAGGTTTAACCGATAGAAGTTACATGCAAAACATAGCAAGCAGCAGAGGAACTGCATCCAACCCCATAGCGCCTTATAGGCACACGATCCCAGGTAAGTACTGGAGAAAATCAAAGTCTTTCAGCATAGTAACGCCCTTGACCAACGCACAGGAACAGGCTGAGAAGTTGACTGCAATGGAGTACTTCAAAAACAAGTTCACTGTGCCAGGATACAAACTGAAGAGATTTTTGACGGCCCACAGCACTGTTCATTGATCCACAAAGACTTACAGTCTGCAGTAGGCAGCGGTGTTGTTAGAAGAAGAACAAAGCCAGTGCTGCTCACCACAGCACGCTAACAATAAAATGCAGGAGAAGAAAAACGAAGTAAAAGCGCACTACGGAACCCGGGACAAAGGTTGTTATTTTACCACTCTATTTTGTTAAGCTTAAAAGCTTTCAGCTTTCATCTTGTAATGATGGTAACGCTACTAATGCTGCTGTGTCAGAAGCAGCCAGGTTCAAAGAAGTCTTAAAATTGTAAACAGGGGTACCACTCGTGGAGTGATCAGCATGTGAGCTCTATTCACTGTGCTATTAAATGCATTACTTAAAAGAAACGGGAGGCAAAAAAGAGAAGGGGGAAGGGAATAAAGCTAACAATTTCAGCCTGAAATGAAATAAAGAATTAAGCAAAGCGCTTGCCAAGAACTTTCCAATTTAGATTAAGGTTCCAAATCAACATGCGGTCGTAAATAATGAACTCGGTGCTCAAGAGCCACATAAAGGAAAGTATTTTGTAGAAGTAATATTTACGCAGTTCAGCAGCCACACCTGGAGTGCAGCACCAGTCTAAAACAAAGCTGTCCTGGGCTGAGATCATTACCTAAGATTACTGCATCCAGGCTATTTATGACGCGGCTCAACAATACCTGCACACCCACAGCTGTGATGTTAGCTTGCATTAGAGGGGATTCATTCACAAATTAAAGGGCGAGTGAGCTGATTCAAAACTAATGACAGCACATTTAATAGCACAGACATCCTTATAACAAACTGCTGTTTGTGATGTGCTGCCATTGACAAGGAGAGAGCAGGCTGCTAAAGTGACTCAAATCACACACTCCTACCACAGGTTAATACAGGAATGTCTTCAAAACAACCTTTTATTTCGAAAGGGAGAAAGAGGTCAAAAGAGGAAATGTGGACTCTGGAACTCTGACAGCATACAGTGATCCTGTGCACAATGGTTTGAATGCAGCTCTTCCCAATGCTAACGGCCATCACTTGCTCAGCGAGACATCCAAGAGCCCCTGCAGCCAGGATCCTGGGTCAGCCGCTGCTCCTTTGCAGTCAAACACTGAGGATCTGAACGCTCACCATGTGCCCAAGAGAAGCAGTCTTACTTTGGGATTGAGCTAATTTGGTAATTTAAAACACAGTTTCCATTAAAATGAACTGTGATTAAGGTACTGAAATACAGGAAAAATGTAATTGAGCAATTTTTTTTTTCTTTAGACTCTCAAGGGGTAGACGTTTTAATTACACACCATAAAGATAGTAGGACACGTAACTATTATTCACTTAAGGCATCTCTATAGACATTGGTATTTTGCAGCTGAAAGAGTACACGAGTGATCTTTCTGCTGCCAAAAATCAAAATGAAATTAAAAGGGAAGTAGCGGTTGCAATATTTCTCATACATCACTTCTGGCAGGACTCTAACTTGAGTGGCCATCAATACTGCTTTTCAGGACAGAAATGATTCATCCCTATTCTTTGTCCCATAGTGCATGATGCTCCGCACGCAAAGCATTTCAGGGACAGGCACTATGCTGTTAAATACAATCACAGAATCATTAGGGTTGGAAAATACCACTAAGACCATGAAGTCCAACCATCAATCCATAACCACTATCCTCACTAAGCCATGTCCCCCAGTGCCATATCCACACATTTCCTGAACACCTCCAGAGACCGTGACTTCACCACTTCCACGGGCAGCCTGCTCTAATACCTCACCACTCTTTCTGAGAAGAAATTATTCCTAATGTCCAACCTAGATGTCTGCTGGCACAACTTAATGCCATTACCTCTTATCCTATTACTTTACCAAGGAGAAGAGACTGGCCCCAACCTCACCAGAACCTCCTTACAGGGAGCTGCAGAGATCTCTGCTGAGCCTTGTCCTCTGCACACCCTTTACCAGTTCCCAGTTCCCTCCAGACCCCTCACCTGTTTCATTGCCCTTCTCTGGACACGTTCCAGGGCCTCGATGTCTTTCTTGCAGTGAGGGACCCAAAACTGAACACAATACTTGAGATGCAGCCTCACCAGAGCTGAGTGCAGAGGGACCATCACCTCCCTGCTCCTGCTGGCCATACTACTTCTGATACAGGCTAGGATGCCGTTGGCCTTCTTAGCCACCTGGGCTCACTGCTGGCTCATGGTGTTTGTATGCATGTAGCACTGTACACCATGCATAGAGCTGTGAGAGTTTTCAGTTGGGCCATAAGAGTCTTCCTAAACAAGGTAATGTAAAGAAAGAAAAATTGCTCATAGGTAAAATCTTGTAGGTGCTCTTAACATGTGAAACGCTTAGGAGGAAATGCTCTGCCTTACCAAAGGGGCAAAAGCTCCTGAGTGTTTAACAGCGCTGATAGAAAACTAATTACTGTCAATTTAGTAAACCCAATACGATTTCAGCTCAGTATCTCTCAAATATGAAACTGACATTTCATTCATTATTGTTCTCACTCCCTCAGAACTCATAAATAGCCAAGTATGATTAAAATGGAGCTTGCAGAATTTGAGTTACTCCCGTTTCTAAACTCATATCATATTTTGCATTTATAACTATCCACACCTTAGAAGCCAATGAAAACCAAAGCAGTAGTTCAGTGCCAGAAAAAACATACCCACAGGAAGAGATAGGCTCAAATCTAATGACTGCAAGGGCGGTCTGTTTGGTTCACCCAGGCCAGCTGTGCTGGCAATGTGTTTACATGTCCTTATCAGGCCTGAAGCCACAGTTGTTGGTTTTTTTTACTATTAACCTTCCTCTTCAAAGAGATAAACCAGCTTTGATTGCAACCTGAGAAAACAAAGCACTTGCAGTGCATCCTTTCAGCTGCCTTTCATCCAAACACTGCAGTAATACCCCCACATCAGACTCATTGCCTAAATAGGTAAAGCAACGTGGGGCCGAGCTGGGGAAGCAGCCCAGCAGCAAGACACAGCAAGGCAGATAAAGCAGCCCAGGTCTCAGCCAGGCACGTCACTTTCCACAGACAGACCCCATCAACAGAGATGGCAGAAAAACATCCCACTGAGCCACCCTAACTTTGGACACTGCTATTTTAACTAGAAAACCCTAAGGTTCCTATGATTGAACCACGAGATCCCTGCTGTATGCAGCTATTTATTGTTTCCTATAACCTCCCTATCGCTACTTGAAACAGTAGAGAATGAAATGCTGGGGTCCAAAATAACCCATGTTTATTCTTATGATTAATCTCATGTTTGAAAACTTCAATGTGTACACAATAACTGTTGTCCCCTTTTTCACATCCACCTCAGCCTCACTGCCGCTAATCAGTTTAACCTCAGATTCTCTTCTCTCCAAGTGTCTGACATCCAGCGTTGGCACTTGCTGTAGCAGAAATTATTTGGAAGAAGGGATGAATGTGAAAGCAGACGACACTGCAGCAGCGTGACTTTTCCAGACGCAGCTCTGGCTGCGCCCTCCAATGCCGTAACGCACATCTAACACAGCATGAACCAATCTGCACTCTATTTTCAAAAACTCACGCCATTCATCTTTGAGGGAAAACACTCAACTGCACCAAAACCTCAAAAGTTGCCAGCTGCATTTGTTTAGTTTTGAGGAGAGGCAGCTGTACTTCTTGTTCAGTGAAGTGAAGCTCGTATTCTCCTGATATTGTGTGATATAGCCTGAAAACCAAAACCCACAGAGCTACTCGAAGCAACTCTGCCATCTTTTTTAAATTACTTTGCACTGAAAGTTATGAGGACAGAAAACAAAACTGCACTCCAGTTAGAAATCCAAGCTTCACTCCTCCATTCTTTCTAGGGACCAAACATCATTTGGGCTACAGAAGGCACATTCCAGTCTCCCAAGAAGGAAATGAAAAGAAACACCGTAAGAAAGCACCACAGGACTGGAACTGGAAGATCACTGCTCCTGTAGAAAAAGAACACGTGCATTTGTGACTGCACTATTTATCATCCCACTCCTTTGGGATATGTTTTATTACTAAGATCTGAAAGGAAAACAACCAGCAAAAGCTGCTGCTGTTAACTACGTTTGCTCACATCACCAGCCAACACAACTAGCCCACAATTTCACAGAATGCACAGGAAAAAAAGGCAGAGTTTGCTATCAAATGCACGTTTTTACAGTAGATGGTGGTGGATATGATAAGAAAGTATCTACCTCATTTTTCCTGGCAAAAGTATTTCTTAAACAAAACTCATGACTCTCCGTTTTGTGTGTTGTGGTACATATACTTCTATATTCTGGAGAGGGCTTTGCTCCTCACGGGGAAACGATCTTTTCTCTTGTTTTCTAAGGTCAAATTTTCATCTCACTTCATAATTTGAAAGCAATTTAACTTTAAAAAAATACAGCGGTCCTGGATAAAAGTCATGAAGGGTAATACCGAGTGCTCTTTGAGATAGCACTGGGAGGTGATTTCATTCTCTGGAAACTCAAAGCTTTATAGTCCTATGTCTTGTTCAAACAGAATTCCAGAGCTCCTCCATTCAGCCAAGGCATTTCTAGTACCTACATTTGAGACACCGTAGTATCCAAAACTACATCTGATTGCTGTTATTCTCTCCCTCATTCAAATATATACGAAATATATACACAGCTTTGCTGAGATCACAAAGAGGCAATTCTCTCTGATATATTTTTTGTTAGAGTTTTGTTATTTTGTTAGAGTTAGGGTACTATGGTTAGGCTGCCATTGGACTCGATCTTTGAGGTCTTTTCCAACCTGAGTAATTCTATGATTCTTTGATAATTATTATTTTTTTTTAATTAAAATGAGATTTAACCTTTAGCTTCAAGCAATATGGACATTGAAAAACTAATTTGTACAGAGATTTGGAGTAAAATTATTTGCTATTCTCCAGTGATAAAGAGAAGGGCAAACAGGGAAGGAGATCGTAACACAAAAAGCAGCAACATGAATTGTATCCATCAACCTCAAAGAAGAGACATACAGCATTTCCACTGAAAAAAAATAATAGAGACAGATACCACTTTGTAAGGAATAGGTCAAGGAGCACTACACAGGCAAGTTAAGTGACAGAACTCCTATTTGCTGCCAAAGGATTAGGCTACACTTTGGCTAAGGGACAGGATCTCGTACAAGGGGGCACAGCTCAACATGAGTTGCTATATTTGTTCAGCTAAAACGTCCTGTCTTTGCATCAACCCCGTAACCTCTCTACCAAAAAAAAGCAATCAAGCAAACAAAAACTCTCTTACTATGAGGGAAATCCAATCCAAAGCCTGGCACAGGCTGCCCGGAGAGGTAGTGGAGTTGCCATTTGCCGTCCTTGGTCATACTCAAAACCCAACTGTACAGGATCCTGGGAAACCTGCTCTGTGTGACCCTGCTTTGGGCAGTGGGCAGGACCAAACGATCTACAGAGGTATCTTTCAAACACTGATCATTCTATGATACACATTTTTTCCATTTCCCTCTTTTAAAAATACACTGTAAAGGTTTATTTTTCTTATTTCTAGAATGGAGGGAGATTTAGTTTGTCCACGAGAAGCTGCTGTTTTCAAAGAGTACTGACAAGTACCTCTGTTTCATTCTTTATTCAGTAGGTATGGCTGTAAAATAACCTAATTTGTAGATATCCCTAATCTGCACTTCAACACAAATAATATAACTCTTATAATTCATATTCCAGGTTCAATGGAGAAGGCTGTACTGCTGGAGGAGTAGGGGGGCTGTATTGTTTAATCAAGAACTTAGGCAAATCTTGTATGAAAGCAAAAGGAGCATCTGAAAAACGTTGCAGACAGACCAACAGACAAAATAATACTGAGACTTACTAAGCTATGCGACTGACGAAGGAGCCAGACTGCAAAGTGGAAAATAAGATCAGAGCCAACCAAGGAGGAAGCCAACTGAGGCTGGCTACTTTCCACCATCAAATGTCAGGTGGGAGCTAACAGGATACATTTTAATAGCTTCCCATCCAAATCTGAGTGACAATTATTCCTGGTAAGCTGGTACATAAAGCCAAGTCAAAGGAGCAGACATATGGTTGCTTTTCTGATGAATGGCCTGACAGGAGGGTTGGGAAAACCCTATCTGCCAAAGACACAGAGGTGTAATTTATATCGGTGTTTAACGTCCAAGCAGCCCCACTGAGAAGCTGGAGCACAGTCACTCTAGGTGTTTTCTAGAGAGGGTATTTGCCTCAAAAAGAGTTTCCAAGTTGTATGACCTTGGATTGTCTTAATTTGGCACTGGCTGAAATTGAATTTTATCTCCACGCACAGAGTCGCATGCCCCAAGTGACGTGTTACAGAAAAGGAAGTCTGCTGAATTGACAAAAACTGTGTCAGTTTCCAAGATTGATGGAGTCTTTTCAGAATTCAGGCCAACAACTTAAAATGGAGAAGAAAACCAAAGAAATAACATGGGGAAACATGAGAGAACCGTCTAGAATTGGAAGGCTGACATTTTTCATTCTGGGGGAGGAGCAAAAGGAAACGGGATGGAAGAGGTACGGAAAACAAGGCAAAGAACCGGAAAGACAAAGAAAAGTCCACCACAAGCACTGCTTTCTTTTTTAAAATTAAATAATACTTCTTAATCATCAATACAAGATAATCACACTAGCATAACTATCATTAAAAAGGCAGAAAATAAGACATGGAAAGAAGCAATTCATAAAGCTATTGGCATCAAATGGAAGTCTGCAACTAATACAAACAGTAAAAGCATTCTTAAAGCTTACATTGGATACACGATTTTGGAGACATCGCACCTTTTGACACGTTTTAAGTAAAACTTTTCTAGATATTGGCTACATTCAGATACACACACAGTAGCATTGTGTTCAATCCCCACAAGATGCAAAACACGCAAAGGTGAGTCTTCTGTCGTATCAGATCAAAATACATGAAAACGATGATCAGAAGTACCCATCTGAGTAAGCAAACATCACAGCAATTCAGACAAATTGACTTCGTGCTTATACGTAGAATATCTATTTGATATTCGTGGCTCTAAGTTGTTTTTCTTAGGTAATTATTTTGCAACTGAGTCAGACTGCTAATATCACCTTGCAATAATCTCTGAATTATGGAAAAATGTGAAGGGTAGCCCTTGAATTACTGATTTAATTTTAGGTAACATGTAGGTTTTATGAGTAACTTGAAATAGTACTTAAAGCTGATGATAAAATTCTAGCAAAGCACGAGATTCAGCACAGGAAACATGGAAGGAATGAGGCTGATGCTTATTCAACGTGCTCTCAGCCACCAATAAAGATCTGAGAAGACTGAAGACAGAACTAACAGATCTCTTCTTTCTCACACTGGAACTTGAAAGATGGTTGTTTCATTGTTGTTTTTGCACAAACTCTTCAGTAAATAGCTAACACTGAACAGACCTCACCTTACCCTTTCATCAGGAGGGAGTCACATGGAGCGTGGTACAAAGAAGATGGACCTATTGAAAGACCTATTTTACTCATCTATGCTATGCCCAATATAGCTATAAATCCCTTACAAAGTGTGTAATTTCAATTCCCTAGCTTGTGAAAGCCAACTAATTGTTCTGCGCTGCTTTTTATATCCTTGGTATTCAAAACGCTGACAGTTCAGCACTTTCCTTAGTCCAGGCTATGTTTACAACGACAAACAGCAGCATGTAATAATTCACAGAACAAACCTTTGCATTAAGGAAGTGCATGGCTTTCAAGGAGTTTCTTTTCTTTTTTCTACCCTCTCCAGTGGGTTAAATATTAAAAATAAAAAGCTGCAAGTTTACAGTGCCTTCTAAGACACTATGGGGTTACCCCACTGTGCTTTGCCATTTCATGCTCCTCTGGGACTCAGAGCACCCCCACCTGCCCTCAGATCAGCTTCATAAAAAGCTTCACTCAAACCCGAAGCATCCAGCTGACAGAGGTACTTACCAATAGCCTGGGCAAGGGCTATTACAACTTCCTGACATGTTGTGACTTCGGTGACTCCACAGACAATTCTCTGCACTCCATCCACCCATACTTTGAGCTCCATGGTTCACCAGATCATCCAAGAGCCATGAATGCAACCCAGTCAAGTCATGCTTGCAGCTACAGCACTGATAATGCAGTGGTCTTTTCTCAGGAGCTAGAAGAGAGAAAAAAAAACCTGATGGTTATCAGGAGGCGATACTAGTTTATAAAGTGAATAAATTCAGGTTAGCATCTATTGGGTAGAGGAGAAACACAGTCTCTAATCTCATTTCTTTAACCTAGTAACAGAGAACCAGCATCTCATGCTTTGGCGATCTCTACCCATGATGTTCTGTTAGGCTTATCAGAAGTTTAATCACGGTTTGTTTCCTAAGATTTTAAATTGCTACAAAAAGAGCACCAATGGAAAGAGTTATCAAATGAACATCTCCAAAGTAAACCCATCGCAGTCTCCAGTAAGCAGTGCACCCATCCTATCTACATTGCCTTGATGCCTCACAGGACCAGTTAGAGATGTCTTCAGCGCCAGAGTGCAATTCCCAGCAGGTGGTGGCACAGCAAAACACAGGGGAAACATTTTTAATTACAGCCGTCCTTGAGAGTCCAACCTTGCTCTCCATACAGAAGTAGCTGAAGGTTTCTGGCACCAGCATGCAGCACCAATGCAGGAAAATTCAGGAAGGAAAGCAAGCAGAAAAGGATGGCTTCTTTCTCTCTCCAGAACAAGGAAGTACAGTGGGAAAAACGTTGCCTAAGTGCTTCCACCTCTCCTAGTGCTGGTTCTGTTAAGACAGACAGTGGCTCAAACGTTATCCTAGGTTTTCTTTCTGCCTTTCTTCTGCATAAGCAGATCCACAGGATCATGGCTCACAAGCCAGTTTCTAGCTAGAACTACTGAGTTTCAAAACTTTCCGAGTAACAACTCCAAGTGTGACGGTCTGCTAAAAATAAACAAAACCCTCCCAAATGAAAAATAGCAATTGAAAAAAAATAAGAAGACATCAACACCAGTGACTTTTTAAAGAAAACTAAAGAGATTGCTGAGTTATTTAAGCAGGTTAAGGAAAAATAAGCAATGATAATGAAGAAAAGGATGCTCATGCAATCAGGTCATCCCATATGGATAAAATGAAATGAAGACAAATAATATGTTCGAAGAGTTAGGTACCAGAGCAATGGATTACACAGAAATAGAATACAAGGACTTGGAAAGTTGTTTGCAGGCCATTAATGAAAATGAGCATGCAAGGGTTACACAGTGAAAATGGAATCTGATGATGCTGATGGATTTAACAGGGTCGCACCTGGAGGCAAACACTTAACCCAGGTCATTCTGCAGTCTAATCAGAACTGCTTTCTCCTGATGAAGTCGACATCTCTTTCTGCATGAAAAAGATGCGCTGTGCAGCCCCCCAAGCCACAACAGGAATCTTATTTCCCTTCTACAGCCACCTCCTGCTCTCAGCTGCTGGCCACATTGATGCATTGTCCAGAAAGCCCTCCTGATCGTCCTCTGACAAGCTGTGACATTCAGCAGCCACACACCTCAAAGCACGACAAGTTTTAGTGCAGAAGCACTAAACTGTGCTGTAAAGCAGATCCAGCAGCGCACTAAAATCCCTGTCCAGAATTACTCGTTCAGAAAACAAAAGAAACAGAAGTCCAAGTGTTTAGGGCAGATTTCAAAGATGATTGTGTAATTCATCAATGAAAATGTGGTAACTTTTAAGAACAGCAGTGCATACAGAAGTTCATTCTTCTGAGATCTTGGTAAGCACCTGAAGAAACCCAAACAGGTCAAGAGTTTAAATAAACATTTTCCCACACAGAGTGGCATACTTCAAAGAAAACTCCAGTTCACACAAGCACTACCAGAGTCCACAGAAACACAGGATCTCTTCAGGCAGGTAAAGCCAACTAAATGCCCCAATAAACGTGCGGGAGAAAGTCTTTAATCTGCCAGCAATACAGCAGTGACTGAGAAAACACCTAGGAGGCCCCACTAAGGACCTCTGTTGTTTATTCCTGGTTAAGCTGTATTCACAAATAAACAGCCCTCGCATTCCAAAGCCCAACTGTAAGGAACTTTATTAATTAACTTCGTATCTTGCTGAGAGTTGACCAGTTCAGATTTACTGGCACCAAACAAGCCGTCTCCCCGTGTGACAACGCACACGTCAGCAAAGAATCTGACAGCTCTAATTGTTTTTCTGCCCGTCACCATGCAGAGCATTATCTCAATTTAGCAAGCCAGCAAGTGCATTCCCCCCCAGTCAGCACACAGAGCACAGCCTGGCATTCAGCGCACATCGGTTTTAGTCATCTGTTTTCCTAATGCCCACCTTTAAAAAAGAAACTGAGGAGAGTCATCATTTAATAATGAAATATCTGCTGATGCTTCCCATTTTGACAACAAAGCAGCAAGCGGTCTGAACAAAGCATCTCTGACACGGTCCAAGCTTAGGGGAAACATTCCCCTTACTCTCCTTAAAGGGCAAACCTAAATGGACTAAATGACAGTGGTGAAACACCAGCAGCTGCCTGCCGTTTCAGCTTCTGTAGCAAAGATGATGGGTGTGTAGGACTGAAGAGCTGCATGACCCGCTGGCACCAGTAGGATCCTCTCCCAGATCTCTCAGTCACTAAAGCTGAAAACATGCAGACTTTAAAACGTAAGATTTGAGAGTTGGAATCACTCTGTCTCCTTTAAGTTCCTAAACAAGGCCCATTAACAGTACAGCAACAACAAGCCAGAGTTAGCCTGGTTACCAGGACTGTGCGGTAAGTTTACGTAAGTCAGAAAGACAAAAGCTTTGGCTGTACACCTCCTTCTGCTTCCCAATCAGAACTCCATAAATCCTTTCTACTAGCATTTGTTTTTCCTTCGTCTGTCTCTTGTCCTTTATCTGTGGACAGTTAACTCGTGTACCATTAACAGCTTCTTTACTTTTGCACTGCGGTATCTTCTGACAGTCTCAAATAAGCTGCTCAACCCAAAGCTGATGTCCAAAATGTACATCATCTTTCTGCAATAGAGAAGGCAGAATAATCCTCACCTCCAATAGCAAATGAACTTCTCACTAAAGCCAAAGGAAAGGGTGGGGAGAAGAAACTCACTCAAGGTTTCACAATCCCTTAAGTTCAAAATGAGTTCATCTTACACATAATATCTTATTTTAGCAGTGACGGGCAATAGGAATGGAAAGCTAATTTACTGAGGAGAGGCACAAAGCCAAAGCCTGTCCCTTGAGTTCAGCTTTCACCTCTCCCTCTGCCTTTTAGTCACCAGCTTCCAGTGACAGGTATTTCTGGTTGGAACCAAGCATCTGAAACTGGACAGCCCACAGCTGCAGCCCCTGGCCCTCTCCCCCACACTTTTTGTTCTGTCACCTTGCCTGTAACCCCTCAGCTATGCTTTTTGCTGTGCATTTAGCTAAGTTCCCTACATTCCCCCCTGTCCTACTTGGCTCAGATCTTGCTCTTTCAGACATTTTTTCAGTTTTTGAAGGGAAACAAAACATTCTATACGTATGTATATGTATCACACACACATCCTGGCTATGCCTTCACATCTAGCTCACAAAGGCTGCTCCTTCAACCGAAGACAGGCAGAACTGACAAACTGCAATTGGCTTTTCTTCTTAAAAGCACACAGTGCAAGCAGGTGCTTGCAAAATCTACCTTTGTCATAAGCGTCAACTCATGAAAAACCCTCAGAGCAAAGATAAAGATGTTCATTTCACCCCACTTCTGATTTTTACAAGGTTCACAACATCTGACAGTTGCATGCTAATCAAATCAAGGCTAAAATTCTGCTTCAACTGGAATGAACTGCAGAATTTTGACCAAGGCACTCCAGCAACTTTCTGATTCCCACAGCAAACAATTGGCATGTTATTCAATATACCTTCATTCACAATTATCTGTCATCAGAATTGTTCAGTTTGCTGTTTTTGCCTCTGCTTCTCGTTCTATGCAACACGGCCAAGTTGTGCTCCTTGCCCTTCCCTATTACAGTCAACCTGGGGCTCTGGTCGGATGGACAGCTTGTTAGTTGGATGCTATTCATAACAACAGTTAGTGCAAGCCAAGGTCAACTTAGAGGAAAAGAAAAAATCCATTAAGTACAAACAAGTCAGTTCAGATACCCCCCAAAAACTTCATAACATCTAGAAGAGCACGGCCTTACCCTGGGGTGACAGGGAGACATCAGACAGACCTACCCACCCATATAAATTCTGGTATAGAACAATAAATTAACATCTTCCAGCTGAATATGACTGCAAATAGAGTTGGCTACAGGAAACAAGCTAAGTAGCATTAAGAAGCATGAAAAGCTTCTTCCCTGGGACTGATGAACAAGACTCACTGCTTCCCACCAATAAACAGGAGACTCCCACCCATGACAGGTTCAAAACAAAATGCCATATGCAAACAGTGTTTTATTAGAAGGGAATGCCTTGTGTTTTTGAAATCAGAGCACAACTTCCTTGAAAAAGAAAATGTTTATAGAGAAGCAGCATCCAATTCTTTCAGTGGGACTGAGCTATTCCCTCTTGTGGAGTGCTGTTCTTTGGATACACCAAAAGAGTGCTCAGAGATAATAAGCACTGCTTAGAACAAACTAACCAAAGGTCCCACAGCCATGAAGATGACAACGTTGAGTACAAGCTGAAGAGAGAGTGTAAGTAGCAATTTGCCTCACGTGAGACTGGCAGAAAGATGGTCTAACACATGACTGTGCAGAGCAGACCAACCCTGAGATGCCACAAGTGTTATCCAAGTCACTGTACACTGTGTGACAGATCAGACAGCATTGATCTGCAAGTCTGTATGAATTTTGAACTACAAGAGATTGTTTCAAGCAACAGCAGCCACTGGAAATCTTGCCTCCAAATGTAGAACTCCAAAAATCAGTTTCCCAGACAATTACTAGTTGACCAGCATCCAAGAACCCTCAAGTCTGGCCCAGGAGCTGCTGGTTCCTTTGCAGTTTCTCCTCGTGTGCTGCAGCTTACAGTATGATAAACCAACATGGAAAAGTTGGTGTTCTGAAGCAGAGGAAGTTACAAGTTGATATTTCCCTTAATTACAGACCAACCCTCATGCCTCCCTCACAGCGCATGCATAAACAAAGCAAAACTGGAAGAGCCTCTTCTCTTTGTGTTCTCGAGAACCAGCCAGAAAGAATTAAGTTGTTCTCCTAAAAAAAGTAAGAGTGAGGGAATAGAAGTGGACAGTGATAAGAGAAAGTAAAGAATTCACCCACATATTTTGCCATCTTATTTAAAAGATTAGATTTGTCAGTGGCATGATTATCAAGTGAGTTATTTAGTTGAAATAATTCCTTCACATCGAGAAATTATAATTTACTCCCCAGTTTCAATCAACTTTGAGAAACATTCATTTTGAGGGTGTCATCTTCCCTTGTTCCAGGGTATCCCAGATTACACGACCCACATGTAATTTGTGTTTCCTTTTCAACTACACACAAACAACTGTCTCACCGTCCCAAAGGCCTCAGCACAGCTCCTCTATTCCTTGTTTCTCCCTCCTGTCAATGAAAGAGAATGGAGCCTGAGCCCAAGTCTTTACTACCCGCTGATCTTTAATGACTAAAGGCTACACCACTATAGCAAGATCATTCTCAAATTCATTAACAGGCTTTCAGTGTTCTTTCTCCAATATCCTCAGCTAGCTTCGTTAACCTGCCTCAAGACTACAAGTAATGAACTGAAGAAGCCTGAAATACCATTCAGCAATGATTTAACTGCAGCAGGAAGCAAGATCCACCAGACTGCAAGCTGTACAGCAGATGAGGTAGCCTGAAAGCTTCATGAACACAGATTGCATCTATAAATCATGTACCTTCACAGAAAAGCAACTTTTAACCCACTGTCACCAATATATTTTGAGGAGTGGAGCAGTAATGCTTTCAAAAACATCATACCATCTATCTTTACCTATTATTTTGGAGCAATAAGATGTTCGACCTAATTGCATTTCTGGGCATTTTCAGACCATCGCAAAAGGAAATATACAGACCAGCAGGTGAGCTAATTAAACAGATAGCTTATTAAAGGTCTTTTAATTTGGCTACCATTAAGAACAAAACACTGAATTTTTAACAGCATGTTTCACACACTCACAGTTGAATTAACTCTACAGGAACAACACTGAAAGTAATGCTTTCCTTTTCCTAAGATTAGAGACAAAAAGAATCTGCGTTCCACACAGACCTGAGGTACAAGAACCCACAAGGCAAACTTTGGTTACAATTTCAAAGCAGAAGTCTAGAACCTGAGTGTAAAGCATTATAGTTAGTCCACGCGCCAGCAAATCAAAACAATATCTGACGCAGTGCTTGCTTGCAGCTCTTGAGATTGATAGGATTTATTTTGATACAACTCAATCACGTTATAACACTATGAATCACTAAATCACAACCTTGAATGTGTTTTGGTATTAGACTGAAGTATCATCTGCAAGTGGTTTTGCATGAAGCACTTTTTTTCCTCACTCTACATTGCAGGTACCATCAAAACTACAGCACAGACCTACTAGACAATGAAGGTCTGAATGGACATATCCTGAGAAGCCTCAGTTCTCACTACAAGTTCTAGGAAGGGTGGCTTTAGGTAGCATCATTGCAGAAGTTAGGACAGCTAGAAGCAGGGATGCAGTTTATTCTGTGGTAGAAGATATCCTTTTCCAGGTATGTTAGCAAAGGAGACTGTACTGCACAGAGATTGTGACAAACAGCTCAGAGAAGTCGCATGCATTAAATAAGTATCTTGTGATTCATCGTCTCAACTTCAACAGGTATACATTTACCACGCTGTCTTCCAAAGCTGTGTTTGTTCTTCATTAGCATCAATTATACAGCACATTTGACAAAATGACAACCGCAACTTTATTAATAGCAGCAATATTAAGTGGAAGTCACGTTCATCCAACTCTTCTATGGCCTAATTACTGTGTGGGAGTGAAAGAAAACAAAATAAGCCATTTCATTGCGGCACAGATATTTAAATGAAAGCTACGACACATACAGAACACTTTAAAGTTGGCTTATACCTCTGGGTGCCCCAGCTTCAAAGAACAGAAAATAGGTCATGCTCTCCAGTTGTTTTCAAGGAAGACACGGTCCCACCCATCCACACTTCCCTCTGCTCCTTTACCATTCATCTGCAAGCCAGCTGAGGGCTTGCTTGAAGATACTTGCGTGTAACTGCCGATATTTACAACTGAAGGCAATGAGGTAATGTGCTCCATTTTGGCAAGAACGGCCTTAACTCTTGTTTTCGTAAGGCTAAATCTGTTTGTTACATTTCAGACTAGCACACATGCAATGCTTGTTGTGGTTTGTCATTTGACTACAGCTACCCTGAGTCGCAGCTGTCAAAATGAGGTGCTCCTTTGACTCCAAATGGGAATCGAGGGCAAATTTCACAAATATCAGAATAAAACAAAAACATGACTACATTTCTCACGTTTCAAAATTCATCAAAAAGTACCACTGTCCTCAGTCACATTTTTGTTAAATTGCTTGCAAATGAGCTATTTCTCCACTTCAGTGCTTGCACTGAAGAACAAAGGGAAAAACATATTCTACAATTGAAGTATCTATTTAAATGTGAATTAGCTTAAGTTTTACAAGGCAATTAAAGATGTGGCTTAAAAGCCACTGTACAACATGACTACTGTAAAGAAATCTTGCTGTAATTAAATGAAATTCCTGAAAGAAAAATAAGGTGAGGCCTTTCCAACTTAATCAACATGACAGGTTTAAAAAAAGATGGAAATCTCAAGGCTTTATTCAGAGAGGTTACGTTATCATTAACCATTGCCTAAGAACATTTTCACATCATTCTCCTAGCAACCCTGAACCCAAACCGCAAGACAGAGATAGAACACACTTCTACAAAGTCTTTACCTAGTTAGGACAATTAAGAGAAAGAGGGGGAGCTTCCTTCCTTCTAATATTAATACTTGGCTATGCTAACTAATGTGTTTTCCCAAACACAAGAAGTTATTCGCTTCTTCTGTTCTCTATTTATAGGACTCAGCTTATCACTTACACATCTCCCCTTTCCAGACAATTATGAGTTTGGGTAATTTGATTTATTAAATAAAATCTGAGCATAATCTAGCATACAGCTATAATTTGTGGACTCAAATACTTCAACTGCATCGACTGAGTTTCCTGAGTTCTGCTTTCGGTGCTGTGTTTCCATTGCTTTGGCTAACTGGCCATGCTGTCGCAAAATAGCTAGAGAACTGCAATGTTACCTCAGGACACGAGTACACTTACATCTCTGTTCTCTACTCAACTGATAATTTTAGTAAAATTGTTATGAGCTTCATACCTTCTAAACAACTAATTCCCTTTGTTTGGCTAAAACCAACTTAAGAGGCCCAAAGCTTACTGGGAAGGGCCAGAAGTGTAGAGACGAGTAAGAACACAACATAGTCTTCTCTTTGAGAAGCAGTCTTACAAAGACTGCATATGCCTTTCATAGGATGACCAAAGAAACAGCTGTTCATGAAAAACAAGATTTTATGAGAAAAAAATCACAGCAACTAAACAAAAGCGACAGCCCATAATACCAAAGGAAAATGGCTGGAAATAGCACAATGACAATATAGCAAGAAAGTGGTATTTTCATGTTCCTTTTCTTACCTTCTTTCTCTGTGGCAACAATCTGTACATCAGCATCACACTTCACTCTCATTTCACTGCCATATTTTCAAACAGTATCTACATTCTGTGCCTTCTTTCTAAGATACAGCCTTGCATTACAGGCCATGCAGCTTCATGTTTTCCCCTTGTGCTGTAACGACTGTGTATTCCTCCCCATGCATCCTCAGAGAACTCACCCTGCCCATTCACTTGTTCGTCCAGACGGTTTCTGAAGCCAGCAAACTTGGCAAAAGCAGGGCGTGTGAAGTAGCTCTCCTCTAGTATTGTGATCTACATATTTTCATTCAGGAAACCCTGCCAAACTTAGCTCCGCCCTTCTTGTTTCTCATGCATTTTTCCAAGTGAACTATGAAGCAAAGTATGCTTCATTTGCAAGAGACGTCTTAAGCACTCACATAAAAGAAACTCAATCAAACGACTGGCTAAATCTCATTATCCTCCTTCAAGTTCTCCCTCATCCTACTTCTCCACCGTACCTGCCAAAACATAAAGGATCAGCAGGTAGCACGCTGTGACCCCACTACTTTTTTAGAATAACTACTCCTTTCACTATTTAATTAGAATAACTTGGGCTATTCTACACATCTCCATGGATCCCCGGTGTGCCTACATACACCTTGGGTAAGCTGTCACTTTCTTT
Organism: Excalfactoria chinensis; assembly: GCF_039878825.1. Lineage (NCBI taxonomy): Eukaryota > Metazoa > Chordata > Aves > Galliformes > Phasianidae > Excalfactoria > Excalfactoria chinensis. The sequence goes on along the minus strand of NC_092825.1, from coordinate 64,431,452 downwards.
TTGGGAAGCCAAGGCAAACACTGATCTGCTTTAAGAGCCTTCCAGGAATACAGCTGTCCCACTTGAAGGAATTTCAGTATTCAGAATTTCTTCTGTTATGGTGAATCTCTACCACGTGTTCTGAGTTTAATTACAAGATGCCTGGGATGGCAGGCCTTGGGATTGAAGAACATCCAGAATTCAACAAACAACAGTCCAAGTTAAACAAAAGAGCGGCTCAGCTGTTCTGTAATGCTATAACCAAGGCCGAAGTTCCTGTAAACTCTCTGGGCTCCGTAAGCCCAGTTTATAAAGCACAAAGTCCATTTGATTTTTATTTCTTTTTCATTTTCAAAACAAACACATAAAGAGAAGATCCAATTAAGCTATCGTTGTTTCCACTGCTCCTTACCAAACCTCAACGACGGAACCCATTTCTATAGACTGCTCTTCTCCATAGAAACACGGAGGACAGGCTGTATATTCTGGAGAGCTATTTGCTGTTGGAGTTAGGGAGGGCTAAGGATTTAGAAGTTTCTGGCAGATCTTACTAAAAAGAGCCTGGTGGTTGATGGCATTTCTAATATTTATTGATATGTAGCTATGGAAGTGTACAGCACCAGGTAACACGAAGAAGCCAAAACAGCTTGTTAAGCACAATTACTCAGCAAGCATTCTAAGTCTTGGACAGAACTCAATGTTTCTGCTAACTGATAAGATAATAAGCAAATAATAACCTAGAATTATTCAAAATATACAACATTAATGAGTTCAAACACCCAAAACACAGCATTCAAACAATAATAATAAAAAAGAGATCAGTAAAAAGAGAAGGAAATGAGAAGTGTTTTTCCAATGGTACAAGTTGAAAAATCACATTAAACAACGGTGTCCAAATTACCAACAACATTACTGAGCATCTTTATCAAGAAAAAGAAATCCATTCCTATAAGAAGACATAGGATTTTAGTAATTTTGGGGATTCACCATTCTGAGGTTTAGACATCTTTACCACAGTTGTATATAAAGACTTGTTTTTAACAGGTAAAATAGAGAAAAGCAAAACCCAGTTTTGCATTACGTGTATATAATGCACATCAGCTTACACAGCAGCGCAAGTCCCTGGGATGTATGCATTACTGAAAGGGTGACAATACAGTCCTATCCAATGGGAACTAATTTAACATTCTTTAATGTGACATATGTTTGTCTGTTTTCTGTGTTCAAGGGGCTTTAATCTCCTGGCATTCCTGAGGCCTCAGCCTTCCCCGAGATCGATGTACTGCACTGACAAGAAATTTTGATCCCATTTGCTAAGCTCTCCACCCTTCTGTTTTCATTTTGCTTTAGGGTTTCACAACACATTTTCATTCCAACAGCCAACCAATCTTTTTGTTAATTATTTAATACAAATAAACATCAAGTTTTCTAAGAACCTCCCTTCATTTCAGTCATTTCAGTCATCTAAAAAGCCCTATTCCTGCATTTTCGCATCTCAGTTACAGAAACAACTTCCAGTCTCACCATACCTCTCACTAGGTGATTGCATATCAGCCTTTGTCACAACACAGCGAAGAGGATTCCAGAACCAACACACAATCTCCCTTTTCCTGCATCTGCTCCCTTTCTTCTTTTATTGTATACACAGCACAGCCAATGGCAGAGACAGAGGTAAACACAATAGTAGAATAAAGTAATACAATGCCTGAAAATATATCCTGCAACTTCAAAGAGAAAATTAATGGGGTCATTATGCTTAACTTCAGTGTAGAGTCTACTGAATGCTCTATGGGGAATGTATTGGGAAGGTTACAACAATTATAATTGACAGGACGTGGGATAATGGTTTTAAACTAATGGAGGGGAGATTTAGGTCAGATGTTGAGGGAAGTCCTTCACTGAGAAGGTGGTGAGATGCTGGAACAGGTTTTCTAGAAAGGTTGTGGATGCCCCATCCATGGAGGTGTTTAAGGCCAGGCTGAATGGGGCCCTGGGCAGCCTGAGCTAGTGTTTGATGTAGCAGTTAGCAGCCCTGCCTGTGGCAGGGGCTTGTTGGAACCAGATGATCATTCAGGTCTCTTCCAACCCAAGCCATTCTATAATTCCATAATGGTTATCTGGTGGGGGAAATAAGTATGGCAAAATGGACACAGTAACAAAACTCACAAGGGCAGTTCTCCGAACTGCACAGTCCCGCCCCTCAACATATCTGTATCCACTCAAAACCAGAACTCGACTGATCAAATCTTTATCAGTTTAGAGTGGAATGTTCTTGTGTAAGTATGCATAAAGACAGCCCACAATCAGTCCGCTGAAAAGGCACTGTCTTTCAGAACCAGTTGTGTTCTGCAGAGATGCAGCTGAATGTCTCTGAAGGGTGGGGACAGGGAGTGGAAGGATTGCAAGGCAGATCCCAGGCTGTACCTGACTCCCTAGAAGACACCATCAATTCTGCAGTCTACATTTTGCATATTGATATTAGCAAGAGAAAATAACAGATTCCCCAACCTAAAGATCACAGTAAAATCACCTTCAGTGCTTTTGTACCATGACTTAAATTGAAGTGCAGTTCCCTCCCAGCACACTGATCAGCTTAAACTTTGTCCTGGCACAGTTGCTATCACTGCCTGAGATCTCAAGCACTTCATCTGTGTGTACACAATGAGCATAATCAGTATTAGCAGTAGTCTGGATTTTTCCATAAAATGCCATTTTGCTGCATGTGGATTACAAGAATAAAATCACAAATCAACATTTTCAGCTCCTATTTCCATTCCCAGTCAAGCTCTGCTTGGAGTGGAAGCAGTTGCTTTCACTGCAATATCCACATCCTTTGTAGGTGGTCGAGTCTGTTGCCCCTTATGTCCTCCAAGGGGAATGAAGAAAAAAATCTGTGCATGGAAAGATATGAGTTTCCAGCCCTCTATGTGGGAGTAGTCCATGGAAGAAAAAGCCTTTAATTAAAAACAACTCTGAAGCCAAAGCCCTGCTTGTTCAATTATTCACAGTCCTTGCTCTTATAAAAGCTCACTGGGATCCTAGATATGGTAAAAGTTGAAACATTTAGGCTGAAATAACAAAACTTGAGAGCTTTCAACGTTAGTAATACCTTGTATTAAAGCAATATTAAAGCAAGAAAATCTATATCCAGAGACTACAATACTTCCAAGCTATTACTGAAATATGCATTTTCACAAGGTTAATGCACATTCAACTATGACATAAAGCTGAACTGCAATCTCGTCCCTCTTACCAGAGAACAGAATCGCTTTGTCTGAATTCCACAGCTAGGCCTGGGGTCACACTGCTTCCATGTGCAAACACCATGTGGCATATCCTGCGCTTTGCTGACAAGAAGCAATCTAATACTATGCTTCTGAATCCTAAACAAACAATATTGTAATCTACTGTCAGCTGCACAGTAACTGCTGCACTCTGTCAAAACATACTTCCAGGGTATACATGCTAAGAAAACCTGAAGGACAAAAGATCAGTTACCAGCCTTGCTGGAGTTCTCCCGCTTTCTTCCACCATCCCTCAAACATCATGTTATAAATACAAAAGTGCAAAGCGACAGGAGTTCTTAACTCTGAAACAGAACATAAATGCATTGCTACATGATCAGTTTTAAAAATATGACTTACAATAACAGTGTCGTTAACATATCTGAGCAGCACAGTTTCAGCTGCAGCTGAGAGTACTTCAACTGCCAGAAGTGACAGGAAAGCTTCATAAAGCAGTATTTCAGACAGCAACGAATGACAAAGCAGGAAGCAGCTCTGTAGAGCTATATCCTCCGGTAAGACAGACAAGGAGCAAGACTTCTTACAGGCACATTAGACACTGCTACGTTATTTCTGGCCCCCTGGAACAGATTTCATAAGAAGCAGTGCACCAGAGCTCCCTGATGAGTGCCGCAAAAGGAGGAGGTAGTTATTCAGGGATAAGTGCTGATTATCAGTGCAACACACTCAGGGATGGATGTGGCCACAAGCCTCTCCTGCATTTAGGCTCTTATGTGGGATGGGAGAGCTGCTCTGAAAACTCACAGCTTCAAGTCCTTCTCAAAGACCCCAATATCTGCTTATGGACTGTAGATTTGAATAGTGGACCAAAGGATGATGAAGAATAGCTCAGTGAAGATTCTACACTTTCCTTTGTTCAAATAGCCTCAAGCTCCATCTTTTACTTAAGGTAAGTACCTATGCGAGATGAAGGCAGGGCTCATTTCTTCTGCTGAGGTGTTAGGAGGCCAAGGAAACAGTGTACCTGAACTGACAGAGGAAACAAAGCAGATTTTAATTCTATAAGCCTGATAATTAAAGGCACTGTCACAGGATGAAATAATCGTCAGTTCTTAGTACTGCTTACGCAGTTTGAATTTTAAAAATCCTTTCAAAAATTCATTCACTATTTTGGCAACAAAGATCACAAGTCAGGAAACTAACAACATACGTATGGCAAAGCACAGGGAGAAACGTGTATGTTGGGGTCTCCAGTACGGCATCACTAGGTGAAGAAAGTACAGCAGAATTCACTTCTTAAAACACTCTATTAAGACCAACAGTGACTAAAATGGGACCAGATGTACATCCCTGCATCAGCTACACAGAAAAAGAAAGGAAGAAAAAAAAGCTTTAAACTAACTTTTGCAAAAAAGCTAAAACCAAATAAAAAAATCCATCCATTTACCATTCCCAAAAGCACTAACCCGAGGGAGGAAAGGAAGCCTAAAGACAGATGCATCAAGACATTAAAATGGAAAAACCAATTCACTGGTAATATTTTATACATTCAGTATTTCAGTATACTTCAGGGACAGCAAGTTCTGAAGAAGTCATACTCCAAAGCAAAACAGTGCATCAGCTTTGGCTTAGGATACACTTTTGAGAAGTACTGGATCATCTAGTCCAGTTCCAGAAGTTTCTCCATCCTAAATTGATCTCCTTTTTACTTGCTGGTCAGTATGCAGGGACAAGTTAATACAAACACATCCAATGTCGGTTTGAAGCAAAGAAACAAAGCCATGCTATAGTTGAACTGTTATTGTTTTTTACCTGAAGCAACTTCTAAGCCATGAATCAAGCAGAACCAAACGCTGATATGAATTATCACCAGGAATGGTTATTCAGTTCTGATTTCTGCATCCAAGGAGCAGTCAGGACAGATAAACAGTCAGTCCTGTTATGCCAACAGAAAAGCCTTAAGATTTCTTGCCTCTGCTGACAGTTCTTCTGATGTTGCGAAATGAGATGCAGGACAATAGAATAGTGGAGTTCAGAGACCGGCTTTTCTTTTTTTTTCCCTCTTTTAAATGGCTTGCAGAGATCAAGCTGCTCTTTATAAGACAGGACTTTTGCCTTGGAGCCCAACTGCAGCTATCTAATCTATGGTTAGTTTTAGCCTTGAAGTTGTCTTTGTCAGACCAAAGTGCCAAGGATGTTGCCTTGGCCCACACACAGCGGTAGAAAGTACTCATTGTCTCAAAGGGTGGAGCCCACCACAGAATAGCATTATTTCCACACTCCCTGAAAGACAAATGGATTCACACTACCCCTTCTGAAATAGCACAACACGAAGAAATTTCTGTTAAGGCAGAGCTGATGAGATCTGTGCAGAACTTCCTTAGCCTGGTTATGTGCTGTGGCACTAGTGCCAGCTCACTTGGTGTGGGAAGAGGCTGCAACCACAGCAGGGAACTTCACCTGAACATCATGCACAGAGATCCTTAAACTGGTCTCAGACCTGAGCACAGACAACAGCAAATCTATTGCAGTAGTCAGACTACAGTCTTAATATTTAGCTAGTGTTGGAGCACCAAAGACTACAGTCTCCAAATCCCCCGCATGACTCCTGAAAGAACACAAAGATGGCTAACAGGCTGTAGTAACTGATTATGCACAGGTATTTGCTCACTGCAGCAAGAGAAAGCTAAACACAAAGCAACGCACTAAAGCACAAGGTAAAGCTTAATTAAACATAGGAAATCCTAATTCAATTAAAATCCAGTTTGGCATAAATCACTGCCCATGGAGTTGATCGTTTAAGCTGCTGAACAAGCACAGCCCTCCTCTCACTTAATAGAGGAATCGGTCCAAGTAGGCCAAAAGTCAGCAAGCGCAGAGTGCGGGATGAAGCATTGGGAGACATGCAAGTTTTGTTAAATAGTGAAATGAATGTCATGAAAGCCAAATAGAGCTGCTGTGGGAGCACTGCAGCACTCAGATCCTAGCTTGGAACTGGAGAATTCTGCATCGGAACCGCTGGCCCAAGTGCATCAAGACATATGAACAGGTGAGCCTACAGCACATCTCTGTGGTTTTGTCAAGGTGTAGGTTTGTAAGTGGCAGTTTTAGAACATATTTAGTTAAAAAACAACCTTGTACATCCATGGCCAGGCAGGAAGGGGCTTTGAGCAACCTGATCTAGCTGTAGGTGCCCGTGTTCATTGCAGGGGAGTTGGATAAGACATCCTTTAAAGGCCCCCTTCCAACTCAAATGATTCTATGATTCCCACTAACTTTCAATTAAATTTTAGAAGCTCTCTTTGTCTTTTCCTGCGTTTACACAAACAAGGCAATCAGCAACAGCCTGTACACCAACACTGGGAATTCTCAGCTCATCAGGGGCTGTTTCCTGCCCCTCTGCTCATGCAGAACCTGTCTGCTTCCCAATGTTTACTGAATAATCTATCCAATTTTTTAGCTTGGAACACGCCAGCAGATTCATAGGAAAATAAAAACATACATATAACGCCTCTTGAGATCGAGTATCTAACTGCAAACATCTTTAAACAAGCATCTTTAAAATCCAATCTTTCTCCAAACTGGGACAGAACTGAATCAAAATTACAAGCCTCTCAAAATACGTTCTGACATCACATCAAATGACTGTGCTAAAACTATGCAGGTTTACTTAAGGAGCTACTGAAAGTGTACAAGCTCACCCATCTTGCCCGCATTCAATTTTAAGACATCCTTACTAATAACCCAGATTGGTGGGAAAGCCTGAGGATGAAACAAAAGCTGAGACGTTTGGTTTTGTTCACAAAAGTTGTTAAAAAAAAAGCAACAATAAAATAACAAACTTTTTTTTTCTGTTTTGGAAAAAAAAAATAAATAAACGTTGACAATGAGACAACTCTGAAAATAGTAATTCCTCCCCAGCACAGGGCTGCATTTCATCACAGAATATTTGCTTTCAGATTAATTCTGGAATCTTAACTTTCTCTGTGAAAGCACAAGGGCTTTTCTGCGCATGTGAAGAAACAAAGCAGTGTTACAGAATTCCAAGAGATGCCTTGTGCAAAGCATAATACTAGTGTTGTAGATACAGGTTTGTTATCAGGTTATCAGATTTGTTCAGCTCTGCAACAGGTGTAACAAACCTTCCTGAAGAAGCTTTAAGACATCAATGCACCCTCGCCACAGCCAGGGTCGCCATCCTCCACATTTAATAACAGACCAGACTGCCCAGGTCCCCATCCAACCTGGCCTTGAATACCTCCAGGGATGGGACATCCACAACCTCTCTGGGCAGCCTGTGCCAGCACCTCACCACTCTCATAGTAAAGAACTTCCCCCTAATATCCAACCTAAATCTTTCCTCTTTCAACTTAAAACCGTTTCCCCTTGTCCTGCGATTGTCTACCCTTTCGAAAAGTTGAATTAAATGTCTTCTCAGACTTAGGAAAGGTTAATAAAATGAATAATTACATTAATTTTAGAAGTACAGAGGTAGACTTAAGAGTGAAGTGAAAAAGGCATTCGTGTTTCTCTTCCTATTTAGTGATGAACTATTTAATTCACTTGAAGATCTTAGTGTCATTTTTGCAGATTCAACTAATGGGATAGATTTTGACCCCATTCAATGGCTATTTTTATTTCCTCAATATATTAATTGCCAAAACCTGATTCCTACACAAGTAAAATTAAAGGTAAACGTTGTTTCTCGAAAGCCTAGCATTCTCAATCCCAAACGTTCTGAAGCTATCCTCTGTAAGAAGTAATACACAGAATTGCTGAAACTTAATGGAAAAGGAGAAAGAGGATCATAACAGAACTACATACCTCTAAAAGCAGTGCTGCCTTCTTGCCAGAGAAATGACTAACATGCATTGCAATTAGTGCAAAAGTCAATACTATGTTTGTATTGTGCCAGCTGGTAAAACACCATCTTCAGTAACTGCTATGCAAACACAGAAATTCCTCAGCTGTTGTTAGCTCCAAGTTTTAAAAGTAATATGCACGTATTTTTTTTCCTTCAAACATGTAATGACCGCTTATGCAACGCTCATCGCAGGAGCTCTATGTCTTACTACTCTGAATATTAGTATGCTGCAGAATTCTACAGAGACCAGTCTGTCAATTACAAAGAAGACCAACAGTGATCTCAAAGAGATTTTGAAAACTTTAAATGAAATCCATAATCCCATCCGTTTTCCCCATTACACAGAAAAAGCCTCGTCAGCAAGTGCAACAGTGAGAGGATGCAAACAGAGCCAAAGCTCAGCTAAATCATCAACAGAAAGATGAAATAGTCTGCCTGCAACACTAAGGGCTTGCACTCAGCAACCCATGTCCCAAATGATAAAGAAAGAAACAAACATTTTTGAAGCATGAAGAGCGGCTTTCATGTCTCTGCATGTACACAGCATTTCCACACAGCACCCTCCCCATCATTTATCACCAATAGTTATGCCTGAATCTCCAAGCATATTCTCCCCACTTACATCTAATTTTCAGGGTTAGCAAGAAAATGCATAATCCTACTTCAGAAAAAGCTGAGAGAAAGATGTGCATTTTTAAACATAAAACCAGCGCGTTTCCTCAGAAACTGTCTACAGAAACAGAAATAGAATAACATTCAACTTGAAATGCATTTGTGACGTTTTTACTACGGATGCTACAACTGTGAATTCATTTACATCTGGATACAAGATCTGAGTTTTATATAATGACAAATGTACATAGAACAAAAAGGAGGAAAAAAAAATCACCATTAAGTGAAACAGCAAGAAGTTACAAATGATAAAAATGTGAATGAGTCATGAAAAGGAAGGAAACAGATGCACACACCATAATATCTTCAATTTCAGCTATGGTATCTCACCGGTCGGAGCAAGTACAAGGTCATTATAAAGCTGCAACAGTTAACAAGGAAACAAGAGGTACATTGTGTGGTGTTCAGCTCCGGAGTGGGGAGGAGGGGGTACAGAGGCTGAAGAGATGAAAAGCGTTTTTTGTAATCCAAAGAATGCAGCAAAATTCAAGGATCCCAGTGATAACACCGTCATCATATTTTTCTTCCTTGTATGGAGTCAATCCAAAGGCAGGATGAAAGGCGTACGCACATTAACTCGAAACATGCGAGCAAAGCAATGAAAATGAGAGATGCAACACATTTCCTTTGAAATTATTTCTCCTCTCAATGAGAACTTCCCCAAAAGTCAGAGAAAAAACACTCCAAACCAGAGATCCTTTTAGACAGGATCTCGGAACTTGTTCCACCTCCTCATTCTTTACAGTAGGTAGTAGCTGCGCAGATTGGAGCAGGGAAAAAAGAATACTAAAAGAGATCAATGAACAAGATATTTTCTGATTCATGACCCACGACTTTCAGATGGAAACAAAATTCCACCCTGATTTAAATGGCAGGAAGATAGATCTGGGAGGAGTACTTCATCCACAATTTTTGAGTCCAGACAGTAGAAACACCTCTGTGGAGGGTCAAAGACCTCTACTCTGTGTACTTCTTCATAATGTAAGCCACAAATCATGCAGGAGTTACTTGGATTTGCAGGACACAAGTGAGGCCTTAATGCTTACACACTAAGAAAACGTGATGCTGATGCTTATTAAGGACAAGAAATTGAGCTGTCTGGCATGACATGATCAAAGAAACACAGAGTGAGAAACTAATTCCTTTGAAGAACACACGTCTCTCGTCATCCTTACCATCCTCCTCAAAAACCTACCACTTCTTTTACATTCTGAGATGAGGGAACCAGACCACAGGGACGATCCAAAATGAGTGAACTACAGATTTATACAGAGGTATAAAGTTTCTCTTCTAACCTTTTATTTATATTTGACTGACCTTGGACAAAAGTGATTATTTTTTATTTTATTTTTTAAGAACAAGAATCTATTTGACTTCAGGATTTCAGCAGAAAAGTACTTTATTAAATTGCATACTAGCAGCTGTTAGTATCATAGAATGGCCTGGGCTGAAGAGGACCACAATGACCATCCAGTTTCAACCTCCCTGTTTTGCGCAGGGTCGCCAGCCACCAGACCAGGCTGCCCAGAGCCACATCCAGCCTGGCCTTGAATGCCTCCAGGGATGGGGCATCCGCAACCTCCTTGAGCAACCTGTTCCAGTGCGTCACCACCCTCTGAGTGAAAAACAGCCTCCTAACATCTAACCTAAACCTCCCCTGTCTCAGTTTAAATCCATTCCCCCTTGTCCTATCAGTGTCCAACCTTGTAAACAGCCATTCCTCCTCCTGTTTATACTCTCCTTTCAAGTATGGAAGGCCACAATGAGGTCTCCCCAGAGCTTTCTCTTTTCCAAGCTAAACAAGCCCAATTCCCTCAACCTTTCCTCACAGGAGAGGTGCTCCAGCCTTCTGATCATCTTAGTGGCCCTCCTCTGGATCCGCTCCAAGAGCTCCACATCCTTCCTGTACTGTTCCTTTATATTACACCCTAAAACAGACAGCAAAGTGAAATAACATAAAAGCAGCTATTTATTGCAGTGATGCTTATGAGGAAAAACTACTGGTTTACTCCAAAGAAGTACGGTACACAAGTAACTGTCCCCACGTGACAACGGGCAAGCATCATCTTGATGAAATTTTTGCGTGCACATATATCCTGTTGTGGTACAATAGCGTAATTCAAAGAGTACAATTTGCATGCCTCATTACAAAGTGACAGATAAGGAGTGACACTCTAGTCACCTGGCGACCAGCCAGGGACTTGCTGCACTGAAAGGAACTTACTCAGTAGTGCTCACAACAAATGCACAGATAAATTTAACTACGTTCCATTCACAGACTGCAGAACACATTGTAGTAGTGAGTTTCCTATGTTTGCTTCACCATCTTAATTTACACCACAGAACAGAGGACTCAAACCAATGTGAGTAATTACTGCCAGTGCATAATCTGACAGTATAGATTTGTATGGTGTTCTGATGTTTCTACTATGTCAAGAATTAATTACACTGTCATAAAAATCATTATCTGATACTGCTTCCTTTTCTGGTCATTTCTTCTGGATACTTAGCAACGTTACAATTGCCAAATTGGGTACATCTCCGTACATCCAGCATTATGTTTTAAACACACACAGACATCACTTGCACAAAGAGGCAGCTGCAGCCTGCTGTCCCAAAACCCACACAGCCAGAGTTGATGGCAGGTCACCAATCAGCTGTCGCTGGCAGAGAGCTGTCCTAGACGGTCTGACAACTAGGAGCCAGTGACAAGAGTCTCCTCTCATTCAGGGCATTCTCCTCAGAGGCAGGATGGTCTCATGTCTTTTCCAAGCACAGGTGGAGAGGAGATACATATGGGAATCACATCATCATATGAATGGTAAACTTGGCAGGACCATGACAGGCCTGCTCCCGAACACAACTATCTTGAGAAAGCAAATGTTGCACAGAACAGGGTAGCTGGGATATTGGTCAGATTTCTAACTTGAGGAAGTGATATCAGAATATCCACACACACTTAGGAATCTCTTTAAGCTCTACGGTTCTTGGTGTGCTTCATGTACAAACACTTTCAGGAAGGAGAAGGAAAACTCTTATTTGACATTCGTCATAACTTCTTACCTGCAAGTGAAGGCAGGCGGAGACGTCTGGTTATGCAGCGGGCTCAGTGCAATCTGCTGCTCCAGGCATAAGGGCCAGCTCTGCTGACACGGTCACTTGCTGGAAAAAGAAAAAGAAACGTTATAAAACAGTAAAACTATCTCAAGAGTGAGGCTACAGTTCCCCCCTCTTCCCCTCAATGCTTTTGAAAACAAGTGCTTCCCTAGCATGGGTAGGCAGACTAAGAAAAACTTAGCTTAACAGTGAGCTACATAAAACTAGAATACCTTCTTTCCAACAGTTCCAAAGGAACACAGAGTATTGTACTTCATTTGCTACATTTTTTTTTAACCAGGTGTGACATCTTCCTGCTATAAATAACTAAATGTGGTAAACAGCATTTCATCAGCTCTCCAGAACATTATGAAATATTGAACATTATACTAGGTAGTCATGAGCATCTGCCACCACTGTATTGTAAATATAAGAGCTTGTGAAATAATCTTCTTTCCTCATTTTCTTCTTAATGAAAATAATCCTTAAACTGGAAGTCTTCCAGATACAAAAACCCCCATGTGCATACAGACTGTATGAACTGCATACACTGACTCCCTTGTAGCGGTAAATCTCAGTTAACGTACACATACATAAGGAATCAAACAAAGTAGGCAAAAGGTAACAAATCCCAAACAGCTGACTAAAACTAATATTAATCAGCTTGCAAGGGCTGCTTACTACAATTATGTTTAACAGCATGATGGTGCCAGGCGTACAAGCATTGCCTAATACTATGTCATAGTCAGGGAGAACATGTGAAAAGTCGTTTTTAATCACCTGTAGAAGAGTTTCTGAATAATAGTTCAATTGAACATATCTGTTACACTGAATGCTAATTAGAAACTTCACTTGGACAGCAGTGTATACTAGCTCTAAAGCAAGTAAGCTTTCCTTGCACCTTTTAGCCTGTCCTCTTCCACTGCTGTGAGGCACTGAATATTACCAATGCAAACTGCTTTTCCCCTAGTATTTGCCATAGATTCGACAACCAGCAACTCCAGCATCAGCGTGTTCTAAGTGGACAGAAAACAATAGCAAGAAACCTCTTAAAGATCTAGAAAGGAAAGTTCGGTATATTGTAACACTAGACCACAAGTGCCATGAACTGAAGCCTTGGAGGAGTAATTACTGCTTCCATTATGGCCAAGAATTTCTGAATAGGATGTTCAGGACCTCCAGAGATTTAAGGCACACGTACAGTCATTTTCACAACCACAGCCTGAATACATATCTTTCATTCTCACATCAATATTCACTGAATTCTGCATTGCCGCAATATGTTTTTGTCAAGTGATTTTCAGTGCTTTCCAGATTCTGCAGATCCACAAGTAATTGCTAATGCTTCACAACAACTTCTCACTTCAGTTCTGAAGTGATCATAAGTGCTTTTTGGTGACTTCATGGCTCTCAGCAGAGAGACTATACTTTCACACAAGGCACAAGGAAGTGCTAACATCCTTAGTGTAGTTGCTAGCACTTCCGTTCCAGAACATTGCTTTGAATCTTCCATTCAGGTTTTTTCACCAAATAGTCATAACTAAAATCAAACTGTCACAGATAAGCTTGAACATTCATCTGACCCATCACGTCACGTTGAATCACAGGTGCCTAAGCTTCATTTACTTACTGAAATCCACACACACATTAGATGATAATAAACTTGACTGTAGGACACAGACATACTTGCTTGAATTTTCTTGAGGAAGGGAAGAGCAAAGAGTAGAGAAAGGAGTAGAAAGAAAAGGAACAGCACCTCACCCCAAACAGAGAGGCCAGCTTTGAGGAGGTAAAGTTGCCCTCACCAATGCCAACTGATCAACCGCCAAGATACCAGAAGCAAGCACTTCAACTGCTGTTCCTTGCAAGCTACTCCGGAAGATCTTTAACAAAAGGATAAGAGCAGTGGGTTTTTGCCCTTAGAGTTGAGCCACTACGATGCAGATTCAGCAGTAGTGTCTGATATTCCATGCAAACAGAGACCTATTATCTTTAGCTCTACTGCAGCACTAAAGCTCTTCTTAGAGCACTTTACAAACCGAGTGCAAAGGAGTAAGGATAAGAGCCACATTGTGTCCTTAGGGACCCCTAGTAAATCAGATTCTCAACATCAGCCACTTCCTCCTTGTTTTCCTCAAGCCATATGGCTTCCTGACAGAATCTCTGCAAACAATAAATCCATTAATCAAGCCACTGTTGGAAGAAAAGATTTTTCTATTCCCTTCATCAATCCAGACATCTTAGCAGAGAAGTTCTATGTATTTTAGTCAGAAAAAAAAAAGAGGTCCTATTGATGTCCCAGGGAAAATACTAGAAGTATTCTTGTGTTCACACTACAGACTTGTAGTTTAGAGCCTTAAACTGAGTACTTACTTGTAACAGACCCTGACTTGTTAAAAGATGTAAAAAGATGCAGGGGAAAATAATAATAATAATAATAAAAATGTATATCAGTTGAGCTAACAAGAAAAGCATCCAGTCCCATTAAATGTAAGAGTAGGGTTCCAATATGAGCCACTGATTCAGTTCCCTAGTGTACAGGGTCAAAAAACAACCTATTTCTTTTCAATCAGCAGAATTAGATAGGCATTAAAAGTCATATTTTATTCCTACTATGCGCTAAGTAGATGCATGTGTGCAAATGCCAGAAGTAGCCTACTGGAATCTAACAGGAACATCTACCAATGAGACATGTTACAACACAAGACTTTGCAGGAGGTCAGTTTATTTATCAAGGTGATCTGTGATGGCCAATTCCAACAGGATACATAAAACATCTCCAGACTGCTAAAATCATATGGATGATAATTTTATTCTCAGATCAAGAGAAAAACACACACTGCACATGCAAGGAACTCAATGGTAGGGTGAAAGCATAAAATCAGTAAGGTTTCTAGCTCTTTTAAGCAGGAAAACTCTCTTTCTTGCAGGTGGGAAGCTCTCCCTCTCAGGAGAAATAGGGGAGAAGAACTGAAAAACATAAACAAAATTAAGCAAGATCACTGCTTCACAAAACTGAATAAACTTAAACTCTGGTTCAGTTTAGGGTCGAGAAGTATGCAAGCCTGAAGCTGCTGCAGGATGAAATTCTGTTTTATACACACACACACACACGTATATATGTATATATATGTAAATATCGTTGGGCAATTACAAGGGCTGCTCTCATGGTAATGCCTGCTACTTTCTGATGCTGGCTCACAATGTCAGAAGTGGATGTTACTGGTATGGCAGTAGAGGCTGTACCTTCCCAACAATATCCCATCACACTTTGTTGACATATGACAGATGGCAGCAGAGGGGCAGCCTGACAAAATGGCATTTGATATGGAAGTGCAGAGGAAGCAACTGTATGGAGTTGAATGAACTTAATTCCTCCATGCAGGAAAAATGGTAATTATCAACATTCATTAACACTTGCTGAACATATACTGAGACCAAACAGTGTGTGTGAGCACAGTGAGGTGGTGGGCTGAGTTTTTCAGCAGTGGTGACAGCGGGTGACTGCTGCTGGTGCAGATTTTGCTGAGCGCAGCATTCAGGCTCCTGTTCATCTCTGGAAAAAATGCATAGGTAATGGTAGTTTTTTCAACTACCAATTGTTGAAAAGTAGCATTTTGTAGCTGAGAATTTGCACTATCAAACAGTGCTATTATGCTTTTTGTATCTGCTAGAGTTTCCATGGAAATAATAAGTCACACTGATAGTAACACTTCCTATGTGTTTAATGTAAATATACGGTAAAACATTCCCTTTCCTCCTACTCAGTGGGCTCAAAGGGGGTAAGAAACTGAGAATTCAAAAGCATACAAGAGATGACAGAGGAAATAAAGACCTAATTTTCTTTACTTGTAATAACAACTTTTGAGTAGAGCATTCTTGTGTTCTCAGATGTCACTGAGATACATGTGGACTCTCTTATCCCTGGCGATCCCAAGCAACTATTTGCATTGCACCTTGGAGCCTACCCAGCAAGAAGAAAAGAGAGATCCTAATGATGATAGAGGAAGATAGAAGCAAAGACGTCATCTAACTGAGTATATGACTGTGTGCATGAGCAAGGCTCCCATGGAAGAAGAAAGTCTGCAGAGTGTGGAAAAGGAGCATATCTGCATGCGCAAAATATAGGAACCCTGTCAGGTCATGCAGGGACTCAACAAGGAAGGCTAAGGCGCATTTGGAGTTAAATCTGGTGAAGGAGGTTAAGGACAACAAGAGAGACTTCTTTAAGCATGTCAATAGCAAAAGGAAGATTAGGGAATGCTGAATGAGGTGGGTGCCCAGGTAATGAAGGACACTGAAAAGGCAGAGTTAATGAATGCCTCCTTTGGTTCAGTCTTTACTTCTAAGACTGCCTCTTAAGAATCCCAGATCCTGGAGATAAGAGAGAGTCTGAGAAAAGGAAGATTCCCCCTTGGTGAAGGACAATTGGTCAGGTATCATTTAGGCAAACTCTATGCAAACAAATCCATGGGCCCCAATGGGATGCACCCAGGAGGACTGAGAGAGCTGGCAGAAGTGACTGTCTAGCCTCTATCACCTTTAAGAGGTCATGGAGGACAGGAGAGGTGCCTGAAGACCAGAAAAAAGCTGATGTTGTTCCATATTCAGAAAGTAATAAGAAGGATCCAGAAAACTACAGACCAGTCAGCCTCACCTCTGTTCCTAGGAAGGCAATGGAGTAAACTTATTCTGGATTCATCTCTCAGCAAATGGAGGGGAAAGTTATCAGGATGCATTCATCAATGGGAAATCATGCTTACCCAACCAAGTAGCCTTGTATGATGTCATGGCAAGCTGGTTAGATAAGGGGGGAGCAGTGAATATAGTCAACCTTGACTTCAGCAATGTTTCTGATACTGTATTCCATAACATCCTCATAGATAAGCTTAGGAAGTATGGGATAGATAAGTGCACAGCAAGGTGGATTGAGAACAAGTAGGGCTCAGAGGATCATGATCAGTGGTGCGGTGTAGTTGGAGGCCTGTAGCTAGTGGTATTCCCCAAAGATTGGTACTGGGTCTGGTTTTGTTCAACATCTTCATTGGTGATCTGAATGAATAGAGAGCACCCTCAACAAATTTCCTGATAATACGAAGCTGGTAGGAGAGGCTGACACACCAGAAGGCTGTGCTGCCATTCAACAAGATCTGAATGGACTGGAGAGTGCAACAAAAGGAATTTAATGAAGTTCAGCAAGGGCAAGAGGAAGGTACAGCTGCACACACTGGTACAAGTTAGGGACTGACTTGATGGAAAAGAGCTCTGTGGAGAAGGACCTAAGTGTCCTGGTGGACAAATGGTTGACCACAAGCCTGAAGCGTGCCCCTGTGGCCACAAAGGTCAATATAATTCCATAGTGCATTAAAAAGAGCATGGCCAGCAGGTCAAGGCAAATGATCCTCCCCCTCTACTCTGCTCTATTGAGGCTACATTTAGAACTCCCCTGTTAAAGAAAACAGAGATCTTATAGAGAGAGCCCAGCAGAGGGCCACAAAGATGACAAGGAACCTGATCTCCCTTACAAGGAAAGGGTGAACATGTGACCAGTCACACTAAAGAGTAGACCCAGGAGGAATCTTCTCAGTGCTTACAAATATCTAATGGACAGGAGTCAAGTGGATGGCATCAGGCTCTTTCTAATGATGTCCACTGACAGAACAAGGGCCAATGGGCACAAACTGGAACAGAAGAAGTTACATCTGAACGTGAGGAAAATTTTCTTTATTTTAAGGGTAGCAGAGTACTGGAACACGCTGTCCATAGAGGCTGTGGAGTCTCTTCTGAAGATATTTAGAACTCACCTGAATGCTCTCCTGTGTAACCTGCTGTAACGAACCTGCCTTAGGAAGGCGGAGGTTAGACTCAATGATCTCCAGAGGCTGACTCCAATCCCTGGCAGTTCTGTGATTGTCAAAAAAGAAGCGCCCACAAACTGAATGTCAAGGTTTTGTAATTTTTGCTACTGGTATTCCACACATGACATCATGTGGAGCACAGAGAAGAACTACATGTCCTAGAGGACCTCATGGTCAGAGAGGGAAATACATCACGGAAGCGATGCTCGCTCTCTCTCACTGCCTGGCAGCAGGTGTGGGTGTGCTTTAAAATCTTAAAATCTTTTAAATCTTTAAAATGAAAGCCATTTCTGTCTTTGTTGAAGTTGAGCAGCAATTAGCCATAAAGGAAAAGCATATGGAACCTACGGCTACAAATTATTAACCTGAAGGTCACAATTTAAGAAGATACACTACTCTATCCAAAGTACAAATAGATCCGTTAATACCTTGAGGCTGTGGTGAAAGGTAAGTACTGGAGAGAGCAGCAAGGAAGATTGGGCGCTGCAAGCTAAGGAGGTATTCACTACATCTGGGTCCTATAGTCCCAATTATCTTCTCATCACAATTAATCAAAAAATTATCCATCAGCAACTATATAATAACCTACATTAAAATAAATCTGAGATTGTTGCATGGCTTCATTACATGACCCTATGATCTTCCCTCCTTCTATGCAACTCAAATTGGAAGAATATTAGCATAACAGCACAGAAATCAGCAATTATTTTACGTGCCAGCATATTTCTTAAGACAGTATGCATTGCAACACTACACTTACAGATAGGAGACTTGCTTTTTATTGTTTCCTGCAGGAAAAACTTACTTTGTTGTTGACTTTTTTTTTCCATGTGGGTCCATGAAAACCTAATGAGGTTCAACAACACCAACTGCAGGGTGCTACACTTGGGTTGGGGGAATCCCAGGTACTTACACAAACTGAGGAAAGATCTCCTTGAGAGCAGCCCTGAAGAGAAGGACTTCAGGGTCCTGATGGATGAGAAGCTGGACATGAGCCAGCAGTGTGCGCTTGCAGCCCGGAAAGCCAACTGTGCTCCGGGCTGCATTAAAAAAGGGGTGGCCAGCAGGAACAGAGAGCTGATTGTCCCTCTCTACTCAGCCCTTGTGACACCCTATCTAGAGTACTGCATCTAGGCCTGGAGCCCTCAGTACAGGAAGGATGTGGAGCTCTTGGAGCAGGTCCAGAGGAGGACCACTAAGACAGAGAGCTGGGCTTGGTTAGCTTAGAAAAGAGAAGACTCTGGGGAAACCTCATTGTGGCCTTCCAGAACTTGAAGGGAGTGTATAAACAGGAGGGGGAATGGCTGTTTACATGGTAGACAGCGATAGGACAAGGGGAAATAGTTTTAAACTGAGACAGGGGAAGGGTTCAGGTTTGATATTAGGAGGAAGTTTTTCCATTCAGAAGGTGGTGACGCACTGGAACAGGTTGCTCAAGGAAGTTGTGGATGCCCCATCCCTGGAGGCATTCAAGGCCAGGCTGGATGTGGCTTTGCAGATCAGGGCCATTCTTTTCTTCTTCCACGGCATCATTCTGTATTTGTCTTATTTTTATTGGAACAGTGAAGTCAAGTGGTTCCCAAAATTCACATCAGGAACAACAAAAAAAGATGGAAGATAGCACAGCAGTCACTACAGAGTATTTGTAAACTTATATCAGATTGGTTTAGGAATTAACCAAAACCAACTGAAAAATCTAGTTTCCCATAATTTCCATCTCCAACACAGGCAGGAATACTATGTCTCTTTATTTGTTCTGTCAAAAGGATAACTGGGAATGTTATCGTGCAAAAAAGTGATTCCTCACAGGGTTTAAGAGTTATCTTAAGCTAACTTTTAAATGCAGTTCTACCTTACTCCCAATAATTCCCAGATTCCAATCTTGTTTTAATTACATAGGAAAAACTGAAACACAGAAGATTGTGTAAGTAGCAGCAAAACTGCCAGCAGATACAGAAACTGCTTGTTTTCTAAGGGCCTTGAACAGTTCATTTTGTGATTTCCATCTTGCATACAATGCATTTCAATCTCTGCATGTGATTCAAATGCATATAGTTCCATAAACACTCTGAAGTAGAAGTCGGTTCTGCAGTCAAAAATCGTACTGTTCCTTTCCATCTCTTCTTAACTGATGTGGCTGCCCTCAGTTTATAGCGAGCTGAGTCAGAAATCAAATCCAGACTTAAATCAAAACCTTACATACTAATAGTGCAGCATAACACACACACACCAATGAAACTATAGTGCAAGCAGTTTCATATGGCTCACTACAGCTAAAATGGTACAAGGGATCAGTGAATTCCTCCCTGCATGCATCAATGCATGTCTACAAAGAAAGGATTACACACTGAGACAAAATTTCTAGTTATACAGGACACCAGAAAGCCTGCCTCTTGTTGGCTTTTCTGTAGGTAAGGCCAAGTTACAGTGCTGAAGGGCCAAAGAGAGTTGGCACACTTTTAGTAGAAGTAGAAGGCAACAGTCTGAGAAAACTTGTGCCTGCAAATAGCTACCTTCTATTAAATGAACTTCAGATATCTATAATTGAAAGCACACACTGAATAATAAAAGGTGAAAGTACTGAAGTACAGCTGTTAGGCATTTCATTGGTTATAAAAACAGTCACAGATGGCAGCTGCAAAGAGGAACACTGGGCCTGAAGTCTTGTAGATTTGTAGCACTTGCTCTTGTTGATAAGGAGCGCCCTCCATTAGACCTCCAACCAACCTCTGCTCTCCCTTGCCTTCAAGTATTTGAAGAAATGTTAGTGAGATTATTAAATTTAATTGTCACTAATCACACAGTAGCAGTAGTTGCTAATATTACATTTGTGTTTGATTCTTTGGAGCATTCATTTCTTACTTCATTATGCAGTCATTGGAAACCATTGACTATGACTCTTCCTTACCTTGCAATTAGCAATGAGGTGATGGAAGAAACACAAGGTTGACTTTCCCTGGTTTTGCTGCACTCTTCAGCAAGAATTTTTAATCAACTGTCTTTCCAGTGGAATTAATTTCATGGATGTTTGGACCTTGCATAGGTGTATGTGTAAGACAGATGCAGGAGATGTAGAAAAATTTCTCTATATATCACAAGCCATTACCTCCACCTCAAACAGCAGTAAGCAAAGCTATAGCACCTGTCTCAGCAAAGAGATTTACGTAAGAGAAACCGTGTAGAAAGCAATTAGACTCCCAGTTTCTGAAGTAATAATGATCTCCTGTTAGACATCGACTAGTAGTTAATTATCATCTAGTAGAACTAGGACCAGCTTTTAAGAAATGGCCAATCAGTGGATTACACCACTGAAGACTTGGAAATTTACAGTTTATTTGATAGAATACATGCTTTTGCTTTACCAACTACAGAACTTAATTTGTGTCAATGGCAACATAGTTCTCATTTAAAAGGATGCTACATGTTTCCTAATAAGTATAACATGCCTGAAAAATAAAACCAAACCAGGCTGGTTGGTTTACAAATGACAGCAGCAGCCTGCACCACCATCAAAACTGCAGAATTCTCACTCTCACAGAAGATCAGGAACAGGGATCCAGTCAATCTCTTCACATCTCAAACCACCATGGTAGTTAAATGCAAATAATTCCAACTATTATTAAAAAAGTGATAGAAATGATAGAAACAGGTTTTCTTAGATACAACTCCTACCATTCCGTATTTTAATTCCCTGAAAAAAGATAAAACAGATGATAATTGCAGGGCATGGAACAGGAGATGGAGAGAAGCTACCCTTACAATGACTGATCAAGCTTACCAAAAGCACAAAAAGTCATCTTGTAATCAAGAAGGTAACAGGTTTGTCACAAAGTACATTGCATACCCAAATTAAAATAAGGACTAAAAAAAAGCTTAGAATAGTCTGTCTTCTCAAAAATTCTAACTCCAGAAGGAGAGACAGCCACCTTCTTAACTCTAAGGCCTTGTCTTTTATAAGCATTTCAAGCCAAGAAACATTCTTCTAGGGGGAAGCAGAAAGGGGTACACAGGGAGGTTCTAGTTGTCATGTGTAGTCCTCACATTGCCTCCAGTCAGGCCAAAATAGAAGTCACCACCTAGATTCAAATTTCTTTCCTTCGCTGAACATTAATTTACTTTCGTAGGTAACAAGCATTACTTAATTTTAAGTGCCCAACATAAGCCAAGAGAAAGTGAAAGCATCCCTTCAAAGTTCAAAAGCAGGATTCAGCTCCTGTTGCAATTAGCAAAAGAAGCTGAAATAACAGATAAAAGCAGTAATAAAGCCTACTGTGTCTTATGCCATTTTCAGAATTCTTTGGCAATCTCTCCTGATTTAGAGCACTGACCACCAAATCCCCCAAACTCCATTTGGGAAGAAAATATGCCACTGCACTACATCACACTGGAGGTACACACACTTCAGCCATTAATCCACCTTCTGGAGTTCACAGACAAAAATCTGCAAGGCTTAGGAGGCAAGCACAGGGTAAAAACATACCACAACACTAATTCCTTAAAGTACTAGCAAACAGTTTTTTTCCTCCATCACTGCAACGATGTGCTTCACAGAACACATGATGCTCTGCTAGATGCTGAGGGAAGTGGGGAAAAAAAAACAAACAGTTCCAAACACAGCTTTGTGCACCCCCACGAATCTGTGCTGGCATCCAAAGACCCTCACCAGCTTCAGAGCACTGCTGCTCCATCACTGAAACCTGAAGCTGAGTGGCCAAACATGCTGTCCAAATCTGCCCAACTGTGGAAGTCAGTCTGTTTGACAAAACACGTAAGAAAACAGTGTAGTATTGAGTGACTCAGCAAAACAAGGCTGTCTTTTTCACTAGATACAGACATTTTAATTTCTTTCCCCTCCTCTCCAAACCTAGAAGTTACTTGGTTTCAAAATGCAAAGGTTCTTTTTTATTTCTAAGGTATTAAAAATTTAATTCCCCCTCAGCCAGCACACAGCTGGGAGGAATAGAAAGAAAAATGAAGTTATTCCAGCATTTGGGGATGTTTCAAATTAACGCTGACTCAGATCCCATGCAGATTACACTAATTTTCATCAGTCCTGACTTGCAATTTCCAAGACTTCAGTTAAAAAAAGGAAACAATTTGAGTCCTTGCCACGAAGTCTTCCTTGAAGACAAATGCACCTCAAGTACCTATAAAAAGTTCAAAGAGTTAATGGCAAGAGTGCATATTTTCAACATTTCCAAACAACGAAGTTTGCAAAGTGGCAAATACCAAAGGTAGACAAGAAGAGGCTGAATACGAAGATGTTTTGATCTTGAAAATGATCTTAGAAGGTAAGAGACACATCTTGCTACTAGAAAGAGTGCAATCCCAATCACTTAAAAATACTGTCTTGCTGGTACACTTGAACAATACCTGTATGAGTAAACCACACACAGTCATGATAGGAAGAACCAAACTATTCAGAGTTCCACAGTCACCAAACTTTTTACCATGGGTCTGCTGTTCAGTGCTGACAACTCTGTGCATTACCTGAGGACAAAAAAAAAAGTATACTTTTCCCTTTCAATGCCTTACGGCCAATGGCATCCTGGCTTGTATCAAAAATGGTGGGGTAAGCAGGACTAAGGAAGTCATCCTGTCCCTGTACTCGGCATTGGTGAGGCCTCACCTCGAGTACTGTGTCCAGTTTTGGGCACCTCAGCACAAGAAAGATATGGAAGTACTGGAGCAGGTCCAGAGAAGGGCAACGAGGCTCATGAAGGGCTTGGAGAATCAGCCCTATGAGGAGAGGCTAAGGAAGCTGGGGCTGTTTAGCCTGAGGAAGAGGAGACTGAGGGGAGACCTTATTGCCGTCTTCCAGTACCTGAAAGGTTCTTACAGTGAGAGTGGGGCAGGTCTCTTCTCACTAGTGACATGTGACAGGACAAGGGGAAATGGCCTTAAGTTGCACCAGGGCAAGTTCAGGTTGGATATTAGAAAGAACGTCTTTACAGAAAGGGTGGTTAGGTACTGGAATGGGCTCCCCAGGGAGGTGGTTGAATCGCCATCCCTGTATGTGTTTAAGAACTGTTTGGATGTGGTACTCAGGGATATGAACCTCAGCAGAGGTTTGTTGTTGGAGATAGGCTACTGGTTAGGCTGCGGTTGGACTTGATGATCTTCAAGGTCTTTTCCAACCTGAGTAATTCTATGATTCTATGATTCTTATTTAATTTATGGAAGGACCTTAAGATACCAATTAGAAACAAATGAAACAACTTGAACAAAGGGTGCCCCATACTTGAGCTATCCCATGAGGATGTTGCTCCCTCATGACTGCCGGTTTACATACTGCACCGTAATCCTTCCATCAGCTTTTGATTCTTCTGAAACAGACCACTGCTCCATACACTGCTTCCTTCCTATGCCCCATTCCCAAAACAAAACACCGTTCGATTCTTAAGCTCGCCTCAAGTCTTTGGAGATCTCTGAACTGGGAATAAGGCAAAATTCTAATCTACATGCTGCTTTACAAACCAACCATCCTATTACACCACTAGGCAAACAACGCTGCAAGCTGACTTAAAGCAGCAGATTCCAACACTGAAGAACAACTACTTCCCATCTGATGGATTTATCGAGTTTTACTACTTTACATACAGTATCTTCCTTCAGTATGCTTACAGGCATTTTTAGCTTTCATTGGTAGTGTGAATGGTCTGATCCATTATTCCCCTGTTCACCTCATCCCTATCTTGCTGCACACAGTATTTCTCTACTGCTTTAGAAAGAAGGCTTTGATAATGTGTGTGTGCACGGTCACTACTGCACACAAGATGCTGGTCTTAAAAGAATTTAACTGAGGTCACAAGCAGTAATTTCTGGCAAAGTTAATTTGCAACAGATAATAGCAAAGGCATTTCAGTCATTTCAACTCTCCCCGGCCTAAAGTTTCCAAAACAAAACAAGGAAGGAGCTCTACTTTAAACACCTACTGCTTACATCTGATCATATATTCAACTACCTTAGTATCCCACCTCAGTCAATAGCCAGAGTAAAGCTCCCAGGTTCATATAAGCACAGTGGAAGGAGTTCAGCCACAAGCAGTTTTACAATGGAAGCACAGTTTGAACACCATAAACACTGGACAAGACTTCTTTGGACATCTTTCATTTAAAAGGCAGATTAGGAGTTACAAGCTCACATTCAAAGACTTAAGACATCTAAAAACTTCAGGTGTTTTAATTCACAACATCATGACAAACACCAAGCTTAAAGCAGCAGAGCGTTAATGAGATTGGAGTTACCAGTCTTGGCCCATCAGTTTAAAACTCAAGACATTTCTACTAAAGCATTGTAACACAAGTGAAGGATTGGTAAGAGGCGGTACAAAGTAACCACAGCCGAACAGCAGCACCTTAGCTTGTTAAAGCACTGTAAACTCAGTGTCACAGTCCTCTCAATCTCCTGAGCCTCTTCACATGCTACGGAGAATGCAACAAGACAGCTACTCCACTCCAGCACCCCAAGAAGGTAATATCTCTGGTTGAAGACTATTTTACAACCTCTGCTGCATTCTCCTATACTGCTGTTGTCCCCCTACTCCAAAGCAGGCTTTTGTACATCACTCAGATTCCCTTCCTCCAAGGTGAAAGCAGTTTCTATTGCTGTAAGATACAAGAAGCAGCGCTGACAGCATTGCCAAGAAAACCTATAGTTGTCCTGCATTACTGATGTACCATGGTCTAACTAGAACTTGCTTTTATTTCACATCCACGCTTACTCTCATCATCATTTGCACAGATGAATTAATCATAATGTTTCGCTGCACTTTTACAGTCCCCCTGATTTTAGATTACGGATCTCCAGTAGCTGTGATGAAAAGAATGAAGGTTTTTACATTTACTCAGACACTGGACGTCAGCTTGCCCAGTTCCTTCTTCCCTCCTGTCTCCCACCAATTCCCATGGTGACATAAGAGAATTCCACCCTCAAAAAAGAGACCAGCACAAAGCACTAATTATCCCTTTTATAGCATTCACTTCCAAATCAAGCAGGAAGCTCTAACTCCCACAAGGAACCTCAATAACACCCTTAATAAGTTGCAACTTTTTACATACTAGGTCCTTATGGAGATGCTACACAGACACCTATAGTTCTACAGGGAAGAACATAGAGTAAAAATTGATAATGATAGTGTGATATTGAGAGTGATAGTCAAAGAAAAGCATGGAATCCTTGTAGAGAGACTGGAAAATGGATTCAAAGCATTCAGTAAGAGAAGTATTCATGGGAAATATTCAGAACTTAAACTGGGTGGAAAACAAACAATCAAAGTTAAAGACCACTGGCTTTCAAACACACGCCACATAGAATTTAAGTGCTACTGCATTCACTGCTTAAAGCACAGCCTCTTAGCAGCATTTTGATAAGGAAGCTGATATAATTGAGCTGATATACAGTTTTTGTAAAACTGCTCTTTAACAGCTGAGGTATCTCCTCACACAACTGATGCTGGTGCAAAGTGTAGACAACAGAAGCCAGCTTTTCTTCAGACTGGTGCTCAGCAGGCAGGTGCAAGAGCCAAGTGCCAACAGGCACTGCCTGTGACAACTTCCCTGCTCTAGCCAGGAATGCATAGCTGAAATAGCAAAGCATTACAAATCTGGAACAGTTTTCCCAGTAGGAAAAAGAGCTGCCTCTGACATTTACGTCTTCAGCAACAGGCATCAAGAGCCTAATCTCCCTAAGCATTGGATGCATGCTCATACTCACCATGTCTTATTCAGCAGAAGGGAAAATGGGCTGTGTGCAACCAGCCCAGCCAATAGCACCATGAAACAT
Source organism: Excalfactoria chinensis (assembly GCF_039878825.1). NCBI lineage: Eukaryota > Metazoa > Chordata > Aves > Galliformes > Phasianidae > Excalfactoria > Excalfactoria chinensis. The sequence goes on along the minus strand of NC_092825.1, from coordinate 64,404,954 downwards.
AAAATTTCTGGTTTAAACAGAAACATTATCAGAGGAGCAAATAGGGTTTAAGTAGCCCATGTCTTTAGAGGAGATAGCTAAATGGACAAAGACAAGGTGCCACAAGAGTTTCTTTCTCAGCCGTGCATGTATAAGTAACATCTACCATCACACCCTCATTAGTCACTCTAATTTTTCTCAGATGTGTGTTAATCAGATGATCCTTTTATAGCTGTTTCTTTGTTTGTTTCGTTTTATAACTCTTATTTCTCCAATTATCCATCGCTCTTGCAAGAAATCTACCTGAGACTAACCTGGAAAAAACTAGGAAAGTACATACCTTGCGTTAGACCTAATTCCCCATACGAGAGTCATTATTACATTTTGTAAATAATTTCTAGATGATCCTTAAATTTACTGACACAAAATATTTTTAGGATGAAAAACAAAAACCACTGGTTCAGTCACCCCCAGAATAACTCTTCCTAAAGGATTAACAGTATAGGTAATGTATGTTCACTGATTTATGTTCACACACAGAAACACAAAGGAAAAAGCCACTACATATATTCTGGTGTTGATTCTGGAAATAAAACCTGACAAATACATTTTTAAAGTGAAGTCTCCCAAGCAAACAAAGCTGCAGTGTTCTTAAGTAATTGTTAATGCTACGTAACTGTTAATAAATTAGTTTAAATGCATTGAAATCAGAATCGGCATTCTCCTGGCAGTTTGCCTTTAACGTGTCAACAATTATTTCATTACTGCACTAGTAGTCAGTGACTGCAAACTCATAACAATACAGCCAAAAGTTTACTCTTTCAGATTTGATTCTTGCCCAACATGTATTGAATTTGGCTTACACTACTTGACTTTTAACATCATGAAAGTATGGCTGCAATCACTCGGCTCTAAGAGTACATCATCCACTGGATGTTACTGCATAACTGAACTATACATCTGTGTGCACAAGCACTCTGCAACATTCAGTACCATAGCATCTATATTCTACAAGAGCTCTTCATCACAACAGCAAGTTCGCATAGATTAAATATAAAGCGTAGACAGCAGCCTCACAGGAAAACCTCAAAGACAAGACATACCCACACTATCACTCCCACTTGCAAATACTGGCTTTCACACCATCATCTAGAATTGTGTTAATTCATCAAAATGAAACAGTGTATTCAGAAGAGAAACCCCATGAGCATATTTTAATGTAACAACAAACCCCCAAATTAGCCTGAACACAGAGTTCTAAGAGTTTCTCACACATAGAGATGAGCATGTAACCCTCTTTTAAAAATGCAGCCATAATACATACCTACAAAGCATCACTGGAAAATAATCTGAGAACCCTGCAATGTTCTGGAGGAAGTCCTATAAGTTGAAAAACACAGGGAAATGCTGCTGTAACTGGGGAGTTGAATATGAACCAATCTGGAGAATGCAACTCAAGCGTTCACTATCAACATGCCTCAGTTCTGGTGTTTCCCAGTGTCTTGACACAGATCCCCATGAATACCAAAACTGCAGAGCATTTCATTCTTAACTCAGAGTTGCCTTTCACAGGGCAGCAAGGCACAGTGATTCATCAAGCCCATACAAAAGAGCTGTCTTTGACATGCATATATATCCCTCCTCATAGATACCTCATTTTGGAATGCCTTTTAGAAAACAAATTATTAAACCCAAGCTGCATTCAAAAAGCTCTGCTGCATGTAGATGCACAGTTTGTCACTCTGACATGTTTGTTAAATACTGGTCATGGCACAAATATTAAAGGTGCATCTACTGGTATCCTGTAGTCAAAATGACCCATTGAATAAACTACAAATTAGGAACACAGCATGGAGAGAGTAAATTTTAAAGGCAATTTTACATTTTGATTACAAAGCCAAGATTTGGTCATTATCATTTACCCAGGTTTAAAGTCTTATTTTTGCTTTCGGATGTGAGGATAGATAAAATATCTTATTTCCATTTGCAGCAAAAAGAAATAATCCACACACAGTTCACTGCTTACATCAGAGACACATAAAACGAGTCTTCCCTTGGAAGTACAGAATCAACGCTTGCTGGTCCTTGTTGTACTGCACCAAATGAAAGTGAATGCAGATCACAATACAAGGCCAGCTGCAATACAGATACAGAGAGAAAAATCTCAGAAACATAACTTGGGGCGTGTAGGATGATAACCTTAGCTGGCCATGTGGACTACATACACGTTACCTAAAATATATCTGCCACAAACAGAGAAGTAATATTTTGTCTGCAAGGGATGGATGGGAAACCCATCAGGTTATAGAACCTATTCATAGACCAGTCGTCATTACTGTTCTAAGGCCTTCAGAATTAGCATCTTATACATATTAGTAGTTAAACTAGCCGAAAGATATTTCCACTTGAAGGTTTTATCATTCACTTAAATTTAAAAAATAAGATTTAGAGCTAAGTCACTAAAACAGAAAGAGTTTTTGTCTTGTTTTTTAAACCAAGGCATGGATACTTTGGCATTATCATCTTCATCAAGGACATTTTCATGTGTCCAAGAGAAACAGACATGAAAGGGCTTTTTAATTGCATCCACTTTCACTGATAGCATATGAGGTCTCTACACAAAGCAGCATCAGTTCTAGTCAACTTTACATTAAAAATAGGATGGCCAAATATGAAAGGCCCAGAGCAGCTTGAGTGCTTTCCTTTGCATTCAGCTGGGTAACAGCACAAGACTATGGGCTGCTGCTATTTGTTTCTGCAGTTGAAGTTCTTGACAAATACTACATCTGGGGAAAATACATATATTCCTAGTACCAATTAGGTTATCTTTTAATGCAATTAAAAGCCATTTGACCAGGACAGGGTACATACTGGATAACGCATCAGGCCACTCTTCACAGTAATGCAATTACAATACAACTCCTTAAGCTTTCTAAAAATAAGTAGCATAATTCAAGTAGTGTGACTATTGGTAAGCAAATTACATCCAAGAATGACGTGGATGAGAATCTTAGCTTTCAGATTCTGAGTGGAAAAGACAGCTATTTGCAGGCATCAAGAAGTGACTAACAGCATCAGAAACCTTATTACAGTGCCTAAGACATAATACATAGGCACGGAATAAAAGAGGTTCAGCATTTCTGTATTTCAGAAGTTGTTCCCCCGCATCTTTTCTAAACACATCTGCTTTTTATAAACACTGAGAACATATAAATAACAATCTCACATTTACACCGCCTGTTCTGCTCACACTGTGTGATCATCATTTACTGGTCCATTTTCAGGGAAAAGCATATAAGATTATTCCTATTTGCGATACAAACATCGCAAGATTTTCCATCAGTTACAATACATTTCCATCACACACAGCTTCTGTGCAATTGCATTCTTCCACTGTTACTGAATTTATTTATTTGTTCTTCAATCTACCATAAGTGAAAAAATTTCAGTCAACACAAAAGAACTGAATGCCACAGGGATAATATAAGCAGCTGAACAACCATTCAGTAGCTGAGTAATTGTCTGACATGGGACACATCCTGACTTGCCCCAATAAATAGCTGCTAAACGGGAAGAGAAGTTATGTTTAAGCCTTCTTAAGTTTTCACACCTCAAGATTCATTTGAGTTCACTCGGAGCAAGAGCAGGAATTCTACAGCATTTTAAGGATTAAAGGATTACTTACTGTTTTGGCATTTAATTGCAGATAGTTAGGGAGCATATTTGTCAAAAGAAAATGTACCTTGTATATGTTCCTCAAAGTTTGTAAAGCTTTTAGACTTACTGTCTGCTTGAACAGAAAAGTCATCACTACATTATTTTGTTTCATTTGTGAAAGGTGCTGAAGATACTGATGTGTTTCTACTTAATACAAACAGACAAGAGTTCCTGGCTACATTAGTAATGTAATTATTCATTTATGGTCATTTTTGGCTTTTTTTTCTTCTAACTTTTTGTCTAAGTTTTAAGAGAAATGCACACCACCAGTTCTGCTACCAGATCCTGTTCAGTCTATGTTGGCAAATTCCAACTGAAACTCAGCCAGTGCAGAGAAAGATCTCAATATTCCAGAGCAATTTTGGACCACTCTACCTCAAGAAACAACAGACAAGATCCTCACAGCTGTGAAGTTCCATGTTCCCAAGACAGCTTACCTTAAGCCCATAACACTACACCTAAATAAACATGCTGAAAACTAGAATCAAAAAGGTATCAAGGTAGGGAGACACCTTTCCAGAAGACTTCAGGTCATAAGAGAAGACTATCTCCAGATCAACTGGTTCTCTGTTTACACTGCTTGTAAGATTTAGTTTATTGACCTCATGCTTATTGAGGAAAACAAGAATGAACTGATACTTCTGTTGGATGAGAGAAATCTTGAAGTGTAGGAAGCTGATCTACATTCTTGGTTGCAAACAGCTTAGTCTTAAATACTTAAGACACCTCTGCTAAGATCTCAGGTACTGTTTCAGAACCACTTTGCGTGCAAGTTTTTGCTTTTCTTTTTCGAGATGAAGATGACATCATGCTACAGATGACTTACAAAGCTGACAACAATATATATATAGTTATATATAAATATATATTTACAGTAGGGCTATTTACCCATCAAACAATTTTATCTTCTTTTCAAGCCTCCCACAACAATCCTAGAGGAGCTCTTTGCAGAACATTGCTTCTACTCACAGCCATCCAGCACAGCCTGCATTACAGCTGTGCTCAAAGACATCACCTGCACAGAAGGCCTATCTATGCTGAGCAACTGGTGGCTGGATTATTTAAGCCTGAATTAACTGCCCACATGATCTAAACAGCCAAAGAGCTAATAGAAGCAGGGATTATTTTCTTTGTGTCTCATGTTCATGGGTTTGTTTTAACACTACTGTTCTACAAAAGCAAGAATAAGACACCACACTTCTGGCTATAAGTCTCTGGTATAATGCTGTTTCTACATGTACTCAATATGCTTTTACTGTGTTGAGCTCTTGTACAATAAAGTGAATGGTACGAGTTACAGAAATACAGAAGTGTTTTCACTTGGATAGTAATTCCAGCAATTTTAATGCTGCCAAAACCAGCTCCAAGTGGAACACTGATAAAGCATGTATAAATCATTGGGGAAAAAAAAAATCATTTAACCTGTAAAACCTTCCAGATGAGAAGAGCTAACTCCTCAAAACAGACAACACTTAGCCAAGGGACTGCAAGCTTCTCCTATCAGCACTCGTCTTCAACGACGAATAGTAGTACATACTCTGTGTTCCACAAAATCTTCTCAATAACCTGCACTCCATTTCAAAACCTGGAGAGCCATCAGTTTCTTCAAGGTTTCTTCCAGAAAGTCAGGCCTCTGCCTGTTTTCCTCTGGGTCTGACACAGTCATTCTGCTTGTACAAACACCACGCAGACCAGACCTGGAAGTGACACACTGCAGGCAAAAGCATAATCCAAACTCAGATACCTATTGTATCTGAGTATATTGTATCTACAGCACAGAGGCAGTGCAGACGACAGCACTGCTGCAGTTAAGTCCCGGGCTCACTCAGACTGTAGACTCCTGATGTCTTCAGGGATAAGCTGCTGCTGGAGCCAATATATTCTAGTGCTGGTGCAAAGCTTGGAAAGACACCTGTTTTACTGCAGGCAGCTGACAGAAGATCTGAAGGGAAGGCAGGCAGAGGACAGATTTGATCCTTCTAGATATACAAAAGGCTGAATTTGCTTCACAACCTGTAAAAACTACATCATAACGAAGACCACTCCTTCTATCCTCCAATAACAAGGGGATCTTGTATTGCATTAACACTAAGTACATCGTGACAAAACCAAAGTTAGGTAACTTGGCATAAACTCTGAACACTCCGATATTTGACCTATAAGCAGTTAATGTTAAGCACCTTCCAGAAATAAAACGCATGAAAGAACTGCCATCATTATTTGCCTCCATAAAAAAAAAGAAAAATGCACTGTTAATACACTAGCACAACTCCTGATTTTGAAAGGGTTAGCATAAGGGAACAATTTACTCTCCCCAAAGCCAAGAGGCAGCTGAAGTTGACAAATGAGAGCACTAGACTTCCTGTTTCCATGGAAATGGAGCTTGGATCAGTACAAACAGATTTCAGAACTTAAAACCAAACCACTCTCCATCTTACAGGCTCTGCTTCAACATTTGTTCTCCCACTGAATTAATTAAAAAGACATCTGCCATACACTGCAATCATGCAGTAAGGCATCCTGCCTTATGACCACTACTTCTCATTTCCAGGTGGACATCCCCTCACAAATCACGCACCACAGTGGTCAACTTTGTGGCAACTATCCCGATACACTGTATAAACAGGACAATACTTCAAAACTGCATTTTGGAGAACAGACAGGTCAATAGTTACACAGTATTAACAAGTACAGAATAAAAGCTTTGCGGTCCAGTTCTGAACCACACTAAAATATGAAACAACATAACCACAAGAGAATCTCTGAAAAATTCATTATTACTGTTAAAATGCCCCAGTAGAGAACCAGAAGAGCACAGCAACACAAGTAGGAGATTATTATTATTATTTTAACTGTAAGAATTCCTTGCCATTAAGCGAGAACTAAGAAGGGGTTATTTTATCACCACTAATTAAGTGTTTCTGCAACAACCACTGCGTAGCACTGCAAGGAATAATTCCAACTTGTTGATTAGAGCTGCAAAATGCTCGCTGGCAGCTAAAACAATTTACCAATGATACTTATAGCTCCTGTTCCCTGTGTTTGCCAAGAGCATACGAAGAGCCATTTGTGTGTGTGTGTGCAATATTGACATTGATTTTGCAACTGATGACAACACTCCATCTGCTCTCAGACACTCTGGTGCCTCTGCCAATTTCTTCCCTAACATATTGCTTTCCCCAGGCTTCCCCAAGGTTGCTCTAGTTTGGATTTCTTTTCCCTCTACTACCAGGTTTGAAGGAGCTATTTCCAGCTGTGAACTTGCGGTATGAACGTCTAACCCCATGTCATAATCATAGGGATCAGCAGAAATGTAGGTAGTTATTTCAAATGATGCCTCCTTTAAAGATCATGTCCATAAGTCTGAGGGTATGGCTAATAGTTTCAGAGACACTGATTCCTGAAAGAAAAAGGGGTTTGAGGCCAATTAGGAGATGTAGAATTAAAAGAGAACCAAATAACTTATTCTTCCAAGAGAAGCCAAAAAAATAGCATTTAGAAGGGAGTGGACTCCTCTCAGACTTCCTTCTATGGGAAATAGCGGGCTACCCTACTAAAATTTGAGATCTTACATTCTTGCCCAGCAAGCTCAATTCTACAGCAAAACTTGCCAAGTAGACTTGACTGAAGGAAGGACTCAGTCTTCACTTGTTTGCCTGACAGCTTAAATATACAGGATTAAACATCAGAAGAGTTAACAAAAGTAACGAATTTCAACTCTTCAAATCTTTACTTTAAAAGCATTTACCAAACCAGAAGCTCACACAAATAGTTTTACCGCTTTGTTCGGCTTTTATACAATAACTAAGCTATCTTTATGTCATGCATAGGAATTGATAGTACCATATTTTGGCAGACAGAAATACGACAGTTTATTTTTTCAGTTGTATGATGTTATAAGATAACCTACAAAAATTAACGTACAAAACTTTAAAGATTTCATACTCAACCCACCATAGAAAAATGGATTGCGAGTTCAGAGGTTCCTGAGAATCACTAAGTAGGCAGACCTCCTAGCAGCTCATGGAGGAATCATAAGTATTTAAACCTCCGGGGCAGAGATAAGCAGCATCGGTCCGGTCATCTCAGTGTTTCATTTCAAAGTAGGCAAGTAGGTTAGTGTGAAATGATGTCCCCAACAAATAATCCCAACAGGATGAATACAGAAAATAAATGGTTTAATCCCTCTCATATCAGTACAGATGTATGTGGATTTATTTACTGTTTGGCTCTGCCCAGGGATAACTTGCATTTGTGGTATGCAGGTTGGATTGGATGATCTAAAGGCTTCTTTGGATTAACGCTAGTCTCAGATTACTTATCCTATTTGTTGACAATGAAACCTATTTTGTATGAAAAGAATTCGCCTGTAAACATTAAAAAACAAACAAAACCATTTCTTCTAACAGTTTGCTTTTTTCCTTCTCATTTCATTGACTACCTAAATAAATGAAAAATAGCAAATCATGGCAGAAAAAATCAGCTGCCAGCCTTACCCTACTCTGACCATTTATCCTTCTTATTTTTAAAAGTCAGGACCACAGTGACAAGAAGAGTGATGGATGTGGAACAAGCCTTTTCCTTCACAGAGCCCTACAAAACGTGGGCAACTGATTGGTTCAAGCTGCAGGTTCCGAGAGGATCAAAAAGCTGAAAATTCTTGAAACCACCACCAACCTCTTTGCTCTGAGGCATTACACTTAGACTCGCTTTTGTATGAGGAAAAAAGACCAATTCAGCAACTACATCAAATACAGCAGCTTGTTTTGGCAACCTCATTTTTTTTAGGAGATCAGATTTAGCTACTCAGCTTTAATACTCTTGTTTTTTGAATTAACCATCTGTTCTGCAACATCCAGAGACAGACAGACCTAGTAAAGTAGGATGTCAATCTCCAGGTCTTGAGGGATAAAACACTTCTACATACACCACCAACAAGCAAACAGATCTCAATACAATACGCAACCTTACCAGCAAGGATCTTACATTGTTAAGTTATGCACCTAGACCACAACTTCATTTTATCCAACCAGCAAGAGAGAGTCAGCCAACACAGTATACATTTTAATCAATTGACCCCAAACGGAAACAACTTGAAAAGGATTTATGACAAAAAGAGTTCAATTTACAGCAGCTTTAGCTCACAGATACTAATTTAAGAAGATTACTAAATAATAATGCACGCTGTTCTACTGGCACATGTCAATTGTTACTGTAAAGGAAGTGACAAATTCTTAAGTGAAAAAACACAGAAGACGCTTCATATACAATGATAGATACTTCCAATGCACAGTTCCTGTGACAGCATAGAAGCCTCCTCAGCTACATCCCTTCGAATACAGAAGCACACAAATGCTGTTATGTCAAGCTACATCAAAAGACAACAGGATTTATAGGTGTTGCTTGACTAGTGAACTTTAACAAGCACTTAAATCAAGTTGATCCCTCTAAGGGAAGTACACCGTCAAAAAGCCATTTCTTTCAGACTACCAACAGGAGTGGCTAAGAGACTGCCAGAGTAGGCAAGCTATGGAAACATTTGACATGTTCAGAGTTCCCAGATTCTTAAATACTCTTTTCCACCTAAAACCTGCTATTCCAACAGTACATTGCATGCACACTGTCTCCAATACAAAACCACCACATTTGGCAACTGATGTCACTACAGCACGCTCTCCAGGGACTAGCCTGTCCGTCCCTCTTCCACAGTATGATCAGTAACAAAGACTTACGGCCCCAGACAATTAACCCTGACCTCCTAGACCTTCTTACAAGAGCATACAGAACATCCTGTAAGACAGCTTTGCTGATGAGCCTGCATATTATCCTGAAGCAAGTACTACCAGTGTACTTATTTCAATCCCAAATGAATGCATTGGAACAACACAACCCTATGGTCCCTGGGCATGCTACAATTAATTCTTCTTTACTCATTTGTTTTCAACAGGAAAATCTCAATCAAATTTGGCAACACATTGATGTAGAACAATACCTGTGTTCTCCCATTCCTGCACACAATAACCTATGTTGTAACCGTACGTCTGCCTCCACAGCACTGATTACTGCATTAGGGAAAAAAAAACCTTGGTAGTGACACGGTTCCACTGCAGCACGCCTCAGCCAGCAGTGACCACTGACTTTGGCGTGAGCATAATGTGTATGTATGATTCCATGCTCAGACTTCAACCACTACACTTCAGGTGACAGGTTGGTTAGTGAATAAACCAAGAAGCTATCAGTTAAATAAGTCTTACCTTTTTATTCTTTCTCACTGCATGAGTTAGGTAAATTACTCAAAAAAAACATCTGACACTGTGCAGTGACTTCAAATCACCATCTCATTCCAGCTCATAAGACAGAAAAGTTATTACCAGGATAGAAAAACATCAATGCATATGACCAAACAATCAGCAATAGATACCAGAATGCACTGCAATCTAAAATTTCATTTCATGTTTCCCATATTCAATATAGGTTCCAATAAATTAACGTTTCATTCACTGATTTGAATGAATCGTTACTTACACAGGACTTTAAAATTCAGGTGCCTACACATAATTAAACACTATCTGTTATGCTCGTATTTACAGCATCAACCCTTAGTCTTGCAACTGCTGAGCATTTTGTGAAGTTCCTTTCTATCCTTAGTCCTGCTACTTTCCCCCTCTACTTCATCTACTGCTCTTAACTTGTACATTTACTTAATCTGTAAACCAGTATAGTGAAATTGTGAATAATTAACTCACTGCCATCACCTGCCTCTCTAGAACTTTATTTACTAGAAAATGGTAATTGAAAGGAAGGTTTCCACCTGAAAGGTACACCAACCCACCTATTCCACACATCTTACATGAGCTGTGTACAACTTGTGCATCAATCAAAGGGAATCAAAGGGAAATCCTCCCTAAAAAAAAAAAGCCACTCGAATTATTTGGGTGCATTACTAGGTACATCCTTTCCCCTCCCCCCACACATACACTAATCAAGGGTAGACACAGCATTTGAGACTAATCTCATTACTTACTTACAGATAGATCTGTATTCAGTTCCTTATTATGCCTCTCATCATATGAATGTACAAACCAAATTTTGCTAAATCTTGTTCAAGGCAAGGTACTTTCTCTTCAAAATTAATGCATCTTGAATTACGACCTCTCGTGCTTGCTAAGTTTACTGCCCTTTTTTAAACTAAAAAAATAAAATCATATGAGACTTCATCATATTGTACCACCTATGCTAAACTCCCTTGAAGGGCAGTTTGAGTTGTTTTGTTTGTTTCTTAAATCTGCTACATTGAAGCACAGAAACATTTGATTCTTTAAGAAAACTCAGCCTCCAGAAAGCTAGGAATTGACCTAAGATTTAGAGAAAGGTCTCAGCAATTTGCCCCGCTCCAGCTTCTTAATTAATCATTCTGCAATGGCTAGGAAAAGACATGAAGAATGTCTAGGATTTGCTCTTTGTTAATCCAGTAGAAATGCTATGAAGGGGGGAAAAATGTGTTATTAAGGGCCACTTAGGAGCAAGGATGCATAGTGGTCATATAGTACCATTACCTACTTAAAAAAAAATAAAAAAAGAAAATGAAGGACAACACATCAGGTTGAAAAGAACATGTTGCGTGCTCTGCTTCAGACTCTCAAAGCAATGCCAGCACTCAGCTCAGACCAAATGGCTTTCACCAGCTTGGTCTTGAAAACTGACTCAAGAGATTAACGTGCTTCTCTAGAAAGAAATGCGTTGGGTTCCTTAGAACTCTGTCTTCCAGAGATTGCTTACTCAGCCTAGTCCCAAGCCAGTGACAAATCCTGATCTTTCTCTTCATTAAACACTTTTATTTACACCACACTTCTAGCGAAGTTCAGTGTCATTTCATTACTTTAGTTTTCAGAACATTTAAAGGATTTTCTTAAATCACAAGAAATACCCCATTATTAACACTTAATGCATTTTTAATCAAGCCACATTCACTTAGAAATTAGTCACTTGTAGATCTACACAAGAGGAGTTGAAATCTAGTCTGAGATGACAACTATTGTTCTGATTCAGTTTGATAAAGCTACTGGGTTTCTTACAGCCAGGTGCCAGCAAGTAGAAAAAAATCAACTTGAATTTCACTTCATTACACGCAAGTAAGTTTATACTTCTTTTTGTTTTCCTCCCCCTCTGAGGTGTGAATTGACACAAATTGCTTTCCCCAATTTGAGAGAGCATTCTAATCTGTTACCACAGAGAAAAGCAAACAAACACACAAAAGCAAACTTGCACAAGAAGTTATTTGTGCCATAATATTTGCTTGTGGATAATGGCTTCAACACCTACACCAAGTCACTGTTCACCTCATTCCCTAACACCTGCATTTCTGATGCTGCAAACGCACTAAGTCAATAAAGGCTGGCACTTAAAAGTATCTCATGTGAAGACCAAAATTTCTACTCTCTGGTAAAGTTTCATTTTTTTAATAATATATAGAATAAGCTGACAACGTAACATTTTTACATGCCTAAATAGACTCATGCTTTACGTACATCTGTTTAGTACAGATAATTTCATAGATGTATCCTAGATTTAAGAAGCAAAGAAAACAAATGACCTGAGATTTCTGGGATTTTCAATGATCATTGAGCAAAACCTAGCAAATAAATAAATAAATAAATAAGAAAGAAAATAAGCAGCATAGTATCCATCTTGGAACGTTAAGCCATGACCACAAGTTCACAGGTCCTTTTTTCCATCCTGCTCTTCAGGACAAGCCAGAAAAGGAGAAGGCAGGCAAGCTGGTACCACTCACACAGTTCAACAGCAGCACAGACAGCCAGAAATGGAAAGACAGTCAACGTGAAAAGATAGGCTTCTTTCCTAAAGTCTTCCTGCAGCACAGGGGACTGCAAAGACATCCTCATGCTCCCATCAATTGATACTAAGAACAAGCTCCAGTAAACAAATCCAATTTAGGCAGAGAAAAATGTTTCATTCACTTCCCACTGATGATTCTTCCTCAAAAATCTTCCAAGCAACTCATTCTGCAGAAGCTTATGAAGAAATTCACCATCTACCTTCACAGCTCTCAAAGGTACAGTTGCTCTGCAGCATACAAGTACCAAGACTGCTTTACAAACACAATACAACTGCTAGAATCAACAGGAAAAGCTAACAATTCACTAATACATGAAACCAATTAACAAGCTTGTAATGTAAATATGCTCTTCTAGTTAGCAGTTTTGACATGCTGTGTCCACTTCTAGACAAACCTTTAACACCTGTTCCTTAACAGGCCATTCACAAAGTGCTGTTGTAAGACATACCATGAGAACGTTAAACATCCCATTTCCCACTGAGATTCTCACCTGCAGAGAAGCTGTAGTTCAACTCTGTGCACACAGCAATCCCAGTCAAGGTGTTAGGTAAGTCACATTAGCTTATAGCTTTTGACAGAAGCACCCCCTGGCATCATCCAACAGCCACAGCACATAGGCACTGTTACTAAGCTACCGTGGCTCAGCTGAATGGATGCATCTCATTCAATCATTATAACATCACATCCACAACTTTAAGGCTTCAGAAGAGCATCCTGAAGTTATGCACTTCAGAATACTGACAGAAGTGTGTGGTTGTGTTGACCTACAAGTTAAGCACTTGTTATAGCAGAGCAAAACTTCATTACAGTGAAATCTCACAGGGACTGCCAACAGCTTCCCTTGTCTGAGGAAAAGACATGAACATCAGCCATTTGCTTAAGGTCTAATTAGTCACCTAGTAGCTATACTGACCTTCTTCCACATTTTCATGAAGGGAAAAAAAAAAAAGCCAGAGAAACAGTGGTTAGACATCCAAAGGTGGCTTGTCCTGTAATTTTGTACTAAGGTTTGCTTTATCAATGAGTCACCTCAGATAGCTCCTTGATACTAAGACCTAATCACAGATATTCTAATCTGCCTACAGCCCTTGCAATTCCAGCCGGTAAGAGAAGGCTTGGTGCTACCGCTGAATATGGCAACTTCACACACAAGACAGCCAAACAATGCCATCCCTTGCTTCTAAAAAGCAGGGGGGTGGAGAATTGTTTTTTAAATGAGATCTCAGTTTCAATTCACGTTGGCTTCATTTTATAACTGAGCTGCTTGGAAGCCATCACTTCCTTGCAAGCACCAGACCTGAAACAGAAGTTTTTGGGGGGCTTGGGCCTCTGTAAGGTATCACAGCCCATAGCTGGAAAGAATGTGGTCTATTTACAAAAGGGGCCCATGTTGCCTATGTTGAGCAATAACAACCATCCTCAAGACCTGGGGAATGAGAAATACCGTATCTGAGGGCAAGCTGGAAAGCCATTACTCACCTTTCCCCCCCCCACATCAGAGAAGTGCAAAACCTTCTCTGGAATGTGGGGAGGACATTTCAGCTATTACAGCTCAGTCTTCCCTAGTTTAATTTCACACTCCATTATAACAGAACTGTCTTCTGCTTACCACATGCAGACAGTTCTGTTATAATGGAGTGTGAGAAAGAAGAGGTCTTAGGAAAAAATAGCACACACCTTGAATACTTTCCTCATCTGTATAACAAGATAAACATTACGGAGCTTAATTTGAAATAGTCTTCCAAAGAAATACAGTTTGCCTTGACATCATTCCAGACTATGAAAGTAAATCATAGTCAGAAAGCACACATGCAGGCTGCTTCAAAAGTGATACCTTCTATTTCCACAGAAACTACAACAAACATAACAACTCTATTTGACAGAGCAAATTCTGTTACAAAACACCCTTTTTCAACATAGTTACCACCATTAGCCATGCATTTTCACCAGAGGTGAACAAGAGCTACATGTCACACTTGTAAAAATCTCCATGACTCTCTGGTATATGGCTTGTCTTTCATATCACTGTCACTGCTGTCAAAACACCACCACTCACCACCTTACTGTGCTCTGCTGGTCTCCATAAGCATTCACCAAGTGTTGATGAATGTCAATGGATGCCATTTTTTTTTTCCCCCGTATGGCAGAATTCAATGATACACTTTTGCTTCCTACGCACTTCCATGTCAGATGCTATTTTGTCAGACTGCCCCTCTACTGCCATCTGTCATACAGCAACAACAGGTTAGGGGATACAGTTGGGAAGGCTCAGCCTCTACTGCCGTAACACCAGCAGGTACCTCTGACGTTCTGGGCCAATGTAATAAAATAGGAGGCATTACTTTCTGAGCAGCCCTCATATACAGCTAATCACTTAAGCTTATGAAGAAGTATCTAGAATGACAAGCGTAGTAGACAGTACAAAATAGGAAAAACATAGCCTTTGTGTGCATATTTAAGTTAATCCAGTCATCTTCTCTGCTACCCATAGAATAAAAGCAAATACGTTTTCAGAAAAGAAAAATGTTTAGAAGCGACAGAATTTCTCAAGCAACCAGAAAGCCATAAGTGTAAGAAAGCTTCCATATATTGCCTTCTATTCATAGTACATTTTTATCTTATAATTCATTAGAAAAATCAAACGATAGTTTAAAGTCCTCCATTTCTATGCAAAACTCAATTTAAATTGACATGATGTTACCGCAGCAGTAGTTTATGCTCAGGGAGAGAGAATTAGTGCTCTTATAAAAAGTAACACAGAAATATTATGATACAGACATCACTGCAGAGACTTACCCTTTTCACCGAGGGCAAATATTTTTGCTGTGACAAGTAATATACAGAAAAGACATCTACCTGCCATAAGCATTTTAGTATAAGTTTCAAGTTTAAAAAACAAACTTGAGGAGCTTGGCTATATTTGGCTACTGTATACATCTGTCACGGTTAATGTTTCTAAGCAGCTCACTGCAGGAAAAGTAATCAGAGGTGAAGAGTGAAAGGGAAAAGCAGCAGCGATGAAACTAAGCATCATGTCAGGAAAGATAGCAACGTGGCTAGAGGTCAGTGAAAGACAAGGAGAAGGAGGGGAAGAATTCTGGAAGATTCCTAGCTTGACTTTCCTATAAGGATAAGTTTAAAGAAACAAGCACTACCTTCTGAGGGGCAGAGGGAATGCATACTGACAGGATGTCAGCATCACAAGAGGACAGGTGTTGGGTGTAACTTAAACCCAGCTCCAGGGAAAGGGAATGGCAAAGCAAGCATCCCCCACCAGGCCCCAAACTGCTTGGCAGTGAAGGACTTAAAGGTATGTCTCTGTCTGCAGCTGTGAGACTGAGCTGTGAGCATTCTGGCATCTGTCTTCCCATAGAAAAGCAAATGCTACACCACAACCAAAGAAACACCTGGAAAGCCAGCGGCTCATGAACAAGTATTTAGGAAGACCCACAGCAGAAGAGGAAGAAATGGCAGTGCTTTCAGACATGCAGCATTAAGACAACCTCTAATTATAGAAGCATTAAAAGAACAGCAGCAAGCAAGTACAGCAGAAAACTAACAACACAGGGTTTAGGAAGGCACATTTTCAAACGGCACACTGCAAATTCTGTTCTGACAAGGAGCAGAGAATTTGGGCCATGAAACTGTCTATAGCAGTTGACACATGAAGGTGGCTGTGATGGACTGTAAACTGGACACTGGTCAGGAAGACAGCAGGCGGCACTGTGCCTTCAGCCCAACTCCAACTGTGCCATGAGGATGGATCACATCCACACTTAGCACCCTTACATTCCCACCCCAATGGAAACAGAGAGCTCATGTCTCGCTGAGCACCTGCACAGGTGAGGATCTCCACATACTACTGCAATACACCATTGCTGACCATTTGTTCTGCAGCACATTGGAACAGAAGGCTGGCAAGTCCTAGGAAACCAAACACTCAGAAAAGTTTGTCTTGCTGAAAGCTTAAGTAAACCAAAAACACCACTAGAATACCTTATAAAGCGTGGTTCTTAGCTGAGTGCTCTGTGATCTTATCTAGGAAGAACGAGCTTCTTCCCTTAGCTTCTGATACAAAACATGACCCCTCCTGCACAGAGCTTCAGTTACTGACAGCAGACACAATCAAGCCTTCTTTCTCCTACAGCACATTCCATCTCTTGAAGGTACTCTTATCTTCCAGCCTTGCCTGCAGAGACAGCAAGCTTCACTGCTTAAGAAATTAAGTCAAAGGTAAGGTGGCCAGTTTTTTTTCCCCCCCACTGGTAAGTCTCAGGCCTAGGGAAAAAATGCTATTTTCATTCTAGAATTAGAAGGACGGACTGAGCTTTCTTGCACCAGATGACCCTTGAAGATGTCCATCCTACTCGTATTAAAGGAAATTTTCCAAGACTCTCATATAGCATAGTTTAATCCCATGGACTGCTGCTGTCTTTTATATTAGGTCAGTTGTTTTCTCGTCTGTTCCCAGGAAACAAGGAAAGGTCACATACCACAGATAAACCTTCCACATATCAGTTCATTTTGTTGCCTTCTTAAGTCCTTCAAACTCGGAAGAAGCAAAGCCCAAATACTTTGTTTTCTGTTTATTTTCTTAATTTATGCTGTACCTCATTTTGAAACAAAAGCTAAATTCATAGGCTACGAGTCAACAAGTAAACTGATACATAAATACATGAACTGCAGTGCAACAACATTGGAAATAAGAAGAAATTACTCCCCCATTCAGATAATTTCATAAATTCATGTTAATTCAGTCTTTTTCTGACAGATCCCATTCACTGGAACAGGTTCCAATGAAAGATTTTACTAAGCTATTGCCCCAACTCCTTCAGAATCAATGTTGCCTTGTATGATAAATAGCCTTTGTTATCTGTTTGGAGTATCAGGTTACCAATTCCAATCCCATTAAGAGCATGAAAGGACTGTGTTGTATTCAGTGACGTTCATTACTCCTGCTGTTCATCTGTGCCAATTCCACTACTTGAAATACATAGCATCAAACGTGCAGCTATTCATTAAAGGTTTCTGTCCTCATTCCCAATGAAACCAGCGCAAAGGCTTTGACTGATGTGGAACGTTGGATGAAACCCAAAGCAAGCGCACACACCACACTGAGGGAAAAATTCTGATGAGTGAGGATGTGTTTAAAAGAGCCACACAATCACTTTCTGATGGGCAATGACAAGGGCATTCCACTACTGCCTTATGTTTTTCTTTCCATGTCAGTTATTCCAAGCAGAAAGGCTAATTAGTATTGTTAGCCATTCCGTTTCAAAGGCACATTTAAGCAACTGGTACGTTGGTTCCCAATATCATCTTTTAGATATTAGTAGCTCTGGCATATTCCTATTTTATTCTCCACAAGGACTTGAACATGCATGGACATCCGAGTTCATTATTTATCCTTTCTTTCATGTATCAGAGAGAAGCAGGATAAGCAGGGACAAATATCTCTAAAGATCTCACAAGTGTACATGCACTGATCCGGAGACCAGGCAAATCTAGTGTAAAACAGATGTGAGGTACTACAAGCATTCTCCCCTCTATTTTCATTGATAATTGCTTTCCTTATTTCCATCTCCACCCCTCCCCTAACACACCACCACACTAATCAGTGTTAGCATTCATCTACTAGAGAACAACTATACATTCACTAACTGCCAAATTACATGCGGCTTTTCTATAGCTTTAATGTAAACAGGAAATACAAGCTGAAATATCTACTTTTCAAAAAGCAACAAAGAACACTTTGCTCTCAATCTCAGTTTATTTAGGAGGTGGTTCCAATCAGTGTAGGCACAGCAGGAATGAGGGGGAGAAGGAAAAGCTGGTGCCATTTGTTGAAGATTCCCAAACCAGCTAGTGACAAGAACAACACACAGACCTGTGACTGCTAAAGACACACTGTCTGCCCACTTTGGCATAAGATGCATAACGTCTGGCTGCCCAGCCGAGCAGAGTTGCAGCCTTTCCTTATTCACACTCACAGAACTGCTGACCGATGATAAAATACAAAGTTTCAGAAGGCTGCTCCAAAAACTCCAAGCCTCCATTGAACGATGGCTTGAAAATGTTGTCAAACACTTCAGGAGTCCAAAAGTCTTCTAGCAAAAAGCTTTCCATTCAGTTGAAACAAGTCACAGATCCCAAGACCAGAAGGAAACTTGCAATAAAGAAAGCACCAACATCACCTCACCATTTTAAAACCTAGAGATGCAGCAAAGTGCATGCTCAAAATACATCAGGTACTGTCACACTAGGGGGAATGAGACACAAGGTTACACCTAATACAGCCTTCAAAGGCAGTAAATGAATTCAAACTGCAACCTCAGCCCCGGAGCAAGGGCAAAAGCTGGATGGAAGTCAGTTACATTACATATGTCTAAAACTTCCCTCCCCTTTCCTCTCAAAGAGGTAGTAAGGCATTAAAACCTGACATCTCAATGCACAAAGAAAAAGCACAACTGCTTACACTGGGAGAAGAACAATCCTCTCAAAAGCAGGAGTATTACTTAACAGTACAAAGGAGCAACACTACAGCAGGACACTGTTTGAGCTTACCTTTAGAGCTGTGCCATTTGCTTGCTGACAAAAAACAACTACTGAAGTATCTCACATTTTTCCCAATACAAGTGTCCTCTTAGTGCATCTGTATGACCACTTCCCACCCATTACAAAGGAAAAGCCTCTTAACTGAAATACATAGTACTGTTGATGCAGTAATAGCCCCAGCCCCTAAAAATGAATGCCAACCCCACAAAGAAAAATGCCAAGGATATTCAAAACTTCATGATCATAGATAGAATCACAGAATAGCTCAGGCTGGAAAATACCTTAAAGATCCTCAAGCCCAAACACAACCTAACCATACTACCCGAATAACAGCCCCTGCTCAATTGTGTCCTCACAGCCCCTCTGGTAAGACT
Organism: Excalfactoria chinensis; assembly: GCF_039878825.1. NCBI lineage: Eukaryota > Metazoa > Chordata > Aves > Galliformes > Phasianidae > Excalfactoria > Excalfactoria chinensis. The sequence continues at coordinate 64,385,472 of NC_092825.1, read as the reverse complement.
CCCCTCAGTTCCACTATCTGAGACTACTGAAAACACCGGGCATGACTTTAAGATCTGGTTAGCAACTACAAGCTGAAATCCATCTTGCACAGTGGACTCCAACATACATAAGAATTTAGGTAAAAATCAATTATAATACTTAGCATTCGGAGCATATTACTGTATCATAATACGCATACCTGTGTACACAATTCATCTTTTCATTACTATTACCTGCTACCATAGGTTGAATTATGGAGTGCTTCCCAAACTCAACCCGACACAGTTCACTATAATTTACTCCAATATTAAGACAGGTGACTTCACCAGTAATGATTTTCAACTAAAACTAATTCAGCAATTAATACTGCTAACTCTGCAAACACCTGCAAATTCTGCTAAATATCCCACACATTTCAGCAACAAAGAACTTGCTAATATAACCTGTATTTACTCATTTAAATTACAGACCTGGTTTGCCACATTCAAAAGGAAACCGCAGAGATGACCTTCCGTCCTCATTACTATTCTTGTGCTAAAGATAGCATAGAGAGTAAAAATAAACAAATCGCAACAGCATTAGGAGTTAGACAATGTCATGTTGAAAGATTCCCTAAACGATGAGCCTTATCCGCTCCTGCCAGCAGGATGGTTAGTGGGGAAGGTGGCATTTAAGTGCTCTCTAGGTGATCTCTTCATAGCAGGCTCCATTTCCAGCTGTAATCACTCTCTGGCCTTCACTGGATGCCTGAACGCTCTGGAATAGCTCCACTAAGTATTTAAGCGGACGGATGGTACAGGTCACTGGAACAAAACTCATTTTTTCTCTTGGCCACGGCTTGCTTTCAGTGCATTCTTTTGAAGTCTGTGCCACTGAGGAATCAACAACAGCTGAGAAACATGTGTTATCATACAACACTGAGCACAGCAGCAATATTGCACAGCAAGACACTTTTGTTCAATAATCCTGGACTATTGGAAAGCATTACAATGTCCTTTGTTGTCTGTAAGCCCTTTCTCCAAGCACGGTAGGAAAGAAAACAGATTCCTCCTCCCTTTAAGTAGTAACTCCAAGTAAAAAGGTAAATGAAGTGGGTTTCTCTCAAGTGCCTCTCAGTTCCAAAGGCTTACAGCACAAATTTCCTCATCTCCTCTCAGATACATTCTCCTATCTCCATATTTAAGTTATCACAAAGACAACTAGATGCTTATTGAGACTGAGCAAAAGTAACAACAAGAGGGGTCCGGCCTACAATCCCTGTGGCAGCTGTGACAAGGAACTGTAAGGTACAGATCAAAACCATCTTCCTTCCTGTGGCAGCACAAGGGCTCCAATCTGAACTTGACGGGTAAGAATTGGGGCAAGCAGAAGTACTGCTCAGCTTGGTACGCACAAGCAACTCTCTCCCCTCCTCATGTTGTATCAGTACAGAGAAAGGTGCCATCCAAACATCACAACAATGGCAGGAGAAAATACTGTGAGTACAGAAAGCAATGTGAGTACGCCGTAATTGGCCAGCAAAACTACTCTTGCTGGAGCTGAGATCAGTATGCACTTTGAAGGATAGAAAGAAATCAAGTATTTGCGAAACTGAATTTGAAGACAGACTGCCTGCCTAGACGGTGACAGAGAGGGGCTCATAGAGGCAGAGGCAAGAAGAAAGAAACTTGTACCTACAGCTGCATAACAGTAAGTTTCTACCGAGAAGTCTCTCATTCACAGCAGAGAAACACTTCCAACAGGATCGAGCCCGTTGTTTACAAAGGCTACAAACCTCAAACGGCACAGGAAGGCGAGCACTGAGATCATAGTATGTCACGTTAGACTGTAAGGTCTTGGCTTGAGAGTTGTAAAATCCAACCTTTCAAGAAAGCCCCAGAAAACCACACAGCATTTACATTTAATTTCAAGATAGAGATCTTAAAGACTTAAGAATCTCAGCAAAGACCTAAAATTAGAAAGAAACAAAAAACCCACGTACTAAGCCAATCTCTTAATTACAGAGCTCAAGACACAGCCAAGAGCTGCACGCATCCCACTGGGGGGGTCCCCGGCCCATTCTCCACCCTGCAATTAAAGCTCATAGGGTTTCTTTTTGGAGAGCCTGAGAAGTAATGAGCAAATTCACACCCCAACAAGGTATCACAGATGAAGCGCGCAACATTCTCGAAGTATACAAGTGATAAATAGAACTCGAGGCTTCAAACTGTGACAGCAATGCAAAAATCTGGTGCGCCGTCATTCAAAATAAATACCGATCAAGAATTCTGCTTTACAGCTTCCTAAGAACAAATATTAGCACAAGAATAACCGCCACCTGAGCAGCATTCCAAATCACAACCAAACAGAGCGATGCATATGGATAAAATTATCCCTAAAAATCACGTGTAAGAATACTTCAGTTATTCAGAAAGCCTCCATGTCCTATAAGGCACAGCTAAGATGTGACAGTAAAGGTCACACTGCCATTCCATGGCAAAGACACAGGAACAGGACCCACGGTGCTTGGCTCTCAGCACAGCTTTACAAGATTCAGACTTCTTGCTAACCATATTTGGTTAATTTATCCCCATCTATTCCCCCCGATTACAAAGTTTCTCATCTCCAGGAAAGAGCAAGAAAAAATAAAAGCAAATCACACAACTGTGGTCAGGTCCCGTTAGGCTTGTGGGGGTGGGAAGGACAGAAGTTACACAAGTGTAAAAAGCAAATCTGAACCTCAGTGCCGTTGTAAAGGGCACACAGCTGAACACTACAGTGACAAGCAGTCATTTCCGCTCCCCCTGAGCCAAAAAGTCATTGGATACACAAGGAATCGCTAACATAAAAATAAATGCTTCCGGTTCAATCCCCAGCCTATTTCATTATCAGCTATAATTAAACAAAGTTCGGAAAGAAACTGTAGCTTCTCCTTTCTTTAAAGGAAGAGAGACAAATAGGGCTTCATCTGCACTTGAACCAGGTAAACCTGTGGCCTTAAGGAACAGAATCTATCAAGAGGTAACAACACAGCCATGAGCCACAGAGCTCCATTCAGACCTAGGGAGCTGACCTCATCTTCCCAAACTACACATTCCCTACGGAACCAACAAGTCAGGCTTCACTTCCACAGTGCCTAACGCACCTGCACCACCACCCAGCCCAATACTTGCGAGCACTAAGCCCCTGCAAGCAGGTGTCTTGGGAAGCACAGCCTTCCCAAGGTGTGCTACAGCACCAACACAGCTCCACTCAGTCCCAAGTAAGGTGTTAACGTGTCAAGCTCTGACACATCCACAGTTTCTGGACGCGAGGGGTGACAGGTGTAATTCCAGAGGGGACGCTGGAACCCATCGCATTCCCTCTGCTCTCATCTCCCGCACCAACGAAGCCCACCAGCAGTGCTGAGCTGCGAGAGCCCAATGCGCTGCTGGCATAAGGATTGCAGCCCCTCACTAAGCACGGACAGGCCACCCCAGCCCAGACGGGTCCCGGATCACCACAGCCGCGCTTCAGGGCTGCAAAGACAACGAAGCAGGATCCATCTTCTACCTTGCAAAGTTCTGCCTCCCGCTGCACTGCTCCTGCCCCAGCTTTTCTCAGCGTCCCCCCAGCTCTCACCCCCCACCAACAGAACGGAACCTCACACGCTCCCGCTGGCTCAGCAGCTTTTCTTTTAATCTTTTGCTCACTGTGGGGAGTGAAAGAAAGGAGGAGAGGTCGGGACGGGAATAAGTGATTAATCACGAAACGAGTCGTCACCGCCTGGAGAGGAAGGGAGGAAGAGATCGAAACCGAACGGTCCACGTCGCAAAAAATCCAGAGAGGAAAGTGAGACCCTCCCGCTGGGGACAGCACGGGAAAGGACGAGAGCTCCCGCAGAAGCAGGGGTGCGAGGAAAGTCGGTGCTCAAGTCTCTTCCCAAGGGCGCAGAAAACAGCCCGTACCTCCCAACGCGGCGCTCGAAGCAAAGCAAAGCCCCAGCGCAGGGCAGAGAACGGACGAGGAGCGAAGGAAAGAACCAAGGGACGGAGGGAGCGTGACGGGAAGGAGGCACGGCACAGCGCGAAGAGCAACCAAAGCGCAGAAAAACCGAGGGGAGCTGGCAACGACAGCGGGAAAGTTGGCGGCAGAGGGGCGGAGAGGGCGGCGGGCTGGGGACCCGCCGAGCCCCGGCACGCAGAGCCCGAGGAGCGGCACGACCAGACTTACCGCTCCGGCGGCCGTCCCGCGGAGGCTGCGGGCAGCGCCAACGGCTCCGGCGGCCGCCGGCTCCGCCTCACGCCTGTGCCCCGCGGGGGGCGGCGCGGCCGGCCCGGGGCGCAGCGCCCGGGGGCCGGGCTGGGCTCGACTTGGCTCCGGCGGCGCCGCTCCTCCCCCGGGCCCGCCGAGCGCGTAGGTGGGCGCGCGGCTGTCCCCCGCGCCGAGAGGCGGCCGCCCCCGCCTCCTTCCTGCCTCTGCCTCGCTCCCCTTCACCGGGAGAGACATGTAACGGAACTGGGACGCCAGCACGGCATTGTGGGAGCTCTTAAAGCCGCAGCCGCCCGCTGCCCCCCGCCGCCGACGCTCCCGGCCCGGGGGCGGGCAGGCAGCCGCAGCCTGTCAGGGAGAGAGGCGCTGCAGCCCCGCCGAACGGCGCGGCCCGGCACGCACAGCACCGGCGCCCGGCACGCTCCGGCTCGGAGGGCAGGCCGAGCTGAGCCCTCGGATGAGGCGTGGACACGGCTCTCCCTCCTTCTCTCTCTTATTTTTCTTTAATCTCCAATATTTTCCTATTGTTTCTGGAAAAAAAAGGAATGCCTTTGTTGCTTATTTTTAACTGAAAGCCGGCAGGCAGTGTTTGCTATTGTTTCTGCCTTGGGCTTTTGATGATGGAAAATTCCCCGGAAAAAATAATAATAATAATAATAAAATAAAATAACAACCCAGAGCAGCGAAGAGTCTTATGCAGGAGGCTATTTTTGGCACCAAGAACTTTTAATCAGTTGTGTGTTTGTACAGCTTGGAATCGGAAGATGCCTGTTTCTAAGACAAAAAGGAAACAAAATGATTCACAAGCGTTTTCTACTGTCTGCGTGCGCTTGTACAGGGCCTGGTGGTGCCTCCCCAGCAGCAGTGCTGCCCGGCTTTGGCCAGGGCCAGGCCTTTGCCCTATCAACCCTATGGCACATCAGGCTGATGGTTTGCAATGGAATCTCTCGGAACTCTTTCAGCTGTTTCGATTACCGCTATCTTAGTGATGGTTGTCCACACGTGGATCTTGGGTTATGATCACAACTTTATACTGCTGAGCATATTTGTTGTAAGCATGCCTGGCAAGACAAAAAGTTCCTGCTGAGAAAGTTTTCGGGGCACAGAAGGATGTAACTTCTATGCCTGACATGCCTCTGAGCCTTCTTCTGCTATCTTAGACAGCAGGAGCTGCCAGCTGGTTTTTGTAGAAGGCCATAGGCACGTGTAATGAGGTATGAGTAAGAGGAAATAGCAGAAATAAGGTGAATCAGTCCAGGCGCTGGTGGTCTGCATGGTCAGCTGCGTACTCACCTTGAAACATAGAATATCCCAAGTGTGAAGGGACCCACAAAGGTCACTCAGTCCAACTCTTCACTTGACACGGGACCACACAAACATCAAACCCTGTGGCTGAAAGCAGTGTCCAAACACACCTTGAACTCCAGCACTTGTGGCCATGCCCACTGCCCTGTGCAGCCCTCTGTGGTGCAGACCCTGTCCCTCACCCTCAGCTGCCCCTCCCCTGGCACAGCTCCATGCGGTTCCCTCTGGCCCTGTTGCTGTCCCCCAAAAGAAGAAGGCAGCACTGAAAATGCATCAACCTTATGAAACAGGGAAAATGTGACCTGGCAGGGATGCCTCCAGCAATGGCCTGGGTGACCAGCTTTCCTGCAGTCTACAAGATTAGTTTGCACTAAGCATTTCTAGCCATTACTTTCAAGGGTATTAATAAAGATTGTTGCCAGATAATTTACTAGCAGGAAAAAGGGCTGCATTTTCCAGACAGACTGCTTGTTGCAAATGTTTAGCCAAATATTCCTGTAAAGCTCCTGAGAAGTGTTGTGCTCATAATACTGCCACTTCCTTTCTTTTCTTTAAGCGAGTAAACACAATAGAAGCTGTAAAACTCCTGTAAGATCCTTTCTCAAAATCCAGCCTCCTCGGGAGCTCTTATGAAGGAAGGATAGGGATCTGAGAAACCAATTATTGTTGGAAGGAAAAGAAGCCTTTATCAAGAAGTTAATGGTTTACTGAAAACAAGTACCTGATAAGTCATTGGGACTGTATTGTTTACCACTCCAGGTGTTCGCAGAACATCAAACACCCAATTTTATATTGAGAGGGAGCTTTCTGATCAGCTTCTCAACACTTCGGTTTTCATTCACTTGCTATCTTATCTTGTCAGGAAGTCTGAATTTAAGGGAGAATATCACCCTGCTATAGAGGATGATTAAGAGGCTTTTGGTGAAGGTGTTCGGAGCATATATAAAGAGGTATAAAAAATGTTTATGCTTGGTATTGGCTGGGTGTTTCACTTGATGGTTTTGGCAGTTTTCGTAGCTAGAAAGAGCGCTGACATTTCAAATACTCTGATGTCTTCATTTCCCTCTTTCCCTCATGTAATTTAGGTTTTAAAGGCACTAAAGATAACACATTTCTGCTTCTTCAAAATAGTGTACATGAAATTTTCAAGGCACTTTATGCACAGGTTGCTGAACCAGTATGTCCAGGGAGGACATCAAATACAATTTCATGAGTGATTTTTCACATTAAAAATTGAACTCTTTGGAAAGGTGAGGTGGTGTAAAAATAGAGCAGCTTGGCTGTATGGTTGGGATTGTGTAAACATGTAGCATTTGATCAAGGCCAGCTCCAATGCTGAAGATGGCAATGGCCATTAAAAAGGAAAAAAAGGGTGGTGGGGGGGAGCGGGAATTGGCCTCAAATCCAGCCATAAAACAAGGCTGGACTGTATAAATTCCTTCACCGTGTAACATAGCAGCCTGGCTGCTCTCTGAGCCACATTGAAAGCCTTTTCCCCTAGAAATTGTGTGAGGAAGATATGATAGAGGGATGCTAAACTAAACTGTCTGAGGGCAAGGCTTTGTGCTGTTGTAGGATGTCTCCTCTGGGACAGGTTGTTCCTGGGACCCAGCGCCTTCCCCAGTTGCTTCCTAACTTAATTACATTATATATAATCCTCAGTAAGCTGTGTTTTATTCACCTTGAGTCACTCCTTCCTTTGTATGTGGCTGGAGAAGGGTATGGGCTCTTAATCCAGTAAAACAATCAGTCACATCCTTACCTTTCTGTGGAAATGCCATGGACCTAGCCAGAGATGTTTCTTTTTATGATCTCAATCACTGATTGGTGTATTTGGAGGCAGATTCCTCATACAGATCCTACCACCTGTTAACTGAAGAGTAATGAAAGTATCCTGGGCATGTAGGAAAAGGCACTCTCAGTGCTGGCACCGAGTGTCACACACCAAACTCCTTGTCCTACACAGAGTCTTGTGCACACACAGAGTCTTGCACATATGTTCTCAATGATGACAAAAGGGAGAAAATAGGCCCACATGCTTTTTGGTTATGTAAGCTTTCCAAGAATTACGTCTTCTTGACCAAAACCAGGAAGAGAATGTTCCTGAGGTTCCTTAATTTCCTCCTCTTCTTGATCTGATCTTCTGTTAGCACTGCCCTTTCCACTGTCATTTCACCTTGAGAAATCCAGTTTCTCATCGGGCTCTTTAAATTTAATCCTGAGTATAAATCAAGCTCACTCTGAACAGAAACAGCTCTGTATGAGCAGCTACAAGCAATCAGCACAGCTTTCAGTACCACATACTTGCAGTAAACTCCTCGTGGCCAGAATAAAACAACTCTGTCTCTGCAAATGCTTTCTTGAGAAGAAATAAAGTAGGTCTGGATTCAGCAAACTATTTAACTGTGTCCATATATTTAAGGATGTGAATGCTCTCAATGGGACTGCTTGCATGATCAAAGCTAGGCATGCACCTAAGTATTTTGTTGAATTGGTTCCATAGCAAATAAATCTGAAATGATACTCAACAAGCAGAAAAACAAGCTAATTTGGGGGAGTGGGGTTAATTTATGTCCTGCAGTGTATTTGCTTTCCTTTAAAATGAACATTTCAAGAGGCTTTTTTTTTTCTTTTTCTTTGTTAAGATAAATCTGCTGTCTGAAATTCAGGGGAAGCAAACAGTCATCAAATTAGAATTTAGGTTAAGTGCATTCTTCAAACTCTTTCTTATTACTTCTGTTATTCTCTTCAGTTAGTACTTATTTCTTGGAGCCTGAAGAGCAATAAGTCCTCATTTCTCCTCCAGGTTTCTGGATCCTGTTATTGGCTGTTTGTAGAGTATCGGTGACATTCTGTGTTAGAAATAAATGAAAAAGCTTGAAATCCAAAAGTCTGATATTCCAAGATGCAAAATATATTCAGTTTTCACTTTATATGGTAGATTTTGAATGCTTTGAGAGACTTGTAGGTTTCAAGACTCAATGCTATATAATAAATCCGTATCAGTTCAAACAAAATGAGAAAATCCAGACCAAATTCCTCTCTCCGGACCTGGCCACATATGTTAACTCACATGAATTGGGGAACTAGCCTTGAGTAAATAAGTAGAGCAATCTTACATTCTTGTTTTTGCTGTCATTAGCAGCAGCAACTAGATAGCAGTAACTATCTAGTATCTCTCCCAGGTAATGGTTCATCTAAGCACAGTGCAAATGTATTTGGGGATAGTCTTAAAAAGTTGGTATCCAGTGGTAGAATATGGAGTACTTCAGGAGTGAATGACAGTGAGTTACATCCTATGCAAAAATATAGAAGGAACTTCTTAAAGATGGGCGTTAAAAGAGCAGCAGCATGCTTGAAAGGGAAGAATTCACGCAGAAAACCATTAAAGATGAGGGTTTTGAGCCTATTGTCTATCCTGGAATAGATGATGTAAGTTATCCTTTGGTGTATCCTATCAGCAATGAAAACGTTCTGCCTTCATCAGAAGCACATATGCCTCCTGCTTCCTCCACCCTGGAAAAGCCAAGTAAAACCTTTGTACAATTCCTTCCAACTTCCCTGCAGTCACTCTGTGTTTGCAATTGGTGTCTCCTTCAGAGAAGTGCAAAAGCATCGCACGACTTTCTTCACCCTCAATAGTTACAGGTCCATCAGTCAAGATGCCCTGGAGGCATTCAAGGCCAGGCTGGATGTGGCTCTGGGCAGCCTGGTCTGCTGGTTGGCGACCCTGCACATAGCAGGGGGGATTGAAACTACATGATCATTGTGGTCCTTTTCAACCCAGGCCATTCTATGATTCTGTGATTCTGTGATTCTATGATTCTATGATATACATTATTCTGATTAATGCACAGGAAAGGTAGTTCTTGTTCTATCTGTCATTAATCAATGAACAACTTTTTATTCTCTGTTTTTCCATGATTTATATGCTATCATTTTCCTCCTTCAGAGAGGGCTTATGAAGCTCCATTCAATACAGTTGGAGGACTATGATGAAATCTATGGTGTACGTATGTGAGCAAGTGAAACGTTGGAAATGGCGGGCCCCACCCCTATGCATTAGCTGTAAGATTATAAGGGCTGGATGAATACTTGTGAATCAGGTTTTACAGTTTCCCCTGGCCTGTTTAAATCAATCTGGCGTGGTCAGCAGCAAACCATAAATTTCAAAGCATTTTCCTTAAAGTTCTGTCTTTGGTAGATCACTGCACAAGAATCTCAGCTTTCTCTAGGGGAGGCGAGGGGGGAAGGTTTGTAGTTGTCATGGTTACAAAGAAACACAAGAAAGGCCTGAACCTTGACAGTTCCAAAACCAAAATGCAAATAAGAAATCTAAATGTCATGTGACTCAGAGGGAGGAATAATCTATATTAGCCTTCAGATACTTAGTTTTAATTCGAATCACAAAGAAACACTTTGACTATTAAGTTTTATGCAAGTATTTTGCATGGTCTTTTTTTCTCCAAATCCTGGAAAGAGGGCGTCAGTATAAATCTCAAGCACTGTAGAAGGCTGAAAATGGATTGCTGTAGCTGTGATAAAGTGTGGGCAGATATCAGCTAAAACAAATAAACATCTCTGTGGGAACTCCCATCAATCTTCCCTAGAGAAGCTGAATGGTGGCAGTAACACAACTCAAAGGACCGAGGAAACATCTGAAGATCAAGCTACCTAAAACTATTCTTCTGTTGAAGATCTGGTTTAGGATAGGAAAAAACCTCTCACTTGAAAGGAAAAAATGACAAGAAAAACAGTTGTTGTTTTCAAGTAGAAGTAAGGAAAAGATTTTAAGTTGGAAATACACAGTTCCAGGAGGTATGATATTTAACGTAGGATTTTATTTGCCTGATGCCTGAAACTCCGTGCCATTCTCTGTCAGGAAGATTCAGACAAGAATATTCTTTTGTAAAATGCAGAAACATTGTGAAATCTTTGAACTCAGCCCTGGTGAGGCCGCATCTCAAGTACCATGTTCAGTTTTGGGCTCCTCACTACAAGGAAGGCATTGAGGCCCAGGAACGTGTCCACAGAAGGACAACACGTTGGTGAGGGGTCTGGAGCACAAATCTTATGAGGAGCAGCTGAGGGAGATGGGATTGTTTAACCTGGAGGAGGCTCAGGGGAGGCCTCATCACACTCTACAGCTTCCTGAAGTGAGGTTGTGATGAGGAGGGGCTTGGCCTCTTCTCCCAGGCAACAAACAGGACCTGAGGAAATGGCCGCAAGTTGTACCAGAAGAGGTTTAGATGAGACATAAGAAAGAACTTTTCCTCTCAGAGAATGTTCAGGCACTGGAATGGTTGCCCAGGGAGGTGGTGGAGTTGCCATCCCTGGCAGTGTTCAAGAGGCCTCTAGATGAGAAGCTACAAGATATGGTTTAGTGGTTTGCTGTACCTACGGTAATAGGAGGACAGTTGGACTAGATGATCTTGTAGGTCCTTTCCAACCTTGTGATTCTATGATTCTATGATCTTTGTGATTCCAGCAATGTTTCCATGCTCTGATTTGTTGGCTTTCTTTTTCTTTTTTTTCTTTTTTTTCCAGCAACATGTTTTTTGCCATAGCAGAAGCTCCTACCTCAAGGTGTGACACAAAAATTTAAGACAGTAAGGTGTCCCTCCATAAAGCTCATAAGCCATCAATATTTGAAGGGCCTATCATGGTACTGATGCACATGATTTATTACGATTATCATTTCCAGTGCCACATATTGTTTTCATGAGCAATATATTTAATCACCTTCAGTTTATAAATCAGTTTCTCATTCATCTGTAAAACTAACAAAAGTGCACTGAAGTGCATACCTACTATTTTATTATCCACATATTTCTATCATCCCTTTCATATTTTGCCCTTGCTGATAACTTCTAAAAGCTCAATTTCTTCCTACTGTACAGTACTTCATCTCCATTAAAAATGGCGGGATGGTGGGGATTACCTGTCCCCCGAAGCATCAGAATTGAGTCTAATATATTTTAAAATACAGTGAGTGTAGTATTTCAAAAACGCTTCAGTAATTCCAGAGCTTAAGACCCATTTTCATAAGTAAGCCAGGGCCAGATTACCAAAGTTTCTGGAAAATGCAAATAGATGCCTGGAGGGCTTTCAAACACACATCAAAATGGATTTGGGGGGGGGGGGGGGAAGGTTAAAAACAAAGCAAAACAGAGCAAAAAGACAGAATATATTGCTGTTGCTGAGGTTTCCATATGAAGAAGTTTGCATGGGAAAAAATATATATGTATTTTAGTTCACATAGATTTTTGGAAAAGCTTGGAAATAAGCACCCTACAACAGATATGTAGGTGTTCTAAGTCCTTCTAAAAGCCTGTCACTGCAAAAGAAACTGCATTTAACAGGAATTCGGTAGGTTAATTCCTTTGTTTTCTAAAGACTTTTCTCACTCTCATTCCTTACTTTTGTGGTCCATCATCTGGGAAATGTGAAAGGGCAAGATACCTGCTGTCAGCAAAGAACCATTTCCCAATCCTTTGGACTTGAGCACACCAACCTTCCCCTGAGAGAAACAAACTGGACGACTCTTTTAGGATAATTGGGCAGCTTGATGCCTTACAAGCTGCTGGAAATCAGAGCTGTGAAAAGCCCTTTCCCAGCTCTACCTGTAGCTGCCTCTTATTGAGCACTTTCTTTTTGAAAGGTTTCATTATTTATTTTTTTTACTACTTCACACACATGTAATTGAATAAAAAAGCAGAGTAAAAAACAACAACAACAACAACAAAACCCCAGGTTTGTGAGAAAATTTCAGATATGTGCATTATAAATTGTTGTTATTGGGATGAAAGTTGCCTTCATGCTGCTTTTCTTGTCTTCTCTCCTTTTTTTACAGTATCTTTTCAACTCCAAATTCTTCAAAAGAGGTGAGTGCTTGTGTGATGCTCCCTCCACTATCATACATATCATACAAACCTATACACATCCTCACTGAGTTAGGATTTTCTAAGTTGAACTTTTAAGGGCTTGTATCTTGGTTTCTTGCATTTCTTGAAAGTACCTACTTAACTGGGTTCACATCTGAGACTGGATGTGGCTCTGGGCAGCCCTGTCTGGTCACTGGCAACCCTACCCATGGCAGGGGGGTTGAAACTAGGTGATCTTTGAGGGCCTTTTTGACCCAGGCCATTCTATGTTTCTATGATTCTATGATACTGGTGTAACATCTAACTCCCATTTAATAATTGTTTTGTTTCCAAGGTGGGAAGTCTTCACTATGGGTTCACACCTTGTCTTTTTCGACTCCTAAATCACACAGATTTGTAGTGAAGCACTGTGACTCCTTGTTATCCTCAGGACACCATACTGTGGGAACAGCAATGGGTCTGATCAGCCACTCAGTTGCTTGTGAAGTTTCAGCATAGGAGAGAGGTTGTGCCAGGTCTGGGTGCTTCCCTACACTGTCACCTAGGGGCTCCAATGGCAGGTTTCCCTGTGGGAACCTCTCTTGCAGAGGCTGACTGGGTGTCCTGATCCAGCTGCCACATTGTTCTTTCACATAATCTACATCTGGGCTCATGTTTCCTGGCACAGCAGAGAATGGAGAACTCTACTGATAGCTATCAAATGGGCTGTCAGGGATAAGGAAGCCTAAATCAGTTTTAGCAACTTTAACTTAGCAGACCTAATGGTCTTGGAGACTTTAAATGAAATCAGGCCTTTATACTGCTCTGAGGTTACCAATAGTTTTATGAATGGATGGGAAAAGAGCACAGGGCTGGGTTTCTCAAAGAACAAGTGTTTGAAGGCATCATTGAACATTGTTTAAAAACCACTCCGCTCATCAGCAACAGTTGGGAAGCCAGGCTGGAGGCTTTGAAATTACATGTTTTCACTGCTGTGCAGCTCTGAGCTGCTCAATAATCAGAGGAACCCTGCAGCCAAAGCTACAGTTCTAGACACAACCCAAAGACAATGTCCAACACAGCTGTGCTCTGCTGTAAAGAAGTGCCTCTCTAGAAGCATCTGGACACCTCTTTCCTCAGGTTATTCTCTGTGCAGCCAGCACTCAGTCCCATGAGAGCATGAGAAAGATGTATCCTGATGCAAGGAAGAAAACCTCACCCAGGCTAGCTGAAGGGTAGGGTATGACCATACCGTTCTTGCCTGTGTAACTGAAGCACAGTCAAGAACTACCTACCCAAGCTATTACAGAATAGCTGTTACAGCTGTTAATGGTGGTGTTGTGAGGTCAGATCTAGGCTGATGAGCGCAAGCTATTTCACCTTTCTGGGAAATAAGCTGAACACAATGTACCCCTTTCTATACCAGGGAAGTGTTTCAGTGCAGTTATTTGAAACTGAAACTCTGCTTCCGAATAGGAAGCCCATTGTGGCCAAGCCAGTTCCCCTGTTGTGGCTCCACAAAGCCACATCATTTCCTGACTGTGAAGGAGCTTGGGAGCTGCACAGACCAACTCAGAAGGGGATTGCTGCTACTTATGTCCTGCTATGGGGTAGTTACCTAAAACACCAGCCTGCTGTCTGTTTGCAGTAAGAGTAAGGTGATGTAACATGAGGGCACGTGCCATCTTCTCTTGGCAATAACACTTAAAAAAATCTCAGATTGATTTTTATTTATTTACTTTTTTCTCCAAGAGAAATTGTCATACTCCTACATGAAAATGTAGCTAGAAAAGCTCTGATGATAATGTTAATGCATATAATTAAAACTTCTGGAGAAGATTAGTTTTAATTTTGGGTCCAGGGCGGTATTCTCAGAAGGTATATATCAGGATGAATCATAGAATCATAGAATGGCCTGGGTTGAAAAGGACCACAATGATCATCCAGTTTCAACCCCCCTACTATATGCAGGGTCACCAACCAGCAGACCAGGCTGCCCAGAGCCACATCCAGCCTGGCCTTGAATGCCTCCAGGGATGGGGCATCCACAACTTCTCTGGGCAACCTGTTCCAGTGCGTCACCACCCTCTGTGTGAAAAACTTCCTCCAAATATCTAATTAGAGACTGGATGAGGATTTAGTCTCTAATATTCTGCACTGAGGAAAAAAAAATGAGCACTGCTTCTGCTTCTGCTTATTATTATTATTATTATTATTATTATTATTATTATTATTATTATTATTATTATTATTATTTTCTACCATTCCATATAGCTTTAAGCACAACTCTCCAGTGGACAGAATGATGAATATTCCAATGTCCTGAACATGATGGATTTTGATTTCTTATGAAAGCAAACAGAGGAATAGGAAAAAATAATAGTTTCAGAGAGAATGGCTCTGTTTGTTTTTTTAAGTACTTACATTAGCCTGGCAGTTTGTTAATTAACTGAATTTCCTTGATTATTGATATACCTTCTTTATTATACCTTTGATGTCAGACAGCCCACCAGTGTAGTTCAAGATAGGATGAATGATGTGCAAAAGCAGAAAAAGAGCTGAAATCCTAAATGGAAGGAAGAAAATTAGTGTTAAGTATGGGTGGTCAAAAAATGGGAAAACAGTTGTGTTTAAGTAATGCTGTTTTTCTAAATAACTCATCTGTAAAATGAATTTGTTATGTGCCATGGTAGAAAGTCTAGGTAGAAATTTCTGTCATAAAAACATCCATGTCACTTGAGCACTGAAATTTTCTACTGAAATATAAACACAGGAGATGTAAGTAATGCAAGTACAGCCCTCTGAAATTGACTGGATCAATACTGCATGTATTCTCCTTTCCTGCAAAATCAGAGCTCAAAGCTGCTTTCGAGTATCTGGTGAGTAAATAAAGGTGATCTGTGTGCCAAGCAGGAAAGCAGTAAACACACAATAAATTGATTTAGGCCAATTTTTATTCTTTCAAGCAATTGCAAGTAACCTCTAACCTCTGGTTTTATGACCTGTTCCCGTCTTCTGCTGTTTGTTTACTTTTTCATGTCTGTTAATTAGTGTCATGCTTAAATATAAAGATGGAGTGATCCTTTGTGCTTGGTAGCTTTAAATTGCTTTTCTATGACTGTAGCTACAGATGGCAGAGTTATAATGACCATAATTCTAAGAAAAGTGGAAAAAATCGAAGTTCTTCAATAAGACTGACATACTTTTAGGTGTAGCAGGAAAGGGTTTCTCAACTAATTAGCTGTCCTTTCCGCCAAGGAAAGAAAGAAACAAAGAGTCAATCTGTTTTAAGATAATCATTCTGTTTATCTGTGCGGTTCAAACGCTGCTCACAAAGCAGCAAAGTCCTTTGCACTTAGACAATGAAGTTCATCCAAGTGCTGTACAGGTGCTGTACAGATCTCCTAAGATTTGGTAGGGGCTCTTTACACAGATTCAGGTGGGAAATAGTTTCCCAAATGGCCCACTGGATATTTCAGAAATGTCAGTCCTTTTCTTCCAGAGTTTAGGGAAAGGGTAACATTTGAATAGTAGGGTGTGCATCTTACTCCTCTGAAAAGGGTGGGAGAAATGCAGATAAGAACTCCACATCCTCCTTGTTTCAGAGCAGAGAACTCACCTGAGTAGTTTTTTGCCTCTGACTATTCCTGTCTTCAGGAGTGCTGCTAATTCCCTCACCTCAGCCTAGCTCCACTTCCTTGCCAAGCAGACTGACTGATCTGCTTCAGTGAGTGGGACACATGGATGACAAAGGAGTCAATGATCCTTTTCTGAGCTTTGATGAGAAAGGACAGTTCATCTTTCATCTGAATCCCCCAGTATCTTGGAATCTCTAGAGTTCTCTGATTTTAAACATACCACACCTGAAGAACACTCCTGACAGATGTAACGTCAAAATATACGTTTTTAGATTCACTAATAGACATTTGCTAACATTTCCTCCCCACCATGTTTTCCCTACTTATCAGTAACTTGCTGTCTCTGTTGATAGGAGCTGGGGGTCTCAGAATCACAGAATGGCCTGAGTTGGAAGGGACATGAAGGATCATGAATGTCCAAGCCCCCTGCTACAGGCAGGGACACCAACTTCCACATTTAATACTAGATCAGGCTGCCCAGGGCCCCATCCAATACAGCCTTGAACAAGACCTCCTCCATTTTAGCTTCCCTCCCACAGGCTAGAAGCACTTTGGGCAGGAAGGAATAGTTCCCGTAGGCTGTAAAAGGAAACAAGAATAACAGGGCCTTGTTACTTCCAACACATAAAGCGGGACAATCTGACTGTAAGGAAATTTGCTTAGACAGTTTTGTTTCTTAGTAGCGAGAGGGTTACAAAGATTATCTTGTTAGTTATTCGCCCGTTATGGCCTGCTGTGAAACTATTTTTGTCTTCTGAAGGCTTTTATTTTTTTCCCACCCAAAGGCAATCTTCCTAAAACAATATTCCCAAGCCTGTTTCACACCAGAGTTTTTGGGAAAAATTGGCCAAGTCGTACACCTATTTATGCTTAGCACTGTGTGAATGTTTCCTCTTTCACAAGCTGTGCCAAAGAGATTCATCCTGAAAACAACAAAGATCTGAATACTTCAGGGACAAATTATGGTAGTTTTCTCTCTTCCAGTGTTCAGTGTTTTGTAAACTTCAAAGGAGCAATAACCTCGAAAGAGATTAGAAAACACTGCTTTGAAATATCAATGCTTTATTTCAGAGATGCCACAATGAAACATCTGCAGTGGTTTGGGTTGGGGTTTTGTTTGTTTGTTTGTTTGCTTGGTTGGTTGGTTGGTTTTAACCTTCTTTTCATTATTTCTGTTTGTGGGGGTTTTGTTTTGTTTTGTTTCTTTTGAGCACAAACAGTTTGTACTCAAAAGCCCTGGTTTTCTTGGGACTCACTTTGCATCTCTTCCTTGAAAAAGAAGAGCGTAGTAAAGAGCTCTCAGAAGAGCCTTCCTTCATGGTGCAGTAATGTGTTCCTCGCTGAAAAAAAGGCGAGGCTGCATATTTGAGCAAATATTCCCTTTTAATTTGTTTTCTCACAATCAGTGTTTGCTTTCCAAGTGGGTGAAAGAGTGCTGCTATCGATCATACCCTGGGAGCAGCCTGTGGGACAAAGGAGCCTTAGGACAGCACTGGTGGACATGTGAGGCCTTGGTAGGTGCCACGGGCTTCCCTCTGTGTCATAGCCCCGTGGAGCAACAGCAAGCAGCCCATCCAAAGCACACATCAGAATCAACAACTTTGCCTGGCATGGCCTGGGGAGTCCCAAAACAGGAGGGAAGCCAAGGAGCTACGTTGGAAGTGCGTGGGAGATGAGCCAAGGGGCTGAAAGTAGTTGCCAGTTCTAGGAATCCTGTGTAGACAAGGGAGACTTGATGGTCATCCTTATCTGAGGGCTAAGATGGTGTACACTTACCACACTCAGCCTTCAGGAAACGATGGGGCAAATTTCACCTTCTCTGCTATTTCTTTAAGGATTGACTGTAGTTTCAGAGTACACAGTGGTACAGTTTGTTACATGGTGGGCAAATACTAGGCACCTGGGGTGTCAAGGAGGTGTTTTTCACTCAGTACCATGAAAACTGGCAACTCGTAGAGTGTAAGAAAAATCCTGTGCTTTCTGCTGAGTTAATTTTTTCATTTCCACCTTCTTAATTCATAAAGACAGAGAAACCTCCCAGACCAGCATTAGTCTTCAAAACCTTGCCGAGAAAACATATCTTCTCCTCTGATAGTGGCCAAGTCTTCTGTTATATCTGCCACCCTTCATATCTGCCTCGTGCATGCACCCTTTGCGACCCTGCCTCCACGTAACTTGAGGAAATCTCCCCGTGTCATGAATATGACACAGGAAACTAGCATGAGTGTCAGACAGCTCTGGGCAAATGATTTCTGACTACAGTCCCCAAAGAAACCTCTACACATCTGTAACATATTTATGGCTCTGCTTACTCATGATTTCTCCTCCCTGTGGTCCTTTTTAATGAAGGGTATGAAAAACTAAACTCTTTCATAGATCCCAGTAAACCAAGCAGACCTCCTAACAGATGAACAGTGTGTTCCTTGAACGCCATTATACCTGTTACTGGTTGACAAATTTACATCCATATGTGTAATGGAATCTGTTACAAGTTTTTCTGCAACCCGTAACACACTAAGGCCAAACTCTGCCAGGAGCGGGACTCATGTGAGTCCCATGCTATGACCGAGGGCAGTTTTATGGCCCTTAAATGGGGAGCACTGTTTGTGTAGCAGTAAGAATAACTATGTGAATGTGGAGTGCATAACTCCAAAATTGCACTTTTTAAACTATGTAGCAGCAAAATAGCCCAGAGAGAATACATGAACCTGAGCGCCCTTTCTGGTGTATGAGGCGATGAAAAGGGAAGGTTGGAGCTCTTGTTCTGTATACTGTGCCTTTAAGAAAAGTAAATCTCCTGTAAGCTGGAGGCAGATCATTCAGTCATTTCAAGGAAGATATTACTGTTACACACTCTGCAATTTGCATAAGACATATCTCGGGTTAAATTCTTTAAAAAGGATACCATCAGTTTCAAACATTACATTTTCCTGGGTCATTAAGGTTAGGCACATACTGATTTATTAACAGGTAATGTATTATACCTGGGAAGAGATAATATCTGCCAGAAATTCCAGGGAGGCTTTGGAGGTCTTGCTGTGATGCGTCAAACTGATAACAGCATACAGTAAGACAGCTGCATTATCAGAGCTGCCTATGCACAAAGGCAAGGGGTGCAGTGCAGTGGCAATAATCGTTTGGGAAAGCAGCATGGAAAGACACAGCAGTGAAGACTACTCAGAAAAACAGAACAAATCAAACCTTATTTACCAGCTAGCATTGCAACAGATCACAGAAGTGCCTGCTAACTTCACTAAGCGTGTACAAGGTACTGTCTAATCACAGGCAAATAGAAAGCTCCTACACAGAACAGCTTTCACAGTGTGCAAAAAGCCAATGCAGATGCTCCAACAATTAACTAGCACAGGAGAGATCTGTGGAAAGCTTGTGATGCAAATAACCCTTTCCTAAGCTATCTCTCAGTAGATCTTTGCAGTTGAAATGATGCTGTGGTAATACTAGCTTGTCCAGATCATAGTAACTCACTCCAGTGGTGGAGGGAGTGTGGCAGTGTCCCCAGTCTGTGTGAAAAACAAAAGCAGCAATTTCAGCAGTCAAACCTGAAGGCTACACAAACCGCACCAGCAGGGAGATGAACTACTGAGCCTAATAACTTGGCTGGGGAGTGAGCTGCTTCAGTGTAATGAGCCTTGGAGGGCCAACACACTGGCAAGCAGCCACGTCAGCAAAGCAGCATGGTGCCAGAGGCAGGCTGGAGGAAGGATGTTCTAGCCTATATGGATGCCTGGGGTCATCCCTGCAGGTCCACTGCTTCAGCCAGGTGATTCTAGGTAGGAATACCAGAAAGGAAAGATGGCCGCAGCCCCACTGCTGTAAGGGTTGGAGGTAAAAGCACTGTAGTTATCCCACAGCTCTCAGAGCTTTTAAGTAGAAAGAAGGTAGAAGAATAAATCCCTGTCCAAATCAATGCTGAATTGCAGAGGTTGCTGCACAAGGTGTGAAGGGCCTGGATAAAGATAAAGATGACAGAAAATCTATGTCTAAGAATAAGAAGGAAAGAGCAATGTCTGGTGATAGCAGGCAGCAGCGTGACACAGTCTGGAAGCTGTCTGGGGCTTGCTCCTGGCAGCTGTGCTAGCCTGGCTGTGGTTTCCCTTCTGGACAGGTAGTCTGTACAGTGACTTCTCTTATGTGAATGCCAAACTAGGTGAGAGGGAAAAGGTGTATGAAGAAAACTTGCTTTATGTTGAAATTAGTTAGTTAGTTAGTTGCTGCAGTTCTAAGCAAGTCCTAAGAATATTAAAATAACACCTGTAAAGTTCAGCACTAATCATCCAGCTGGATACCCACCATTTCAAGAGTACAACTCATCTCCAGATATTTAGCTTCTAATAGGCACCATCAACACAAGCCTTTTCCCCAAACTTCTCTTCCCTTAATCCCCTTTAAAGGTTTGGGAAGCTCTGATGTTATCTACTTCTCCTGAACCCATAGGGAACCATCACTGCATGCAGAATGACATGAAGTAGGAAACATGCTTTTTTCCTGCAAAATAGACTCTAGGTTCCATCAATCCACACCACGAGTAACAATCTTTGCAACATAGTCTTGGAGCAGGAAGAGCAGCAAGGATGGATTCAGGCAGCTAGTGAGTTGAGTCCCAGGGACTGACCTTGACTCAGAGTTTGAGCAACATTATCCTTCCTTTGGATGGTTCTCTGAAAGGATTGATTTGGCCTTAGGCATAGGAACTGGAGAGAAACATTAGGAAATCATATGTAGTTGGGAATTGCTTGCTTTCATTTTGCACGATATAGTATTTTTATTTGTTTGTTCTTTCAACTACAAGCCTAATTGTTCCACATGCTCATCTCCTGGTATTTGGTGACTTTTAACGTGAGAAAGACACATGAGAAAAATTAATTCTCATAGTTTTTGACTTGTAAAACAATTTCAGAATGGTTTTTAGTATCACTGCCAAGAAATCGTGAGACTTTTGGAGCTAAAATCTTCAACTTCATCCCCTTCTTTAGTTTTCCCATCTGTGAATTACTGTATTTCTTCCAGCAGAGGTTTATAAACATCCAAGCAAAAAGGTCTTGGAGAAGCACACTGTGATACAACTGCTAATCATTACTATTCTTCTATTATATTTCATGACGTAAGAAAGTTCTCACCAGATGCCTTAAAATCTGAGGAAATGTCTGCAAGGCATCTTTGTGGTAACACATGGGTGCAGATTCCATTCATCATTTACTTGACAGTTTAACTAACTACTCCCAAGCCAAAATGATCACTAAAATCCCTTTTCAGAACTATTAGCTGAGGAAAAGGAGCAAGCCACTAAAAGCTCAGGCAGCCTCCGTAATTGAAAATGCCAAGACTCATGGAATATTAGGAAGGGGTCTGCAGAAGGTAATAAAAAAATGCTAGCTTGCTATGCATGGGCTTAACTTCTACATGCAGGGATTTACACCTCTGCTGGAAAAAAAAAGAAAAAAAAATTAAAACAAACAAAACCCAACAAGCTCTGCATATTATATACAGTTGAAACCACTCATCCAGAAATTCTGGTTTGAACTTTCCAAAGCACCCATGGGATTTAGAACAAATCCCAGTTAACCTCAGTAGAACTGGGGCCCCCACATTGCTTAAACAGTTCAAAGTTCAACTCAGAATCTCCTGAAACATATTTTGCAACCTTTTACAATTTGCAGCACCTTAAAGCATTTTCCAGTGGAAGTGTCAGTTCCTGCATAGTGATTTAATGCTAAAGAAAATAGGTTTGCTTTTCTTAGTTACCCTCTGCAGACCCTTTAAATATACACCAAACACACAGATTGCGGGTTAAAAACTGTAACTTTGGCACAACATACAATATTTATTGTTTTCTAAAGTCCTTTATGCTAGCATTGCTCAAACACTATACAATAGGCAGCATCTAGTCCTTATAGTCAGAAAAAGCTGAAGACAGTTTAGTATTTAAACACTGTATTTAAAGCCAATTTCATGATTATTAAGCTCTAGATTACAATTTTTGAATGTTTTATATTGGTAATAGTGCATTCCTGATTTTTTTTTTTTTTCTGATATACACACTCTATGTTGGTCCTCTATGCACCATATACTCAATATTAGAAAAAAAGTATAGAAAATCATAAAGTGATAAAATCATTAAGTTTGGGAAAGACCTCTAGGATCATCTCCTCCACCCATCAGTGCATCACCACCACGCCCTTTGTCTCTCAGTGCCACATCTACACATTCTTGAAGACCTCCTGAGACAGTGACTCCATCACTTCCCTGGGTTTGACTACTCTTTCTGAGAATAATTTCTCCTAATATCCAACTCGAACCTCTCCTGACATAACTCAAGGCCATTACCTCTCATCCTATTGCCCTACTCCAGTCTTGGTATAACCACATTTCAGGTAGATGCTGAGAGCAATAAGATCTTCCCTGAGCCTCATATTGAAGTGTGTTTGATTCTCATCTACCTTGATCTCTGCTGGATACCTTAGAAAACTTGGGAAGCAGTTTGTCCAGGACCATCAAAATATAATATTATGAAAGTAGATAGCAACACGTGCCAATTTTAGATGTAGATCTGTGTTTGTTTCTGGGACATACAGTGTTCTAGCAAATTTTAACTTGCCTTTACACTCTATAGAAACCCACAGGAATGACAAGCTGAGGATACCAACAGAGAGCCAGAAAAAGGCAATCAAACACAATAAGAGTTGCATTTCTCTTGGTACCAGAATGAAAAATGACCATAAGCAATTTGCTTTGTAAAAACTATAAAATTTTTACCTTGGTATATTGTTCGTCTTTATAATAAACTTCTGGACTCATGAATCAACCATTCAGAGGAGCTTTCTGGAGAAAAGACAAATGCATCCAGCCTTTAAATTATGCAGTGAAACACTACTCTGCATATTACAGCTACAACATGATGTATTAGCTAATAAAACACAATACACACACACAAAAAAGGCTTTGGATGGCACACTGAGCAGTCAACAGGCTGCGCAGAGGTAGGGGAAAGAAGGATTTGAGGACAGATATGACGAAGGGATGTGGTCTAGGGTGAAGGATGAAGGTGTAGGCCTTGGTGAGGCCCAGGAGGTCTGGCAGGGGAATGATGAAAGGAGGAAATGGGTGTTTGAAATGGTTTCAGGATTAATAATCTTTGTAGGACCGTAAAGAGCAGCAGAATGAAAACGGTGATGATCCAATGGATGCAAAGAGACAGAAAAAAAATCTGAAAAATCACAGGTAAAGATCTATCTTTGCAGTACAAAGAGCATGACCAGAACAGGGCTACTGTTGCATCCCTACAGACTAACAAAGGATACCCAGACAATAATGTGGTTTCAGGGACCTGAGAAAGCAATATGGCCTTCTCTTGAAGCAGGATGGCACTTTGGGGCTCAGAAGACATGATTTAGGTGTTTAATTTAAACTACATACAGGCTGGAGAGAGTACTCAAATAAACTGGAAGTTCTTCTGTGTGCTGGGACAGTTTTGTCCTTCAGCCACAAACTCACCAAAGACTGGTAATGCCTGAAATGAAGAGCTTGACTTGGCTGATCTTATAGAGGTTTGAACTGCTCTGTTTCTTCTGGTTTGGTTCCTCTAGATAAAATCTTACCTAAACATTATAGTGGCTGTAATAATGCTTATCAGGTATGGTGGGCAGAAGGACAATCCTGTTGTTAACTGGATTAATCCTATTGTAGTCTGGAAAAACAGATTTCTCCAAGGCTGAATATCTGAGGCTATGAATATTACAAAACATAGACTTTAATTCTGAATCTCAGATTAAACCTAGCTTAAAACGAGGAATAATCAAACATTTCTACTTCCTGAAAGTTACTTGTTAGCCTACATGAAGTTTATGTAGCATCCTCAGATCATAACTACCCTTAGTTTGCACCAATTTATCTGGTCATACATTGACAGTCATTCTGAATTCATCTTTACTTCTATGACCTTGTTCTTCTTTCTGTATGAGCAGTGGCCTCATAGAAACCTGACCAAACTGGTCACCATTGCACGCCTATTCTCTGTATACTAAGTGTCACAAGAACATAAAAAAGAAAAAGCTACTACTGTAGTGAATATTGTGATACGCATGAAGAACTTGAAACAGGATTATAGAGAACTGAAGCTTTCTGAGTTTCAAGTACATGCTTTTATACTTTATTAGTGTTTACCCTTTCTCACTGAATCCTGTTAACATGTGACTGGAGTGATCAGCAGCAGGATAGGGACACTCTCTTCTGCTCAAGCATTTCTGACATTTGGGCAAATGGAGTGTCAAGAGTGACCTAGAGCTTGCCACTAGGGAGGCACAACACATACTTTGGGTGTGGGTTTTGCAAGCATTTGCTGACATCAAGGAAATGATGGTATGTGGGATTCCTGATTTGCAGGCTCCATGCTTCAGTGGACGTGGTCTTTTGCCTGTCTCTCTGAAGCACGGTATTTCCTGCTCTTCCTCTTGTTACTCAGCAAAGTGCTAACTACCTATTCACCCACCATCCTGCATGGGTTTTGTAAACCGTGTTGGTTCCCAGGGGCCCCAACTACATTTAGCAATTAGGTTTCTCTAATTTGACAGATGGTCACAGCTCCCATATCCCAAGTCCCTGTCACACCCAGCTCCCCAGTCCAACTTCTGCAAGCCTCAGGTCTCTGTTCTCTGCCTCGGGTGCTGTCCCACAGTATAATCTCCTTGTCTTGCCCCCATCTTGCTCCTGACACCACTGTACAGTTCTGGTAGTTTCCCTCTTCATGGTGTCTGTACAGGAAGAAGAGAAACTCTGGGAGTGCACAAGGGAAGGACCTGATCTTTGCCTTGATGCCCTAATCCACAGGTGAGAAGGGCCAGAACTGCAACTAAAGCCAGAGGCCTGCTTGACTCCAGGATGTCAGGTGTATGGTGCAGGGGAGCTTTTGAAAACCTTCAGCAATGAAGCTGTGAAGCTTTGCTGAGGCCAAGTCTTACAAGTGTAGGTGAGTGGAGAAGCTCGCTGCCAGGCAGCATGAGCTGTCCCTGCCTCCACTTGCCTACGGCCTGATACCACCACCTCCCTTTCCTTCACTCCTGTATCCCTTGGACCTACCACTAGTCACTGACAGAAAGCTAATCCAGCCACTTTCTGTGGGATTAGTGGGCTGAACTAAGGAGATCATGGAGGGGCCTGGTGAGTGTTAAAACTGACACATGGAGGTGACTGAGACAGCATGGCTGGGAGGGGATCAGGGCAAGTTGTTGTCCCTGTTTTGTTAGCCCAGAAGCTAATAGCTGTTCAGAGATATGGCCACTGGTCTTGTCAGATGGTGCCACTTGTATATTTTCAAAGCCTTCTCATGTGGTCAAACCAAGCAGGCTCTCACAAAAGCAAATTTTGTGTTCCTTTTCAAAGGGCAGGGACATAAAAGCCTCTCTGAGAAACATTACCAGAATATTTTGGCAAGGTAAATCGTCAGCCTAGCCCTGACCTTAGAGATAACAGAAAATTCTGACAAAGAGTTTGTCAAGGAATTCAGGTTTAAGTAAGATACTTGGAGTGGAAATTATGGCTAAAATAGCTAACGTTTGGTAAATGTGCTTAAAAGTGGAGCTGCCAGCCCCACCCACAAGAAGCAGTTTGTACCTCGTGGGCAGAAGGATCTGAGATTGAATGGGTATGAGCAAAGCTGGGAAAATGGTGTTTTTCACAGTTCCCCAACGAGTCCTCAGCAGGTTTTTGAAAACTGTAAAGATAACATTATTTTTTTTAGAACACTCGAGATGCTTTTCTTCAAAAAGTAGCATTAGGATGAAGGATGAGTGGAAACGCATGTGCTCCTCATCTACACAGAATACAAAGAGACTATGTAATGTAAAGCAGACCTTTACGGAGACAAATAAGCGTGTTAAAGAAAAATGCTGGTAAAATAAATGTGGAGGAAAACGTTTCAAGTACACAGTGAAATCCTTTCATACCATCTGAAATGCATGAAGTAGGCAGAGAAAACTACTCCGCAAGTCACGGAAGGGCTGACAGACAGACTCACACACCCAGCGCTGATAAGAAGTTCTGTGCAAATCTCTTTCATACTTTGCTTTTCCTCTGATAAATATTTCAAAAGAGATTTGTCTTACTGTAGTGTGAGAAAGTGAAAAGAGCAGGGATTGTGTATTCCCGCATTAGAGATTTACAAATGTTGTTTTACTTTTCTTTCTGTTTTTTAGATGGGGTGTGCTACCAGCATCAGCTACAAACTCCCAGGTACAGTCCTTGCCACCTTACGCTGCTGTTGTTTCCAAGCCACTCACGTGTACAAGTTTGAAGGAACAGAGCAAGTACCTCTGTGGTGTTCCAGTGTCTGCTTTTCTCCTGCTGTCTGCCCTGGAAACAGGACAGCCCAGGCCTCACCCTGCCGGTGGAAAGTTCATGGAATCCATCAATCAGCACCAGTCGCCTTTAGCAACCAACAACAAATCTGCCCACGTTGGCCACAGAGATCGAGAGTATGTGGTTATTACTGCATTGATGTTCAGCCGAGGAGTGCTGGCATCGAGAAGACTCCACCTGCAGGAACTTCCAGACAGCACGTAAGTCATGTCTGCAGAGAAACTAAGAGAGCAGGGAATGCCAGGGTACGAGAGAAACCTCCTCCAGCTTGGTTGCACCCAGTCACTGCTGCTTCCACCAGGAAGAGATGCTAGGCCAGTTTGAAAAACAGTGCCCAAGGGCTCCTCTTCTGAGGCATCTGTCTCAGACAGGGAAAGGCACACTAAAGGTGCCATGGGACAGCTTCTCATGCAGCCCTCAGCAAGGTTTCTTCTGGTTGAATATATTCAGGACTGAAACTGTCACAGCCTGCCTTTAAATAGCCTGAATTAAGTGGCATATATTAATCTATTATTATTATAGCTAACTTGTTACATAAAACCTTAATCGCTCTGAAAGGGATACACATATACAAGTTATATGTGTGTGTGTTTGATACACGTATAGTCATATTGAGAAACTATCTGACTGTCAGAACCTGTGTCAGGTGGTCCTTATGTGCATGCAATACTCTCCAGTCGCACCGAGGAACATCTACCCCTTCACACTGCACTGCAGTGAGACAGCACAGGCTGCAAGGCTACAGAGCCTAGCAATGTGCATAGAATTACATTCATCTGCAAGCCTTTATCTACAGACCCATTATCTATCTCCCACTGAGAGGGGTCTAGAAAAAGTGCAGCAGTCTCTGTGGCTGCTGTTGACAGAGGGATTATGGATTATGACCCTCCCAACCCCAAATGTTTTCCTAGGCCAGCAACGTGTGAGTCTCAGCAGCTGCCCCTGAGCTAACACCTTTGCCTTTGGGACCAGGAGGCATAGAAGGGAAAACATGGACACATACTTCAAAGTCAGCTCAGGTTTCAAGGGATGAGAAGCTGAAGAGGATGATTTTTGCTCACTCCTTTCCTCCCCTGAGAATCAAATGTGGGGAAAGAGCCTGTTGTGGTGGTGGAGAGAGGCAGAACTATTGTTACACTGCTCCCAGCATCTCTGTTCGGTACAGCTCATCCTGCCTTTGGGGAAGTTCAGCAATTTCAACACTCTTTGGGATTTTCCAGAGGTTACAGACTACCAGTTATTCATTCAGCCTGCTCTCCGAGTGCTCTTTTGAAAGAATCATGGCATTTTCCAAGAAGGCAGAGGTCATTGCTGGATTGGCTTGACATTTACACTTATTTTTATCAAAAGATAGGGGAACGGCATTCGCTGCTGGTACACCCAAAAGCAGTGGAATTTTTTTCCCCCTCAAGGGTTTAGAGCTCATTCCCACACTTGTTCACGATCCAAAAATAATTCTCTCATTAGTTCGTTAGCAAATTCACATTGCAGTACACTGCACCTCGTTATTGACATTCTTAGCAACATATACACCACTGCAGAATAACTGCCTGACCGCTTCTGCCAGGAAGGAAAATGCCAGAGGATACTTTCATTCAATTGGCAGAGGAATTAATTTTTAACTTTTTTCCCCCTTTTTACCTCTCTGAAAGATACAGGAATGACCGAAGCCAAAGGAACTGAGCAGATCCTGTTACGTGAGGATCTGGCTGTTGGTAGCTATGAATCTTTTGGTAGGTCTGTGCACCAGTATCTTCCCTAATCAGAGCAGGTGCTGCAGAGACAAAGGTAGAAGCAGAAAAGCCAAAAGGAAAAATACCCAGTTTCACTTTCTTGGGGCTTCCTGGTGATAAGATGGAGAATTTTTGTTGCTATTTAATTTCACTAATAAGTTTATACAGCGGGTTACCCAGCAGATAGAGGGAGGAATGTTAAATAATGTTTAATTATTAATGAAAACTCAGTGAACATTACGAGGACTCCATGAAGATCAGAATCCCACTGTGCAGAGCTAGGTGAGAAGTCATTCCCTGCTTTGAAAAACTTAAAACCTGAATAGACCAGTGAGTCACTGGAATTGGGCACAGCCGCCTTTAACACTGAGAAACCAGAGCTGCAGTAGCCCTGTGTCCTTCTCCACAAGACTGACCCTTTTTCCAGTGATTCTTTAAACAATAGGACAAACTTAGCTTATTAGCATTACTGTATACATGATCTGTTCCTTGGCAAGTGCGTTCCTTAACATGCCAATTAAAATAATTCAGTTGCCTTTGTCCCCCTCTCTTTATTTAGAGAACCCAAAGTACATCAGCATACATGCAGTAATAACAGATAAGGGTATGAAGATATAACCAATCCTAATTTGTATTATGCTGGGTACATCAAAAAGCTACTTTTCCATAATCCGCTTATTCCCTTTGTAATCCATATACAAGGACTCTGAAAATCTCCCCGGAGCTTAAAGATAAAAAAGAGGGAGGGGAAAAGGGAAGCATATTTAATAATTGAGGAAAATCTCACTTGAGAATGGCTAATTTTTGAGTATGTGAAGCACCATATAGTTCTATATAAAGGCTCCAAGTACAGCTGGGATGGAGAAAAACAGTTGTGCCCAGCAGATTTAGATCAGAAGTCTAGCAGCTATACCTGGATCGATAGGTACTGTGACTGCAGGGAAACCCTGGGACTACGACTGAGAGACTCTCCTGAGGCAAAAAGTGCACAAGGAAGCTAAAGGAGCTCTAACTCCTCTACACAATTCTGCAAATATCCAATTCCCACCTGGTCTCCTTGCTACTGAGAACTTCCCTGTTTCTAGTGGGAGTGAAGAAAGCTTTGCTTCATGTGGGGAAACCTTGTCCCCATTGTATAAAGCCCCGGGCATGCCCTGAAAACTTGGAAAATTCCTTTATCTCAGCTCTACTTTTACCATATAGTTGAGTCAAAAGGGAAGAGGACCCCACAGATCTCTGTGAATTGAAGCTGAATTGAAAGTTTAACTTTATTTTGGGGTTCCCATACTGTTTTCTGTTATTTTTGGAATAAATATGCATTAGTAGATGTTTATGCTGGCCTGCACAGTTGCAGAGAGTCCGGTGCATCAAGGAAATGCTAAATAAGCTGCTCATGCATTGCATAGGGAATCTGCGTGTGCAGTAATTCTGATGCAATCAACATGTGTAGGATCCACTAGGGTTAAATTCTAGGTTGCATCCGTGTGTGCACTGTGGCCATCTATGTAGCACAGTCAAGTGTTAGACTGTCTGGACAGTAATGCTAATCTGACTCAGTTGCCAGAGACATACAAAGATCCTAGAAGTATGTCTGAAGTCCCATTGTAATCTCAGAGAGAAATATTTTTCTTGCCAGAAATCTGGCCACAACCAGAAAATGTAGTTTTATATATGGTAGTCCCATCCAAATCAAATCCTTAGTTCCCATGCTAGGAAACCAATGCAAATAAGAAGGGATCAGGTTAACGTGTATCTGTGTGCAGACATGCACAACACAATTAAAAGCTCAGCTCCATTCCTAGCTCGATGCTTTTGCCCTCAGTAGTAACAAATCCTCACCCAACAGGGCTGCAAGAATGAAAACCAGCCACAAGAGACAAAGAGGCACAGAAGTGATTGAAGCCAGCCTAGGCAGAAGCAAGTTCTGGGAAGTATGATGCTCCTGGGCAGGCTCAGGGCCAGCACGGCCCCCGCTGCCCGGACTGATCCTGTAGCAGATCTCTGAGGGTAGTGCTGGTGTTGCTCTTGATTCCCCCTCCTTGCAAGAGTTTGCAAATAAAGGACACGCAATGAAGATGGCCTCTTTTTTATTTATTTATTTTTTTCTGCGTTCTCTCTGAAAGAAGAGAATGATTTCTTCATCTTTGTAATTCAGAAGTATTTTTATATTTGTTCTTCGGGCTGTGAAATGACCATAAATAGTTTTCTGCAAGAATTTGCTGCTTGGACTGCGGAATTTATTAGAGACAAGTCAGATAAAATGCCTTAGGCTAAACTGCAGCCCTTTGGTCTCTGTTCATGACAGAAAGGAGACTGGGAGGTCCTGGGGGAACTCTCCCACCAGAAAAAACATCTCAGGCTTTCCACACTGCTTTCTCATCACATCATCAGCAAGCAAGGGAATGACTTGGACACTGCAACATGGAAGCCTGTACCCTAGGAAACCTGATAGCAGCCAGATTGGATGTGCCAGAAATCAGGACTGCTTCTTGGATGCACAGAGAGATCTGCATGAGCCTCTCTACTCTGGATAGTGGAAAATAGAGTCAGTACTTCCCTTGCCCTCTCCCACACTGCTGGCCACTGTTCCTAGTTTGAGGAGCAGAGTGCAGAGTACTGCCCACATTATATTATGCCATTCTTCAGACAGCACCGGCATAGCTCAGCATAATACTGCCAGGGGTGGGGGACAAGGAATGATGCCTGCAATGGGGTCATGTGCTGTGGCAGGGTGGCAGAGCACCAGGGAAGGCTGGGCAGGGTGGTCAGGGTTGGTGGTGCTCTTAATGCAGGGAAGGCCCAAATCTTTCGGTATGCATTGATTGTAGATGAACTTACATACCAATACAAAGTTTCTGTGGTGGACAATTATGGACAAGCCTCGGTGATTTAGAAGCGTGCGTGCTTATGGAGCTCAGCAAACCCTGAATAAATGCACAAGGAAATCACGGTCACTGCTTCAAGTGTCTCTATTTACGGACACCTAAAAATAGCAGTGACTAAAGCAAGGTACCTCAAGTTAACACAGTGTCCTGAGTTGTCATGCACACATCATGGTTAAAACAGCTCTCAGCTCTTAAAGTCAATGCTCAGAAACTTCTGTAGAACATTTTAAAGTTAATAACATTCTTTACCCTCAAAGCAGGCATACTTAACTGTGAGCTGATTTTGCTGCACAGTCATTTTGACACCTACATTTAGTTAACGCTTCTTTATCCAGTCCCACCAGTGAGACCCATAGAGTGGCAACACTCCTTGATTACTGACACGACTGCTTGAGCTTTAATGTGGTTTAAGTGTCACCACCTTTCACATCGAGACCGGCACAAGTCCCACTATCGATCAAAGCCACTCTGAATGGAGTTTTCCATATACCTTATTAGCTTAAAATATTACAGTCAACAAAGCCCCCCGTATAGAACAGTTCTTGGGAAGGCAGAGCCGTCCAAGAGTCAATTCATCAGTGACAATTTTTCTACTTGGAGAAAATATATAACAGTGATTATCAGTGGAATTGTCTACTGCTTATTTAAAATAAATCTCATTCTGCCTTTCTGTCCTATCCAAGAACCTTCTAAAATTCTTGTACTACAAAAGAGGGACTGAGGTGGGATCCAGAATGTTCCTATTCTTATTTTTTTTTTTTTAGCTATAATTGCCAATGTTTGAAGTGTGTTGACATGAACCAGAAACAGCTGGAGCTTCAGTCAGCAAAATGGGAAACATAGGTGGTGCATAATCATTGAATTAAGAAGCTTCACTGCTGCCCAGAATCACTGATTGGATATTATCTAATGGCAGAAAAAGAGATATTGTTAACATCTGATGGTTTCAATTTCAAGTATTTTTAGGAGATGCATCAATCGAAGCAGTGATTATACAAAAGTGGACCACAACCATCAGCTGATTGCTTTCAAACATTACAATCTCATTTAAAAATGAAAGAAAAAAAAGTCTGTAACTTCACTCAGCTGTAATTTCAGTCTGCTCAAATATTATGAACTTGCTCTCTTTCGCAAACATCAAAGGGAACAGATTTATGTAAAACGACCAACGCTCCTTTCTCCTTCACATGAATAATTCCTGTAGCTGATTTCTACCGGGAAAGAGAGAAATACCTTTTATTTCTGTTGTGTACCCAGACACAATTTAGAGCAATTAGCTGCACTTAGGATACTTCAGATTATTGTCCATTCTTCTGACAGTTCAAGGAAAGTGGTCCAACGAGATCTGTTTTGAAAGAGATATTATGAATATATCCAAAGCGGTGAACAGCTGGGTTCAAGTGCTTCATTTCCAATGTCTTTGTTTTGGTAGGAAATGATGATTGAGTCCAATGCTTGTACGCACTCATCAAAATTGTTATTTTCTGGACTGCCTATTCAAATGGTGCCTCTGACACTCTTTCTGGTTAGCATCTCCAAGGCTCACAGCAGATATGATTGTTTGATGGGTTCTCATCTCCACTGTTATTTGGGAAGTCTATTTGGAAATAATAGCTTTAGAATAAAATATAAGCAGAGGCAACATTATCAGAGTCATTTATCATAGGCAATCTAAATGAAATTCCTGGAGGAAAGATGATCCAACCTCCACATCCGTAACAACTATGAAACAAAAAGCTGTGAAATAAGAGAGTTGGTATTTCGGAGTTCCTTTAGTTTTCCCTCCTTCCCAACACAGTAAACAAGTTTTCAGTGCTTCTGACTGTCTGAACATGTAGACTCTGTATGTTCTTAACGTCACGTAGTCATAGACATTGCTATGATTTCTTCAGTATGGCTGCTTTTCTGTGCTGGAGTACAAAAACAGATTAAAACATAACTATGTCTGTCTGCTTTTCACGGTCTATTAAGACATTAAGTCCTGTGTTTCTCTCTCTTTTCAGAGCTATCACCGTGCCAGATACTGAAGCCAGCAGTGACTGTATTTCAACAAGGATTTAATATACAGTGGTCTAGCATGGTTTCCTTAACCATCATGGATAAGAGGTTTCAGGTTCCATCAACCCTCCATTTTATTTAATGTATGAGTCAGTGACTCAATCAAAATAGTGATTTAACCTTGACACAGATCAGTTTAATTTTGTCTGCTTAAGTGGGAGCAAAATGCTTCAGCAGGGGATTTTAATGTGCTTTCAACATAGTTTGACTTTTCCTCCACCTGTGTGACCAGCATGACCTGTGGATGTCAGGATGCTGTCAGCTGGAATATCACTTGAGCATAGCTGTACGATCAAGAGAGAGTTGTTCAGTAATGCTATTTGGCTCTTCTGTAATGCTTTTCAGCCAAACAGTTTTTCTGTGATGAGTTAGATTCATTAGAGCTAGCTAAAGATTTACTCGATCACTGTTGTCATTTTTTCACAGAACTAAAATAAGATTAGAAGAAAGAAAAAGATGTTTTTTTTCCCCCTTGGACTCCATGGAAAAGCTTTGCATTTTCTTTGCCAAGAATGAAAAAAAAGAAAAAAAAGAATTTTCTTTCAAGCAGCATCCTTTCTACCCAAGGCTTCTTTTTGGCTTCATAAGCTATCGGTCAGCTCTAATTCTTATCCTTGTCATATAGTTAAGGCATCTGATCCTCAGCAAAATGAAGTGGTTTGCACCAGGTGCCCCAGTAGGCTGGAGACAGAGCCCAGAACAGTCCAGTTCCCTGACATCCACTCTCGTGCTGGAGCCTGTTCTCCATTCACACCCCTCCACAAGAAGAGACATTCATCAGTGCTCCCAAAACAGCTCCAATATTGTGATCTTAATTCTCAGAACAGAAAACTGGCCTGATAACAGTGTATCTACTGATAAACGCTGACATTATTTGGAGTTAAATATCCTCTGGAAAGATTCTTCTGCAGCCAGATATTTGCAACTGCAAGGAATCTTATTTAGCATCGTATCTTTCTCAGGCTACTGATTACTGAGCACTTCCTTTAAGAAATGATAAAAAAAAAGAGAAAATGTAAATGATGGCACTGAAGTCAACACATTCTCCTGCCAGATAAAATGGCACTTAGCAATCAGAGTAAGTCATAGCTACATTAACAGCACTGGACATACAAAGAAGTGATTGGGCTTAATTTGAATACATCGTTTTTCAGGATCTATGTAAGTATTATCTATATATTGCATATCTTTCTGATTTAAGGGCATCAGAAAGGATATATTTTATATATTTCTACGTTTTTCTGCTGCTTCTTTACCTACTGCTCTAGATTTTCCACAGAACTGTATTGTGTTCTCTGAGATGATTTATTACTGTGACTTCCTCAGTCTTATTTGAATTGGGATTTAAAAAATGGGATTTCCAGTGTTTTCTTCCTATTATGTGCAAGAAGCTTTTATAGGAGACGGGGCCTGATATAGCCAGAAAATAATGCTTTTTGAATGTGATGATCTCCAATTTAGCTAATAGTGCTAATTATCTAGGATTGTATTTTTTGGATTGTCTCTGAATAGTGAATGAATCCCCGGAAAGATGAGTGCTGCAATAAAATTAGACGGTAGTTTTTAATTTATGTGTTCTTTATATGTTCTTTGTGTTTCTTGTCAACAAACTGTGTCAGCTCCTTACTGTATGCAGTACATGAGGGTAACATATATATATATTAATGGTTTTCCTTCAGTTCTATTGACTAAAGACTTCTATTTGACTGATCAGTATAGATTTTTTTTTTTCTTCCAGATTACAAAGCTTGTTACTTCCATGTCTTCATGGTTTACTGAAGAAGAAAACCAAGTAAAGCTTCAAGTGTCTGCATCATGTTCAAATGTCATGGATGAACTTCATTAATGACTGCAAGGACTTTAATTTGGCATTGTTCGGATTAGTGGGAAACTAGGTACAATAGCAGAAAATGTGTTGCATGTGTGCATGGAGTATATGGGCTTATTCTCTTTTCTCTTAGAAAATGTCTTTGAAGGTATTCCCAAACTTTATCACCTTCCTGTGCTTTCAGAGCCTCTTTAAAAATGTTTGGAGAAAGGAAGAACAAAAGTCAGCAACCTAGTAAACACAGAGGTGTACTGAGAGACTGTAATCCAGACCCTGTCTGTAATCTCTCTGTAATTCGTCTTCCCTGCACTCCCTGGCAATACGCTATTGAATTATCACACTCAATGTACACAGTGTGTATAATAACAAATAATGAGGTCTCATGTGGAATTCATGAACTATCACAGAGATGCCTCCAGGTTGTTTCCAGTATCAAGATGAATTACGTTAGCTAATGTTATGTAGTGTGATCGTACATCACAGGCCTTCCCCATAGACCATATTGCCTAGCTCTACTTAGTTTTCTTTAAAAATAGATGCTATAGATTTATGTTCCTGCAGCATAAGAGATGCTTGTCCTTGGGCCTTGTAAATGCAAGAGCTGGAAATGAACACCAGTGTATGAGATATAGAATCGTGGAATTTTTTGAGATGGAAAGGACCCTTAAAACTCATTTAGTCCAATTCCCTTGCAGTGAGCAGGGACACCTCCAGCTAGATCAAGTTTCTCAGAGCCCCAGCCAGCCTGACCATTAATGTCTCCAGTTATGGGGGTGGCATTCACCACATCTCTGGGCAACCTGTTCCAGTGCCTCACCATTCTTATTGTAAATATCTTGTTCCTTATATCCAATCTAAATCTTTCCTCTTTTAGTTTGAAACCATTACTCCTTGTCCTACCCTGCTAAAGAAATCTGTCCCCTTCTTTATTATCACCCCCCTTTAGATACTGAAAGGCTGCCATCAGGTCTCCCCAGAGCCTTCTCTTCTCCAGGCTGAAATTTAAACAGTGTTTTTCCTCTCCCCTTGCCTCTCCCTGTCCCAGTGCGTACATCTTAGGCTTCATTTGGACATCTCTGCAGTGCCTTTCCCTGAGGATCTGGGAACTTGCCATAAGGGAACCCCAGGGTAGTACAGCGGATCACAAGAGCTCATACATCCTCTTATCACTGAGTATCAACCCTCACTGGCTCAGAGAGGAGGGACTGGGCAAGAGCACATCATGTGGTCTATGACCTTCAAGCAAGACCCACTGTATTCTGAAATTAGGTGTGGTTGTAGGCACATTCTGCTAACTACACTGACACATGGAAATGGCATGAAAGAGAGATCCGAGAGATTTAATACAAACGGCTTTATACTATCTCACTAACCAGCTAGTCTAAATACAATACAGCTTCAAAAGTATCTTTAATTTGTACAGGGCCTACCACTGTGACAAGCTCTTTTAGATGAGAATACCAGGAAAGCCTTGGTGAGAATATGTTTGGGATTTTTTAATTTTTTTTTCCTTTTTCTTTTTTTCCTTTTCTCTTTTTCTTCCTTTCCTTTTTTTCATTTTTCATTTTCTCTCTATGTTTAATGATGATAGACTATGTAATCAATCTGATCACCTCTTTTGGAAGGCATTTATAATGATCAGTGTCAATATTTATGAGGAAATAAAGCACTCTAAAAATTATTCATAGTCACTGAGACTATTTTTCACTTAACATTAATGCACTGAGTGCAGGTTTCTTGATACAGTCAGATACGCTAGCCAAGAACAAGCTCAGGCCCCAGTGTACAGCTAAGGATGTTTAATGTATCTTGACAGTCATTAAGTAGTTGGTAAAGGACTGGCAACGAATTCATTACTCTCCTTATGAATCAATCCTATTTATAGCAAACTATCAAAAAATTCAAGTTATAATATGGAGATTGAAATGGTTGTATATAATGGTCCTTTCACCAGAAGCAGCCATGAAAGAACTGGTGAGACTAGAACAAATTACAGTTAATGACAGACTCTTTCTCAGAGAATTAAATACTTTAATTGGTCAATCAGGTTGGGCATTTGAGAAAGAAAGAGTTGTAATTATGTGAAAACCTGCCTACTGTACTTTGGCAGCTTTATGGGCCTCTGGCAATTTTTCATCAGGATTTAGACTTGTCATCGTGTTCTTAAGCTCACCTATCCAAGAATACAAGCTACTTCTTGACTTCCCTGGTTTAGGGGTTCCTTGGAATGAAATAAGGTCAGGATCATGGTACTGATATACTGTTGTCTTTGAGAGAAATTCCGTTGTGACATCTACATCTCAGCCACACTGTCTTTTGAAGGCTTAAGCGAGATGTGATACACAGACCTTCCACCATCTTGGCGAGTATATGAGACAAGGCAGCAATCTCAGTTCTCTGTGAGCCACCCATGCTGAAGCTCCTCAGCCAGGGTAGTAAAACACAGTAACATTGTTTGAAGACATAGAGGCCCATTGCTTACATTACCTACTTTCCTATGGCAATTGCTTCTTCACCCTGCCTCAGTAGCTTTCCAGTTAAACACCAGAACAACTCCCCATTTTGTCTACTTTGCAAACTTAGTTTGTCATTCATTCAGGGAAGAGTTTATCTCTTGTGTGTTTTACCATTCTGCTTACTACATTGTTCTGGTTCCTGGTAGAACCTTTGAGATGCTAATGTAATGTTGTGGCTGCTTTTAACATTCTGTGTTATAGCGTCTGTAACAAAGCACCATTGTGTTGGTTTTTGGGTGTCCCACATGAATCAGTGAGTTGAAACAGCTGTTCTACATCAGAAAAACTTCTACCTTCTCTCTTCTACAGTCTTATATCAGAAGTGAGGTAGGATTCTGGTCAAAGTGAAACAGGACTCTACCCCACAGCAGAGAACTGTTCTTACTTGATGATTGCGAGGAACTGAGGTGCCTTAACTGTGGTTATTGACTGCGCGAAATCATTGCTCTGCATTAGGGAAAGTTCATAGTGAAATCTTTGTGCTGTGCTTATTCAATGAGCTTAATAAATGAAGTTATGAAATAAGGTTTTGAAGTGCTTGTGAGAGCAAGCCTTTCCCCGTGTGAAAAGAAAGAGCAATAATAGCTTGCTTCAGGAATACTATGAAAGTGCCTGTGAGCTGGGCTGAGCAGTCTATTGTACTGAACTGGGATTTTAGACTGGCCTGTAGTCTCACATCAGGAGGGGTATGACTGTTTTGTGCCAAGTATATGAAGGCTGCACCAGTGATCTGCAAGAGAAGGAAAAACTTTACTATTTGAATAGTTAAGAAGCCAGAAGAGAAAGGGGAGCTAGATCTTATACCACACCAGTCAGAGACTTAATTTTGCAGGGCCAGCACACTGAAAAAGTCATGGCAAATAACCTCTGTAGCTGAGCTTGACTGTTCTCTAGGATGGATGAATACTCACACATCCTAGGTTTCCCCAGGTAGATGAATCCTCCACCTCATACTCACCAGTGAGAAGATCAGACAGTTGCCACTGCTGACAAATAGGAGTTACGTGTGCCTTGGCAGCTTCTGGAGAAGAGCAGCAGCAGCTAGATAAAATAAAATAAAATAAAATAAAATAAAATAAAATAAAATAAAATAAAATAAAATAAGTGATTAGCAGCAATAGCAAAACCCCAGAGGAATCATGTACCAAAGCCGGTTTGTTCTGTGCTGCTTTGACAGAGGAAAAGTCACTTTTCCAAAGGAAAGCCATTTTGTTTCTTTACCCCCAAAGGAAAAGTCACTTTTCTTAGGTAAGCAGAGCAATAGTGTGGATCTACCGTTTTATGGGTAAAAATAAATAAAGGTATTTTGCCGTCAGTGCCTTTGTGCATTACTACCTTCAACTGACAGACATGAAATAAGAACTTCCACCTGAAAGCAACGGGAGCAATCTAGGCTTTGTGAGGACGCATGGTTCTCAAATCCTACCTTCTTCTTCTGTCACAGATGTGCTGAGCCTCTACAGCAACAATCTTCCCTACATGCGTGGTCAACACACACCAAAGGTGTGCAGAAACTCTGAGGAGCTACACTAGCAGTCAAGCAGAGAGGTGCTTCTCTGGGTGGTGAGCCAGGGCTCAGGAATGTCCTGGTAGTCGATATATTTCTGAAGCAACATGGAAACAAACAGATGAGACACACCCCCAGCAGCAGCGGCCTGCCAGAGGAAATTTCTCCCTTGCTGCAGCCAGCCATGGCTTTGCCTACGCGTGGGCAGAGGGACCAGGGCCGGGGTGGGCCCTTTTCAGGGTAGGCTCTTCCTTGCTCGCCCCACCCCATTCCAGACCCGCGGCCTCTGAGGTGAGGGGCAGCCCAGGACACAGCAGGCTTAGCTGGGCCCATCTGCGAGGCAGGGATATCAGACCAGGGTTCTGTCTGTGGGACAGGAGTGAGTTCTGACCAGTGTACACAGGGAAGGGCAGGGGCTGGTCAGTACTGTGGCTGACAAGATAGCTCTCATCAGACCTGAGGTGAGAGCACCAGGTAAAACACAGCTCTAGGACAAGGGAGCTTCTGTTTTTTTTTGGAATTGTCCCCAAATGTGCCCTGAGTCTGAGGAAAAAACCCAGCCTATTATTCAATAAAGCTAGCTTTGTGTGTATACAGAGCAGAGAACAGTGCTGATCTAACTGGGAATGACGTAGCACAGCACCTGCAGCTCCTCTCCATTCAGGAGGTGGGAAATTCGTGGAGGCCGAGGACCGGAGGGGGATCCCATGCAGCTGCATTTTGCCAGGAAAAAGCTTGCACAGCTAAAAACGCACATCGTGGTGTCTTGGAGAAGGTAAGGAACAAAACTGGGTTTTCAGGAAACAGTACAGTGTTTTCTCACATCTGACTATTTCTGGGGTGTTAACAAAAAATGTCGCCTCTGATCTTGTGCTAATAGGCAACATGCCATGAAGTGCTGGATGTACAGCTTCCTCTCGTGTGTGCTTGGCACATCCCAGATCTAGTACAGTTTTTGGCATGAATTACTGCTCACCCCCCTCGGG
Source organism: Excalfactoria chinensis (assembly GCF_039878825.1). Lineage (NCBI taxonomy): Eukaryota > Metazoa > Chordata > Aves > Galliformes > Phasianidae > Excalfactoria > Excalfactoria chinensis. The sequence goes on along the minus strand of NC_092825.1, from coordinate 64,345,572 downwards.
GGTAGGTTGGTCAGTGTCCAGCAACACAGTGGTGTAGTCCAGGTCTTCAGCTGTATCCCTGGCTGTGAGTGAGGGTGGTTCCCACACCACTTACATGCAGTCACTTTTCTGCAACTGATGCTTGCGGGAGAAATGGAACATGCTTTGCAGCTGACCATGATCTCAGGCACTGGTACAGTCTAGGTACAAAAGCCCTATTTCTGTCCTTGCTCCAGACCCAGCCATGCCGCTCCTTGCAGTTAAAATCAGCTTTCTGGCTGACAGGATGACAGCAAAGGCCTAGAGCAACCAACAGCCTAAGCCTGCTGCACTCTGCACCGGTGATATAGGGGTGAAACTACTTGCATTGCTATGCGAACATTACTGATGTCAATGTGAGTGTTTGACCTTCAGAGTGACCTCATTGTGTTTGGCAGCAGTAGAGTCAGCTCCGGCACTACAGGTACAAGTATCTTCTGTTACCTCAGTGATGAGAGGCCGTGGTGTGGTAAAGAGGTGAACAGAGGCCCTGCAGGGTATGGGCAGATGGAAACTGCAGAGAAGTCACTGAAAGCGGGGCTTACTTTTCCTTAAGTCCATAGGAGAGTGAGAGTATGGCTACTTCCCCCGAAGAGGGAATTCCTCTTACTCTTCCTAGACAGCAGTTAGAGCTACCTCACATACTTGGAACTCTCTTTTGTTGGAGGCTGCAGCCCACACCAGCCTGGTTCTGCAAGTAGGTGGTGGGCAGCAAGACTGAGGTACTGCCCCCAGCGGTCTGCTACTCCATGTAAGTATCTGCATTGCTGGGGCCTTTAGCTCACATCAGCAGTGAGCAGGGAGCTCAGGTTTACCTAGGCATAAGAATGTTAAAATTCACTGCAGCTTATTCATTGAATGTATTACAAATATTATTAAATTAACTGTTAATGCTTTTGAAATGCAAATACTAGCCAGGAGTTTTCTCCGCTTTGCTTTGCTTTGCTTTGCTAAGGCTCACAAGACTGGGGAGCTGACTCTTGGCAGGGTTCTCTGGGGTCTCCAAGCTTTTAGTGTTTTGGCATTTACTACCCATAAATACACTTTTCATATTTAGATGACAAATTGGCACTGTAACAGGGGAGCCCATGTTTATTCAAAATATCCTAGCCTTCCTCATGCTTAGGACAAATCCATACTCAAGGCTTCCTGCCAGCTTGAAAGTCTGGATCCTGATCAGCAAACTTTGACGAGAATCAATTCAATATAACTTGCTACATTAGCAGTTGACGTGAGAATGAGCTCAGGGAGATGAAAAGCCAACACAGCTTCTGTTAACAGTTAGACAAAACTGCTGCATTTATGTGTGCATTTGCAAGAGGAATAGCTTTTTGATGCACTGGGCCTCCAACTTCTGTCCTTCCTCTATAAAGAGAGACAGACACATGACCTGGCATATCTGACCATTCAGCTTATGAGATCATAGAATCATAGAATCATAGAATCATAGAATTACTCAGGTTGGAAAAGACCTTGAAGATCATCAGGTCCAACCGCAGCCTAACCAGTAGCCTATCTCTTAAAAAACAACCACGAAACAACACCACAACAACAAACCTCTGCTAAATCATATCCCTGAGTACCACATCCAAACGGCTCTTAAACACATCCAGGGATGGCGATTCAACCACCTCCTTGGGGAGCTCATTCCAGTACCTAACTACCCTTTCTGTAAAGAAGTTCTTCCTAATATCCAACCTAAACTTGCCCTGGCGCAACTTGAGGCCATTTCCCCTCGTCCTGTCACATGTCACTAGTGAGAAGAGACCTGAGATGTTTGATAAGTCTATATTTTTCCTTTAAAACATGAATACTTCTGTGGGCTTCAAAAACTATAATTTGTTTAACTGGCTGATGTCTTCAGAAAGTACAGGGAAATCTACAAAAACATGCTGGTATCATGCAATCCTTGTACCACATTAGAAAATGAAAAGGTATCCAAGCAATTTGTTTTTACAGATACCATTTGTTTTGAACTTGCCATCCTCTCTGTACTTGTCTCTTCTCATCCCTTTTCTCTGTTTTTCACTGTTCTTCCTGTCCAGTAGGGAGCAGTTCCCCCCAGAAGTCCTGTGTCACTTAGTGGCCCTGATAAATAAATGTTTATTCCCTTCTTCTCTGCTGTGGCAGGCAGGAAGTTTAGCAGATGATTTTTCCTGTCAGGAAGTCAATGCAGGGCATAGGAATCTCTGGTGTACATAAAAACTCACCAGCCAACACAATTAACAATGAAGCTTCTTTGGTATTGATTACTACAATTGTTATTCATAGCTTAGTCTCATATTTACATTGATATCTTAAGAACAAAATTGTCACATCTCTGTTCCATGCAAAATTTGTGGTTGCTCTGTAAACTGGAAAGTCAATTTAAATTGAAAGACTTGGTTAATAATGTGCAAGACAATCAGTTTCACCCTGTTATTCTCAAAGATATTAAGTAAGTATTGAGGAAATACAAACACTGTGTGACAAGATTATTGTCATATACAAGTATTTAGGACCTACAGTGTTTGTTATCTGTATGGTAATTATTACTATGTTTCCTTGGTTTAATTTCATTTACACCTGTAAGATTACAAGATAATTACGTTTGAGTTAATACAGGAAACTAGAAATGGCATGGTTTGTTAGCAACAGACAAAAAGAGTAAAATTGGCAAACAAGTCATGGTTATTTGTGCAACATCTGAAAGTGTATATTACTACTTTGAAGATCCAAGACTGTTGTGTGGGATGCAAGTGTGAAGCTTAGCCAGCTTAGCACCTGATAATAGGAAAGTAAAACACCATGGAAAGCGCTGCTTTGTAAAGCAACTTGGCAGATCTGCAGGGCTGGAAGCAAAACCTTACAGATTAAATTTTAGAGATGTAGCAATTTAACACGTTTTCATTTGTGACTTCTTGTCTTTTTCATGCTGGTATACCAAGAAGCATTTTTGCCTATTGCATATGCTGTACAAATGGCTTACATTCTGTATGTTTTGTGACTGTAACAGGCCAGACTTCCATGACCTTAGCAGTGACCATGTTAAACAGGGAGGAAGTGCCAGTTGGCTTGATTTATTTGTTGTCCTTAGGGAGAAGATAGAGCATTCTGATGCATAGGGCACAGAGCAAAATGTTCTGCTCCTGGAGGCATTGCTCTTTGACTTCTGGAGGCAGGTGTTATTACCAAGAGGATTCATCTTTCAAGCTCCTTAGCTCCTTGCTAAGTCAACATCTTTCATGTGGTATAGAATGTCATCCTTCCATGATGGTGGGCATCAACTGGAGCAGCAGCCTTGACTTGGAGTTGCCTTGTTGCTCTTGTGCATTTCTAAATAGATATAAAATTCTCTCAGCTTTTTGTTTCTTCTATGCTTATTTATATTAAGAAAGGGAAGAAGGAAAGGGAAGAAGGAAAGGGAAGAAGGAAAGGGAAGAAAGAGAGCAAAACCCTCATGGAGCTCATGTACCTCCTTGCCAGCAAGCCATCAAGAGTTGCCTCCAGGTATCGCTGTGTTGCTGAATGTCTTGGGACTTGAAGAAGCTGAGCAGGGTGTTGAAGTATTCAGAGTGTCAGCATAACCCGAGGCATTTCTACACATCCTCCACTCTCTGTAGACAGCAGAAGTGAATACATCCTGGTGTTTGTGTATAGTAACACCATTTTGACTGTGTGCTGGCGCTGGAGCAAGCTTAAATATTTTCACAATGACAGTGCTTCATTTCATCTAAAGACATTTAAATAACGTAAGTATATTTAAGCTTTGTGACAAGCCAACTAGTAGATAAGCAGCATTACTGCTACCAAGAGACAGTAAGAATGAGGTACCAGGAAAATGAATAATTTATTTTGGTACAAATACTGTACTGTGAATAACAGAAATACAGAATTACAAGTTCTTTGGTGCAACCTCTAAGATGACCTGCCCTTTGCTAAGTATTCTACATTGCTGGTGAAAAACCCACTGCACAACTGTGGAACATCTTTGTAATAAAGTAAACAAGCAATAGAATGAAAACTTGTCCAAGATGGCAAGGCTGTGAGCTGAACAACAACAGAGAGCAACCCAGGAGGGCAAGCAAGGTGACCCCAGGACCACGCTTTCCAATCTACAATGCATGGACCCATGGGATTTGAGCTGAGTGAATAGAATAGGGGCAGTGATAACAGCAAGTCCTAGCCTCTGATTGCTGAACCTCAGGGAAAAGCAAGGTTAACAAGCCAGGCCCAAGGTCAGTCCAAACACCAATTCAAGAACAAGGCTAGAAACAAGTTGTCCCATAACACAGCTCAGTAGAAAAAAGATTATGATTATTATTATTACCAAGAAGAGATTTTTTTTCCAAACATGTTTGAGGAAATCAGATGCCTTCTGAGAAAAATGTTTCTTTATTTGAAAACACTTTTTTCCTTCCAAAAAGAAGCATGATAGGAATGTAAATAAGCCCTACCTAGTGAACTTTATTTGCCTCTGTAGCGCCTTGAGCATCTTAATCACTCGTTTGGTTGGGTATTCTGTATAGCAATGGGCTACATTATATGGCACAGATGTCTTTCTGAGGTGTATATTCTGTTATGCCAGTGAGATTGGGAAAGATCTTGGGCCAAATTACGTGTTCCCCAGGCTAATGTTTTACATAGCTTCATTTCTTTTTTTTTTAGTTTCCACTCACTAAAATAAAAAGTAAACAAGCAGCAGTTTTAAATCTTCTGTGACAATGCATGATTTATTTACGCTCTGTCTCTATTACTCCCAGAAGAAATAGCTCGAACCCAGTAAAGGAAGGCTTTACCTTTTTACTGAATTAGGGTTGAATATATATTTCTTATCTGCATGAAGCTTGCACCGGTATCTACTTTGGGCTGCCATCCTGCAGCAAGCAGTTTCCTTGCCAGAAGTTGATCCAAGAAATCAAAAATCTTCTCCAGAAAATCACTTCAGACAAACTTGCCCCCAGCACTCGTACCAAAGAGAGGAGGAAAACAATGGCTCATGATCTATTCAGAGAGAAGTGATGACTAAGAGGGTCCAAACTTAAATCATTATTTTCCTCTCCGCCAAGTCAGCACTTCCAAGAGTTGTTACAAAACAAAGAAGGGAGGATCCAAGTAAGTCTATTTGCACCCACTTTTCTTTGTCTCTCTGCATGGTCAAAAAGCTTCCAACAATACCAACAATATAAATAACATCAGTGCGTTTTAAAAGAGCACCAGAAAAAATGCTGCTTTTCTGTAACATCTGCAAGTCACCAAAACTAGCCTACAGGATGGCAGACTCTTACTGGGTACATTGGCTCATTGAAAGTTTACACGAGTCTCTTCTTGAAAGCGTCGCTGAACCAAACCTTACCTTCTTCCAGACTGGCAGTGACAAATGTCATGAGTAGAAACAAGGGTACAGGAACGTGAGCACAAAACCTATGTCCCCTGGTAAGCCTGCTGCCTTTGCCATGATGACTACAAACCAGCATGCCCTAATTAGGGAATCTGAGGTACCAAACAACACAGGTCAGACAAAATTTCCATGGCTTCTCTACCTCTGCCTCCCAGTGAGTGCTACTGGTTTGTGTTTCACAACAGCACTAATGGAATTTGTAAAAACAAGATAAAAAAAACCCAGCCCAGTGTGTTTTTCCTTGTCCCCCAAAACATTAGGCATAAGAAAGAACTATTCCAGCAGCTGAAATTACAGGACCAGGTACTGCAACTCCAACACTGTCTGGAAATTCAAAGCCAGGTGTTTACTGGTGACAAGAATAACCCTGGCCTTAAAAACTGCATCTTCAGTGTATTGTAATTATGCTGTTATTCCCACAGAGCTGACTTTCTTTCCAAAGCAGATTAGCACAAACTAGTATACAACACAACTGAACTGCAGCAGTGATGCTGGAGAGCATGTTCTTGAATGCAATACACAAATGTAATGCAAAAGCCTTGACACAAGGCAGAATCTTGCACTAGCTCTGTGCTTTTTCACCATTTTTGTCGTATGGATTACCAGGACTCAGTAATCTACCATAGGCGCTCAACGGCCCTTCTTAAGCCCTTGTTCCTCATTGCTATATCAGTCACAGTCATCGATGCCTCTTTTTTCCTCCTTCATAGTTAGGAAAAAGGACTAGAACTGCATGTGGTGTGAAGCTAGCTTACCTCTTCTGAGGTCTCCACACTGAGTATTAAGTAAATTCTAAGGTTTAAGTTACTCTTGTGAAATAAGGTCGTGAATAATATGTTTGTGAATATGAATTTGGTCTTACTTCCTACTTCACATAATCACTTGCAGAGGTGTGTTTGTCCAGTTAACAGACACAGGGCATTGCCTCATGTCAGACTGCATGCTCCCTTTCATTTCCTAGAATCAAAGAATCATAGGAAGGCCTGGGTTGAAAAGGACCACAAGGATCACGTAGTTTCAGCCCCCCTGCCATGTGCAGGGTTGCCAACCACCAGACCAGGCTGCCCAGAGCCACATCCAGCCTGGCCTTGAATGCCTCCAGGGATGGGGCATCCACAACCTCCTTGGGCATTCCTTGATTACATTCATGGGTGATTTGGCATGGGTCCTTGACAGGAGTAATAAAGAAAATCTCAGAGAAGTGAGAGCTGAGGACTTCTCAGTGTCATAAATAGGATTCCAATTTGCTTGGGTTGCAGATGCTCCTGTTCCACAAAGGAGGGGAATCTGTCAGGGCTGAGTGTTATTGTGTAGATAGGGGCTCTCTCCTTCAGGGGCACTACATTGGCTGGTTTTTGGGAATTGCTGAAGTGCAAAGAAAGCTATAGATCCACTGGCTATTAGCTGCCATAAATGTCCAGCTCTGCATCTGTACGAGTTTAAGCAAGGCTTTTTTTTCCTGCAGATTGCCACGTAAAAGGAAGAAACTGAGCTGCTCTCAGCCTCATTCCCAGGCATTGCATCCATTTGAAAATGGAGCTGTTGCACTGTTTAGTTTGATTTTAAATGTTTGCTCTGTGTGCTCTCAGCCTCTCTGTGTTATGAACCAAAGCACAGCAAGTGGGAGTGATGGAAAGGATGCTTTTTGGAGCAAGGCTGCTGTTCTAACAGCATCTAATAAGGGTCCACCTTTATGGTCAGTTGGCAGCATTCCTTCCCTTGGGCACACCTGCTGATGGCAAGGAGAATAGTGCTGGACTATGCAATAGCTGAGCTTTTCAAATGTGAAAAATCCATTTTTTAATGCATTGATTTGAAATGTCTGCATGTTTCTGCATCTACAGTGGGTTCAAACACATTGGGTAACAGGGGAGGAGCAGGTATTGATTCTGAGGAGAGTGATGAAAATGTGAATTGTTTGAGGAACCTGAAACGCAGGAAGCGAGTCAGAGTGTTAGCAACGGTGACTTACCTCATTTTGCTAGGAAGGTGATGTGATACTTAATTCTTCAATGTTTGCTAAGTGTTTTAAAACTGTGGAGAAGTTATTTGAGAGATGTGGAGATTACCGAAGTCCTTATGCAGTAAGCATTCAATGCTAGATTATTATTTAAATATATAATACCCTGCTATAAACCCAGTGCCAGAGCTGTTTCATTAAAACATCTGTTAGCACTTCGATTATTACATTCTATTTTAATGCTAAATCTCATTCCTGGTGAACATCTTGGGAGCACTTTCCACCTTCCCAAATCCGAGGGGTGTTTAAGTTCTCGTTAGTTCTGGAGCTGGCTCTATCAGTCCTGCAAGTGAGCAGAACTTCCTGTGGAGATGATGGGTTTGGTTGCACTCAGTTTACTACAGCTTTTACTACAGCTGAGGTGCAAAAACTGATGGAGGCCAGACACAAAGGAAGGGGTGGAAACGAGTAGAGATTGCTTAGGATTGGCGTGGTTGTGTGTTTGTTTTGTTTTGTTTTGCTTTGCTTTTTAAAGAAAACATACCCAAGAATGAAAATCTAAGGTCAAAGGGAAATGAAAAGAGGTCCTTGAAATGTCAGCAATTCAAGCTGTAGATACCATGTTAAAAATAGCATTCTTTAAACTAGATTGTGATCAGTATTGCCAGCTCCAGGGTTTCCAGGTTCCCTCCTAAACCCCAGGGTTAATTTTCCTGTCCGACCTGCTTTGGTTTCCCGATGAAACTACTAAAATAACAGTTTGACAATGGAAATCTTTCCTGTGTGTGAATTTAAAAAGAACAAAGCATGAATTAGCATTTGTATTACAGAGGTGCTCGAGCGAGTGGAGCCAAAGTCACGAGACAAAAGCTCTTTGTGTGGTTAGGTAGTCACCTTGCTGATCCGTAATGACACTGACAATGAAAACCCAACAAAAGGGGAAAGTGGTTCAATGTTTCTGACTTTGTATTCGAGAGGCTGAAGTGTTTCACTCCATCTCTTTACCCTTAGGCAAAGAACAACAGCCTTACAGTGCAGCCGGGTGGGAAAAGCCAAATAGATGAGGCTATGAAGTAGATACGTATTGGTGCCCCTTGCAAAAAATCAAGTAGGCCTGAACCCTCAGATGAACATTTTGTATGCTGTTTTTAAACACAGCTGGCGTCTCCAGAAAAGCTGTTCAACTGTGTCTCTGCTGTACACCTTTACCTGCATGTCTGTCCCCCAGTTTGTGCCAGTCTGAGCAGGCTGATAGGTTGTGAATGCTTCATTTTGGGAAGAAACTCTTGGTGGTGTCATGGTTTTGCAATGTTGTAATTTTGCTATCAGTATTCCACATCATAACATCATGTTAAGCATAGATAATTTTGACGAATCTGCTGCTCACAAGAGAAGACTGAATGTCCCAGAGAACACCACGGTCAGTCATATGACAAGGACTCTATATAATCTCACTTCAGTGCTGGACTCGCTCTCTTGCATCCTGCCAGCCATGGGGGAGTGTGTGGAAGCGTTCCAGCCGTTTCGCCTAGAGTTACAGTAGGCCTCTCGGTTTCGGGACTCACTCTCTCTTATTTTACTTGATTCGTTAGCCTTAATTCCAATTATATTATATTATATTGTGTTATTCTGTATTCTGATATAGTATTTAGTAAATAAGTGTGCCTCCTTAGATCGTTGCCGCTGTATTTATTTCCTTTTTCCCTGTTTTCTTTTCCTTCTGGGCCAGCTGCCTGTGGGCCGACTGCCCCCTTGTCATGGGTGCCGGTAGATTTTAGGGTAACCCATGACAGGTGGGAACACTGTAATAGTCTGGTGATCAGTGACGTTTGGTTTCTGTTTGTTTGTTTGTTTGCTGAGTGGTCTGATGGTGTTGGGTGTGTTGTGGTGGTGGGGTTTTTTTTGAGGGGGGTGGGTTGGAGGGTTGCTTTTAGGTAAGCATAATCTTTCTCTGCACTAGAGCTCACTTAAAATGACACCTGTTGAGATGAGAGGTAGACTGGCAAATGAGAGAAGCTGTTACTTTCTAGTGTTGGCTAGAAAGGAGTTCTTGTTTTGTATGCATATAGCAAAAGAGCTGATGCACAATAAGAAGTCTTCAGCCTTACTGCAGAGGCATAGGTATGTACTACTGCCAAAAGCAGAACAGTTGACTTTAACGATACGAATGGAAACAAGCAAAGGCAACGATTAGCTCTTGCTATTTTTAATACCTTGAGGAAATGCCAGTGATACTGAAGGTTTGTGCAATGAAGAAGGCAGCTGGAGTCTTCCTTTAGACAGTGCTGTGGTTAGTACTTTCTGGGAAATCAGTGCTAGTCCAAATGTAATGTGTCTTCATTCTTTTTCATATTCTCTGCGGTAAAGTTCAGTGCTTCTCAGTAGCTGATTTGATCCAGCTACATTCAGGAATAAAAATAAAAACCAGAGCATGACTCCTCTTAACTAACACCGTGTTGTGAGCAGACAGATCAAATGTGACTGGGTTCTTGCAGTGCACTCTATATGGCTGTCTGCTTCCAGAGGAAAGTGTAATACAGGAAAGTGTGGTTTGGCTTTTTTTTTTTGGCCTGTCTCTTCTTGTCACAGTCAGCTCTTACCCAGGTCCATGTGTATGTGATCACTGACAGTGGCACAGATAGAGGTCTTCCTATATCACCAGTACACGCCTATTACCATGTGATGTCCTCTGTGTGCCCGTTTCTTCTCCCTCCCTTCCTTTTGGCTGTTGTTTCTGCAATACAATACAAAGGTAGAAGTAAAGCTTATGTCCCTGGAGCCTCTGCATGGAGAGAGGTTAGCTCAGAATGGATAAGGTTTGCTGCTTATGTCCTGTCTGGGTGTTTTGGCCTTTCTCAGGGGGTGTATTTGAGATGGGGAGGCTGAGCACTGCCTGAGGGAGATTGTGAAGCTTGGATGAATATGCAGTGTTTTCATAATGCAAGTCAGCCCAGGTGAGTTGCTGGGGATTGGCTTTAGTTCAGCCAGAACTAGGCTTGTGTCCACTGTAAAGCTGTTAGCTATGGACTATTCTGCTGGAAGGTTGTTGTGGGAAGTTGTCACCACCACCCCTGAGTAGCTGCTAACAGCAAGGCACAAGGCAAGCACAACATTGCCTGGTGTGGGGCACTCCAGATCTAAGGTACTTGCTCTACAGTGTGATCAAGCCCTTGAAATATAGAAAAGATCAATAAAAAATTAAAGTTTATCAATGATAGACTTGAAATCACTTGGGGAATGTATTTAGGGTCAGATTGGGACTTGGCTGCCCTTCCATGTGTGGGACAGTGCATGGATCACACAGTACCCTCAGTTGTGAGAGAGGCACACAGAGCTGTCACCCCCTGCTGCAGCTGGGGCCAAAGCACAACCTGGCATAGCCCTTCCTTTCCTGCTGCCCACCTTGCCTCTTGCTCACCCACGAGTCAGAAATAGCAGCCTTGTATGCCAGGACTGCAGCCTCTATAGCAGTTGTTAGCGGCAAGCCCAGTGCACCACAAGCAAAGGAAATAGCAGAGCACGGCTGTGCCAAACACCCACGCTGCATTGCTGCCCAAGGCAGCTGCCAACATTCCCTCTGCCTGGGGCAGCCCTGCAGAGGAGCAGAATCCCCTGGGTGGCTGCCAGCAGGAGGTTTTGGCACCTGCACCAGGTGTCCTGGCCAGCATGCAGCTGGCTGAGGAATGTTTTATAGGGGGTGATTGGGGCAGGGTGCAGTTTGCTTATTTTGTCTCTTCATGAGTTAGTTTTCTTGGCTGTTCCTATGCCTATGCAAACACTTCCTCCCTGTGTTCCCGTGCCTCTATTGTTTCCCCCGGTGAATTGAAGTTGCTGTTACGGAATGATTTTTTTTTTTTTTTTTCCTTCCCATCCTCTTCATTTTCAAGCATGAAGAGAGGTGATTAATGTGTGGGAGGAGGAGGAGAGTGGGGAGAAATGCTGAAGGCAAGAAGTGTTTCCTGTGGCATGAAGGGGAAGATTTCTGCTGATCTTGCTGAAGTCCTGTGCTGCTGGTTGGGACTCTCCTTGTACCAAGGAGGAATGCACCCAGGGCAAAGCACATCAGGTTTCTTGTGTGATGAGGATGGTCAGACTGGAAGTTGGATTTATTTTTTCTCTTTCTTACTGCCGGATTTCCTTTCTCTTTCTGTATTCTGCCCTGCTGCCCACAGCAGTTTGTAAGAGTTTGATAAGGAACATAGACCTGTTAGAGGTTACTCCCTTAAACATTGGCTTAGCAATTGGTTAACTGGCTTCTTGCAGCAGATGCATGGCTACGGAGCCTCCGTGAATCTCTTTCTTGGCATTTATTTATTTAGTTATTTACTTACTTATTTTTATTTAACAGCTTGTCCCTTCAGACAGTCTCAGTGTCTTACTTTGTAAAATACTAGATATTAGCAGTCCCAGCAGATGAGAGCGGGGCTTCTGCAGTTAGAAGCTCTTTTCCTCAAGTCAGAAGAAATCCTTCAGAACCCAGTGACATGGACCCAAGTTAAGAAAATCTGGGAAACCAAGAAAGCAATAGTGAAATGATTCCAAGAGCAGCCTGTGGTAGCATACCATCACAATTTAAACCTGTAATGTATAACATTTTCCTTCTTTCATTTGTCTGCTTTACAAGAGCTAACACAGCATTTTCATGGTTCACAAGGGGGCTTTCCTCCCTCTAGGCTATTAGCTGAAGTAACAACTTATTAAGAAAGTTAGTTTTTTCTCCCAGATGGTGGAAATAGAGGTCTCCAGGGGGAGAGGAAGATGAAAAAGCTGAACATTTTGTTTAAACAACTTAACAATACAATGCCAGAGGAAATGAATCAGATGAGTGATTTCTGTGAGTGTGTATGTTTTGCTCTAAGAAAACAAAGAGGTTTAAATCCTGGCCTCCTAAGAGTCAACAGGGCTTGTATTTAACTTAGAAAGGCAATATAGAGTCTTGGTTCAGTTGCTAAGGGTGGAGAAAGGTATTTCCAGAAGAATAAATGTTAGTTAGGTTCCTATCTAGTATAACATCTTCAGAGGCCCTTTACAGGACCATTTTCTGGGGAAATGCCAGACAACCTAAAAAGCCAAACAACCTTTCTCCTCACTGCACCCAATAAACAAACAAACAAACAAAAGCACAACTTTAATGTCCTCTTCAGCAAATGTGGTCATCTGCACCTGATGCAGTAGGGTGTCATCTTGTTTCTAGCTGGCACTTGGCACAGATGCCTAATTCCTTCCTGCTGTGTGGTCAGACTGGCTCTGAAAAGTCTTAATGCTGCCCAAAGCTGTGCCACACTGAGAAGCTTGGAAGGGCCATCTGGCAGGCACAGACTTCAGAAGACTGTAAACAAACCTCTGCTTTTCCTGAACTTGCCCTTTGTGATGAGATATAAGAAGGTTTCCTTCCTCTCATTTCGTGTATTAGCAAGATCCTCAGCTCTTCATCTGAAGAAGACAGAATAGGAGGATGTACTGCTTGTCTTGCACCCAGTGTGGCTGTTTGTGTGTGTGGAGTCTGTAGATTATTAATATCCCTTTGTGGGCAGATTGTTCATGTGGTTTTGTTTGCATGCACTTCCAAGCCATCCTGGCTTTCTTTTTTAAGGATTGTTTCCTGGAATAAGCCCTCTGTGGGCTTTGCATGATTGATGATTGCTATCCTTAGTCTAAGACTGTTAGCTAGGAGAGATATTTAATCTTGGTTTTCTTTTTACAACGTGACTGACAGCTGTTTCACACCTCTGGTGATTTTTCATAGCACCTTTAAGTGTATGGTGATTCTGAAATGGACATTTTGCTGCTTGCCCTCTCCATTAGCACGTATGAATAATTGACTCTCAAGGTACTTTGAAATATCAGCTCTTTTTTTGTCCACTTTAAAACTTTACTGTTCCCTTAGTACCAAGTACTTTCAAGAGGGCTTCCTGTGTCTCTCGAACTGTCCTGTTCATTTATCTATATGTAGTGATATCAGTCAGTGGGTGAAAATCTGGTCTGAGCTTTCGCAGACTGTGTCCTTCCTGCCTCCCTGCGTGCAGGATTTCCTGATTTAAAGTCTTTGAAAGCAAGACTTAAATGTTCTGAACTAGCTCTCGCTACAGCACTGTGAGTAGCTGTGGCCAGGCAGACTGAACTGTCTGCAGTGTAAATCAAGGGGAATGATATTTTTCTCTGCATGTTTAATATGTTGTTCAGATCAGATTACAAATTCTTGCATACAGAGAAGTCTGGGAGAAGCTACCCTACACAGGGAAGGTGGGCTGGGACATATGGTCACTTCAGCACAGTCCAGGACACAGTCCTACAGTATCTGGTGACAACGCTGGTCCCAAGCTTCAGTATCACTGATGTTCCCAAACAGGGTGAGGTGATGAACCAGGTGTGGGAGCAGTCTAGGAGAGTCAGTTCAGAAGCAACAGGAGACCAGATTGGAGTCAGGACTACCTAGAATGTAGGTACAAGGATCATCTAATCAATGGGGTCAGAAATGAAACTGGAAATGTCTACCTATAATGCAGGTCTAGGGCTCTAGGGGATGCCCCATCAGTAGGTTGGGTTGGCGCTGGGCAGCTCCAGAAAGAACTGAAGCTCCAGGGCTGAGCTGCTAATGGCTGGGGGTGTATAGGGGTCACAAGTGAGGAAAGCAGGGGCTGTTAAGGCCACAGAATTGTTAACGCAAGGCAGAGTTTTGGGGGCTCTTTTTGAAAAGAAGGGCAAGCAGTGAGCAACCTGTCATGAAGACATACTTTATAGTTTTCGATTTTTGTTTGTTCGGTTGTTTTTTTTTAAGAGAACAGAGTTAATTTTCCCAGATAACATCCTGCTTCCTGAAAACTGACACAAAAGAAGTCAAAAATAATGATTTAAAAAAAAAAAATAATAATATGACAATGAAATGTGAAGGGTAAGAGAAGAAGGGAGAATGCAAAACAGAAGGCCAGTGTGAGTTGTTGGCTGATCTTTTTATATGAGGACAAAAAACATTTCCTAGTGAGAAAATATCCGAAGTCATGTAGCCGAAAGAATCTTGCTCTTCTAAAATACACAACTGAAAAATTCTGAGAAGTAAAAGTCAGAGAAGTTCCAAGAATGATGTTGTATTATTCGAAGCCTTGTGACTCTTGTTCCTGTCATGACCATGGCTTTCTTTTCAGTCCCTTATCCTAGCAGTCAATTAGCAAAGCATCAATTCTGTTATCAGATCAGCAATGTCTCTGAAAGCTAACAGATGTCCCTTCCTTTGAAAGGTCGCCTCTTTTCAGTAGAATATCAGTAAGGAAATTTAAGTGAGAGTACCTGACAAATTGCAATGTGAAGTCTTTTGAAATGCTGCCAAGAGGAATCTGTATATTCTTCCATTTGAGCTAGTAAAAATACAAGCAATCAAAGTAGGACCATCACCTGTTAAAGGAGCAAATCTGATTAGGACTTTCAGTTTATGATGGTGCATTCTACTGCCTAGAACTGGACAGCCTTGCCAGGCATTTGTCAGGTAGAGTGGAGAGGAAGAGCCATTGCTCTTCCACAGCAAAGCATTAGAGATGTCAAGGTACATGAAAGAGTTGTTATTTTAAAAATACTTATTATAAAGGGAATATGAACCAAACCTAAGGCTACTTCCAGCTGCCAATTGTCTTGTTTCGTTTGTGATCAGAAATGCTGAAACCGTAATACTGAGATTGCCCAGACATGTTTCTGGTTCAACCAGAGTTAGGAAGTGCTGCAACTCTCCTTCTTGCCGTTTGTTTGTTCATGTTTTCTCCTGAAATGTCTAGCCCCAATCTGTAAATACAAGAAGTCTGTCTCATCTCACTGAGTTCAATATTTCTGCTGATCTGGAAAGACCTATTTGAAATTAGCTAGTAAGTTCAAAAGCTATTGAAGGGTGTGTGTGTGTGTGTGCATACCCATCCATATGTGTGCGTCTGTTTATAAGTTCCTTAAGCTTTATATTCTTGGAAAACAAAGCTAACAACTTTTAGATTTTAGGGTAACCTATGACACAACTAAAAATAATAAAACACTTTTGAAACAGCATAAGAAGCAGATACTGAATGATAAATTGCACAGCCTATGAAGCCTGCCCCCCTCATTGCCGTGTATTAACAAACTACATGCCATAAATGCATAATGGTATATGACCTTTTCACAGGTGAATAAATCGTTGTGATTTGAAGGATTGTTTATTAGAGGATAGATAGATGGGAGGGAATAGATCAGAACCCTCCTTTTGCTAATGTCACTGAGCTTGTTATTTGCCATGTCAGCACATAATTTTTGTGCCTGCTCAAAGCTTTTGTCCAGTTGTTTTTTGGACAGTGTGTTATCGCCACTTGTCTCAGTGCCATGCAAAACTGAGATCTGCAATAACTTTAACTACAGCCTCTGATATAATGCTCAAACTTGCCATCATATGGTGTAATGCTGTTTGGAGATGACTTTTTTTTAGGTTTTTGAGTTTCAGAGAATATGATTACTCTCATGATTACCAATTTGAATGACCTAAATGGCAAAAATCAACCAATCTGTCAATAAGTGTCTATTCAAAACACGTACTTTTATGAAAGAGTTTACTGAAAACTCTTGATTCGTTTCCAGCATGTGACCAGAATGGATATCAAAACCTCAAAAGTCTTGTTCTCCGGCCAGCTCTCTATGACAGCTGTTAATTCTTGCTTTGATCCATCAACTTGCTAGCTATAGGTGTAGCCTAAGTATGAGACATGGCCAAGGGCTGTATTTTACTTCTGTATACTGCAGCTATGTACGATTAATTGGACTGTCTAGTGCCATATTTAGTTTACACAGATGAGCTGCAGTGCAGTTTCTCTTCCCATTATTTGTAATTGTTCGAATGGCAATTTCAAAGGTATGACAGGGACCAAGGTAAAGTTAATATGATCTGCTGCCATGTGCATTCATGTGAGATGAGCTGTATGCTAGACTACTTAATTCTCTCTTGACCACGATGGGGGAGTCCACAGTGAGATGCTCTGGCATGGATACAATGAATTCCACTCTAGAGGATAGTCTGTAAGACTTAGGCTTGCAAGATGGTTGGCTTCCTCCAATAAAACCCACTTTGCTGTTTTATTCAGGGGAATCAGGCTTGGCTCTCTTTGCAGGGGCTCTAATCTCATGCGTCAGTTGGGAAATTTGAGGAGGCAAATGACCACAGTTCATCAACAACTCTTCTATTCCATCATGTTTCTGATCAGCGGGTGTGCTCCTCCTGATGAGCTGCAAATGTGTACTTAATATTATATTAGCTATTAACTCCCAAAGTCAACAGTTTCCCTGGTAAGATCAGAACACTTCAAACATTAGTCTGTAGTTTTTTTTTAAATAAAAGAAGTAATATTTTTCTAGTGTAAAAGAACCCTTATTTAAATATTTACAGATACTTTTATGATGCTGTATTGCTTTCCTTAAAACCTAAAACAAATCAACTGTGGTGAATACATATGTATGTCATCAATCTCTTCCCCCTTCTCCCAAGTTCTTCAAACAGGAGAAAGTATTTGTTTCTGTATGCAGAGAAGTTCCAAGCTTGTTATGCTCTATTATAAAAATGAATTGGAGTCCAAAGATTTAAAGCAAACATGTGAAGCCTGTTGGTGCGCAGTTGTCTCCTTGCAGCAGTGAAAGAGGTTCTGTTGACTGTTCTCTTTCATGCCCGTGGGACAAGAAAGATGGACTCCTCTATGCCTTCTGTATCTTTGTCTGCTCATTTGCTTGGGAGGAATGAATAAAAATATCCTTTTGCGTGTCATTCTCCTTTCTCTAAGTGGCATTGTTCATACATTCAAGTTGCAGTAGCAGCTCTGCTAGGGCTGTTGACCATTCGTTTTGTAAAATTCAAATTCTGATTCCTTTGGGTTTATACTCTTATAATTATGAATTTCAGCAGGCATGATGCAGATTAACTCTCAAATAGAGTTCATGACATGGGAGTCTTTATGATAGATATGAGAAATCTATGTGGAAATGACAGCACCCTTACCTGATCCAAAGCCTATTTAACAGATAGAAATTCTCCTACTGACCTCACTGTAGAGTCAGTTAGTTTCCCAAGTAGACAGCAGCTCCCCCACAGCAGCAGTCAGCTGTTTTAACGCTGCAGGAGGGCTTAGTTACAAGCTAATGATGTTTCACCAAATTTCAGGCCAGCAGTTAATTCTTATATTCCTACAGGAACAGTATGTGCTTACTGAATGCGTGTCATGAGCAACTGCAAAGATGGCAAATAGTCAAATGAATGTTCGGTGCCTAAATGGGATGAAAATAGTGAGCATGAGGGGAAATTAATGTGCACTTATGTCTTGGGAATGCACAACCATACAGAAGCAGTTGCTGTTCTGTTTTGAGCATCCCAGAGCACTGCAGCATGCTGTTTGGCTTGATCTTGGTGTGTAGCATAACTAATACGTTGTGATCCTTCATGCAGATACATAGAGGTCAAACAAAATAGTCAGGGCCTTGGGTGCTTTAATAGGTGTGTGAAGGAGAGGGATGGCAGGCACTGGAATGGAATGCCCAGGGAGATGGTAGAGTCACTGTCCCTGGAGGTTGTTCAAGAAAGGTTTGGGTGTTGTGCTGAGGAATGTGGTTTAGTGGGAAATATTGGTAATTGGTGCAAAGTTGGAGTAGATGGTCTTGGAGGTCTTTTCCAACCTTGGTGATTCTATGATTCTATGAGTGGCCTTTGCAGCATTATTAGACCTAAGCTCACGTATCCCAGATAGTGGGTCTTAATCTCTTCTGGGCTGTGTAATGATTCAAAGGGAACCCAGGGTCTGGATGCAAGTACAGCACCATCTGCAGTGGGTTTCTGTAGTGTTCTGGTCCTACGTGACATGTAGCTGACCTTTTCTTCCAGTGCAACAGTTTGTGATACTATACTGTAAAAGATTTAAGAAGTTTTGGTCTTACTTTTGACCTCAGCTGTGTGTTATTTGTCACAGTTTTGGAAGCAGTGAGCAGTGAGCATAAAGGTGAGAGTCAGCAGCTGGAGTAATGCATATCTGTGGGGCGAGAGAAGGGAAAGCAAACTTCTTCAGCCAGTTTTGTGCTGCTAAAGCTTCAGGCTGCTCTTCTACAAGTCTGCAGGAGGTTTTTTTCCTCATTGTAAAAGGAGTGAGAACAGGCATTAATCACTGTCTGTAACTGTTTAAATTAGCCTGAGAATTGCAAACTACCTTTAATGTGTGGGATCATAGCACCCGTGGTGTTGGCTAGTGACGGTCACCTCATGCTTTCAGTGCTTGCATGCTGTCTCCCCCACCACAGCCAGAGGCCAGGCTGCTGCTAGGTGGGGCAGTGAGGGCTGCTGAGCCTGGGTGGCTTGCTCTACCTATAAGACCAGGAGCAATGGCCAACAGTACTTGTTCACTTTACACAGCAGGCAGGAACAGGCTTTTGGTTTTGGAAACAGACTCGATGAGAAACTAGTAGATCATGAAAAGATTATGCAGCTAGATAAAGTGGGAAATAACATACCATATCAAGCAGTGTAAGCAGATAAGAATGCTTCCCAGGACACTTGTGTGTTCGAGTGAAAGAAAATCACTGAATGATTACATCTCTCTCAAGTAAAGTGGAAACTTTCTAAGAACTTGTTAATGTAATTATGTGTATGGAGTAGTGCAGGCATTTAAATTCAAAGACCTTTAAATTAAAAGATTATGTAATGCAGATTTGTTTAAGGATGTTACTGATAGACCAACTACTGACTCACTAGACTTTCTAATAGCTACTTATTAATGCTTCTATAAATCACTTATTTGGGTAGTTAAGAATAATTAAGACACTAAAAAGTACATTTGGAAAACCAATAATACAGGTTGAAAGAGGAAATGATTCTACTTCTGTCTGCAGTTATGAGGCTGCTCTGAGAGTAATACCTCCTATTTTATTACATTGGCCCACAATGTCAGAGGTGGAAGTTGGTGGTATGGCAGTAGAAGTCCAGCCTTGCCACCGGTATTCCATTACATTTTGTTGCTGTGTGACAGATGGCAGCAGAGGGGCAGTCTGACAAAAGGGCATCTGACATGGAAGTGTGCATGAAGCAAGGATGTGGCACTGAATCCCTCCATGTGGAAAAAATGGCATCCACTGACATTCATCAATGCTTGATGAACATTTATGGAGACCAAACAGTGGCTGTGAGCACAGTGAGGTGATGCATGGTACACTTCAGCAGTGGCAACAGCCACAGTGGGTCATCTCTGCTAGTGCAGATTTTTATGAGCATGCAGCTCTTGTTCATTACTGACAAAAATGCACAGCTGATGGTGGTGACTGTACTGAAAAACAGTGTTTTGTAGCTGAGAATTTGCTCTATCAATTCGTGTGATTGTGCTCTTTGTATCAGTTGTAGTTTCCATGGAAATAAATAGGAGGCATTACTTTCAGAGCGCCTACATGCTGTGTGCTGAAGTTACTCCATTTCCCTGTAAATATATTTTTTTAATGTGAAGGTAACCAGGCTGTGGATTTAGGTCTGTACTATCTGGGGGGAGGAGTGTGCTGGGTGGTCTGTTTACACTATAGAGTGCTGTGGCACACCATGTGTTGTGATGGTGCCATGTAGGTGCAGCCCTTGAGTAACACTCCCTTCAAATGAAAGGGAGAGTGGAGCAAAGCAATGCTTTGCCTCACCATAGTGAGCATTTTCTGGCACAACTGTAATGTAATTTCAAAGCTACAGGCTGGCAAACAGACCTATGATCAGATAGTAAATACTGCACGGCCACTGAGGCCTGCTTTGAGAACTTCCTTCTGCTTGTAGATTTTAATTCACCTCCAAGGAAATCTCCCTTCCCCAGCTAGGAGTAAAAGGACTGACAGGAGAAAGTGAACCCAAGCACCACTGCACTTGCACTGTTTGCTGCTGTGATTGCTTGTGCAACTTAGTGCAGCCCTGAGGCTACTTTTCCTTGAGACAAGGATTTTCAGATCAGTTTTCAGCCCACACTGGAAGTGCTGTTTGTTGGGACCTCCCCTTGGAGCCCTCAGTGACCTTCTCATGTCACACTCACAGTTGCTGCAGTAAACCTGTGAGTCCAGTGCTGATGAAAGGTGGTCTGCTGACAGCTCTGGAAACATACGTTAAATGCATAGCCAGGCAGGAGTACCAGAGACCTACTGGCTTCTCCTGCACTACCTACCTCTGGGTGGCCTCACACAGGACCAGACTGCTGCTGACTCGTGTTTAATCCTTGGCCTTGCTAGGGCCAATGGCAAACCACTAATTAGTACCACCTGTAGAGGCTTCCTCTGATGTGTACTGAGTGACTTGTAGCCCTGTTGCAGCTACTGGTGAGCAGGCCTTGCTGTTGCTGCTGAGCTGTGTCAGTGCTTCAGTGTGGATGTGCTCTAAACAACTAGGTTCCTTGGGATGAAAAGTGGCCTGCAGCCAAAGAACCAAGTCACTGAAACAAAAAGCAAGAGGATTCTGAATTCTCTGCGGCTCTCTGAAGAGACATGCATAGAAAAGAGAAGGCCTGCTACTACAAATCCTGTGCTTACACAGCTGTGAGTCTATCTCTGGGTCATCTCTCTCAGGTCTTGAAATCACAGAATCATAGAATCACAAAGGTTGGAAAAGATCTCCAAGATCATCCAGTCCAACCATCCACCCATCACCAGAATTTCCCACTAAACCTTGTCCCTCAACACAATGTCTAAACGTCTCTTGAATACATCAATGGTCAGTGACTACCATTTCCATGGGCAGTTTGTTCCAGTGCCTGACTTTGGAGAAGTAGTATTTCCTAACGTCCAGCCTGAATTTCCCTTGGTACAACTTGAGGCCATTCCATCTAGTCCTATCACTAGTTGCACTGGGAGAACCCCCAGCTCACCACGATCTCCCTTCAGGTGGTTGTAGAAAGTGATAAGGTGTCCCCTGAGCCTCCTCTTCTCAAAAGGTGCTCTGTTCTTGGGACGGCAGTGTTGGTGGGTGAGGTGTATGTGAAGTGTTTCATCTACGTGTCTGAAGTAAGGAAAGCATTTGAACATTTGAACTAGACAAGTGATAAGGGAATGGGAGAGCAATAAAATATGAAACAAATTGTGGTGTAAGAAATTCATCCTTAAATTGTTTTAACAGCCTTGTGGGCCTCTTCCTTTAGGTGTATGAAGTACTCTTGAGTCCAGCAGCAGTAATCTGGGCTTTTTTCCCAAGTGTTTTCCCAGCTGGATTGTCTTTGTTTTCTATCCTAGTAGTGTTCCAGTACAGTGCTGTTTCCATAGGTGATGTGGTTCCCAAAGCACATCAGTTTCTTTATCCCTTGTTAGTGCTTGGAAACGCACAAGACCAGCATTTTGCACTGGGTGTGGTTGCTGGGGTAAAGACCTGTACTATTCTTTGGCATTGTGGGGGTAAGTGAGGCTTTCTGCTGTCGAAACGGGAGCTATGAGAATGCCAGATGCCCATGGGAGATAGTGAGAAAGGGCAGAAATTCAGAATAAAAATATCCAATTGGAGCTTTGGAATAAGCCTAAAGTGTATGTGGGATGGCAGTAGGGAGAGAAGAAATTAAACAGATATTTGACTTCCACTGTCATAATATTTTACAGAAGACTTAAATGTGAGATGAAAAGGCTTTAACACTTGAGCAGTTCTATTTTCTCTAGTCAGTTTGTTCTATATTCAACAATACCCTTTCTTTGCATCCACATAACTTAACAGAGGTCAGTAAAGAAAGAAAGAAGTGCAGAAATAATTGAGAAGCACTCCACTGAGGAGTAACAAGGAAGGATTTTTTTTTCCCTTTTTTTCTCTCTCTGAAGCAAAGATAGAGCTAAGTAATTACTTGTTAGAGCTTACAATCAACATAGGAACATTAGGGAAATAAATCACGTTTTCTTTTGAATCTTCTTGCTGTGCTTCCACTATCTCTATGCAATAGCAAGAAAAAGTAGCAAAGTCATGTTCTCATTCTGCTGTAGGCTGAATGCTGACAGCAGTTCACAAACTTTCCTTTTCTACTTTATTTCTACCTGATAGTAACAAGAATCTAAAAATGCAGCTGTTGCTTGTATTATCTGCAGAGTATTGTAGTTAAATTTACCTCTATCATATTAATCATGGTACCGTCCACTGCCGCTTCAAGGTGAGATGGGATGCAATTCTCATTCTCTGCCAGAACAGGTAAACACACATGCAGGAGGTCTTTTTATTGGAAAGGTACTTGCTTGCTGAAATATAAATTCTTTGTGTTAAATGGTGTTTCATAAGTTTTCTCACAATGGAGAGAGAGAGAAAGGGAGAGTACATAGTCTATAAACTTCTCCATGGATGCTAGAGAAATGCTTAATGATTCAGATGAAGTGACATGTCAGAACCTTCTTGTGGTGTTGCTGAGTAGCAGCTGCTTAGTAAAGACTAAAACAAGAGAGCATGCTGTCCTTCACCTGGAATACTTTCTTTCTTCCTAGCAAGCTGTTGCTTCAGGGCTTCCTGAGGCAGAGTTTGTATCTGGGTCACCGTGTTCAATAACCACTGGTAGACTGATCCTTTCTCAACTTGTCAAAATTTTCTTACTCTGGATCTTCTTTGGAAATGAACAAATGTGTGACTTCTGGTTATGTTTATAGGAGAGATGCTTCTAATCCTACAGGAATCCTAAAACATTCAAGCATTTTCAAGCTGCAGGTAAGACCCTCTGCCTAGACACCCAGCTACGTCCAAAGAGTATTTTCATTCCTTGTTTTAGATTGGAGTAGGTGGGAAGTTCTTGAGTGCAAAAAGTGAATAAATGAATTGCATATATAAAGGATGAACAGACTGCCAGCTCCACACACTGAAGAATTCTTGTCTTGCATTTATACTAACAGGAATGAGGCTGAGGGAAGGTGCTGGTGTGTCTTTCATTAGGAAAGAAATTCCCCCTGCCAGTGTGTGTGCACAACTATAGCACATTCTCCCCTGCTATAACCACTTCTGGGACTCATGTGGGATGTTCTGCCTGTTCACTGTGGGTGGCAAGGTGGACTTGATCTCTTGGAGAGGCTCAGTGCTCTCTGCCCACTATGGCTTTACACAGCATGTGTGTTTCTGTATGGACTGACTTTCACAGGGAATATTTTCTTTACACTGGGAGGGCCAAAAATACTGTGTAAGCAGAGCTGTATATTTAGTTGTGGATCTCCTACAGTTGGGTAGTTGCTTGTGTGTATATGAGAAATCGTGTGTTGTTTTTATACAACTACTTTACTAACCAGTTTCAGGGAGAGCTGCTGTTTCTGTCCCTGCTCACCTGCCTTAACGTCTACTCTATAAGTGATCTGCTTTGCTTCCGTACCTGTACTGAGTGGTTCTGTGCCAGTTCTGGATTTAAAGCCCAAATGCAGTTCTATATAAAACCAGATCTAATGTAAAGGATATAAAGTAACCATTAGGCAAATAGCAGAGCGATAGTAATTCCCATAGCATAACTGAGATGCTGTCAATGTGACTGATGCCAGTAGAATAAAGATGCAGCACAGCAATCTCAGCTGCTAAGAGCTGTGCTCCTAATGAGGAGCATGTGGAGGAGACAGGCTGGGTAGCTACTGGTGCCTCCTCTTTCTCTGTGCCTGGCCCCTTCTTCAGAGCTTGAGTCAGTTCTTCTCTTCCCCAGAGAGAAGCTCTTCAGAGAATGTCACGCCAGGGTGCTGTGTTTATTGACTTTCAGAATTAAATTGCTCCATGTACCAGCAGGGATATTTTTCCCCTAACTGCTGACTCCACGGATTCTCTCTGGACATTGTAAGTCAAATAGTTTTTTTTCCCCTGATTTAGGTTTTGTTGAGGATTCAAAAGCCTCAGGCCAAATTTTACTTCTTGAGGTGCTGTGAAGGCCTCTAGAGCATGGCTGCTTCCTCCCTGAGTCCGTTTCTGCTGTGGTGCAAGTGGACTACACGGTGTCGGTTCCCTGCTGACGTACACTGATAAAGACAAAGGGAGTCTGTAGCTGCCTCTTCTCACAGAGTGGAGTTTGACTTCCCGTCTTGGAGGAGAGGATCAGCCACAATGATGGGAAAGTGGCTGGGGAAGGCAACATCACTCTCTTTGGCTTGTGAATATGTTCTGCCCACGCTCAGTGAAACATGGACTTACTAGGAGGCAGTCCATGGATCTGAAAGGCTGTGTGCTAAGTGTTGCCATGGGACTGTGTACTCCTGACATCAGTTAGCCATCCCAAAATCATAGTAGGTTATTTGAAGGGCTGGTTATCTGAGTATTATTATTATTTATTTTGTGGGGAGACTGTGTGTTGGGGAACGCCTCCATGGTGTATGCTCTGCAGGGGTCACTCTGCAAAGCATTTCATGCTCTGCATTCCCACCAGCTGTGGAGCTGTTGTGTTGCTTACGTAACAACCAACTGATGTTATCAGCATGGTATCAGTGTGAGATTGACTTAACTTTGAGAACAAGTAGATGTAGAAATGGCCGTGGAGTCTCTAATCCAAGGCTGGGTCAGCAGGTCTGCCATCCCTTGCCCAGTTCTCATGCTGTGATGGGACTGGACTGAACCATAGCAGTATGTTTCTCACTGTAGCTAGTAGCTTAACCACAGATCTTACTGATACACAGAGTGCCTGTCTGTTAGGGTTGCCTCTGCTTCTCTTATGCTTGCTTCAAATACTGTCTGACAGTGCTCAGGAGCTTTTCGTGTAGTAACCACCAAGAGAGCATTGAAAACATCCCTCTGTGTGTGTGTAAAATGGAGAATCTGAAAGTGTTGCCCTGGGAAAAGATAACTTACATGTGCTTTTCAGTACTGTGCTGCTAAATAACTTCTCGGTCTGATTCACCAGCATATTAAAGCTCTTCTTTAGCACGTTCAAAATACAAAATGGCTTTTTAGTAGATCAAGTAATCACTGGAGAGTATCTACTGGAGTTGGTGCATCTTATTCCTGGTAAAGTTACCAGGTAACTTTGGTTCTCATGCCATTTGCTTTTTTAGGCTGCAATCGGGGATGCACCCAGTGACAGATCTAGCATCAGCTATCTGCTTCTCAGGATTTTCTGCACCTTCAGTGTTGTTCTGGGCCTGTCAGTTATCCAGACTTTTAATAGGGACTGAAATAGAACTCCATGAGACTCTATAATAAAAAACCTTCTTTATGTATCACTCATGTCTTTTGAGTTTGTCCTCTGTTGAATGTTCCGTGGCTGAATTAAAGAACTGAGATTTTTTTTTCCTGTTACACCTATAAGCTTCTATTTAAAGTTTATGATAACCAGCCATTAAAAGTGAACTATCACCTCAGGTTTTAATGCAATTTAGTTTAACAAATTTTTCGCTATCTTCCAATTCTCAAAGCATGTGTGTATATGTGTACATTATTAATTTTCATAATGACTAGAGTAAGTCTGAGTGCAACTCCCTTGAGCAGGTTTAACTTTGACTTGCAGAGTTGAGCCCCATCAGTAATGTACAGAAACAGAACACAGGTGTTCTAGGTTATTTTCATCCGTTGTAACATTTCCTCGTTTAGGTGTAAGTTAATGTGAGTAACGTGTCTCATATGCAATGAGTTTACATCATGCAAAGCAACCAAAGGTAACATGTAACAGGTTATGGCACGGCTGAGACAACTATAACGTTGGGAGTCTGGAGCCTTAACATCAGTATCACTGTACATCTTGTGTGTTGTAAATGATCCTCCCACTGGAAACGGGGAGGCATTTTTTTAAGCAGCAGCGTATAACAGCCCCATGCTTATAAGTCAGCATTTTTTGCCCCAGACTACAAAAAATACCACAATAAATTCTGGAGGCTATCTCTGGGAACATTGTTTGTTAGTGCCTAGAATCAGTCAGGAACAGCATTCTGCTACTCATTAAGTTCAGTAAATGACTTCTTTCAGACAGAAAGGATCTTAAATTTTGACCTAGATGCATGACTGCAAAAAGACTTCAGTAAATTAAAATCTCAGGATAAGCAATGTTTTATTTTTGCAGAAAATGGAGAAAAAAGTCAGTAGATGCTTTCCTTTGTTCCTTAGCTTTGAGCTTTGCTGTACTTCATTGGATGTGACACTGAAGAATAACCGTACCTTTCGTTTTTGCCATATATTTAAATTACAGGACGAGTGTGGTGTGCAAACACTATAGCTGCTGTGGCCAGCCTCTCTGGAAGAGTTAAGAGTGTATTCCTTCTATTCAAACTGCTAAACCAAGGTACAGTCTCTCTCATAGTCGATAGCTGTCACTTGTTGCTGCTGCCATATGCAACCAGGAGTGGCTTGAACTGGCAAGCTCAGTGGGTGTGAGCACGTTGAGTCAGGCTCTCTGCTTGCTGCTGTCCTCCCCAGGCCACTTACACTCCCAATAGTGTGTGCTATGCTTGATTTGAAGTCAGCCTTGTTTGATATTTTCTTGTGTGCACACTTTGGAGGACTGACCAAATTCTGTTCTGACTTGATGCTAAATTCCTTAGAATATTCACTGTAAGGCTCATACGTTGCTTTAATACAAAAATAGATCATATTGGACCAACAACTCCTTGGTATTGGGTGTTTTCAGTGTTCTTGTAAAAAAAACAAAAACAAAAAAAACAAACTAGATATTTTTTGTTCTTCTGAAAGCACTGGCTCTAATTTTAGCAATTTCTTTCCTGTACACTGAATGGGAAGTTAGGATAGAGAGTTCAAAACATGACATCAACATGTATTCCCTTGTTACCATATAACCAAGAGCATGCATGGCTCGTAACATATCAAAAAGCACTTTCAAAGCTGATTGTTCTGCTTTCTCTGCCTCGTGGGTCTTTGGAAGCAGGTTATTGCATCACATGTTGAGCTACAGTACTATGCTTGTCCACTTTGCACACTTCTTTTGACCACCCTCTGTTTCCTTCTGGGTAGAGTGGAGCAAAGCATTCGTGGTAGAACTGGGCCCGGTATTATCCATACTCAGAAAAGCAGTGGAGTGAAGCTAGACATAATTTGATTCTGAATCTTTTTGGAGCAGTTGAGCTGCTGTTCCTCAAACGTACAAGAGGCATTCTGGCTCCAGCTGTAGCTGTTGCTCTGCGATGGTGCATCTTCTTTTTTTTTCCCCCAGTGTTTCTCCGGAGGGTTGGAGAAAAGCCCAGATTTTTAAAGTTCACAATGGCAGTTCTGGTGGTCCGAAACTTAAGATCTGCTCACTATTAAACCTCTAGAATTCCCTGCCTGAGGTTTAGTGCCACCTGGTTTTGTCAGTTGATGTTTTGGTTTTTTGAGGTCAAGTATTTTCATACGAAGACAAAACCAGCATTTTTGGTTTTCCAAACAATGCTAATGCTTACTCCACTATTTTTTGGAACAGTGTCCATTTAGAATAAACACAAGGACAAGCGATGTTGTCTCAAAATAAGCCAGCAGAATAGAATCAAATAATGGCTTTGGTTGGAAGGGTTCTCAAAGATCACCTAGTTCCAACTGCTTAGTCATGGGCACTGTTGCCAACTGCTATCTATGTTTGGCAGGTTGAACAGGTCCCCATCCAGTCTGGCCTTGAGCACCTCCACGGATGGGGCATCCACAGTCTCTCTGGGCAACCTGTTCCAGCACCTCACCACTCTCTCTGTGAAAAACTTGTTCCTGACATCCAATCTGAATCTCCCCTTATTTAGTTTAAAACCAGTCCCCATAGTCTTATCTTACTATTTACCCATGTAAAAAGTTGATTTACCTCCCATTTATAATCTCCCTTTAAATATTGGAAGGCCATAATTTTCTTTGATATTGCCCTTAAACTAGAATAAATCCTTGAGACTTGCAGATGTAGTTTTTTGGGTTTTTGTTTGTTTGTTTTTACAGAGGAAATAATGAAGGCCATCGTAATTAACACTTGATGTTGCTTTCCTAGTGGTACAGCTCATTAATCCGCTCAAACCCTGTGCTGATGGGAAAGCAGTGAAAGAAGAAGTGAAATCATAATAAATGCTACATAGTTAAAAGCTTTCTGCATTATAAGGAAAACATAGTACTAATGCTGTGTATCTAGATAGATTAGGAAAATCAAGAAGTGTTTCTGGTAAAATGTACTGTGGTCTTAAGGTGAATCCAAACAAATGCACACGCACATGGATTACTCCCTAAATGCTTTCCAGTCTTGTTTTCAATCAGTGTTTTGTCTCTCACAGTCACTACTACTAGGGATTTGGAGCTGCTACTTCCCTCCCACTATGCTATGTCTTTGGCATTTGCCAGCTCAGATCTGGTGATTCACATCATCAGTGTTGGTGTTTTATATCCACTTCGATAGCTATACAGTATATGTCGCTTGACAAGTCCCTCATATATGTACATTTGTTATTTATTGCTATTTCAGAAGCTGCAAATGAGATTACATGCTGACCAAGTCATGCTGGAACAGGTACAACAGGAGAACCAGTGCCTGAATCAGCAGGTTGCCCGTCTGATGGTTGCATTTATGGCACTGCAGAAAATGGTGAGATCAATATAACAATAACAGAAGCTATTTGTAAGTTTGAGGCTTGGAAGCAGTTAAAACTACTGTTTGGTTTTATAAAGTTGAGGTTTTGTACGGGCATGTTTTCCTCTGCATGCTTCACAGCATAATTCATTGTGTGACTAACGTAATGCTATTTACTTGAATGCATTATGGAAGGAAAGCCTGGTGTTCAGTCACATGTATTTTTGGAAAGCTTTTAAATGCAACATAGCTATAACTGTCTTGTAGAGATAATACCTAGAAGAATTCAGAAGAAAGTTTAAAAACTACAGTGAGGTGGGTTTTTTCCCTTCTAAAAGAAGCTGAAGCCTGATATGTTTTCATCCTCTAAAGGGATATTATTGTGCAGTTATTTAAAACAGTGGAGGCACTTGATCTTTCATGGCTGGAGGAGGGGAAAGGCATTTGCTGTAGGCAGTAAGATATCTTCTGCTCTTTATGACTGCTGTTTCAATAAATTGCTTTCTGGTAGATTTCACACGGTAATAATATAATACATTTGTTTGGCGCCATGTAAGGCTATGCAAACACTGTGGCTGAATTCTCAGTCAGTGCTTATGGGTGCTAATAGCTTTCATTACCTCTTGACATAAACATGAGCTGCAAAATGTATCAAGTCTGGTTATGTTGCATTGAGGGACAGCAGTTCTCTTTCCTCCTCCCTTTCCAAAACAAGAGACTGCTTTCAGTCAGGTTACTGCACGGATTGTATGTTCTCAGAATTAATTCCTTTATGAATAGAATGGTTAATAAGGATGAAATGTCATCTGGGAAACGGAATACAGATCAAAATGGAGAGATGAGGAGGAAGTGGTGCATTTCTTCCTTTTTTCCAAGACATCTGCATCATTCACCTGGCATACAGCATTTTGGAATAAAATTACCTTATTTTTAATGAGGGGGATTTAAACCATATTTCCTATCCCCAATAATTTTCTATGTGCCAAAATGCTCTGAGGCCATTGTTCATCTTCCTGAATTTTAAATCCTTAGAGACGTCTCTGTACTCTCATTAACTGTACCAAGGGTAGATGAGACAAATCACTTGAAGGATACTTTTCATAATATAAGAGGAATCATTCTATGGATGAGCTTCCCTTTTGACTGCACAGGGTGCTTAAATAACTTGTACGGGAGGCCTCAAGTCAAGTGAGGAGGCATTTATTTCCTGTCTTCCCAGTCAGTGAGGATAGATTCCAGCAGAGGTAATGAAGGATGTTGTCCTGACTTGGGTACCTAGTTTTGATTCTTAGAGTCAGATTGTGCTAAAAATATGGTTTGGTTTTGTTTTCCTTAAAAGTGGGTTAAAATATTAAGTTTAATTTAAAAGATACCTTTTATCTCGGTCTGGGCAAGATCAAAGACATCCTGAAAATACATTGATACCTGTGGAACAAATGAAATGCTGTTTGTCTCTTTGGAACTAATAATGCAGCTGAGAGTTTTTGATCCTATCAGACCGAAGCTTTCTCTCTTTGCTACCAGTAAAGTCATGCTCAGGGTATTGAATCCCAGATGAGTATTGCTATGCTGCACATATTGGATTTCTGTAAAGAAGAAACAAAGAAGTTAATCTTTAAACATATCTGTTTTAAACCAAGACGCACCTGGAAAACTAGAGCAATTTAATCCTGTGAAGGGTGGAAGGATTGCTGGAATCTTCTCAAACTTACTGCACCTGTATTTGTTAATAAAGAAATAACTCACCCTCGAAAAATTTCTTAAACTTTTTTGATGATATATATATATAAAGTGACATCCTGGGTCTAAATATGACGCTTGTTAAATCTAAGTTTTTAAAATATATCTGTTTCCAGGAGTAGTCCTGCAGTAGTATCTTGCAATTGCTCTTGTAGCTTGCACTTGTGGTTTGTTATCAGCTGTACCCAGATGCCCATCAGGTCTACCATTATTAGCCTTGATTGTACAGTCAGGAAATGAGACCTTTGATACTATGCTTGGCTTTACTTGTAAAATACTTAAATGTTCCATGTAGGGTAGAGCAGAGTGAAGAAAAACAAGCTGAGCTCCCTCCAGGATGCTGCTGAGACACACACACACCCTTCCTGAGCTTCTAAAGCAATCAAAAGCAATGAAAGACAGATCCCTGGGCTGCTCTGCTTGGGCAGTGCAGTGTCCTTTGATGAGAGTGATTTGCTAATCAAAGGCTGATGCAGAGGCCACTGGAAAAAGATCAAGGAAAAGTAGTAATTTTCACTAGATTTCTGTGTAGTGCCATTCAGCTAAAAGAATGAACATTAAAGGAACTGTGATGTCAATAGTATTTGCAAATGCATATGCTTAGTGTATGTCTTTGCTCATTCTCTGCAAGAGAATCTTCTGTTCTACCACAGATTTCTTTTGTAGGCTGAGCAGTACTTGGCAGAGGATCTGGCCAGTGCTTGGTGCAAAAGGTCATTGCATTGCTTACTTTGTACTGGTGTATGCCTCACCTCTATGAGCTGATCTTATCACCTGTCACAGAACCCAGTCCTGCACTGGCAGCCTGATGTAGGAGTTTCTCACCTGTGCTACAGCTGCCTCCATGCTGCCCACAGTGCACTGTGTGATCTATCCTTCCTTTCCAGCTTCACTTTAGTGAAAATACGTCAGATTGGCCACATCTCTTTGTTTTTCCTGCTGAAGCCTGTGACAGTGGGTCTGTGATCTGGATGCAGCTCTTCTAAGCACTGTTTGTGCTGCTGTAGACAAAGTTTTCTGCCAGGCTGTGCTATGCCTATGAAGGACATATGCAGAAGCAATTTAATGCAGAAGGACGTTAAAACCTCTCTTTCAATGATCTCAAACAGGCATTTAAAAATTCTTCCATATTAAACACTGCAGTATTAGCAGTAACATCCCCTCTGGTTTGTGCTGGGAGAATGGCAACTCTCCTGTTGTCACCTTCTCCTCAGAGAAGAGCACATAGGGAAACCTGTTCTTGCTTACTGGGTTTCCAAATCCCTCTTCCCCGGGGCATCACAACAAGGTGAGGAAGCAGGCACTGAGACATCCATCTGAGCCTTGATCCTGCCTAGGTGGGGTTAATGAGTTCAGGGTTATACCCACAGGGAGCAGCTTCCTGGTGAGCATTTGTTAACACTGAAACATGAGCGCTGGCAAACAACTGCAAAGAGGACTCCTCAGAGTGTGTGGAGGAATGCTTCAGGGATGCTGACTCAAGTAAAGTCTAAGGCAAAATAAATGAGACTTGTAGGAAGCTTGATTAAACTGTTGATAAGTTTTATGCTAGCGAGAGGGATTTTCCTGTATTGAGAAGAGCAAACTCAAAAAGATGAAGGTAGGATTTGCCCTGGCACTCTCAAAGGTTAAATTTGAGTCTTCTGACTGTATCTTAGTATGTGAGTCCGTGGATAGCTTAACACAGTTCATATTTCTTTAAAATTTTCTGCTGGAAACACCGTTTGGTCATCACAGATCACGTACTGCATACACCTCGATTTACGGCAAGAAAGCCTATTAGTTTTCCAGGATGGATTTCCTTGCTTCCTCAGAGCATTGCCTCTGGAAAAACTGATACAATACAAACCTCATGCAATCCTGGCAAAAGCATAAGGGTTTCTAAAGTAGTACGTAGTCTGCATAGATTGAAGTATTGATTTAATTGTTGTAGAGAGTTGTAGTTAGGAAAAGATTTTTACTCGGCCCCCTCGTTTGGGAAAGGAACATGAAATCTCAGTGTGATTCCTCATAGGGTTTTGCCTTGCTGAAGTCCAGGAAACATGTGAACAATCTTCTTCAGGGTGTTAATTTGAATGAATTTGGGTTTAACCCTTCCCTTCTCCATCCCCACCCCCTTTTATTTATTTATTTTTAATGCTTATATCATGTTGACTTTGGAGCCTTGTTTCTCTTGTAGCTGAGGTAGCTTGCCTTTGCCAAATGTTAATCTAGTATAGGTGCTGTTGCTGAAAATGTCTCAGTGCATTTGAAGCATCTTTAAGGTTTATTGCGCTTCAATTTGTATTTTGGGATTTGAAGCTGAAGTCCTTAAGACTATCATAAAACTTAAGGTATGTGTCGCTTCATAGATTTTCAATGCACTTCTGTTGTCATCTAATAGACCTTATGTGTGTGCAAGAGATGAATGCTTTTCCCTATTCCTTAGCAAGGACTAAATCCAATGGAAGGAGGGGAAGATGTCACAGATGTTTTGTGCACTGACATAGCTTCATGTGTGTAAGGAGTTGAAATGAATGTCTGAGTATACCCCTTCCTGCTCTAAGGACAGTCCTGGAGACCTCAGTCAGACAAGCTGCTTCCAGCCAGTGAAGTCAGTGGTTTGGCTAAGTTGGTTTGTGATCAGTGGGACATGGTGAAATGTACAGATCATCCAGCAAGTGAGAGAGGACTGAAGTTACTCCTAACATTCCTTTGTGATGATAGTCTAGGTACAATTAAGTTAGTGAGAGGTGATTTGCAAATGTTTTATTCAAGTTAGTGCACCGTAACATAGCTGTCACCACTTCACACTCTTTGGCTTGGCAAGGTGAGCTTCTACTCCATCTTGTCTGACTTTTGTAAATGATAAACTGTCTCCCAAAATTAATAGCAATATGTCATAAATATGTCATCTTCTTAATATGAAGATTAATCTTAAGATTTACCTGTCTTACCAAGCACTTGCAAGCATACTACTGCTAACTTACATCCCAGGGCTGGAGTATTACATATTCATAATGACAAAACAGAAACAAATCTCAGATGTGGATGCTCCCCTGTATCTTAACTGGACTGTATCCTGTTTCTGCCACAATACATAGAATGTCATTTAAGATTGGTCTGTAAGAACTAGACACAGCAATGCTGAGGAAACCTGCAGTGTAAAACAAAGTAGCTGGCAGAACAAATGAAATACAGAACACATCTCCTATGTCTACGCAATGACAATCATCTTTAAACAAAAGGATATATGTCACAGATACCATGGCTGCATTTTCTTGCGGACTCTTTCCCAGCAGCAAAATATTTTTAAATACTCCAGGAATCTACCTTAATTTCTACCTGGGATGTGGTACAAATATCACAAGAAATGCCTACTGCTTAGCAAATTTTAATTTTTATAGAATTGTGGTTATAAAATTCTTCAGCTGCAGTCACAGTGAGTTGCTCAACTAAGACATAGGTGCAGTGAAATACTGTGAAGTGCTACATTGTGCAGGGTAGACCTCACACTGCTGTTTGGATCTCATTGAAAGACAATACATACATCTTATCCACACCTCCTTCTGGTGAGGGGACTGATTTTATCCTGTGAAAAATCAACAGCTTGTTCTATGTTGTTTGTATGCCCTACTGGCAGACAAATACTTGGTTGGAAAATCAGAGCCGCTCTGAATGAACGAAGTCTGGCTGGGTGAAATTAGACTACAAGTCACAGGAACACTTCTTTTTTGTATGTCTCAATACAGGCTGCACATACGGCCTTGACATCCTTCATCTGCTATAGCCCTGAGCTGAGGTGATTTGATGCAGGTCAGGACTGATAGGCCCCTCTGCTACTCTCTTCTCTGCTGACAGGATGGGACTGACTAGATGGGAGAGAAGCTCAGGGTGGTTTGATTATGTCCTGCATTTTGGTCAGGATATGCAGCAAAATTCCATGCTAGCCACATACAAAGAGAAGTAACACTTCTGTCTTTGGAGATTAATGTTAAAAACAGGCAAGACAAATCACTGTGATACAAGTGAACCAATATGGAGGAGCCAGGGGTTTTCATTTGTCTTTCTAAACAATCATGGGGATAAAGCAAGAAGCCAGTAGCTGCTTCCCTGCTCTGCTGCCCTCTTGCAACCTAATACCACATGCATTTCCATTCTTCTGCTCTCCAAGCAGTGTCTCAGTGACTTGCTCAGAGCTGGAGAGCTTAATTCTCAGATGAACATCTACTCTGTAGGTGTTCTTGTCTGTCCAGAATGTGTGACAGCTATTGTTGAAGCCTTGACTTTTTTTTTAGTGGGTCAGTATCACGAAAGTACACTTCTGCCTGCAGACTAGATGTGGATTTAAAAACCTCTTCAGAAGCAACTCAGCCACAAACGTTGCATTGACTTGCATCTTAGACAAGACCTACAGTGACAAACTTGCTGCAGAAATCACTCTGGAGTAACCAGAGAACATGAGAGAATTTGCAGGCTCACAGAGCTTTCTGTTCACTTTGCATATTGCAAGGAAAGGTGAAAGGAGTGATGAGAGCTGCTAGGAATTTTTTAATAAAGTTTTTTTGGCAAAACATAAGGTTCTGTCAAGAAATGCTGCTTTTCACAGTATGTTGTATTTCTGTTGCTAACAGCATTGCGACTTCCAAAATAGGTTTCCTAAAGGTGGAAAGCTTTTAACTTGCAGAAAAGCCTTCTGATGAACTGGAAGCTTGTACATGCATATACATGTGCATTGAACTTGCACCTTCCAACCAGCTTTAATGAACCCGGTGCTCATCTCTTTTGTTCCACTGTGCGGAATCTGTACTGATGTTGGTACTTTCTTCTATAAAGGGATCTAGCCCTGAGGAGAGGACAGAAAGAACTATGGGTTAAGCCTCTAAGGATTCTGGTCAGTGTTCCTTCTAATCAAAAGCCAGGCTTTGATGGCAACTAGACTTTTTGCAGTGTGACTTTAGCACCCAGTGGCCCTGCTTATTACTGAAATTAGTTCAGAGTAAATGAGGTTAGTTGAAAAGTAATACTTGACATCCTGTTGTATTTATTTCTATGGCTTTTGGATGAAGTGGTTTACATTCATAAAATACAGGATGTCGGACTCTTCCAATCAGAAGTGTTTTTTTGGAAGGAAAGCATTCACCTGGCTACCAAAACCCTTTTGCTAGGGCTTGGCATTAACTCCTGAGTGTTCTAGCCCTTCTGGAGCACATTTTTCTCCTCTCTTTTAATACTGAGTGAGAGGAAAGCCTCTGTCTGAACTGAATGGGCTACTGCAAGGCTTGCATGATAATTACAGAATTAAACTCACTCCAACATGCATATATTCAATGAAGCTATTCTGTCTTTGGGGTGAGTTGCTGCTCACTTTAAAGTTTATATATTTATTTGTATACATACACATGGGTGTGAGGAGAACGGGCAGGTGAAAGATGTAATTATTCAACAGAAGCATTAGTCTTGCGTTATAAATATGGATCACAACTTAAGGAGCCTGAGGACATAATATATTCATCTTCTGCTTGAATATCTAGTTTTAATCAAAGACTTGCCCGAAAGCCCTCACAAAAGATAAGCACTGACATTTAAAGTACTTATGACGTACATATTGTCTATGTGCAGATACAGTGGGCAGAATGACCCAAGACAAGAGGATGCTGAACTGAAACAAAGCCAAGTCAGCCTTTTTCCATATAGGGAAACTTTCTTTGCATGCATTAGAAAATGCCTATAGGTAAGGGAAGGATGCATTTAGCATAAATGTCAAATCATTCAGTTGAAAGGATAATTTCTTGAAACATAAGTATAGGCACTGGAGAGCGGGTTGACAGAAGATGTAGATGCTGCTCACAGCCCTTGCACTGGCTTTAGGCAAACTGCTTAATCTCTTCCTGCCTCGCTCCTGTTTGGTGTGTGCTTGTTCATCCTGGCAGGCTTTAATGAAGAGCAGCTGCTCAGTTGTGTAACTGCAGATGGGGGCCATGTGACAGCTGTGTCCAGACTGTTGCCTTTGCCTTGGCAGAGAAGTGTATGAAGTTCAGCAGACATGCACCTCACCCCACATTATCCTATACATGCTCACTGTATTCCAAGCTCTGCTAGCCACAGCAATGCACACAAAGAACGTGTAGAAGAGATGCTCAAAATGGCAGTCCATACTGCTGGAGAGGCCAACCTAAGTAATTCTATGATTCTATGATTCTATGTGTATCTATGCAGCATTCCACAGTGAGGACCTGATTACATAGCAAGCCTTTAGGCTGTACTGTAATTAAAAATGAGTACTGGGTGAAGTTGACGGACTATCTTGTGCTGTTCTTTCTCTTTAGTCCTTTGTGATAACTGGCCACATGAGTCACTGTGATAAAATAAGGTGTTTCATTCCCTTGGCAGTTCTGAACTTAATGATCTAACGTGTTTCTAAACAAATCTTTTCCCAGTGGTGAAAAAAGATGCCTCTGAAATACCAGGGAGAGCTCCCCCATGTTCTCATATAATATCACATATATGACATCAAACTACATCTTGTGGGCATTCAGGTGGTGTCTTGCAGACACTTATTTACACAGTTCACCTAGTTTCTTGAGTCATTTTACCATTTAACCTGAGCCATGGTGCTGCACTTAAGCAGGGCACCTAATTGAGTGGGTGTCTGTGAGTTAATGCTTACCTCATTTTTGTGAGTATGGGGCTCTTTATCAAGATAAGATTTTGCAATCCATCTGCTTGGATATGCAATAAGCCCAACTTCTTCTACTTTATGAAAAGAGATGAGTGCCGTGGGGTCTTGTGGTAGCTCAGCAAATGAGTAACCACCTTTTCTTTCTTGCCTTTGGCTGCGTAAAGCCATGCATGAAGCTAGACTGTAGAGAAGATGAATG
This sequence comes from Excalfactoria chinensis, assembly GCF_039878825.1. NCBI lineage: Eukaryota > Metazoa > Chordata > Aves > Galliformes > Phasianidae > Excalfactoria > Excalfactoria chinensis. The sequence continues at coordinate 64,308,198 of NC_092825.1, read as the reverse complement.
TTGTTTTGTAAGGAAGAGGATCAACTCATGGAGCATGAGACCCAATAAATGAAATGGACATTCTCCTCTCCAAAGAGACTATTTTTCTTTTCTGTGCTAAGATACATCATATGTTGCAGTATGCAACATTTAATGATTATTATTATTATAGAGATTTGTCTATGGTATTTTATACAAGTTATATTTCAGTGGTAGGTCTTAGACATTTAGAGACTCTTTATATTTGTGTTATTGTTTGAGATTGTTCAGAACAAACTGAGACTAACTCTTTCCTGAAGAAGCTAATAAAAACTATGACACAAATGCTCAGTGATGTTATTCAGGCAGAACACTGAAACTGTCAAGGAACAATTAGACATTTCCCTCGGGCAGCAGGCATACTATTATAGGATGAAATTTGATGAGACACATAACCTTTCCTTTTTCCCAAGAAAAGACTAACTTCTTTCCTTCTTCATACTAGTTAAGGAGTAACAACACAAAACTATAAGTCAGTGCATGCAAGACATTTGCTGAAGATTGTTTGGTGCTGGAAGAATAGGCTGTGTTTGGATAGCCACGCACACAGAACTACATTCCCAAAGGAATGTAGTTACACCTCCAAGGTGTGTTGTGCTGGGGCATTCTATCACTGATGAACTGTTCACAAGCCTGGAGTGATGAAACAAGGAGGTTATTAATATTTAGCATCCTAGTAAATACGGGAGTACAAGCCTGCTGCCTTCTAACCTGCAAGTTGTTCTGCTTGTGGACAAAAACCAGGATACCAACAGACTGGAGCATCTTTGGCTTTACTTTAATATTCCCTTCTATACGCTCTGCTGAATCCCGTAAGCTAGGAGAACAGGCATAGCCACTGCAGAAAAATATGTAGATGGTTTTCTCATCCTACGAAAGGAAACAGTGGTTCCAGGGGCAGGGATTTCATAAACTGCGTCCTTTGTGTGTAAGATTTACTAAATCTCACTATTTCTATCTCTTGTTTAATATATTTAAATAGAGAGTTTTAAAGCAATTATGATAAAAGGGAACACAAAAGCCAGTGTTACAGGAGTCAATTGCCTACCTGAGAGTTTTAACATTTAAAAAAAAGTAATAAATAAATAAATAAAATAAAATAAAATAAAATAAAATAAAATAAAATAAAATAAAATAAAATAAAATAAAATAAAATAAAATAAAATAAAATAAAATAAAATAAATTATTCCTATCCTGCAAAGCAAGCAGTGAAATAAATAAGCTAAGATTTGGAGAAGTTTCCCCTTCTGTGAATGAAAGCTCCCAGTTTCTCAGCACAGCTTCCTCTATAACTTGCAAGTTTGAGAAGTATCTTAATGATTAAGGCTGAGTTTGGAGATAGTCCCTCTATTAACTTTCCTCAGCATCTGTAGATGGGAGGCAAAATACAGAGCCAACAAAGACCTGATAGATCTTTTTTTCAGGTGGCAGAGCCTTTGTCAATACTAAAGTACATTTCTGAGCCAACTTTCTCTATGTGAGAGGCAAAGAGGACAAGACTACCTGTTGGAGGAGGAGTAGAGTATTTGAGGTTTGATCTCAGTTCTACTGGCCTATGCCTTGGTAAACATATGTGGGACAGTTTACAAAACAGGAAGAAAGAATCTCCCTCTTGTGTGCTTTGGGATTTACAGATAAGAAGTGCTTCATAACAGGAAAATTGTGTTGTTAGATGTTACTTGGAGTTTGCGTGGATGCCAACTGAACTGCTCATACAGGTGCTCTGACTTTTTCTCCAGACATGCTGACATCTGGGTGTGTTTGGTATTACAACTATGCCCTTAATTGTGGGTTAGGAAGCTTGTAGACAGAGGTGGTGCTAGCTGTCAGTGAGGTGATTGACACTGTGGCTCAAAGGAAGATGAAAGATGCTGCACTGCTGCCAAAGAGAGCACAAGAACTAAATGAGTGTTTTGGAGGGTTTATCTTTGAGTTCATTAAGTTAGCCTAACTGGACAATATGCATGGAAAACATTGTTACCAAACGTTTTTCACATCTGAACTTGCCTAAATTTTTCTGGCTATGGCCAGATCTTGGACTGAATTACACCTGAAATGATCATCCCCTGTTGGTTTATGAAATGAAGTGCTAATGTCAGAGATGTTATCCAAAATAGATGTACCGGTTTGATAGGAAATTGGGCTTGCTTTTATTCTGTGGTGTTACAATATATAATCCCAGTAATATATTTTGTTGCTGCTCCAGTACTACACTATATTAAGGACCAGACTACTTTCTTCACAGTTCCATGTTGTTTACATAGCACCATGGGGATACCTGTGATGAGGGTTGAGCCCAGCACAGTTCACGTGCTCTGAGGACATCAGGGATTTCCCATAGATTCCTTGTTTACAGGTTATTTCAAGCTCTCTGTCCCTATTCCTGTAGCACTGGTAGCGAATCTTGCAAAGAGACCATACAAGAAAAGTGTATTTTTAGTGGTTTCAACTGAACTCTAAAACTCTGACCTTTTGGAAAAGCATGGGAGTAGACCCATGCGTTTGGCTTTCACCTTGTGCTTCTTTATAGATGTGCTTGTGCCCAGCACACTTGTGTTGCTCTCTGTGCTCTGTAGAGAACTAGTAAGGTGATGAAGATGGGGAAAGGGTCTGGAGGGCAAGATGTATTAAGAGTGGCAGAGGCTTCTTGGCATATTCAGCACAGAGCAGAGGAGCTGAGGGAAGGCCTGCTGGTGGCTGCAGCTCCTCACAGGGAGTGGAGGGGCTTATTGATTATCTTGAAGGGGACCCTTCCTTTGTTGTTTGCCACTTTCTTTTCTCATGATGTTACTTTCAACTAGGTGTCTCTGGGGAACCCTGTAAGCTCAGACATATTAGAGCTTCCCTTTTATATAAAGAGGAGCACAAAGAGAGCGTGGTTTAACTTTCAGCAAGATTATAGAGTTTTATCCTAGAATTGCAATTTCCCCGCAGACAACTGATTTTTTTAGTGACTTCATGGTAATATATCAGTTGGGGGGAGGGGGGGAGGGAATGCCTAGGAAGGTGAGGCTATTCTGTGTTAAACAAATGAATACAAGTGGCTGCACGTAGGTTGATTGTGTGGTAATTTGTGGAAACTTTGTTTTTAGTTCTTTTTCTCTTTTAGATGTCTCTTTGATTTCTGTCACTTTTGATCTTTAAGAAGACGTGGTAAAAACACTGGAATTGTTTTTCTTTGTTCAAAAGGTGGCAACTATGCCTGAACCAACGCTGAACCATTGTCACAGCACGGTGTCATGTTCTGCCCAAGGCTGGCTCCTTGAAACTATCTGATTTCCTGTACTAATTTTATAGGGATTTCAGTGCATACAATATTCTTTTACATGTGCCCTCCTTAGTTGACCTTCAAGGAGCTTCATCAACTCTGTCCTTCCCACATGCTTAGTTATGTTTAACTGTCATTATGTAAAAAGTCACATTTAAAAACTGGAAAAGGGTGATGAAAGGGGGAGGAAATAAGGGGCAAGGAAGAGAAAAGAAGAGCACAAGAGACCTAACATTTTTCTCTACAGTACGTTATATTCCTTGAAGGAAATAGGTTCAGACTCGAGAGAGATTAAACATTATAACGCCTGAAGGAGTTGGTGTGAGCATCCTTCTCAGTTTGGAGATGTGACTTAAACGGCAAATGGAAAGCAGCAGTTGAGTTAGTGCCCTGAGAGCACATAGAGAAAGGATGGTGAAGACAGATATCTGAGAAGAGCATCTTGGTTTGCGCTTCCCTGAGGAAATACCAAAATACTGGCTTATCACTTTTTTCCTCCTTCATTCCTGGTGTGGCTCCTATGCATCTATGCCTGTCTTTGCTTGTTGCATTTTCAGTGACCCTATAGCTTTCTTTGTGATGTAAATGTTATGTCTGGACAACTCTTTCTCCAGCTCTAAACATGCGGAGTAACGTAGACTGTCATGTTTTGGTATTTGCTTTCAGTTTTGTAATTCCAAGATTTACAGCTTCAGAAATAGCTTCTCATCAGTTTGAGTTAAAATAATAACGGCAAGTGGCTGAGTCTTCCTGAAAAGACATTGTTTTTTGATGAAGCCTACAAACAGGAGAGGAGTCAACTCCTTCCAAGAGTAGGTAATGACAGGACAAGGGGAAATGATTTTAAGTTGAAGGAGTAAAAATTTAGGTTGGATATTGGGGGAAGCTCTTTACCAAGAGAGTGGTGAGGTGCTGGAACAAGCTGCTCAGAGAGGTTGTGGATGCTCCGTCCCTGGAGGGTGTTCAAGGCCAGCTTGGGTAGGGCAGCCAGGTCTAGTGTTAGATATGGAGGTTGGTGGCCCTGCATGTGTTTGGAGCTTGGTAATCCTTGAGGTCCCATCCAACCCAAGCCATTCTATGATTTTATGGTATTGTTTTATTTGAAAACTGCACTTTTTGAGCACTAGAATGTAAGGAAGAGAAGAACACCCTTATGCACAATGTGCCTTTACAACATTATCTCATGCTTAATCAGCAGAAGTAAAAATCATGGAGCAGTGCAAAATGATTATTTCTTGATTAAAAATTTTCAAGTAAAGAACATGAAGAAATTGCATTAAAATCTTCTGTAAATTAAAATTTGTAACATTGCACAAAACTTCACTAACTATAAAGATGCTCTTGGTTAGAAAAATAGGAAGAGTCGGAATCCTGGTTGGCACAAATCTGCCCTTATCTACTGAAAGCAAGGTGCTGTCTTCGTAGGGGAAAAACAGGATTTATAATCCATAGTCAATATCCATATTTAGTGTTTCTACTGAGTATGTGACTGCAAAATAAATGGTACTTACTAAATCAACCAATTCCAAAAGCTAAACAGAGAATGGCTTTGGTCTTCGAACAGTCTCTGTGGTCAACAGCTCCTTCAGTCAAAGACTTACTTTGAAATTCTTTTTTGAGTTTACGATGCTTTCATTGCCTGCATATTTACAAGTGGATTAAATCCTTCCCAAGCTTGTATTGTTGTTTGATGGTCTCCTGTGTAGTGCTCTTTGCATGTGTTTTTGTTTTGTGGGGCAGCTTTTTCCCTACAGATCTATATGCTCACTTTTTTTACATTGATTAAATTGTGAGACAGCTGGTCTGGTTATAGATCAATGCCTTTAGTTAATCTGAAATAAGTTGTACTTCTAGTTATAGAATTATATGTGACTTTGGTGAGGGTGGGGGGAAATATGTGAAGTTTTATATAACCCTGGCAGGCTAATATTTAACAGCCCTTGCTTGCTTAGAGTGCCTGGAGGCAAAGCTGTTTCTGCATTCTGTGACTTGGAGTTGTTGCTCCCTTTGGAGAGGGGACAAAACAAAACCATGACGTTTATATTCTATTGCAGGTTGCCTCAAACAGATGAACTACAGCTCAAGCATGGTAGCAGCAATATTAAGACTGATATCTTTTGAAAGGAAACAATAATTTAGTCCAGAGAACTCTCTCTCTCTCAATTAGTTCTTAATTTCAATGTAAGTTAAAATGTCATTCATCACTTAGATGAGCATGGTGTTTGGTGGGGGGGAAGGAAAAAAGAAGTAATTATTAAAGCATACTTTTATTTTCCTGGTTCCTTTTGGCTACTGAGGGCTGATTTGCTCCTTGATGAAAACCGAAATGAGTAAGCTAAAAAGCTTGCAGATACTGTATATTGGCACAGCTAGCAGTATCCTCTTCTTTTGGGCACATCTAACTTATCACGCTGGAGACTGTGGCAGGTAAACTTCTGTCTTTAGTGTGAAGCCTCACACTTGCGGCTCAGGCAAGTAAGGCTTTTTATGATGAAAAATAGTTTTTCTTGGGAAATCGTCCCTTTTCTGTGACAGCTGCAAAATACATTGCAGTCCTGGGTGCAGAGTGTCAGACTACTAAGTGAACAGCTGCTGTGTAAAACATGGAGGTGCTGGATTTTCCCCATGACTCAGTCCCAGCATGTAGCTGGGGCTCTCCCATTGCCCATTGTGGCAGCAGAACCACCAGTGCTGACTGCCAACCACAGGAGGTTGATAACCAGTGTAGGTGCAAAGCCAGGTCCTGCAGGGCAAGAGGTCAGCCACAGGAGACCAATTAGCTTCCTTTTAGAGCTGCAAAGTTATTATTGTTTTTTTTGTAATGTGCGTCCTAAGGAAAGAGCTTTCCAGGATGAAGAGAGTATTAAGATTGCATGGTTAAAGAAGAGAGTTTTTAACTCCCAATCCTTTTATACTGGCAGAGTGAAATCTGATTTTTAGCACAGTCACTTTAATAACGATGCATAATTTATATTTGGCAGTGATCAAATGATTCAAATGCAGTTTTATATATATATATATAATTAAATCATTTAAAAGCATGGTTTGAATGTGGTGCTTTAATAAAATGATACTTTCTGCTGTTCTTTTATGAAGAACTTTATTCACAATCCTGAATATTTCATGGTGCCAGGGGCATCGTATCTCCTGATATTGCCAATCTGATGAGGAGGTCTCAAATGTCATTTCTTCACACGGTGGACAGACAAGTATCTGACAATCTGTTAAAAGAGAACGTATTGCTTTGAAGATGCAAATGAATAAGACAACATTAGCATTAGGAAATATAGCTGCATTGTAGCAAGCAACAGCTAAGAAATTATTGGAGGTATTACTTAGGCAATCTGCATTTAATTCAAACACTTATTAATCATTCCTTCCTGGTGGTTCTCATGCTGAGCTCTGTCTTGGTGTGTGAATGAATATAACATCACTGGAGTCCAGCACAGAAGTTATTCCTCTAATTTGCTCTGTAATGGCAGTGGGTCTCATTTTGCTTCTGAGCCAATGGAGTTGCGTGTGTTCATGAATGTCACCCTAAGCTAAATGCTGTGTTGTTCTTCGTACCCTATACAAATATACAAGACCAGTCTATGTGTGTGCTTAAGCATGGGTGGTGGAGATCTATGAGGTCTGGACCAATCCTGACCAGTCTGAAACCATACAGAGTTGTGATGGTGCTGGCTGGTACTGCCTGATGGAGTAAGCGGTGTATTTCCTTCAGTCTGGAGGAGCGAATAACATGGGTTATTCTTGTAGTCTTCTCTTAATCTTCTAGTCCACTATGGCTACCAGGTAATGAATCAACGCTTTACTTGTCCTATGTGAGCAGCGAGAATAGAAAGGCACAAATAGGGTGCAAACAGGCAGAAAATTCTGCAGAAGCTTCATTGCTGCAGGGTTTCTGAGAAACCTGTGGGGAAGGTGGAAGGACCTCTGCTTGCTGGCTGCTTTTTCCCCAGCACTTTCCTGTCAGGGTACGAGTCCCTTGGAAAAATGCAAATAGATAAATTGCAGGTCTCTGATCATTTAGTCATTTAAAAATCAAGTTCACGGTTAATATCTTTTATGTGAACACTGCTATGGAGAGGTTTAATGTTTTTGATGAGCTGCTCCATCGTAATTCCATCAAGACTTCCATTAAGTCCTCTTTTAAATGTTAGGAAATGAGGTTATCTCAGATGCTGTGGTTGCCAGTAGGTTGTCAGTATCACGATACTTGCTGTTTGCAGCAACTTCATTTTGTCATCAACTTCATTTGAAGTAGTCTTCATTTTTGTCATTTGCTTCTGGTTATTTTGGCCTTCATGTGAAATGTAGCCAAACAAACAGCTGGACAAGTTGTACCTTCTAGAGAGTCTGGATTACAGATTTCAGAACTACTAGAAGTATTTCTTCACTTCTGTCTAAATCTTGGTTGGGAAGGGGGAAGTCTTTAAGTAACCAAAGTGTTTCATTTGGAAGTTTTTGGAACATTCTTTTCCCATAAAAACAGACCAGTTTTGTACTGATTTGGGCAAAATGTTTTGGAGAATGTGGAGATTATATGCAACATTCAGCTTTGGACTAAAAATGTGTTGGTGATGAAGACATTCCTCTTATGATTCTGTCATTGAGCTACTCTTTCTTCTCACCTTTTCCTTTGCGTTTTTCTACTCCAAACTAATTTGTTTCTCTCTTGGTACAAGGTAGCCATAAAACTGACTTGGATTATTTCTTGTATATGCTTCCATCTGAGTTATACTGAACATCTGTCCCACTGTTTTACACCATTTAGACGAGGCAAAACGGCCAGTGCATTCCAGTGACTGCAGTCTATGCAACTGTGTTGAACAGTGAGACATTGATGAAAGGCTGCGTCTAGCAAATAAAAAACGTCTATTGGCTTGCAAAAAAGAAAACATTCAAGGATGTGGTGGAGAGCCAGCTGCTCAGTGGCAGTGTTTGTGTGAGAGAGGAAGCGTTCTCCTTGCCACTTTCCAAAAGGCAGGTTGCTTTTGTTGTTGTTTTTCACATGGTGTGGTAGGTGAAACTTCTAGGAGAGAAACCTTCTGCTTCATCCCTCGCAGGACAGACATTTGCTGCCCAGAGAATGTATTTTTACCTTCTTCCTCCTTTGGTGGTTGTATGCATTTTGCTTTGGGTTGTTTAAGAATAAAATTAGTGATGATCACAGATGCTCTGAGTAATGCAATAATGTAAACTTTGTTGTGAGAGATGTTAGAGCATTAGCAACCATAGCAAAACTCAACGTTGTGCTTCAGTTTGCTAACATGTAATCTAAGCATCTGTGTTTGACATTCAGCTCCCTTTGCCTGCCTTCGAGCTTTCTCCATAGAAGCATTTCTGCAGAGAGCTCCTGGCTGAACAGAAGGCCTGGCATTGAATTTGATATTGCTCAGCACAAAGCCTGGACTTCATAGTTCCAGTAATACTGCCACTGCCACTGTGGCTAATTTCTGAAAGATGTTTATGTATGATAATATTGGCTAAGAAACTCTTCATTTTGCATGGGAAAAGGTAGTCAGTTTTCAGCTCCTTGCTTGTAAGTCCTCCTTGAAAGTGTCTAGAGGAGCTGAGGGCTCATGGCTGATGCAGTATGTGTATACTGAAAAACTCCTCAGTGAGCTCAGAGTGTCTGGCCTGTGACTCACGTTACTGTGTTATCACAGTCCTGCACAACCCTAATGCCAATCCCCATGGTGTCCCACTGGGATAGGAAGTATACATACTCCTGTTTTATAGATGAGGCTGTGGCCTGGCTGTGCTGAAGAAGGAAGACATGATGTTCTGTGGTGTTAACTGTTGCACACTAACCAGGGTAAGAATAGCTGGTGCTGTCAGGCAGTCTGCAGGCCCTCTGTGAGTAGACGGTATGTTAGAGGCTGTGCTAGCTGTGTGCTGCCATCCATGCCAGCTGCCATCACTGCTGTGGTTAGGCTGGGGAGATGAAGTTAGCAAGCAGTGACCTTGGCTGTCATTCTGCTGTTCAGATATAGCTGAAGTGATATGCCCAAGGTCACCAAGAGAGCAAGCGCTGGAGAAGTGAATTGGGCTGGGGAATTGGGAATAATGCTGCTACCTTGGAACTGCACAGAAAAGTACAGTTTTTTCCTCTGTTGTGGGAATTATTAAATGTTTTGCTAGCACCAGAAGCTGAAATTGTAGGAAGCCCTTGTGGAGGGATTGTGTTATTGAAGCCTGGTGTCACACAGTTGTCATGGTGTGGTCAGGAACAAATTTGTACAGATGGCTGTATTTCATACTTGCTAATACCTATGTCAAAACGCTGCTGAATTGCTGAAATCGTAGTGACTAAATGGAGAGCTTAACCCATGTACAGCTGTACATTTGGCTTTGTGTACCTCATGGGCACAGCCAAATGACCAGGGGTCTGTGCCCAGGAGCACTGCTGCTCACCGGGGAGCAGCACTCACCTGCTGGGGCTTTATGAAACGTGTATGGATGAGGCCTCATGTCAGCCGAGGGAGGGAAGGGACTGCAGAAAATGATGTGCAACAATTTCCAGAACTGCAGTGAGGTAATTCAAAGTGAATGAGCCTTTTAAAATTAAGCACAGGCAGCGTAAAAGGTACTTTACAAAATATCATTCTGTTTCTAAGCGTAGAGCCATTAGAGTTCTCAGAAATATGGATGAGTTTAGCTATTGGGCTAATTTTCAAGGCTTTCACCGTGATAGTTGGAGCAAGTGATTATCCCATCTTTTACTGCGGAGCACTTCCATCTACAATGCTGGATGTGAGGTTTTTTTTTTTTGCTGTTCACTGAGCACAGAGCAGACACCTCACTTGAAGTAAAGTGTTTAGTCTGAGTGAGAACTACTCTTTGTGTGCACGTGTGCGATTTATTTATAATAGATAATTCCTGCTATCCAGATGATTTCGCCCAGCTTCCTTTCAGACCGAGCCAAGGCAGTCTTTGTCAGTTATGTAAGGTCTAGTAAGCGTGGCTCACAAGCAGCAGCCTTTAATTTTCATCCCCATTGGAAAACAAGAAGAGCTATACCCCTTACCCCACAGAATAACAGAGCTGTTTTGGGAAAGGCTGCTGCCCAGCTGGGAGGACAAAGAATTACACACCCCTACAATGCTGCAAGCTTTAGTGAAATAACAGTGATTGAGCAGAAACACTCACAAAAGGCACATGGATGGGCAGGTTTCAGAAAGGAGAGAGCTGTGCTTTCAGTTTACCTTCCCTGCCAGCTCTGCACTGCTTAGCGTTGTCCTCATCTTCACAGGCCTAAGATAAGAGCTTCAGGAGTCCTCCAGGAAATGGGCACTTGCCTGGATACAAGAGGTAGCTGTGAAAGGGTAGAGGCCTTAGTGGACTTGGTTGATAGATTATCTACTGTATTTTGAATGAATGAAAATTTAATGAAAATGTGGATTTCTACAAATGGAATAGAGTGGTAATCCTGACTTTAAGGGCCCTCTGAAAATTAAGACTGAAAGTGAGAATCTAAATGGGAAGTGTAATACCATTTTTGCATTCCCTCAAGAATTATATAATTTCATGGCATAAAAACAAAAAAGCATGTGAAATTTGTTATTAAGTTTGAGTTGAGGGCTATTCTCTTTCCATATAAGAACATGTAATGTCTTTTCCATCTTCAAATGAAATGGTAGCATTTTACTCCCTCAGTTTATTACTTTGTCCATGGCAATATGGGTGATACGACTGAACTCAAAATGGCCTGAAGTGAGTCAAATTGGAGGGGAAAAAGAAAACTTGCATAGTTTATTTTTTGCCTTGACACCCCTCTGTGTGCTGTTTGAATTGTTGTTCTTCTGCTTCCATTTAGGCATGCAACTGAGAGTAAGATCTTATGTAATTATAAGCCTGCTTTGCCTCTCTGTACAGCATTATGACTTTCACCTACATGGTCTTCTCATTTCTCAAATAGCCAGCTCAAAAAGTGACTCTATGTTCACCCCCAGATTTATTTCTGTGTTCTGTATTTTATAACAAAGGAATTAAAAGTTTTTTGCCTTTTTATAGCTCTTACTATATGTAGCTCCCAAATGGGGCGCAAAGCTAAGGACCTACATTATTAATTGAAGGACTGAGATGAGAAGAGCTTGTAGAGATTTGGATTAAAGCTGTTAGTGGCACCTTCTGGCAACCACGGTTACCTTGTTTTAAAATGAATTAGTTATTTGTTACCTAGAAAGTACATACAGAAAGTCACTGTACTGTTGCAAATGTTGCCCTCCCTTTGAATTTCAGTAGGCTATTGGTGTATGGGCAGAACTGGTTAGAAGGAAGGCAGATTGTTGGACTCTGTTTAACAAAGTCTGGTGTACAGAGCATGTCTTATCACTGTACAGCTATGACAAAGCATAGCAAATGTTCACCAAACAGCTCTGAAGTACACCTCTTTATCTGCTCTCTGGAGCTGCATCAAGCTGCTGGTTAGACTTCCCCGAAGTGGTGGATGTGTGGATGTTACAGCTGTGCTTCTTAACAAGCCTGTTCCATGAGAAATCTCAAACTCAGTATGGTTACTTCAGTTGGGGGCTTGCTCTTTTTCTGCTGTCTTTTTTTCCCCTTGAAGGCAAGAGGAAAGATTTTATGCAAGAAAGGAGGAAGACAAGGAGAATATTTAACTATAATCTGCCTCTGGCGAGTCATGTTCTATTTAAAACATCAGCGCTTCGAAGCAGCTGAGCCTGGCAGGCCATGCAGTCTGAGAGCAGATTGGGCTCAGCAGCTTGCAGTGAACCCCTGAGCCCCCATGTCTCTCTACCTCCCTCTCCCACATCTGCCTCTCCAGGCTCTGTCACCTCTGCACAGCCGTGCTCTCTGGTGTGCATGCGAAGCACTGGATGAAAATGTATGTGTGCTGGTGCTGGACTCCACAGTACCACAGCTTAAGCATGGATTTGCTTCAGCTTCCTTGTTATCTGCTTATTCTCCTGCTGGAATATTACTTGTTACTTGCTACTGTTTTTACTACCATTCTTTCCTACTTCTTTCTGGCCAAAGCTATTTCTAGCTTCCTCTTCTGTTTCCTAAACCTCCTTCCTTTTGCTTTATTTCACAAATAAGTCATGAGAGAGACCTGCATTGATAAGCATGTGGTTTCTGCACCTATTTTCCCTGCCAACTGAAGGAAGAGTAAGGCGAAGAGAGCTCTTAAAATGTTCTGGTGGAACTCTTATTCAGAGGTACCATCTGTTTTTTTTTTTCCCCTCCCAAAGGAATGATGAGGATAGCAAAGAGTTGTATATGCATATTTCCTATTGTGTGCTGTTGTGGTGGATCTTAAAGAATATCAGGAGGTTGGGTGTGACTTTAGCATTTCAGTCTTGCCTAGAGCTGCCAGCCTAGTTCAACCTTGCTTGACAGCGTCAGGGGGAAGCCATGTCCTCCTTCCTGCACTCCCCAGATTGATCTTTGTTCTGGGCAGATAGAAAAGCAGTGACAGTAATGGACCTTCCCCAGTGATGGCTGTTTTGTTAGCAGTTATAATTGGAAGTGCTAATATGTTTATTCTGTCTCATAATAGATGAAAAGACCCTTTTATTATTTTTCCCCTGAAGTCTTTACATTGCCTGTAAATGTGAAGCTCATGATGCTTTGCTACTCTTTAAAGTTTCATTGTCAGTAATTACATCTTTGCAAAGCCTCTTGTCCTGTTAGTCTGTGTTTTTTCAGGTTTTTTTTCCTCCATAATGAAAAATATCTGATGGTCGGGATCTTCTCAGGAAATTAGCCATAGACACTTTCCTTTCAACCTTAAGGCTGCCTTTCACCCCAGCCAGCATGCTTCAGCACTGCATGATTGGAAGTGGTCTCAGTCTGCTATTGCCTGGCTTATAGTGAGAGGTCACTGAATCTCCCTCTCTTGTGGAAATCTGGTAGGTGTCATGTGGGCTGGGAGTATGGCTTTTGGTTTTGTTGGGTTTTTGTTGTTTTGCCATGTTTGTTTGTTTTGATGCTATTAACTGTGTTTCACTAGTAAGTGCATTGGATTGGAATGTAAAGCCTCCAATGGTCTCATTTTCTTTTGTTCAGCATATCAAGAAAAATAAATGAGCCTTGGGAAGCAGGTATTATGACCTCGCTTGGAATTTGATGTTTTTTTTCTGCAACAAAGGCTTCCACAACAAATAAGAGGATGAGAATATCCTAATTAGTTATTGATATGTATCATCCAGGTCTTATCGCCTTTCCCCGGAGAATTTAGATTTGGCAAGCACGAGTGACTCCATGTGCCAGAAGAGTCTGCAACAGTTACTTGTAACAACCTCCCCCAGCTTTTGGCATCCCTTCTTCATCCTCTTTGCATCTTTAATATGTGTAGACATATGCCGATGTGGCAGAAGGTATGACTAGGCATGCTAAGCATCCATTATAAACAGTTTCTGATTTCTCTGTTCACGCTAGTCCCTCAGAGCATGCAGTTTGCTAGTTAAGCTATCGTAGTTGTTAAGATCTTTTTCCTTTTATCCTCTCTTTACACAACCACAGCAATTACCTATATTTGTCCTTATAAATGTTCAGTTTTTGTTTGTTTGCTTGTTTTTTAATATCTGCTCTACTGTGCTTGATCTTAGGATATACAACTAAGTCTATGACACGTTGCCTATGGAAAATTGAGAGCAGTTAACCTCTATAAAAAAACAACTATTCGAAATATCAGTGGAACTACAGTGTTGAAATACTCCTATAGCTAGGACTTTTAGATCCTTGACTGAATCGCTCTCTGAGCCTTGTGCTAAAAATCACGGTAAATTAATTCTATATAGCTTCCTGACTTGGCTCTTCTAAAGAGTTTAGCAGTCAGCTGGCACTGCTGTATTTCTTCCTAAAATGTTTGACTAAAGTGCACCTTTCACTTGTTCTAGGAAGGTAGCTCTCCTGAACTGTGTAACCTCACCTCTATTATTTAGGAGCTGAAATGCTTTATCTGGGCTCTAAGAGAATACTGGAGTTGCCAGGTTAAGCACTAAAAAGTAGGAAGCTGCAAATTTATGATTAATTTAACTGCTTTTATACTTACTATGACCTCTCTAATTACTGGATTGAACAAAGATTCTTTAAAGCCTTTTTGCTATATAAAGCTACTTCATAACTTGTCTCAGTCAGTACAAGGTTGTGCGTTACTTGCTGTGAAGTGAAGCTGCAGGCAGGTGAAGTGTAGAACAGCTGTATTAAGCACAGTGGTTGGTAGTGTGCTGAGGCATGTGCCCAGGCATTACATGGAAAGCATTCCCTACCAACCTGCTCTAGCCCATCATAAATTTCTGTGCTTAGTTCTGGTCATGGCAGGATATGGCATGGCATAAGTCAGCAGTCACTAAATGTTAATGCTATTGTCATAATGCTGAAGGCTTTGAAAGCATTTCAAGCCAAATGGCTGCATTCAGTTCTGTATTTTTTACTTCTGTTGGCAATTTGAAGAAACATCTACAGCACTGTAAGGAACTCTAAGTCCTCATGTCAAGCAGTCCAGTCCTAGGAAATTGCAGGAGGAAGGCTGCCTTTCTATTTCCAGAGTGGAAGTCAAATCCTATCCAGATGTCTGCTAGTAGCCAGCGATCTGTAACCGGAGCACAGTTGAACTCATTTTTCCTCCTTACTACTTGTTCATCACCTTTCCCTTTCTGTAGGAAGTAGGGGGGAAAAATATTTTTAAGGGTTCAGAGCAATGACCAAAGTTAATCCAATAACTGTAGTAATTTATGAGTTGATGATTGATAGCAGAAGATGTAATTACTCTCTCAACTGTAGTTAGCTCACTATGATCAAATACAATTATGTGTTGTTAGGTTATTGTTCAGTGAATCGTACCCCAGAGCAATGTGCCAAGCTGATGGTGCCAGAGTTCACACTCATTACATCATGAATTGGAGCAGTTTTGCCTTGTTTATCAAAGGGCATCATACTACAAAAACTATGGACACTTTAAAATTTACTGCAAGATAAATCCATGTCTGTAGATTGCAGCAACTTGAAGGGAGGAGATTTCAACAGTATTAATTTCCTACAGATGACTCTTTGCTGGTTTTATCCCATGTTGTATTTATTTTCAGTTATCTTTGTACTTCTATTTGGTTTTTGCCCAACCTCTACTCAACCAAAACTGTCCTCAGACATAGGCTCTTGATGATATGAACTTTGAACCATGCTTGCCAGCACAGGGAAGTCTGTAAGTCATCTCCTAAGGTTATTTTTATAGTGGGCTCTGGTCTGCATAATTTCATAGGCTGTCCTTACTATCAACAGATAGAGGAGCCTAGATTACAGGATTCCTGTGTGTTTGTGCTCTACACCTGAACTATCCAGTCTGTATACCACTACTGCTTATCTGTGATCATTGTCTTCAGTACAGGCCTACTTTGTGGTTTATACACAGTGCATCTTTCTTGGTACGTGTGTGTCCTTAGCTGTATGTTTTCATCTTGAATGGCTGCCTGCTTAAATCAATATTGGCTTTACACCATCAAAACAAATCTAGAAACTGCAGTTCCATAGGGAAACAGCCTGGGGATTTGGCCAGGAATAAGTTACCTTTTGAAATAAACAGGTAGGCAGCTCTGAAAGTAATGCCTCATTTATTTCCATGGAATCTACAATGGAGACAAAGAGTACAATAACACTATTTGACATAGCTGAGAATTTGCTCTGAAACACTGTTTTTCAACACCATTAGCTATGTATTTTTGCCAGCAATGAGCTCGGAGCCTGTATGCTGTGCTCACAAAGATCTGCACCA
The DNA here is from genome assembly GCF_039878825.1 of Excalfactoria chinensis. NCBI lineage: Eukaryota > Metazoa > Chordata > Aves > Galliformes > Phasianidae > Excalfactoria > Excalfactoria chinensis. Next base: position 64,292,169 of record NC_092825.1, on the reverse strand, counting down.
GCAGAGGTGACCCACTGTTTCACAGCTGCTGTGATGGCATTGCTGCTAGTTAAATGTTGCTCACACAGTCCATCTTTCATTGGCCCAAACAGATGGAAGTCAGAAGGCTCTAAATCTGGACAATGTGATGAATGTGGTAGGAAGGTCCAGCCATGATTGGCAATGTGCTTTGTGGTCTTCAAACTTACATTATGATGTTGCAGGAGCGGTTGCCCTCTCTTGCCTGACTCTAGAAGCAGTGGCAAATCTGTCAGTCTCAGTGTGTGCTTCTAGCATCAGAGCTGAAGCCAGCACCCACAGACTCTCCTCCACAGCTCTTGGTGGTGTTACAGTGTCCTGCACAGCTCTGTCACCTCTGATTCTGTGGCTGACTTTATTGCAAAACATTGCCTGGTATGGAAAAGATAAATTCCAGCTGCCTCTACTCAACTGCATATCCTCATGGAAGAACATGTAGTTGCATTTTGACAACCAGCGCTGTGGTTGGTCTGATTTGCCTGCATTCTCCCCCATGGGGAGGCTTTGTGCAAGTTTGCATTTTAAATAAACAACTCTCAAAACACTATCGTTTGTTTATTGTTGAATGGAGTCCTTATGGTGTTTTTAATGCCCTACACTGGATAATATTTGATTTGTTAATGAGTTGCATTGGTTGTGCGATGCGTTAATGTGTAAATCGCTCAGTAAGATGAAAGGGTCATGCTGCTGTATTTGAAGGCGTGAATGTGGTGTCAAATGTTCTAATAATCTCGTTAAAATTTTTTCACTCAAAGATGTGCACATAGATTGTTGCATTGTGCAGTTCCCAGGGGTGCTCAGCAATAACAGATATGAGGTTTTCTGCTCCCAGGCATGGTATAGTGCACATGCTTCTAGATGCTTCCATACCAGCAGTGTCTTAGCCCTGCTTCTGATTTCAAAAGAAGTAAATCCTCACCCTTTTTCTCCAAGATACCATGCAAAGCAAATGACAGCGTGGTAATATTGATGCTGTTGTCAGCACAGCACATAAACACTGCATGCCCCGCTGTGGGCTGAGGTGGCAGTAAATCTCCCTTTGCCTTGTGGTGCTTTTGGGCACAGGTCAATGATAAGCTGGAGCCATGTGGTCAGGATGAGTCTGGATATAAGGACAGGAAGGTTAACTGGGGTCTGAGGAGTGAGTCTGATCTGCATGTGGTTCAGATGGCCTGCTTGTCCTCATAAATAATGACAGTCTGAACTAGAGTGTTCCAGAAGATGTGTCGTTCTGGATGAAGTTTTTTTTTCTTAAGGACGTGGTTTTGAGTGCACAGTGAGCACTGGGAGGTGGCTATGCTAACAGCTGTGGTAGAGGGCAAGCTGTTCTCCTAAGATGACATCAGGCATTGACAGCCTTCAGTAACGGTTCCTTGGAAGGAAGTGAAATCTTTTCTCATCCAGCATAACTGTGTTGAGGCCATGTAGTGTGAAGGCTTGAAAGACAAGCTCACACTTGCTCCAAAGAGCCTATTTCTAAGAGTATGTAAATGCTTGCAGAGCCAGGTCAGCATCTTGAACATATATTAAAGTGTATGTTTCATTAACATAGTATGTCTCCCAATATCTCACATTTTACATAGCAAGTTTGCAATATTTTATCTTTCTGAAAGTTTCCTAACTGCTGTTACTAAAGCTAAGAGAAATGGCCCTAGAATTAGCAGTTATATTTTATTTTACGTACACTTGGTTTGCAGCTATAGAGTATGTGCTTGTGAGTTGGGAGTGAAATATGTTAATATTTAATCTTGATGCTACTGTAGGAAAAGTGCTGGGAACGCCTGTGTAGAGTAGTGAGATAAACTGGTATGTTCCACATTATTGATACTGAATTACAGAATGCAGAATCAGTAACTTTGAAAAAGACCTCTAAGATCATCCAGTCCAACCATCCACCTACCACTAATATTGCCCGTTAAACCACATCCCTAAGTACTGTGTATACCCTTTCCTTAAATACCTCTGGTGATTCTATCACTTCCCTGAGCAGCCTGTTCCAATGCCTCATTACACTTTCTGAGAAGAAATTATTTCAACTATCCAATTTGAATCTCCTTTGGTGCAACTTCAGGCTGTTCCCTCTAGTCCTTTCACTAGTCAGCTGGGAGAAGAGGCCAACCCTGACCTCACCACAGTCTCCTTTTAGGGAGTTGTAGAGAGCCAACTTGTCATTCACCAGGACATCCAGGTCCCTCTCTGCAGAGCTCCTTTCCAGCAGGTCATCTCCCTACCTGTACCGGTGCATGTGGTAATTCCTCCCTAGGTGCAAGACTCTACAATTTCTTTTGTTGAACCTCATCTGGTTCCTCTCTGCCCAGCTCTCCTGCCTATAGAGTAGCATGGGTTTGTTGTGACTAACATACAGGATCTTATGCTCAGTCCTGTTGAACTTCATCCCACTGGCGTCACCCCATTGACCCAGCCTGTCTAGGTACCTCTGTAGGGCCATCCTACCCTCAGATACTTCCTGCCAACCTGATGTCATCTGCAGACTTACTTAGGGTGCACTCAATTCCTTCATTCAAATAATCAATAAAGGTATTAAACAAGGCAGGCTTCAGTACCAACCCCTGAGAAACACCACTTGTGACTGGTCACCTGCTGGATTTAACTCCATTTACCACCAATTTCTGGAACTGGCCCTCCAGCCATTTTCTTTACCCAGCAGAGCATACCTGTCCAAGCCATGGGCTGCCAGCTTCCCCAGCAGAATACTGTGGGAGGTAGCATTAAAGGCTTTGCTGATGTCTAGGTAGACTATGTTAACAGCCTTTCCCTCATCCACCAAGCAGGTCACCTGGTCGTAGAAGATCACGTTGTTCAAGCAGTACCTGCTTTTCATGAACCCATGTTGTCTGGGTCCGATCCCCTTGTTGTCCCACATATGCCATGTGTTTGCTCTCAGGATGATCTGGTTGCAAGAGTACTGAAATGGATGAAAATATATATGCTTGTACATAAATGTTTGGTTGAAGAAGATATGTTCTTCAACTTGACTTAATTTGTTTCGTAGCCAGGTGTTTGTTCGTTCCTGTTTTTTGTCTTGTTGATTTTCTGCTTCCTCACTGAATAATGTGTTTCTGTGTTTCAGGGGTATTTTGTGTTAGGGCAGTAATTTCGCACACTGAAGTGCATGTATTCTTAACACTGGTTTTGGTTTTGTTTGAGCAGAGCGCATAGGAGAGAATAGGGCCTGTGGTTTGTCAGTGTGCTTCTCCTTGAAATCCTCAGGTTCCCTTTGTTTCACATCCTGGTAACAGTCGCTTTAGAGCTGATTTTTGTGAACTCTGTAGAGCAGCTGTAGGTTTGGTGATGTGAAACAGATTTTTCCACTGTGATGCAAATGGGACTCATTTTTGGTTTGGAAAGAATACTCCCAAAAGCTTCTCAGTTGGTGTGAAAGTGCTGGCAGGGGGACCCAATTTAGCTGTTTGTGGAATTGAAAAAGCTTTTGATGTTGACATCTGTACTATATAAAGGGGCCATCAGACTATCTTCTGCTGTGGCTTTTGAGCTAACACAAGATCTCTTTAACCAGTGATGTTTAGATTAAGAATTTGATGCCTTCTAATGATAATACCCTCATTAACATAGAGTGTTTCCTCTTCTTCTCCTTGGCACTTGATTTAAAATCTCCTTGCTAAAAATTTAGCGATCCCATCTACTAAGGTAAGATAAGAAAAAACACTTAAACTTTCACTTCTCTTCCAAGAGAGAAGTAAAAATATTCTCATCTGAGGGTCATGTTCTACTGCATGTCCTTGTAGGCAGCAGCACAAGCTACTATTAAATATTAGCTATCTAATGGAGAAGAGCCATGCTGATTGTATTGCGATCTATTAACACCACAGGCACTAGTCAATACATCTTCCTGTACAAATCACAACATTAAGAGCTTGCACAGCAATCTGTAGGATGAGGCTGCAGCTGAACTACTTTAGGAAGTTGCTGTGAGTGGTTTTTCTTTCAGAGGCCCTTCGAAAGGATGCTTTCCAGCTTTTATTCATCACTGTTTTTTTATTATGTGTTTGAAGTAAAAGTAGCTGCAGCAAACAGTAAGAGGCCAAAGTTGGTTAACGCTACATATATTTAATTTAGCACGTATATAATAAACTTATTTAACACTAGCTTTCTTTAATTCGTGTACCCAGAGTCCCAGTTTTAATGCGTAGCCATCAGAAAGGCAAATGCCACTAGAACTCTTGAGTCTGCAAATGCACGTTCCTAGATGGGTTTTACCAGATTTCCCATGAGTGTACAGTTTAACTTCAACAAATTCTAAGTTTTGGGAATTGTTTCTTTAGCTTCCACTGTTCTGTTCCAGTTTTCTTCTTGAGCACGCAGATGGGTTTTATTGGCTTTTATTTAACACTAGTGTGCGTCAGCTAGGCTTTCCACAAGGAGGAAAGGGCAATCTGCTGATACAGATAAGCAGACTAGCTCAGCATTTACCACATTATGTAAATAACAGATTTGTGGAGTTGCCTGAAGGAAGATTATTTGAATTTAATTGGCTAATCTCTAATGTCTGTATTCCAGAAAGATCTGACCTCAGACTTAATGAAGCTGATGGAGGGACATTCATGCACTGAATCCAGTCTGATCCAGGTTCCAGCAGTACTGAACTTAGAATCCCAGCTGATAGTTTTATGCTTTTATCTTCCTCTGACCTTTTAATCAAATTTTGTCAATGTGGGTGATCACATGAAACAAATTTAAGAGCAAAATATGTGCAGTTTTCACACGTGCAGACAAAATGAATTGTTAGTTATATATTTTACTTATACGTTTCTGATTGTTATCTTTCACATCCTCCAAATGTGTCAATGTTCCAAAGTTAAGGAGCAAAACTCAGCGTATTTAACAGCTTGAGCAATTGCAGCATCAACAGCACCATCGTAGTTCTGCAAAGCAAGCATTCGTTCCATACTGCATACAGCTATGCATAGTTTGAACTAAAAAGAACTGGGCAATTTAAATAAAATCTGGTTACAGCTACTATGTGAATAAAAATTACTGCTGTTGGCCTGTTTGTTTGTTACTATTCAGGCAGCGTTTCTAGTCAGTCATCTGGTGGATAATTTTCTATTTCTTGCTTTTTTCTCCCCTTTTAATGGGAAAAGAAGACAACAGCATCTTTCATTAATTTGCTGTCCTTTAAAGCCAGATGCAATTATTAGAAATTTCTACTGTTTGGGCACATGTATGTACATGAGTGTGTATGTTTATCTATATATAAACATATATATATACCCCAGTGGCGCAGCAGTAGAATTGCCGCTTGCAACACCAGAGGGCCCAGGTTGGAATCCCCCCTGTGGCGCAAGGGGTAGAAGTGCCGCTCTGCTACACAGAGGGCTCGAATCCCGGGAGTTGGACTCGATGATCTCTAAGGTCCCTTCCAACTCGCACAATACTATGATACTATGATACTATATATATATACATACAGACAACTATTGCTGTTTTTCATTAAGTTACCAAAGGAGATATTTTCTGCTGCTGTTCTTTTCTATTTACTGCAAGGACAGTGACACTGATATTTTCATGTACTGTTCTACGTTGTTCTCTGTCTTTCCAATTTGGGTGGATGGTTCAGTTTTAAAACCTTGCAGAGATCCTATTGGTGTATGAAAAAATACTGATAAAGGACAAGATGAAACCAATAGAAGCTAACATCTTAGCATGCACTGCTTGTTGCACCTAGCACTTTATCAGAGCTATCAATTAGGCTAGCTCCTGGAAAAAAAACATACACATTTTTTGTTTCAACTGGATTGATGATTTTGGCTATGGAGCAGAGGGAAATGCTTTAGACTGATGACTAAAAAAGGTGCATAATTAACAAAAAGAGCAGAATATAAGTGGATTTGTGTGGATTGATGAATGCACTAAATTAGTGGTGCTAACAATTTATTTTCTTTCATTAGACTTTTTCCATGGTGTGTGCTTGATTATTAATTGTTAGTGACACACATAGGATTAATAAAAATAGGTTTGTATGGAGCAGTTGTTCCATTTGGAAATGTTGGCTTCCTGATGCTGTATTCATATTTAACTTAGAAATTCTTGTGCCAATGAATATGTAAATAGTAGCAACTATGTGTATTAGAAATGCACAGCAATTATTAGTCATGCTATTGCTTGCGAAGATCAGATCCCAGCCTGCCAGTTGTTTTCCTGTTGTGAGGGGCAGACTGAGGTATCCAGGATGCCACTTGAGAGCAGGAGGAAGAGGAAAGCTGTTTCAATAAAACAGTAAGCGCTGCTAAATAGCACTTACAGCAACAAAACACAGGGTCTGACAGGATGCCAAGCCAGGTGTTTGTACTTGACCAACTAGGTTTTGGATTGGTAGTGTTAGGTCACATGCTGATGTTTTTATAACATCATTCAAAAAACAAACAAACAAAAACAATGCAGGCATGCTTGTAAAAATGCATCCAAGGAGCAGCATTGCATATGGCTGCTGTTTTCACCTATGGGTTGTGGTAGTTGATCTGGGTTGTCAGGGAGCGCCAGCACAGGCTGATAGGGCACCAAACCTGGCACTCTGGGTACTGAAGATTTTTTCTTGCAAAGTATTCTGACCAAAGTGACAAAGCTTCAGTAGTGTATGGGATCACATGTAGGGTAACATATGTCAGTGTCCCCTTGTGTGCCCTTTAAACCTTCTATGGTTACATTAAAAAATTCTCTCTTCAACTAGCTCCTATTTTTAATTCTGATATGATCACTCAGATAGCAAGTGTGAGTGACTACTTGTTAATTGCTTTCTGAAAAGGCTCCATGCCAATGTCAAGCTGTTTCTCTGACCTGTTATAAGTTGTTAGTCAGTTGTGACTCATAGTTCTAAGCCTGTTCATGCTGATATACTATGAAGCTCTTCTGGAAATAAGTGACTCATACTCAGTTAAGTAGGTCCCAGTGAGACTATGAAAGTGGGATGACTTTATGTGCAATAGTTTTTTTTAAGTGCTGTGATTTTCTTTAGGCCCAAGGAGAAGGCCTATAATATGCCCATATCTTCATAGAAAAGTTTCATCGGTCTTTCATGCAGCTGTTCCTAGGGAGACAGGATTCTTACATCCTACCCTCTAGATTGCTAGGCTACTTCTTCTGCCTCACTGTGGGATATATTATAGAAGTGGTTATGAAGGAATCTTTTTTTTTCCTTTTTTTTTCCTATTAGGTACTTAAACTGGGCGTATGAACTGCTGATACTGATCACATTGAATTAGCAAATATAAATGTTAAAGAAAAAATTAGCATGAACAAGGAAAAGTACCTTTTTGGTTTCATCCAAAGTCCATGGAATTCAGTGGAAATTGCAGTAGTGGCAATGTATTTGGGCTCTGATCCATTTTTCATACCTGGGTCAGAGTTTTTCAACATCCCTGGTTGTGCAGAACATTAGTTCTGTCCATCCAGGAGAACTCTGGGTGTTGATGCTTATTCAGAGAAGGAAAAGGACTGTGGCAATTGTGAGCTTCTTGATTAAACACAAAAGGTGACTGCCTTTCATCCATAAACATTATTCTTGTGCACATGTGTATTTATAAATACCCAGTGTTTGTAAAATGCCTTAGGGAAAATGTTTGCACTCATCATCAGAAAGTACTGGCTGTGTGCTAAGCCCACCATAACTACATTCCTTATTCCTTGGGCCACCAGTTTTTCTTCCTTCTGCATTTCTACATACTCACTTCAGTGGAAGAAAATTTTTGACTGATTGCAAGTCTTTTTTTCATTCAGAGAACATGGAGAAAATATTGTGATTTGTGTTTGTCTTGTAAGAATGAATATCTTTGAAGTTGGCTCATTAGCTAACGCCTCAAGCTGGACAACACCAAAGAAGACTTGTCTGAGCCTTAAGGTTCTCCTCACCTTGGCAGTTGATGAAATAGTAGTGTAGATCAATAAATTTAGATACAGTGGGGAAAAAAAATACTTTAAGTCTGGTGACACAAAAGGAGAGCAACACCGTAATAAACAACCAAAAAATTCAGTTCATTTTGGACAAATGTTGTAGTTCTCAGAAGCACTGATGCTATCTCTGAATTTAATCCAGTTATAGCCAGCAAGTAATGAGACGTGTCACTTCAGTGGAGCCATTTCAGAAAGAGCTTGCGGAAGGGAAAGAAGTTCTCTAATCCAAGTCTTGCATTTGCTCTGTTGATGGGTCAGCCTTCACTGGAAATGTTGGGCACGAACCATTCTCCCTCACAGTCTGCCCTCTGAAAGTAGCACAGCTGCAGCTCTTTGGGGAGAATGGGATAAATTGGACCTAACTGGCACTGATAGCAGCAGGTAGAGCTGATTAAACAAAACTATGGCATTTGCTGTTAGTACCTGACAAGGAGTAAATGCAAGTGTACATTGAGCAAGGTGTGAAATCCTCTTTATGCCAGACTTCTAAATGTGTGAGCCACGTCTTAGTTATGTTACAGACATACCAGTCTTTGTCGCTGTTTCTTGTATTATTTATGAGGTGACGAAGTTGGAAAGTAGTAATAATACACACTGATCTCTGCTTGGCATAGTAAAACCCATGTGTTTGCCAAGAGCCTAGAATTTTTTTTGTTGGTGTGCTTAGTAAAGTAAGAAAAGAATGATTTATTTATTAATTTAGTTTGGCCTGTACTTAAGGGGTGTGTTTCTGCACTCTTGAAGGTAATGACGTCTTTCTGGATATCCTACTCATTTGCTGTCAGTCAGGGAAGATTGTACACAAGCGACAGCAAAACACAAGGGGTCTTCTTATACAGATGAAGAAGGCAAAACATAATGGGTCTTCTTATACAGATGAAGAAGGTAGACAATGGTACAAAGGTACAGAAGCTGTAAGAAATATATGAAACCTGATGCTCTAGTATCTCTTTGCAAAGCCCCACTTGAACCCCTCTCAGTTGTAGATCTTGCTGTACAAACTGTAGCTGCATGTTGAAATCTGTAAGTCCATTCCTCAGATTCTACTGACCTGAAATGCTTTACGTGTTTTAATTCATATAAAGCATCTAAAAGAGTGTCAGCTGTAATAATGCTATCGGTGGGACATTTTTTGTGTGTGTAGAATATCATAAAACCATAGACTCATTTGTGTAGGCAGAGACATCTAGTTCAACTCCTGTGCAATGAACAGGGACATATAGAGTTTGGTCAGGTTGCTCAGAGCCCTGTCCAGCCTGACCCTGAATACCTCCAGGGATGGGGCTTCCACCACATCTCTGAGCAACGTGTTCCAGTGCTTCACTACCCTTATAAGAAAAACTTCTTTTTTAATGGTACAGAAGTCTCCTGTGTTTTAATTTGAAACCATTTCCTCTTGTCATATCACAAGAGAACTTGCTAAAGAGTCTGTCCACTTCTTTCTTATAGCCCCCTGATGCAACCTGTAGCTGGAGAAAGGCAGCTTCATCAACAGGCTATGCTTGATACTTAAGCCCCTTCTTGTCTTTGGGTTTTGCAAGTACGTACCACTGCAATAGCATTCTATCTTTGGGGAAAGGTAATTTCATTTCTAAGAAATGCAGAGTTCCCAGTCAAGCATTTCCCACGCAGATGACTGGTGTTCCCAGAAACAATTTGGTTTCATTTTTGTTCTTTCTGTTTTATGAGCACCATACTTGCAGAATTTTGTATGACTTCCTAGCTCTAGCTTATGACCTGGTTTGTGGTCATTTTGAGCTTGATCTCCCCTCATGTACAGAATATCTGCTGTATATGGAGGCATCATAGGCCTTGTGCTCGTAGAGAGAAAGAGGTGATCAAAGTGGCACTTTACTCAGGAATGTTATGAAAATATAAGTTCGAATGACTTCAAATCCATCTGCTGCCTTCCAGATTTATGAGCACTTTTATTTTATAGAATAGAATACAGTCTGTTTGTGAAGACCAGAACTGTAAAAAATGAAACTTTTCATATTATGTATCCACAACTAGTGTTTAAATATCCCATTTGAAAAAGATTAAACTGCTGAGCAACGAGCAGCCCTTATTTACCAAATCAATTTATAACATTATGTTGTATCTCTTGCCGAGGAGAGTGGGAAGTTGCAGGTGAAGTATGAGCACAACTTTAATTATAGCATATTCTGGTACTGTGCTTAGTAATATTCTTTGCAAGTTGTTATGGTTTTATTATCTATTCACTGCATAAACTAATGTTAAGCATATTAATCCTGTATTAAAAAATGAAGGAAATACGTGAAGGTAATAAACAGTGGCTATATCTTAGCAGTGAAGGATATTTTGATTTTAGCAATTGATGGATAAGGCAACTGGAAAACAAAGCCTTAGGTTTGAATTAGATTTGTTCTTTGAAGACTAAGTTGATTTTTGCTTACTTAGTATGATTTTTATAATGAAGAATTGTTATTGAAATGAGAGCCAGCACTTTCTTCTTTCTTTGGCTCATGTGGAAAATGCTGCAGGTGAACATAATTTGCAGCTATGAATTTCACAGATAAATCTGTTTAAGATATAATTAGCTTAAGGGGAACTATTTTCTGAAGTGTAAGTTATGTAGTTGATGCAGTGTTAGCCAGATAAAAACATAATAAAAAAGCTATTTGTTTCTAATTTTGAGCTATCTTTAGAAAGTAATTAATCTATGTAATTTAGAATTTAGTTAAGCTCATTAGTTTCATGGGTTTTTTTTCTTCTTTTAAATGAAATCAACAAACAAAATTCATCAAGCAAAGTGCAGCCCCCAAGCCCGTTATAGTTCCTCTCTTGTAATTGGAAAGTACGGGTTCAGATAGTCTTAAATGAAAACTTTTGCCTTCTTCCTTGTATGTTTTGATTATACTTGGAGAAAAATCGTGAGATAAGTTTAACTTTGATGTGAGGCATTTCAGATCCTTCTCGTGCCTTGGAAGTTAGCATTCAGGTGAAATGTAAAGCTGAAGTTTTTCATTCTTGATAGCGGCTGTGTTCTCTTATTTGCTTTGTGTTTACCATAATCCTTAATAACTTTGTAATAGCACTCAGTGAAGACAATATTCCCTCATGCTATACTTTACTAAAATATTCTGAGTTGGAAAGAACACACAGAGATTACTGTATCCAGCATCTGGCTCCGCATGGGATCACCCAAAATCTAAATCCTGTGTCTGAGAGAGCTGTCCAGATGCTCCTTGTACTTCAGCACTTGTGGCCGTGCCCACTGCCCTGTGCATCCCGTTCCATGCCCACCGCCCTGTGGTGCAGACCCTTTCCCTGTCCCCCATCTGCCCCTCCCCTGGTACAGCTCCATGCCATTCCCTCGGGCCCTGTCACTGTCACACAGAGCAGAGCTCAGCGCTGCCCTTCTGCTCCCTGTGAGGAGCTGCAGCCACCATCAGGCCTCCCCTCAGCTCCTCTGCTCTGGGCCCAGCACACCAAGGGGCCTCAGACACTCCTCATGTCCTGCCCTCCAGACACTTCTCAATGCATTGGATGCTGTCTAAATGTTTTATGTCGTTCTTATATTGTGGTGCCCACACAGTGCTCAAGGTGAGGTTTCACAGAACAGAGTGGGCCCGTCCCTTCCCTTACTTTGTTGGCACTGTTGGGCCTGATGCACCCCAGGCCCTTTTGGCTGTTGTTGTAAACGCGTTGTCAAGCAGTACCCATAGACCTCTCAACTGCCCCAACTAAACCTTTCCTCAGGACAAGAGCTGCTGGAGGCCTTACCACCCACAGAACCTTGCAGAGGTTCTGGAAGCGTTTTCCATTCTTTGTGCGTCACTTGGTTTTGCTCAGGTCATGTTTCTTTGTGTAGAAGTTTGATGGATTTACTGTAAAGTGGATTTTCAAAGACTGGCATAAAACATCAACAACAAGAAAACAGACTTTTTTTTTTCCCCTGCCTGCTGAGTTCTGTGGATTCCAGAAACCACTGGGATTCTGAGTTATTTTTTAAGCACTGTGAGCATTTCCAGCTGTTTTCAGATCCTCCTGGCTGAGCAAAGCTAAAATCCAGGTGCACTGCCTCATTCAGTACTTTTCTTAGCAGGAGCCAAGTGAAGTCACCAAAGGAACTACAGAGCACGTCAGCTACACAGGCGGGCAGGGCTGTAAGAAAAGTGTTCCAGAAACACTTTTGATTGGAAAAAAAAGAGGATAGGTGAACTTGAAATGTTTTGTGAAATGATGTCAACGCTGTAGAAATGTTACAGAGGAAGAGTGTCGTGCTCATCCCATGCTCATCTAGTCTACTCATATTTTCAGAATGAAATATTCCCCTTTTGAGTAAAACATTTTGAAAAGACATTTCTCTATAACCTGCAAACTTCAGTCCACAAAATGTTGAGAAAAGTCGTTCAGTGAATTATAGGTTTTTCTCTTCTCAGTTGAAAAAGACCCTGGTATTTAACATCTCAAAATCTTTTCCCTGGTGCAGTTCCCTTCCTTTTCACAAGTCTAGCCTCAAACTCTGAGGTCTTGAACTCCAGGCCCTGCAACAGAAATAAGATGACACTGGTGGAGTCTCATCAGCTGTAATTAGACAAATTGCTGCTCTAATGAAACTTGATTACATTCAAGCTTTTGCGTCTTAGTACAATGGAGTTTGGTACCTGAGAAGGGAAAACCTCAATGAATGACTCTTTTGGGTTGGTAGAGACCTAATGAGCTTATCTCTCATGCATACTTTTCTGGTACTTACTAAAGTACAAGCTAGTGCTGTTGCATGTTTTTCAGGAGTTAGATTATTGATAAAATCACCATCCTCTGCTTAGCCATTAATTTTTGTGAAAGTGGTAGGAACTTGGCTCCCTTGGAGACTGCTACTCTCCTGTCATATATCACTGAGCAAAAGCATTAAAAATCACTGGACAAGGGATCAAGCAGAGTGCCTGGACAAACCTTATGTGGGAATTCAATTTGACAGGAAAACCACAACATAATAAATGTGCTCGTGTCCTTCCTCCCGGCTGGGGAAACAAATACAGCAGCTTGTTCATGCATGCCATTGGGATGGTGATGTACCTGCCACTTGGCCATGCAGCAGTAGGGCATGGGGAGGCATTTGGTTGGTTGAGAGTGAATGCTTGAATTTTGGGTGTATTAGAGAGCTGGAGCTGCTTCACCCTGATCCTGCTGCAGGAAATGGCCTTGGAGCAAGTCCAGGTCAGACTGTTGTCCTCAGCCACCTAAATCCCATTAGTGGGACTTAAGCTGGGAAGAGTTTTAGTCCTGTGTCAGATAATAGTCACATCAGTTGTTTTGTTTTTTTTTTTATCATTTTTTCTTTTTTTTCCTCCATCCATTATTTAAATTAGCTTTTGCATAAATAAATACCGTACTGAACAGCTTTTATAACTATTTTGTTTCAAGGCTGAGGGGGGTAAGATGCACCTTTTCAAAAAGAAAAGGAAATAAAAAAGAAACAATATGTTGAGCATTTTTGTTTTTAGCCAGTCTCCAGGCAACTCCTGGCTGAGGGCAAAGCTACATTAAATTTTGCAGAAGCAGACTGTTATATATACACCCTAGGAGCTATTTTTAAAGCATGTACATCTACCATACCTCACATCTGACAGTGTTATTTGGATCTAGGCTATTCATTGGGAAAAAGCAGCTAATTAATTTATCTCATGAATATCAAATATGCAATTAGTCACACTGCACTTGATATTCCAGCCACTATCCACCAATGCAGGCTCTTTACTGCCAACAATGACTCTGGGAAATGAGTGCTATTCAGTGCCTGACCTGCCATAGAAAGACAGACACAAATGAGTTTACCATATGCTGTTGAATATTGTGCTTATAATTCTTCTTGTGTGCATGCATGCATGTGTGTGTGCAGTCAGCTAATGGGTTCTCTTCCATCATAACAATGTGAGGAAATTAAAGGAGTGTTCAGAAGATAAAATAATACAGAGCCTTCAGATTACTATTTCTATCCAAAGATAATTCTAAAGAAACACACCCCTGTGTATTTCTCCATGTGAACTGTTGGTAAGACAAAGAGGCAAGAGAGTAAAATTGCAGACAGGAAGATTAAAGTTAGATGATAGATGAAAACCTTCAAAACAGTAATAACGGTTATACATTGTTAAACAGATACTCAAGGGGAAGCTGCAGTCTCTGCTGCCAGTGCTTGCTATGGAGCGAGGTGACAGGCACTGAGGAGAGCAGTTCAGGCACGGGTGGTCATGTCCTGGAGAGCAAAGGCAAGAGATATAAATTCTCAATCTCCTTTTCAGTGTAGAGCCACGTGATCTTCAAAAACCTCACCAAATCTGGCAGCTAGATTTCTCAGTAGCAGACTTGAGGTTCAAATAAGCTTTCAAGCTGAACCACTGGATGAAGTTGAAGCACGTTTATGCAATACTGCGAAGCAAACGTCATTGCTGTTGCCCTTGAGATATTTATGATTAAGTACAATTTCCCACGCTGGCAAATTTAATGCCTTTTTTTAGAAACACTGACTTCTGTTATTCAATGGCTCGCTCCTAAGGTATAACCTTGGAGAAGATTCTGGATGTTGAATGGTTTTTAAAGATCAGTAAATGTTACTGCAATTATAGGAGAGCCTTGCGTGATGGGGACCAGCTCAATTCATTGTGCTGCTTTGGCAGCGTAGCAATTACAAATTGTTTCTCTCTGAAGCATTGAAAGGCATTGTACTTTTAATCTGCACTGGAGCCTTTGGTCACAAATCTTGCAATTTGTGGTAGAATCTAAACTAATAAAACATTACAAAGAAGGCAGAGAAGTTCCAAAACTTTTTCAAACTCTTCATCTTTGCTTGAGGGCACAGTTTACAGCGGTGATGTGAGGTTTAATGATGGATGGGAGTCTATCAGTGCTTTGTTTATGTAATGTTGTGTTTCATTTCTTAATATTGTCAACCTCTGGCTTTTGATGGATATTTTTATAAGTTGCTAAACTAACAGTTCAGAAACAAAGCACAGCAACCACTCTTTGAGTTGCAGTGTAGACCATTGTGTTTTCAACATCAAAAGACACATCTAAATGTTAGTGTGGAAATCACCTCTTCTGCTTAGTCACCAGATAAAGAAGAGAATGAAATACTGGCTTTAGGTGGCTAAATCAAAATCTTTGGAGGAACGAGTTAATTATCAATCAGCGTGAAATCTCTGAGTGCACCAATGTGGGTGTTGTTTTGTTTTTTTCTTTTTAAATGCCACTCTGTACATATGGACATAATGTAGTGTTTTGAAGCTCTGTCAAAATTTAACACACTTCAGATAGTTGGGGGGCACTGTTAATATTAGTCTTTCCCTTCCTGTGATTTGGGATAACCGTGAGGAAGGGGCTGTGATTCCCATGCACTTCCATCAACTCTGGAGTGTGAGTGTGGGAACTCCTCCATCTGTGCCAGTCTCTGATAAGGAGACTGTGGAACAGAAGTAATAGGAGGCAGCTCCTACTCCTGTGAAGCTTCACTATCCACCTCTCAAGTACGTGCCTCTGGGCATTCCTTTCCTCTTCCAAGGCTCATGTCTCTTAGGCAAACACAAGGCAGCAGCATTTGTGTGTTGTACTGAAGGCTTGGCTTGTGTTGTTTTCACAGCCATCACAAACTCCCAGAGTAGGCACCCTGATTCCCTCTTGCTAGTGACCAACATGACTACACTGTCTCCCATGTCTGAACAGCACTGGGCTGCCAAGGTGAGGGTTATGTGTACGTTGCAGAGGTTGGATATCTGCTGGGAGATCTGGCCTCTGTTTTGAATTCTCTCTGGGACCAGAAGACCACGATAGCAATGTGTTTTGCATTCGTACCTCAGGGGCCTAGCAGTCTCAAAAGTATAATGTAAGGAGATTAACAGCAACTTTTTTCAGCTTTAACAACTATTCTGAAAGTCAAATCTAATCTCTTAAAGTGCTAAGTGTAAACAAATACCATTCTGCATAAAAATGTCTTTTTTTTTTTTTTTTTTAACTAAACATAAAGATTTAAGGAAATGCTTTATAAAAAACAATTCTCTTTAAACCCTTAGGGGACACTAATTACTTTTAATTTCAATGTGTGATGGTCCTTAGCCAAGAAAAGTATGCTGCATAAACTGTAACGCATTTTTATATCATATAGCATTTAACAGAGCATGCCTGAAGTTAGCTGAACTGCCTCCCTGGTTCTCTGATCTCTATTATCCTTCACCATGATTAAACATGCAGTGCTTCACTGCCTGATCTTGAAGGGCATTTGGGAAAGTTAACTGAACTTTGCTTCCCTATCTGCCTGAGTCATTATGTTTCCCTCTGTGCTTGCTATATCACCTTCGCAGATTAGCATCGCTGCTTAGGGGAGGTCAGAAGGTAGTCATGGCCATGTAGATGCAGTTTGTGTCTTTTTTGCTGTTCCCACTGCAGGAAGATCTGCTCCAGCGAGAGCTGTCATGACCATGGTTGTGAGTAGCCAGGAGACGTTGCTCTGGAGGTTACTTTAACAAGGCTTATGTAAATTACTCTCCCCTCTTCAGAAGGAGCCTCACGTTCTCTTTAGAAAGATGTGATGATGGTAGTTTTCCCTTACTCTTATTTCCTCCACAAATCTTCAACTGCAGAACAAAGCTTGGGAATTTTCTGGCTCTGCTTGGATTTGAACCTCATTGAATTCAAGGCCAACCCATCCTTCCATTTCTTCTAGGAAGCCAGCAATTTTGCCAGGTTTTCATCTTGGTGGCATTCCTGCTCCCTTCTTACCACAGTTCTACATGAAATGGAGTAGTTAGATATTCACAGTTAAGGAGACAGATGAACACATATATTTGAGCATAAAATCAAATTAACAATGCAGTCATATTCCGTCAGCATTAGAGCAGCCACTCACCACGTGTGCGCTCCTAGGAAGCTGCTATTGCTGCTCTTGAACGCTCAAGCATCATATTCTTTAAACCTTCAGCCTGTTTGTTGCTTAGGTAGCAGCCTGTTCTCCTTTTCTGTGAGGAAATCTCTTAAGATATTGTAGATATGACCAGAAATAGATAACCACAGTCACAAACTGTTTACTGTGCAACTTTATGAGTGTTGTGCATACTTCTGTAAGTGCTTTCACTTAAAGGAACCTTTGGAAATAAGCACAGGCTTTAGATGAGAAATTTAGGCATAGAATCTGGAAAATGTTAGGTGATGGTTTCTTATTCATGCTTATAAAAGCAGTCTGGACATCTTCCCATTTTCAGACATCCCTGCCTTTGGTGAAATGTCTGTAGCATCTATTGGTGAAGCAAGAGTGTGAAGCACCTGATTTTGCTGAAGGGATGGGCCTCGTATGGTCTGGTTCATTCAGACTGATTGTTTCGAAACTTCTGATGCTAATCCTGTTTCAGACCAGAAAAGAGCACACAGAAATACGTATCCAAATATTGCAATTTTATGTAGGGGAGAAAAGTGTTTTTGCCATTTTACAACTAGATAAAGAGCATGAAGTAATTTTGCACTGACCTTAAGCTGCCTAAGGTTCTTAGTTTCATTGAAATGTGATTTCATCCTGAAAACGTAGTTTCTCATTTTTCCTTCCAGTCTGATTTAAGTGACTTAAGTATCTTTTGCCTTCTACTGCAGGACCAATTAGACCTACACATGTGATTACGTTCATGGAAGTACATAAGCAGTACTGATAACACCAGGAAAAATATCTGATAAAGGATAAGCAGCTAAGGATATGGATGTTGTTTTGCTTCACAATGCCTATGATTAAATGATTGCTATTTAAAAACAAGGAAAGATTTATATTTTATTGGTGGAATAAATAAAAATGTCCCCTCTGAAACATGTAGTAAAGTGGAACCTTCACTGTTCTTCTCAGCAAACTCCAGCCTTGCTCATAAGCTCAGCATGGGTTATCATGTTAAAATTTGCAGAGACCCAAAATATCTTTGTCACAGTAATGGCTTCAGTTGCTCTTCAGCCTAAATAGGATCGGAAGCACTGACCAGTAGCTGAAAGTCTCTGCCATTTTCAACCCTGTAGCCCACCTAGCCAATTTCAGCCTTTATTTTTCAGAAATTAATTTTTTTAAAAGCAATTGTTTTTTGCAAGCAGCCCTTTGAATTCAGTCCCAGTGGCATTTTAGAGCATTACTGCAAATTATTCAATTTATATGCATAGTCAAGCCTACATCATTATTCCCACATTCTACTGAGGCAGGAAGAGAAAGAAAAAAAAATACTCAGAAAAGAAAGACCAAAAAAAATCCCCAATCCAACCCAAGACAAAATTAGACTACTCCTCTAGAAAAATATTTTTCACCCTGCTCAAAATAAACCTAAATGTCGCCTAATAATAAACCTAAACCGTCAATGTGATCTTTTTCAGAAAGTCATTGTAAGCCAGGATTCGAGTGACTGCAGTAAAACTCAAAAGATCTACTGTGTTCTGAACACTAATTGATGCAAGTATTCATGATTTTGGATTTAGATAAGATGATCGAGCCTTCTTAAAAATTAATAAAAACAATTGCAGAGACTTACACGCATACCTGAACATGTTCCAGCTTAGCAGCTAATTATTCACAGAATAATTGGCTCCTCATTCACATCCTGTGAGTTTCAGAGCCTTTTAACTACGTAGGTATTACTTTCTTTTATGCCTTGTTTTGTGGTTGGTGCTTCTGATGGGAAAGATGAAGTAATGCCAGTGCGGTTAGCCTCAGAAAAGACACAAGGCATGGGACCGTTCCTCTGGCAACCATAAACTACTTGAGGGGTTCATTGTTCTTCCCATGTTCTACATCTGATCCTCTGGAAACATCCAGGTGTGAGACTGCATCTTACAGCCTCTATTCCCCATTCTCTTCATTTTAATTTGAATGTAAAAGGGACCCAAGCACAGCCGGTGGATCACCCCAATGCTGTCAGGAGTGCTGAGATAATTCTAATTATCTACTAATAAAAGCAAGAAGAAAGTCTGTGGTTGTGGAGCTGAGAGTTGTAAGTCATTATGATGCACACTTCAAACGACGGTCAGATTTACTGGTCAACAAACTTGGAACTATTACTGGTGTCTTTCTCAAATGCACTTGGAGAAATGCTGGAGAGCTGGAGAAAATCCATTCCAAATTGCCTGCAGGGACAAAACCCCTTCACTTCAGCTCAGAGAAAGGGGAAGTTAGCTGCTTTTGGCTTGAAGTATTTAAGCTGGCTGAGACCAGTGATGAGACATTAAATAATACAACAGGAGGAGTCTGAGGGGAGTAAGACCTGCAGCAGTGCCCACAGAAGAGCTGTTCCAGCAGCATGCTCTGCATCTTCTTCCTGTTGGTTAAGCATGGAGAAGCACAGATTTCTCAAAAGAAATGGGTCCCACTGTGGACTTTGGAGATAGAGAAGCTGCTGATCGCTTGCATCTCAGCAGAAAGGCTTGAATCATTTTGGTTTGTTCCTGCAAGTTTTGCCTGTGGTCCACAAAAGACCTGAGGAAGGTGTGCAGATGGCTGCCTGATGTTTACCTGGAATAAAAGGGCGTCGGCTATAAAGTGCTTTTTCTTCACTATGCCCTGCTTTATAATTTGAGAGAGCTCTTTGCTGGGAGGCAGTTTTGAGTTACTTTTTGCTGGCTTTTCTGATTTAGCTTACATAGAGAAAGTAGCTATTAATTACAAGTTGGTAAGGTCTCACATGAGGTCTGGACCAGCTGCTCCACAGACAGATAAGCTGCCGGCTGATGATGGCTCTTGGCTGCTGCTGACCTGGGCTGGATTTGGGCCGTTGCTTTGTTCTGTAATGAGTAATCCCACAAGCCATCCCATCTCCAAAACTAGGCTTTTTAAATTTTAAAGTGCACTTCTAAGACCTAGCTCACATTGTTTGTGGAGCTAATTGCCCTCAAGTTCACCTTGGGCCTAATTGGCTTACTGGCTTAATTAACAGAATGCTTATTAATGTCTAGCGGTAATTAATTTTCAAGGGATTATTTTCTATTAAGATCATGAGTGCATTATTAATATTGTGCAACTGTGATTCTGAAAAACCAATGGGTACAGGGTGTGAAGTTTTTTCTTTTATGTACCTAGCAAAATGTATTTCTTTGGTCACGTTGTGCTGATTTGCCCTGTAGTTATGTTAATTAGCATTTGTATAAAACCAAGAACTGTATACTGAGATTAGAGTCACTTTGGAAACAGTGGCATGATAGCTTTTACTTGGCTTACATAAATCATGATGGGCTGAAGGAGCAAATAAATGGTGTTTGTCTGATAACATGGTATCTTACTAACAAAAGAAATCTTTCTGAATGGCGATGAGCCTACATTTTACAAAGTCAAGTGAACTGACTTGGTATTTTAATATGTGTACATGCATAAAAATTGGAATATGGACAATAGATCCCAGACCTAGCTGTAATCCACTAGCTCATTTCATAATGCTACAGCTCTTCCATATTTCATTTTTGTGTCTTATTTGCATAGAGAAAATCTGAGAGTACTGGGAAGGGGCCAAGCACCCCTCTAGCCCAATGTCAGTAGTAAGTGCTCAGAAACTATACAAACACAGGGTAAGTTACAAAGACATACCCTCCTTGGACACAGATTCCTTGCTTTCAGTCACCTGCTTTCAGGACTTTCTAAAGAAAGGGTGTGTGATAACCAGCAGCCATTGGCAGGTTTTGTCTTTTGTGACTTTTGTCTGTTTCGAACATGTTTATACTTTGTGTAGCTGCCCATTCTGTGGCAGCGAGCACCCCAACATGTGCACGGCTTGAAAAATTCTGCCTTTCCTTTCTTCTAAAACATTTATGTGCTATTTCTTTTTACTGCTCTCTGGTTCTTTTGTTCCAAGAAACTATGACTCGTTCACCTCCAAGCAATTTGGGATTGTAAAGGGATCTCTACTAGCAGCACACGGGCTTCTTCTCTTCTATATTTGAAGAATCCCAGTTACTCCAACTTTGCACTCACTCTACTTCTCCACATCCTTGGTGCTTGAAGTCTGAAAAAAAAAGTTTACTAGGATGTATGAGAAACATGTATAAAATTGGAAGGAGGCAGATGCAAGTTTTGGTTTAGAGAGTGCCTGAGCAGCAGATTGCCATGTGAGATGAAGTACTGGTCCTTCTCTTGGCCTGGTTTTCACATTATCCACTATTATCATTCACAGAGGCAGGGTCCTCGGTTGGACGGATCGTTGCTTTCATTGTGCCAGTTTCATGTTTTGCTGTGTTTCTTGACTTTCTACTGGTTCTACAGATTCTCCCTCACATTTCTTTCTACTGATATATTTGGCAATGTTCATATCATATTCTTTAATACTCTCTTCCCCTAACCTTATTATCATTGTATATGCCTTTCTTCCGTTTTCTTGTTTGTACCAGAAACAAACGTTCGTGTTTTCAGATACAATGTTTTACTTTTGTTGTCTTCTTTACTCTGCATTCTACTGTGGCAGCTCTTCTCTGGGGGAGGTGGCAGGGAGTTGCTTTGTTGGTGGTTTTCAGTGGTTTTTTTCTTGTCAAGTGGTTTACATTTTGGCATTTGTTAGTGTGGGACCCGCCAAAAGACTGAAAAATCTTTCTGACCCTCAGCAAAGAACAAATTCTTCACCTCTGCTTTGCAAGAGTGGAACAAAACAAAACCAGTATGTTTTGTTTTCTTGTTCACTGTTGGTGTGGCATTTTGGCAGCTGAGTCAGCTGTATCTGTAATCGTATCTCAAAGCTTGGGAGACTTGGAAATGAGAAGACAGGAGTTCAGACCTCCTGAGATTCGCCACCACCATTAAGTTCACATAAGATCTACTGCTCTCTCCTGAACAGCTGGTGAGAAGCTGATGAGCTGCTCAGGCTGTGTGATGGCTGACTGCATGTGGGAGAGCATCACCCTCACCATCCCCTGTAGCAAATTCTGCCAGCACACCATGGGGGATATTGGCAGTGGGCTGCATCCCTGCTGCATATCTATCTCCAGCACTGTGGAGCTATGGACACCTATTTTGTTCCATGTTTTGTTACTAAAATACACCATAATAATAACAATAACAATAGTATCAACAGTTTCATGCCAGTGATAAGAAGTGCCACCTGTGAGTTAACATGAAATATGTTAATCACCTTTCCACACCAGGCAAACATTTGCATTTAATTTTGTTCACTGGTTTTATAATATAAGCTTAATTTTACTCCCTCCCCCTGTACAAAGCATACACTATTAAATAACCAAGAGCAATCATCCACGTGCAAATGCAGTAGAAAGCTCCGTTCACATTTATTATGCAGACATGAAAGGGAAGGTTTAATATAAACTCCATTGCAAAATAAGGCAAATGTATTCAGCTAGCATGTAATTGCATTTACATTTTATAACTTAACTGGTATTGTGAGATCCATACAATGAATGAGTCACTGACTTTTACATACTGTCCCATTATTATTAGTAACCTCTACTTCTATAATGTCTTCCATCCGACTTGGTCTCAGGCAATGAATGTGTTCCTAGCGTATATATTGGGAAGACTCTGCTGCTGTAAGGTTCACAACACTGCAGTTGTCTTGCTTTGCACAGTAGCTCTTCAGGGTAAGAAGCAAATAGTAATGCTGTGTGGTTTAAACTGCAGGGGTACGTGGCAATGTGTTATCATTTGGCCTGGTATCTTGGTGAAGTGCTGCTTCACACAATATCCCTATTAATTATTAATCCTTGCATGTTACCTGGGTGGGAAATGTTGCACTAACACATGAGCACAGCAGCTAGGCAGAGCAGTGAGTTTGTTGCAATGGGTGCCCAAGGGAACAGTGCCCTAGTATACAGGTTGCCTCGGGAGAAGGCTGCTGCATCCTTGTCACCTGGTCCAGGAGCGGTGCAGGTCTGTTTTTCTGAGCCATGTACACAGGCAACTGATGCATCATAGCTCACCACCAGCTTTCCTCTCTTTGCTCAGATGGATTCTGGTGGCTGGGGCAGGACCAGACTTGCTGATCTCAAGGTAATCCATGTCTGTTGGTTCCTCTCACAGCCTCATCTCTCACATGTGGTTCCTGCTTGCAGGTGGGCTTTGGGATCCCACGATGGCCTGGAGAGGGCCTGTGGGTTTGTCATTCTCCTCATGTGAATTACAATCTGAAGCACAGCATGCTAATTTTATGGTAATTTGCTCTTTCTGCCTCTGTACACAGTTGAAAACTACAGCTACCATAACTGTCTGCTGAAAAATACAGACGTGCATCTGGGCAGAACAGAAACATAATGTTCCAGAATTACTGCAGAAGTGCCTCACTACTGAGCAAATCCTTTGTATGTTTTTCCTGATCAGTCTAAGCACAAAAATGGACAGTCTGTTGCTGTAAAGCAGGTCTCATTGTCAGGCTGCATAAACACTCACCGCTTATTTCCTAGGAAATGAAATGCATGAGGTATAATGCGCAGTACTTTGGCTTTCTTTCATTCAAGCGCTTGTATCCAGAGATGATGGAAAAGGGCAATGACAAAATGTCATCTTTATCGCTGAATTAAGTTCTCCAGGACACAGACTGCCCCTTATTTTTTACCATGGCAAGATTCAATGTGAAGAAACACTGGCTTCTGTTTTAACAGAAATAAATCAGGGTAACCATATGCTGAATGCCAGCAGTACTGCAACAAGCATTTTGTATCTGTACATCTGGTGAGTGCTAAAGCTATTTTTTCCTTGGCCTGTAAATAGAGCAGCACATGCGTGCAAACTCCTGAAAGGCAGTTAGGAATTAGCAGTGCTTGCTGTCCTGAGCTGTGAAAAGTGTTACAGCTGAAAAAGGCAATTGTTTGTCTGTAGTGCTGAGGCAAGAAGGCTTGGCAGCTTGCTGGAGATTGCATAGGAAGACGCTAATTGCTCCGTTTCATCCTCTTTTGTTGGGTGTTTTCCCTCTCACAGAGCCTTCTTTTTCCTTCCTCAGCTCCTCCAGGCAGAGGCCAGGCACTGTGTGCATCCTGCCAGGGCCATGGGGAGGAAGTGGCACGTGGCAGGCAGGCCCAGCTCACACTACCATGGATCATGATAAAATGTGGGCATCTCCTTGGTCAGGGAGCACAAAGTAATCCAGATTGTCCTCAAAGGGCTCTGTAGTGGGGCCCGCAGTCTTCCTCATTGGTCTTTGCTGGTCAGCAATCGAAGATATATGCAATGAGGTGATTATGCTTGTTGAAAGAGAATAGCTGAATTCTTCTCTTGTGTGGCCTTCCTGTAGTAGTGGGTACAGAAAAAGAGGATATGTAATGTAGGTATCCTTGTCAGCGCTGCACTCGTTGGGTCTAAACCTTGTGTGAGAAGTCAAGAGGTCCTTAACTGTTCTCCAGTGTGATCAGAAACTGCTATTGTGTGAATAACCATGTCCTCTATTCCTGGCCCCCAGCTCCTAGAGAAAGAGGTGTGCTTTGCAGAGCAGACACAACTGTGCTGTAACCATGCTTGCAATTCGTGCTATTGTTCTTGGCCTAAAAAGCAAGTGGTACATGAAGCAGTGCTTTCCAGAGGTAAAACCATAAAACATTTCCCTTTACTTTAAAGAACAAAGTTGTGCTGAGTCAAAGTCAGGGAGAAACACATTGTAACTGGTTCCCTGACACCCCTGTCTTTTCAGCATGAAAGAGAGGTCCTTGCTGGTAGACACAAAGTGTATTTTGGGCTTTGAGGGCTGCATGGGATTGACAGAAATGAATCCTACAGCAAAAAGAATCTCTGGGTTCAGTTTCCCTGCAGTCGTAAATGTGAGTATGAAAACCTGGATAACTTTTTTTGATGAAAACTTCTTTGAATGTCTTCTTGGTATGGAGAATATATATGAACGTGGGCTCTCGTGATGCTACCCGCTACTCCCTTTGTGTTGTCCAGACAATAATAGAAGTAAGAACAGCTCTTTTGTCTGTTATTCAGTAAGTCTACCAGCTGCAACCAGGGACTGTGAGGAGACGTTGGAGTGCAGAGAAGGTTTTAATTTTGTTTGCCTTTTTTTTTTTTTTTTTTTTTACAAAGAGGACATTTGATATTCTTCAAGAAGTTATACTTGTTTCCCCATTTGAAATAAGGCCTGGGTTTGCTTTTTGTCTTAATTTATATGATTGCCTTTGCTTACGCCAGAGTAATTTAACCACAGCAGCAGTAAGAGTCAGCTGTTTAAACTGGTAGAGTAACAAAGCACCCAAAGCAGCACTTTGGACCTCCGTGGAATCTGCTGCATGAGAACCACAAAGAACTTCACAAACGTTAAAAAGTTGTACTTCTCAGTATGTGGGGGAGAAGAGCAGTTATTTTCCACATTTTACAAAAAGCAGGGGCTGAAATGAATGGTTTTATGGATATGTCTCCTTAGGACTAAACGTATTTTTACAGAGCACCTCAAAGAATTTCAGCAAGGTGTTGCAGTATGAGGCTCTTTAGGTACTGGAGCTGAACATGTGGTTTTTAGGTATAATAGAGCTTTAATCACATAGATGTGTGTTCTTCTGGCTTTACTTGCACAAACCATTAGAAATGTATGTCTGAAGCTGTGCAGCTGGTGAGTAGAAGACCTTGCTAGGAAACCCAGATCTTCTCTCTGATTCTCTCTGAACTTCCATTTGTACACAGTTTATCTTGACCTTGCTGATGAGCTTAAGAGGCCCTTTAGGCAGGACTTGTGTTTTGAACTAATCTGTCAGGTTAGACAGGGAAAGATGTTTTCACAAAGCTGATCTGTTAGCACTGTGTTGTTTGCTTGAATGGGGGCATGCCCCTCAAATCAATGTTCCTCCCTTCTCAAATAATAAGAAACAGTGAGAAAGATGTATGAGAAAATGTGAATAAGCCCTGAAATGTTCTATTTTCTTCACCACCACACCTCACTCCGTCTAATTTCCCTTTGAACAAATTTACCTGGCAACTTTACAGCTGTCACTGCTAGCTTTGTTAAAGATGCCAAACGTGCCAAAAATATCATTCTAAAAACATCTTAGTTGGCCAGGGCTGACACTGCTGCCAGTGCTGGGGCTCCCTAACTCCTGATAAAAGCTTCTGGTCTATGGAACTGTGGACCTAGGGCCTGTCATGATATTGGCAGTTTGGGCATAGTGGGATAGGGCCAACAGAAAAGGAGGGGATGGATCATATAGTGGCTGGTGCAGTATGTGTAGTAAGCCCTAGGTAGTGGGGAGCAAGAGATGCAGAAGAAGAGAAGTAGAAGCAAAATCCTCCACAGCATCTTGGATGTTTTTTGCATGCCTCCAGAACAGTATATCTTCCAAAACAAATAAAATTGGACATGGTGTCAAACTGAGCTGCTTACATTTCCAGCATCTTTGGAAAAGTGCTTCCTCAGTGCACGCTAAGGGCTATGTTCAAACTTGCAGCATTCTGTGCTCAGCCTCCATATGTTGAATATTTTATTTGAGATTTGATTTACTTATTGAGGAAGTAGACTAGAAAAGCTCCCAGTGTGTTGCCTCTAGTTACTAATTTAAATTGAGATTAGAGCAGGAGACTATCCAACACCATTAGTTTGCTTTAAAACTTGCTGCATCTGGCACTGTCTCCTGGCTGGTGCTAGCACTCTCTTAAATTGAAGAGAAAAGCCTGAGAGACTTTCTACATCTGGCACAGAAGTAAGCTTGCAGTTGGATTTTATTGTGTGGATGTTGAATCTGTGATGGGGTTAACATTTTTGAAGTTACAGAAAGGCATCTTCTGTCCCTCTTCTTTCACATTTGCTTGAAGTTTTTCCTCTCTGTAGCAGGTATATATTTGTGCATATCTCTCCTGTAGGATGACCTCTGAAGGACTCCTTGAAGTGGCACCAGGAACTGAGAGATGCAGCCTGGACGTATTTCTGTCACTCTCTGACTTGAAGCACTGAGGACAAGGCTTTATGTTCCCATTTAAAGTCAGGGTACTCTGGGAGAAGGTGGAAAGGAAACCAACCAACCTTGTAAGTGATGGTAGGTTGCTGACACTTCCATAATGATCATCCCCACACAAGATGAGCTCCACTTAGAAACAACGTTTGAGCACAGTGTATCTGTGTCCACCGAAAGGTTATTCTTCTGTCAAGTCACCCAGATCAGAAATGTGTGGTTGAATAGAAATCTGTAAAGGGTAAGGCCTTCTGAGAAGCCTGTAAAAACTTCATGCTGCAGTCTGAAAGGCAAACTGCAGTAAAATATCACTCTATGCAAGTGCACTAAGGGCTACATTATTTAAATAAATAAATAAATAAATAAGATGATTTTTTATTAGGGAAAAATAAGGCCAGTAATGAGGTAAAACAGAGCAGAAAGAATATATATATATATATATTTATCAGAAGAAAGCATCACAAATCAGAATGAAAAAACCCAAACAACCCAACAGTCAATTCTTGGCAATTTCAAGTTATCACTGTGAGGAAAAGCACAGGGTTTTAAATATTGGAGTTTAAATATTTAGCAATAATACCTGGTTTGAAAATACAGGCATCTGACACATGAGTTGAAGAAGAGTGTCACGTCTTAGCAATCTCAGCCAAACAATTCTATTCATAGGAATGCACTGGTTCATTAACTCACGAGCTCGTTTATTAAAGTATATCTCTTAGTTTTTAAATGTCAGTTAAATAAACTGTGTGACTGAACTTGTCAATAGAAAAGATGCTTTAGCCTCACTGTTTCTCCTTTTCTAGTTGGATGACCTTGAATGTGTCTTCTGTTCAGGTTCCCTGGACTCATTTTGGCACTTGTAGCTTTCTGCTTCTATATGGGTGTCAGCTCAGCTTCATAAAAAAATATCTCAATTTATAGAATCAATGCGAATTCCTTTTCAAGGACAAATGTTTCTGATATGGGATTCACATCCTCCATGACACAAACTCTATTTGGTAGCAGATTTTCACACTTTTCAGCATTGCAGGAGTCTAAAAGTTGTCTTCCTCTGGATACCTTGCTGTTTTACTCTGTGTTGCTGTTTTTGTCTTCCTTTGCACCTGTTGAGAGGTCAGGTTTATATCTAAAAACTTGCAGGGGAGTAAAAGATTCTGGTAAAGACTTCCGATAATTCTTTGTTCACTTACCGCATTTACTTGATAGAGTGGTTGCTGTATCTTATTGGATTTTACTTTCCCAAGAACATCTTAATTTTCACAGTCTCTCTCTGCCTTACAAGTACTTTGCCATCTGATGAAAGGACAAGATCAAACACTTACAGATAATCTTGGTTCTTTCTACAACTAGCAGAATTTTTTCTCTGAACATTTTGATGCCTCTCCAGGAATTGCTTTTCCCTGCTGTTTCTATTTTTCCACTTAATTTTTGAGGTTCTCAACCAACAGGATTCTTGTCATCTTTTCTACTCGTAGCTTACCTTATAAATGGTGGGTGGATGTGTGTGACTCTAAAGAAGTTCTGCAATCATTTTAAAATACATTTTCAATCTGCATGTGGTGATCTTTCTGGGAAATCAAATGGTAGGAACTGAAAGTATATGGTGGTTCCAGAGCGGTTTAGTGATAAAATATCTCCCCTAGTCCAGACACGCTACATTTCTGTTTCATCGTATCATAGTATCATAGTATCGTGCGAGTTGGAAGGGACCTTAGAGATCATCGAGTCCAACTCCCGGGATTCGAGCCCTCTGTGTAGCAAAGCAGCACTTCTACCACTTGTGCCACAGGGGGGATTCAAACCCGGGCCCTCCAGTGCTGCAAGCAGCACTTTATACCACTGCGCCACCGGGGGCACACTGTTATTCATATTCATTTCCTTTATAATCAGTGGTCCATTTTAAGGACTGATTAATGCAAACTTTATATTTCTTTTTCATTTATTCATTCATTTAATATACAGAAAGCATTTTATATATTTTTTTTTCCTTTGTTGCACAGAAATGGAATCCAAACAGTTTCTTTAAGGATAGTTGACCGAAGTTAGGTGAGATGAACTGTATGTGCTACATAGTGTTACATCATTTTTCTTTGAGATATAAAGATTTTAATGACAGGAGTTTGAATGCTTTTGCTGGATTTCTCCAACTGGGAAACATGCGATGAATTTGCTTAGAATACTCAGTGCTTTTTTTTTTTTTGCATCCATTCTCAGCAAAGCAGATGTCATGCAAGACTGCTCATTTTGCTCTGAGAATCTCACTCATTCACATTACTCCTGATGCCTTTAAGTTTTATCCTTTATAGATATTTTTTTTCACAACAGCAACAACAAAAGAGGCAATATAACTTTCCTTGAATGTAAGGACACCTTTGCATCAAAATAGGAATCTCATCATGTATTCTTCAAATTTTTGCCGACCTTAATTTTTTTTTCTAGATTCTTAAAGAACATT
Organism: Excalfactoria chinensis; assembly: GCF_039878825.1. Lineage (NCBI taxonomy): Eukaryota > Metazoa > Chordata > Aves > Galliformes > Phasianidae > Excalfactoria > Excalfactoria chinensis. The sequence goes on along the minus strand of NC_092825.1, from coordinate 64,262,942 downwards.
AGCTAGGGAAAAATCTGTGTGTGCTGTTTCATCACCTCTTTTACCAGCAGGGCTCCGGATGCACAGTATGGGCTATGCTGCTTGGATATGTAGGAATCAGCAGTAGTAGACTGTCATCTAATCCAAGCAGGTGCTGGAGGAGGCATGGGCTGGCACTGACTGTCATAGGTAGGTACCAATAGCTTATTAATTGGTCAGCTCTGGCTCTCAGGTTCCTATTACAGATGAAATAGATTTCAGGATAACCTCTGTCTCCCGAGCCTCTACAGTAGTTTGTTCTTCTGATAGCACCCAGTTTCAGTTTTTACCCATCTTCACATCCTTGATCACTTGTTCCCAGTCTCTCTCTCAGGATCTAGGAGTTCTGTTGTCTCGGATCAGTGGGAATATGTGGAATAGATCCTTACTACAGGGGTATATGGCTGCACTTGAATTATACCTTAAAAATAAAAAATAGAAGCCTCATCAGTTTGTTTACTGTGGCATTCAAACGGAAGCTGCAGCTTCCATTTCATGTTGATAGGAAACTGTTGGAGGGGGAGAAATCCTGTGCTAACAGGAGAAATTCCTGTCAGTCATGCTGGAGCATTAGGAAACATTACGAGATCTTGATGAAATCTGCCAGAAAGTATATGCTATCATATTCTAAACACTCAGCTATCTTCAGTAGTGCATTCCGGAGATTGTTAAATGCTGACCTCATTAGAAAACAAAAACATATGAATAGATATTTTCAGTGCAGTCACATTTCCTAGCAGAAAGAGTTGTCGCAAAGCATTCATTCCGCTTTTGTACTTTTTTTGCATTCAAACGCTAATGAATTTGTATGCTAAAACAAGCCTTCCTTAATTATGTATGATATGTATTCATTAGACCCCAGAGGGAAGGGGTAAGGCCATGTGACCAGTTATCTCATTGCCAGGCGTAAAATGATAATGACATTAGCAATGGCCAGACACCAAATCGGAAGCAAGATTATTGTAACTCAAGGGAGAGAATATTGCTGGAGTGTTTTGGTGCCTGATGCTTTCCACTGAACTTTACAGGCAGAACAACTGCAGTGAGCATGACAGCTTCCAAGCCATCTCCAAACTGGGGCTCTTATAGGAGAGTTTCACATCTGTGCTCGTACTGCTTCACAGCCGAGGAAATGGCTCTGGAGCAGGTGGGCTGTTTCAATTATGCAGCTGCTAGGAAAGACCCAGGGGGTGCTGCAGGAGCTGGCTTTGGTCAATGAGGACTGTGCTGGTACAAGTTTCAGAACATCCAGATCATTTAAAAAATGTGAAATTTAGAGTACACTAGATTTCTGGTCGTCTTGTGGCAAAGTGATTGAGTGCTGTGAGAACCAGAAGCTGTTGGATGGCTTCTCAAAGTCACCTAAGGTGTTCTTACAGATGTGACATTGCTGATAGTTATTTAATCCTTCAGCAGTTGGGAATGCACTGAAATGTTTGGACAGGCTATATACCCCAATAATGGTTGGAGCTAAGTTAGGTTCTAGATTACTTTAGGTGTTGATTAAGTTATTACTTGACAGTAATGTGGCCACATGCTTTTTACAGTCTCACTGCACTAACATATTCATCCCAAAACATGTCAGCAAATCATGACTTTCAAGCGTGAGTTTGGGCCTATAAGCATATCAGCACAATAGCATGTGAGACATTATCCTAGAACCATAACAACATAGAATACTGTGAGTTGGAATGGACCCACAAGATCATTGAGCCCAACTCCTGGCTCCACACAGGACCACTTGAAATCTAGATGTCACTCAGACACCCTGTGTCTGAGAGAGTTGTCCAGATGCTCCTTGAACTCCAGCACTTGTGGCTGTGCCCAAAGCCCTGTGCAGCCCTTTCCATGCCCACCACCCTGTGGTGCAGACCCTGTCCCTGTCCCCCACCCTCCCCTCCCCTGGCACAGCTCCATGCCGTTCCCTCGGGCCCTGTCGCTGTCACACAGAGCAGAGCTCAGCGCTGCCCCTCCGCTCCCTGTGAGGAGCTGCAGCCGCCATCAGGCCTCCCCTCAGCTCCTCTGCTCTGCACTGAGCACACCCAGGGGCCTCAGACAAATTACATGCATCATTAATACTAAAAAATATATTAAAAAAATATTAAAGCAAAACCTGACAAAATACAAACTAACAATTCATATTTTGTTCCTGTTGCTACTGAGCAAGAGCAGGAGAGGCATTTGTATATTGTTGAAGTAAGATTTGGAATACCTTTTCTTATAGGCTCTTATACATCCAAAGCAGCAAAGGCAGTTATCCAGCTTTATATCATTCAAATTAAGACTTAGTGCTCTCCTGTCCATCCTGTCTGCAGCTGTCAGTCTAGTGTGCAGTGAAAGCTTGCCAAGAATTTTCAATTGGGACCTGTCAGTTAAGATCATAGCAAGTTCTTGTGATTGTCAGTCTCCTTTGGAACAGAACACTATCTGTTAGTATCGTCTCGCTTTTCTTTCAAAGGTTTTGAATTCACTGGAATATAGATGTCACTGTTCTGGGCCATGTATGTGTGCTGAGAGAGCACTACGTTCTGCTTCCCTCTCCTGGGCTGGCTAAGCTTGCTAAACAAATGCACATTCTGGGGAAATGTGGTTCAAATTATCATTAAGAACAAGCTTTTTTAATGCACCGAAGGCAAATTGCATCTGTTTTTATTATGGACTATTTTTCTGTTATGATAAAAAGAGTATTAATCATAGTTATAAAGGGCATATCATATTACTTCGGTGTAGTCCTCTCTTTATAATAGCAGAGAGTATCTCATGAAAATACAGTAAACCTCTTCACAGTATTTAAAATGTTTGATGTATTCGTGATATTGCCATTAATCTTCTATGACTTCAAAATTGTACAGACATCGTAGGAAACTGAGCAATAAATGTGTAGTTTTGTACCATTTTTTTCCCCTGCCTAATTATCCTATGGAGCTGGGGAATGCATTTTATACCATTGCTTTGTCATTCTTTTCTTCTATATAAATACTGTTCTTTTGGGATTTCTGACAGTTCTTTTCCTGATGATTTTGAGATAGAGCTGTCTGTCACTTATAGGCTGAAGAGCTCAGGTCATGAACAAGATCTTTTGATCTTTCTTCCAGACAAAGGTAAAGCAGGCACTCCTTTGGAAAGCAGGACATGACTCTGCAGGCATAAAAAAGGGCTATGATAAGCTGGAGGGTATTGATGGAGTAATATAATCACTAATGTTATTAGGGGTGAGGGGCATTTATCTTTTAATGAAACCAGTGATCTATTCATTAGCTTTTTATGCATTTATTATCCATTCTGTAGACTTTCTGTTTGGTGTTAGGAACACTTTCATTTTCCTTTGAACTTTCCAGATGTATATCCTTGACTTGCAGCACGCTGCATGTGATTAGGATTTGCATTTGGAAGCCAAGTATGTGGAGGGTCAGAAAGAATGTTGGAAATTCTGGTAATACCAGCATGGTGGCCTAGGTGGATTGCTTCTTCTGTGAGCCTGAACTGTCTTAAAATTGTACCTTAGTATGTTTTGCTTTGCATTAAAAGATGCAAATGTGTTAAGCTACAATGCTTAAAGACTTGTATTTATTGTTATTATTTTCAACTATACTTAGTCTGTAATGAGTACAAGATTTCCCTGATAGTTCCAGCATGGCTCAGCAAGACCAATATGTTCAGGTGCTTTAGAGACCTAGAGAGCATTTATCACACTCAATACTTGCCTTTAGACTTGATTTATTACCATACAACATGCAATAAGCTAGTGCTGCCTGGAAACTCTTTGTAAAACAGAAGTTTTCACTTCTGAAAATTCTTTGCATTAGTTCCTTCAGCTGGGTGACATCTACCTAAAGTAACTCCCTTCCTCGGGACAAGTGCCACCCCCACCTCTGTTTTGCTTACAGATAAGTCATTTTCCACATGTGGAAGTTTTTGTGGTGTGCTGGTTTTGCAGTTCTTATAAAGAACTAAGCTGCATCCAGCTGTGGCTGCAGTCTCCAGTTACAGCTTTCTCTCCACTTAGGTAAATGTTTTGGAGAACACAGAGTTGGTTTTAGTATCCTTGTGGATGTGTGTGCATATGTGTCTGTGCAAATGAACCTAACCTAGCATCTGTTATTTTCAGTCTTTGCTTTCGGATATAAATACTTAATATGTTCAGTCTTGGTTTTGGAAAAATATTTGTGAAGGTGCTTTCAAGCCTGTGGCAAAAAATGGACTCCTTGAGGACAGATGGGTTCCAACAGTTCAGCATCACTATGGTGAAATTTGTCCCAAGGATTACTTGTGGCCTTCAGCAAGCTGAATTTATTTACTCCCTGTGCTGTTGACATGGCCCCTGGGCCAATTTCCCAGGAAAAAACATACTAGTTAAAAAATATACTGACCTATTTGCCTTTACTTTGATTGTACCTACAACATCTCCCAGCTTTTGGCTGAGTTCAGCATGGCCTTAATTGGCCCTTCGTGCAGTGGTCTCTTTTCCTGTTTTATGGAGGTGTTAGTTGAGAGAGGATGCAACCTTCTAACTGGGCCAATGTTGGATATCACCTGCTGCTGGCTCTGCCCCTGGTCAGGCTGCAGGTCGGAGTCTTGTTCTGGTGCTTCACATATTCAACCTTTCCTCATAGCATTAATCAATCTGACTGCCTTAAAAAGCTAAAAATAGGCAGGTGACCCTATAGTAAAAAAAATGTGAACACTGAACTTTCCAATAATCTTTTGTCCAGCTGGTCAAATCCTCATTTAGCCAAACAGCCGGTAAAACTTCAGGTGAAAAAATACAAATAAAAATCTAGAGGTGTTATAAATAAACAGCAGAGCTGTGTTTTGCCAGCTATCTTGTTGTCTATTTTTGAGATGTCTCAGTGGGCAAGGATTTCATTACACTGAGCACAAATTAAGTCTGGTGAAAAATTCAAGAGTACAGCTATAAGTCAGCTTCTTTTCAGGATAGGGACTGCTATCTTTGCCCAGCCACGTGGGTGCTACAGCAAAGGATAAAATTTAACCCAGATATTCCTGCAGCTACTGATACCTCAGAAGGAAGTGCTGGCAATGGAAGTGCAAGACCAGAAGCTGCTAGGAGTATTCCTATCCTCAGGGCAGCAAACTCTGTTGCTTCCTACCCTTCTCTAGACCCTTGAGCCAGTCATGTCTCTCCTGTCCATTCTCAGGGGATGAGGTGAGAGCAGAAGCTCCCCTTCTCGATTTTTCTCCCTTTCTTAAGGGAACTCTGAAGTAAAATTGCTGTATTGTCCCCACAAACATGTGGGGACTGAATGGAAGGGGATGTGTGGTGAATGGACTCTGTGCTGAACTGCAGCTGGTGACCGTCTTTAGCAGAAAGGAAGGGACCTGCATCAAGAGGTCATTAAGCTACAGAAGGAGAAATCAAAATGAAAAGCATGTACTTCTGATGTGGCTTGAAGATTTGTGTAACAGGGATGCAACTCCTGTTACCATGTGAGAGGGGGCAGATAGATAAAACATTCCAAAATAATTGCACTGCATTTCATTTGCTGTTATTCAAATTATGTTGCCTTAGCCTTTGTGCTCAGCTATCTGATGGCTGCCGAATAAAATACAGAGCAGTAGGTAAAAAATGCAGGCCCAGCTCTGGGAGTAACTTAGTACCTTGTGTTTATCAGTTGTGGACATCCCTGGGAGGATGGCAGATCACCCCTTCCCCAGGGTCAGCAGGAGCTGCCCCTGACCAGCCCAGCGGGGTATCCTGTGCATGCACCAGGCCTGCTCTAGATGGGAGCAGCAGCCAGGGCCCACTGCTTCCAGCCGTTGTCCAGATGGACAAGCAGAGTAAGTCCTCATGCTGCCTCCTGATTGCCAGGAGACCCATCAGAGTGGAAGGCCACCCCAGGCCCTCTCACTGCTCTACCTAGTGGCCAGCCTTAGTTGTCTGTTTCTTTCCTGAGGGCACAGATTGGGATGGCATCATCTCTGATATTGCAAGAGATGATCTGGCTTTCAGAGATAGCAGGGACAGTGACAGCACCCAAATCTGAATCCTGGTTGTTCTTTTCAGCCAGTGCTACCACCTGATTTATAGCTGATTGGTTTTGCTGCAGGGTAGGTCTTGTGGGGATTTACTTCCTCAGCTGTAAGTCTCCCAGATCCTTCTCAGTATTGGCACTGCTGGCAGTGAGCTTGTCTCTCCTCCTTGCCACTAATATCACTGTTTGAGTAGCATTGCTTTATTGCTTATTAGCCAGAGCTGAAGTCAAGTACCATTTCAGTACATAGAAAAAAGAAATAATTAAAAAAGAACCTTGTGGTGAAATTCTGTCCCAGCTATAAACAGCCTGAGGTTAAACCACTGACTTCAAAGCAGCTGGGGGTATACCTGTTATCCAACACATCAGCTCCCTTCTGCTCTTCCTTCACACAGACAGCTTTGATTCAGGCTCACTCCTCACATTCCCATGCTCACTATGATAATGTAAATCTAGACCAGATGATTTTTCATCACGTGAAGTGTGGGCAGCTCGTGGCCAAACTGTCTCAGCCCATGATTCCATACAAGGCCATGGAAGAATGGTACCTGATGACCTCCTGACTGCTGGTGCTTGGTCACGTGGAAATGCAGGTATTACCTCCAGCTCTCTCTTCCCCTGCCTCATGGGAGTTCCAGAACAGTGGGGACTGGAGAAGCTTCCACACCCCTACCTCGATGTAGCCTGGCACTCCTTACAGTGTAGGCGGTCATTTTCCAGTGGCAAAAGCTGGAAATCAAAATGCTGCCTCAGCCCCTTGCTCTAGAGAGCTGGAAGAATCAGGGGAGGCACAGTGAGTCAGAGGGACTGAGTCACAGCTCTTCCTGGCTTCATGCTACATGAAGATTTCCCTCTGCTCGGAGCTGTGCCCTCAGGCACTTTCTGCCCCCAAGTACACACCTTGCATTTTAATCAGCAGTCTGCTCTGCTTCTCTATTGTTTGGTCTTGTGGGTTTCTTCAGTAAAGAAGATGAAAATATTTGGGGAGATGGGAATAAATTCAAAGCGCAGAACAAAGGAAAGTAAAATGTAATTTAACTGAAGTTACCTGTGAGAAAATACTGTGTGATTGCTGTACAGCTTCTGTCTTTTGTTAATGCTCTCGAACACTTAAACTCTTCAGTATTTTTTCCTCATCTAACTACAGCTTTTCTTTGGTGTTTTCTTTTTGTTCCCTACCTGTTAACACTCCTATTCTTCTTTTGTATCCAATATTTTGATAGAAGACCATATACTTTTCATTTGAGAAATAAGTGCCAGAGAAACAAAGCACCTCTGATGCAGCTGCAGTTGTGTCATGGCAGCACTTTTCCCTGTCACTCTTGTGCTGGCAGCCCCCACACCACCTCAAATGCTCCTTTGGAGCCATCCTAACCCAGACTTCCTCAGTGAGCAGAATCTGGCCATCCCCAGTCCCAGGCAACCTCTTGCAGATGGGATCCCGTTCAGCCAGGCCTCCATTCTTGCAGGTAACTCCACTGGATGTGCTGCTTACATGTGTAACCCTTTGTACACTTAGGGCCAGTGCCTCTCTGTTTAATCTGAATTCTTTTAATCTGTGGTCTCTTTGAAGCTGCAGCTTCTCTCCCCACTCTCAATAGCAGTCTTTAAGTTTCTTCCCACTGTTCAGATGGCTTAGATACATCCCCTTCTTGCTCTTTTTTAACTCTTCTTCTTCCACACCTTCTCTTATGAGAAGTCTGATTGCCTAGATTTAATGACCACATGTAAAATATACAGCTCCCTCATATGCTTCTCCACTTGCTGTGTCTTTCTGATTTCTTCTGCAGTATCATCTTAGTCACATGCAGCTAAAAATAAACACATTTTCCTCCTTCTCAGCCTTTTCCACTCATTTCCACTCAACCTGAACTGTACTGGGAAAATTATAGAATTGCAGACTCATATTTCAGACAGACAAAAGATTTCAGAGTTTCATAAACAGATCTAGAGAGGACAACAGGATTCTGCTTGAAGCCTGGAAGCTCCAAATGATCTTTGTGAAGTTTTAGGGAGTATCACTAGAACTGATTAAGTCTCTGCTGAGCATGAGTATTTGATCAGAATTTGTATCTGCCGTACAGAGATAGCAAAGATTTCCTGAACAACTATGGGGAAAAAAAACAAGCAACCAACACATCAGAAAGAAAACAAATTACCACAAAAACATCCTCTCAGAAAACAGCAACAGACATGAACATTCTCCTTCCCGATCAAGTCAAAAGACTCCCTGCTTTTTTGTGCATTTGTGAATGGATGTTTGTGTAGAATAACTTAGTAAAGGGAAGGGAGAGAAACAGGGCAAGAGAAAAAGGAAGGAAGAGGCTCCTGGAGCAAGTGTTATCTGGAAATGGCTAGCCTGGAGGCACTGTGCAGTAGGTAATATCCAGAGCTGCCTCCGTGCCCCCTTTTTTTGCCTTGTTTTCATACGTATTGTTTAAAATGTCCCACCTGAGATGCACTGGCACTTTCCCCAGCTGTTAGAAATCTCTGCTGCAGTTTGGGTGTGTTGAGAAAGCCCAGTCATATTCAACTTGGATTTGTTTGGTTGTGGTTTGTTTTGCACCTTCTATTTGTGTAACACTGCTCCTGGCTGAGGAGAGCTGGCACTGGATCCTTCTCTCATGCATGAATGTCAGTTCCCTTTCTAGCATGTTACCATGGCACCCTACCTAGTATAATTTAGTGTTAATTCAAACTGGAGAAGAAGGGGACGTAAAAGGGACATGTTTATAGTCTGTTAACACATTCAGTCGAGTGATATAAAAGGAATAAGAAATTACTGTGGAGAAGTCAAATTGGTGAGATTCTTGGTTGCTCCATCACTGGTTAGTGGAGATTGTGAATGAACTCATGCCACTTCCGAGGTACCACCATATTACCTTCCCTACAACTAAGGCTTGATGTGTTAGAACCCCGGCCCTGTGCCTGAAAGATGGAAAGTCAAGCCTTGAGAAGTCAGGAGATCTGGGGTAAACTGACTGTGCACCATGCTCAAGTCTTCATCCTGCAGTTGGCCTGGGGTATTTTATTTTTAACAGTTCCGTCTTTGCATTACACTTGCCCCCAGAACATTTCCTATGGTCATCCCAGAGAATATTCTGTTGCCTGCACTTGCTAGAGGCAGTCACATTTCTAGATCAGCCTGGTTTACAAGGGTGTAGCTTGAACTGCTTGCTGGTCTTACATAATGGAGGCAACAGCTTGAATCTTCATAGTTGAGGCTGCACTACGAAAGTACTTAAAATAGCAGTAAAATCTCTCAGTGTACATTTTAATTATTAAATTTTGTCCCGCTGCAGAGCAGAGTAATTTCTTTTTGGGATAATTGCCTTTTCAAAGCAATTTTTGCATTAAAGATTCACTGGCTTTGCAGAAGAAGCTAGGTGCTTCTAAATACTCCTTATTAAAAATTTAATCTGAGTCTTGTCTTTTCTCATTTTTGCTTTTTATTTTCTCTCAGTGTAATTCACCCACCAATCATCACCTTCATTCGGTTCTAGCCTAATGCCATCACTTGAACACATCTGATCTGAGACTTGCACACGGAAGCAAAAAAGGACCCAACAAACCACCCATCTTCCCCCACAAAAAAAGTTCTTCAGCATTTATTCCTTCTAAGCCCAGGCTGGCTGTAGGACAGTTCAGTGTGCTTCGTCACAGTCCAAACTGCTGTGCTGAAAGGGTTTCCTTCTTAATCAAGTACGCTGACTTCACTGTGACCTTTCATATTTGTCATGTTTCATAGCAAAAAAGAATTATTATGGAAGGAAACTGATTAAATTTCCCAGTTCATGATTGAAAACGCTGCAGCAATTCAAGCTTTTCTAAATCAAGCAAGATGGATGTGTTATTTCTCCAAGTAAGTTCTTCATCTGTCATAGCCACTATTCATCATGTTGTTCCTGTTCTCACCAATGAATTTTTGCGTGTCCCAAAGGAAGGAGGAGTTATGTAAAGTAAGTCAGAGAGATCACAAGAACACTGGGAACTAAGTTTGTCCTCTGTGTACAGTTGAGGAACCTCCTTAGAATTTTCTTTGTGATTCCAGCTTGATGAAGTAGGTACACAAGAAGCAGGGTCTTTCTGATGGCCAGTGTCCTAGCCAGATGTTTCAGCAGGAAGAGTTCAACCAAAAGAGCTTTTTAGACTAGCTAATACCACTAGAAGAGATCAGAATCACTATTTCTATGTGTACCACCAATGCCACGCTAGGACAGCTCAAGGTTTTTTCCTATTCTCATCTCTAAGCAATTTAGAAATTAATGGAATTTTAATAGCAGGAATTTGTTTTAAAAGTGCAGATGACATTACATTAAAGGACACTTGAATTTAACTTCCATCAGATCATTCTTTCTTGCTGCTTGTCCTCATCCATTGGTGTAATTGGACTTTTCAGTGGTATAAACCAGATCAAAATCAACTCATTGAAAAACCTCAAATGATGAGATTTCCCCCTTTTTCTGCTCCGTCACGTTCCCCCATTGTGCCATGGGTAGGTACAGCCTTCAGGAAAGAGCAAAGCTCCTAAAGGTACTATCTTGGACAGGGAGTGTAGGTTGAGAGATACTGTTAAAATTCAGCTGCAACATACAGCCAGGAGTAAGAAGTGGATTCAGGTTTGACAATGCGGAATCTTGATACTTTTGTACTCGTATGGTCAGATAAAAATGGAAGAAAAAATGCTGAGTGAAAAATCGATCTTGTGACACTCTGCTGGCGCTTTACATGGTAAAATAGGGTTAAAAAAAAATAGTCTCTATCTAACTGAACCTGATCTGAATTGCAGGTGCAGATCTGGGTTTTTCACTGAAGATCCCCGACCCTCCAAAAAGGGAAGCAAAAAGAAAATAGAATCTGCGATGCTCTCGTTCTGGTCTCTCTCTCCCTGCAGTGGGCTGTGCTATTGTGCACTGTTCAGTCTGCCTTGCCCAGAACAGCTGTGGCTGTCATCTGCTAGTGTAGTGTCCAAATTAAGACTGATTGCATTTCCATCTATCTAGTTATCTGCTGTCAGTCTCAAATATGGCGAGCAATTGGTGAAGAGTTTTGGCCTGGAATTAGCTGGTTTAACCTTGAACAAAGTTAGTAAATATGTAAAATAGCAACTGGAGTTTGGTGATGACCAAATAACATCTGCAGAACTCTGTTTCATCTTCCAGCTGGCACTTCTCAAGGGGCAGCAACACAATTGAGATTGATGGGAAGCAGGCAATAAATTAGCTTCATGGGCTGAATTCTGGCAAAGGACCCAAATACCTACACAGTGTGTGAGTTATGATACCTTTCTCAGTAGGAAAGTGCTTTTTATGTTTTGTTTCTTTTCTTGCTTCAGTTTTTCATGGAGTCATAGAATCATAGAATGGCTTAAGTTGAAAGTGACCTTAAAGATCACCTAGTTCCAACCTTCTGCCATGGGCAGGGTTGCTGCCCACCAGATCAATCTGTCCAGGGCCCAATCCAACCTGGCCTTGAGTTACCTCCAAGGGATGGGGCATCCACAGCTTCTCTGGGCAGCCTGTTTCACTGCCTCACCATCCTCTTAGTAAAGAATTTCTTCCTAACATCTAGCCTAAATTTCCCCTCTTTTAGTTTAAAGTCATTCCCCTTTGTTCTATCTCTATCAGACCACATAAAAAGTTGGTGTCCCTCCTGCTTATAAGCTCCCCTCAAGTACTGGAAAGCTGCAGCGAGGCTTCCCTGGAGCCTTCTCCAAACTAACAAGTCCAACTTCCTCGACCTTTCTTCATAGGAGAGGTGCTCCAGCCCTTTGATCATCTTTGTGGCCCTCACCTGGACCTGTTCCAACAGCTCCACATCCTTCTTGTGCTGGTCGCTCCAGGCCTGGATGCAGTAAACCACATGGGCCTCACAAGGACAGAATAGAGGGGTACAATCACCTCCCTCGCCCTGCTGGGCAGACTTTGTATTAAAAGAATACCACAGTATGCATCAAATAGCATAATGTAGCTAAGTGTTTTTTATTTTTTAAAGAGTTTAACATCGTTCATTTTCTGAGAATAATGTTAATTTAGGCTTAGAGCTAACTCAGAAGGTTAGCTCATTACCTTCTTTGTGCTCAAGTTTTAAATGTATGGACCAAGCCCTAAATCTATATTCTGCTCCTCTGAAAACATCAAGCACTTTCAACTCCAAAATGATTAATAGAAGAATCAGAGAATCATAGAATGGCCTGGGTTGAAAAGGACCACAGTGATCATTCATGTAGTTTTAATCCCCCTGTTATGTGTGGTCTCCAACCAGCAGACCAGGCTGCCCGCAGCCACATCCAGCCTGACCTTGAATGCCTCCAGGGATGGGGCATCCACAACCTCCTTGGACAACCTGTCCCAGTGCATCACCACCCTCTGGGTGAACATTAAGATTAGAAAATATTTTTTCTTGTGTCAACATCATAGTCCATATGCACTTTAAGCTACATAGTTTGGTCATTTGGTGAAGGAAGGTACTGAACAAACTGAGGAGATCAGGATTTGACCATTCTTATTTAAAATTGTTATTGACTCTGTGAACTACAGGAAAAATAAAACTCATAGCTGTACAAAGCAAAGTTTTCAGTTTAAAATAGTAGAAATACAATAAATTGAATGAACAAGAGGACTGCTGATTATATGGGTGAAATAGTTATTGAGGATATCAACAGACAATTAAGTGAGTGGATGGGGCATGTTTGCAACTCCCGCTCATGCTAATGAGGATGCTGGAAGCAATGGAGGAACAGAATGGAGAACTGTTTAAAGACACTGGAAAGAATTGCTTAGGCAGTATATGAGAGCAGTCAGGTATTAGAAAGCCAGAAGTCACCATTTCTGCAAATAGCATAATTAAAGGACTATTACACTGACTCAAATCAAAGTAGCAATATTTAAACCTTTGAAACTTCTTAGAATTCTTGGGTAGTTCTTTTTTCTATTGTACTCAGATTTCTTTGTGATTGTCCACCCCTTGCTATCACATGCAACTGATGGAAAAAAGATATCCCAGATCAGCAACAGTGCTTTTCATAAGACTAAAGAACAAACAAACAAACAACAAGCAAAACAACAAACTTTTTTTTTTTCTTTTTCTTTTTTTTTTTTTTCTGGAGGCTCAGTTAGTGTACACTAAATTCAAACAAGAGGACTTTTTTTCCCCATACCTTCTGGAAAGACTGATTCTGTTTTCCTTTTTGCCTTTTTCATTTCAAGATGTTGCGATATTAGAAACCTGAGAGAAATCAAAGAGCTCTTCCATGCCTGAAATGCTGTGTTTTTCTTATACACCTCAGCAGGAGGATTTACTTTTTATCATTTTGACAGCTGAAACAGCATATGTGAAACAGGTGATGCCAGTTAACAAAAGAGGTTTCTCATGACAGCCTGCAAGGCAGGAGAGGAAGGAGTTAAGAATTGCATAACAGAAATAAGCACATTTCGTGCACTTTAAAATCAGTTCAGAGCTATATATTTTGGGAAATAAAAGAGAGTTTTCTCTTCCATATGGAATAACTCAAAGACATTATTTGCAGCATGGAAACTAAGAATCTGGTTTCCATGTGTGGATATCAAAAATTTCAGGACAGCTGTACTGAAAACATGAAGAAGCATCAGCAGAGTTCTCCATGAGATTCTGGAGGTGATCACTACACTGTATTTGAACAATTTCTCTCATTTCTGCACTGACCTGAGCAAGTGAGACGTATTCTATGTCTACCAAGAGTCCAGAATAATGAGGTTGATTAAAACACATTCTCAAATACATGATATTTTTGTAGAAGCACAATGATATGAAGGAAAATCTACTTGAGGGCACATCCCACACTTCCAGTTCTCTGTTTCATTTTGGTTACTATATGCTGAATTGCCCACATCCACAGGATGAGTCAAGTGCTGATTGTTCTGTGAGGGTCCAGTTGTTCATTCAAGGGAATTAGAAGTAATAGAGGCTGTGCAATGGGCCAAAATAGGCCTTTCATTTCCTTTGCTTCTGCCTTTATTTCTGCTCAGTGTCTGAGGAAACAAACACTGAGAAGAGGCATCTCCCAAGAGGGTTTGGTTCTTTGACAGGCAGCTGCCCTGATCTCTCCTGTCTTACAGTAATGGTGCCTACCATGGAACAACAGTGACACTGCAGTGCCACCACCACACCTCTTTCACCATGACATGGCAGCGAGATGGTGGCTGCCGCTGCACTCCCTGCCACTGTGACACGGCTTGCAAAGAAGCACTGGCTACTTTTTGTAATTAATAAGTAATTAATAAAAGCCTATGACTCATCACTGTTCCAGGTGGGGAGCAAATTAGGGTAGGAAAGGTTGGATTAGGTTGTGAAGGAACGTGCACCATTTATTGCTGTGTGTTGCTGGAAAGTGTTAAGTAATTGCACTGTGGCTCTACGTAGTGTTATTGTGTTTTGGTTTCCTTTTTTGACTTCTGTCTTTGCAAGTATTTTTTATTTCTTCCCACCTGTTCAATTTCATTTCCAGGTCTCCCTCCATCCCAATTCAGCAGTCTGATCAAAGGATGGTGTGGGCCTGAGTGGCTGCTGGGTTACACCACACTGTAGAGCCCATTGGCATCCAACCTCTGCTCCTCTGAGTGTCTTCCTGTGTCAGAAAATAATCGGAGTGCAAAATGAGGTTCTTATTGGACTAGGTAGTTGAAAGCCAGATTTTCAACTTTTTATGATTATCGGATAATTTGTCTGAATAGAAAATAACACTCTTTTCAGGTAGGAATTCTTTCTCTTTACCCCCTTGCTGTGCCCTGACACTTTCACTTCCCTTCCCTGCATCTTCTTCTTTTTTCTTGGTACTCTAAATTCTCAGAGAAAAGCTCTGCCCTCTGAAGTGCTGTGCTGGGTTTTGTCCCAGGCCTCTGTGATCAGCTTTCCACCGCATTTGGTTTGTGGCTCCAGGGAAAAGAATGTGAAGATGCAGAAGGAAGCTGTGTTGTGATATTTAAATATATGCCAGAGTGAGCAAATATTATGTTCAGGCTCTCTCGGACTTGGGAGACATCTGATTTTCAGCTTTTGGCTTTCAGCTCAGTGGTTTGCAATCACCTCTGCAAACAGCGTGGCATCAGAAAACCTCTTATTTAGTGCTCTTCCAAGATGAAAGCTTCAGGCCTGTTGTCAACACGAGGCATTTCTTCCCATGAGTTGGATAAAGGAAGTAATTTTTAGAAGCAGTTTTCTGTCTGTGTCATTTTATGTCCTGCTTGTACCTCAGAACCATTTGGTGAGCTTGTGGCCATGCTGAGCCCTGCTCCCAGACCCCATGCAGTCCTACAGCCTCTACAGTCCAATATCCACAGGCACGGGAGGCTACAGAAGCTGGACATAAGATGATCTGAGAGACTGACTGTGGGAAAATGGAAAGAGCCAAAGGTTATTTCTGTGCTTGGTCAGGCTCATCATGTAAAAAACAAAACAACACAAAAAGACACCATGAAGCAGATTGTATTCCACTAGGGCTGAGAAAAGTGGTCTCAGGTAGTCATGAGTCTCAATTGTTTGTGTTACAGTACCACCAGGAGGCCCTGTTCTCTTCTGGGACTAGTTCATAGCTGACAGTTTGCACCCTGCCACATTCAATGAACTCTCTGAAGTGACAAGGATCCAAAAGGACTTTTAGCACTACTGCTTCTTACAGCACACACTGTACCCCTGCAAGTGATTTCCTTCATGGAGGATGCATAGTCTGATCTAATTGCTGTTGGAGCAGATCTGATAGCAGAGTCACAGCTATGTTTGTTGGCGTGTTCTGAAGATGTGGGTAAAGGGAGGTAAAAGGAAAGTAAAAATAGATTCTTTTCTCTTGGGAGGTTTCATGATCTAATGCATCTGGACAGTGCAAGTTACTGTGTCTGGATTAAAGATTTATCCACGTTTGTATCTTTTTGATACTTTCCTTGGTATTTTTAGTGGCTCATATTCTTCCGTTCCTGTCATCATGATCTGTGGATTGACTTCTGGACTAGTTTGCTCACTGTCTCGTGTTAAAGTTCATTTGCTTTCTGAAATTTTCAAAGTACTTTAAAAGTACTTAAAGTACTTACCTTAAGTATATATTGGTACGTCTTTGAAAAGTATTATTACATTTCAGATTTCAGGAGTCCCCATGGAATATCTTCATCACACAATACTAAGGGTGGATCATTTTCTTTCCTTCCCTTTTCCTCTACCACATTTACAGATCCTGACTCCTGAAGCCTATTCATTGAGCTGTTCTTTTTCTCCTTAGGATATTATATAGATAATGACAGGTGCCTTGTAAGTTAAAATTTAGATCGGACTTTAAAAGGAGCTATTGAATCCTGAAAACAGAGTATTATTGTGCTGTAGGATCCCTTTAAGAGCCCCTTTTTATTGCCACTACCATGAATGAGCCCTTTTATATCTCTGTGCAATGGGATCAGAGGCAGTAGAAATAATAAACAGTTGTTACAGATAAAACTAAAGGAAAATCTGAACCATTTTGCTGGTGGACCAAGAGTCAGTAAGTGAAACACTCTTTCGAATTGCTGAGAAATCTGCGTGCAGCAATTTTGTACTTGAGGTAGGAAGCAGAGAATGAAAATCATTGTGTTAAGTATCTTTCTCCAAGTACTGTGAAATAGAGCAAAGCTAAGGGAAAACATTAAATGGAGTTAACAGAACTTAAGTTATAATGATCCATGTTCATAATGAGGAAAATATACTTTAGCTTTATGGTAATCTTTGTTCACTTTTGATTTCCCTCTTTATCTTAGAGACAAAAATACTGCTTTCCTCAAGTCATTCACAATAGGTGTTAAAACATTAGAAACAGATTAGCCACTGAGTCAGACATGGACGTAGTGGTGCATCTTCAATGGCTGGGCAGAATACCAACTTTCATGGTAGTTTGGCTTTGTAGCAACCCAAGATATTGATCCACGATGAGCCTGAATAAAAACCTATACTAGGAATGAATAAAAACCTATATAAGGAATGTTAAACCTTACCCAAGAACCAAGGTGAAGCAAACTACAATTCAATGAAGGGGTGCAAGTCGAAGGACATTTTTTCCTACTTTTTCCCCCTAGCTAATACCCTGTTTCCTATCAGTTCCACACCAGAGAGCTCACTTAACTGATCTCAGGAAGATGGTCAGGATTCAGATTGCCATGTGCAGCCTGCTTTGCAAGAAAACATAGACATAATAATACATCACGAGCCTAGAGATTCAGCTGGTCCTAATAGCCCCATATATATGCACTCCAGGGGAGCTGAATGTTACTTTCCAAGCCTGGGGGGTGTCTCCTGAGTCTATCCTTCAAATATTTCCCTTTATATATTTATTTCAGTTTCTGGCAGAAGAACAGAAGGTGAACAGGTTGGCTAGCTACTCCTGCATTGCTAGCAATTCATGAGCTGTGTGCCAGGCTTAAATAAAACCTGCACAGGATTTGGATTTGAAAAAGTGCAGGGCAGTGAAGTGAGACGGATCCCTCATTCTCTGGCCTGACTTTTGTTGTATTTCAAGAGAGCAGCATTTCTATGCCACTGTGAGGATGGAGAGTGTTATCGTGAATGTTATCATGGATGTTGGTAATAAGCGGGATTTGGGATGTGTAGTGGAGCGTTCACTCTAACTTGGGACTTCTAGTTTCTGTTTTTCTCTTCAAGGCAGCAGCACCTGAGCTGCTCCCCATGCTGGGATCTGTTCCCTGAGGCTGTGAGGTGAAGGGGCAGGCTCTATGGTCTCAGCTCTGCTACAGACAGATCCAACTGTGCTTTGTGTCTAACTTCTGTGTGGCATTAGTGTTTCAAATAGCTAACTGTAGGAACACAGGAATTTGGACATATTTAATGGTCATAGGTTAAAACTCACGTCCAGGTCACCCCTGAGCTGGGACAGTTCTTTAGTTCTTTAGTTAGGTAAGCAGCGCTAGGGCAGCCTGCTCTCTATCAGGACAGTCTTCTGGTGTTTGAGGGTTTCACAAAAAAGGGGTGCTAGAACATACTTTGCACTACACCAGTGTTAGCAGCATTATCTCGGACTTCACAAGTGGAACTAGTATCAGATGAGAGCTTGTGTTTTTTATTTGCCTTCAGACCTTATACTTCCCCCAGCCCAAGGAGCTATGCATTTATTATGTGGGATAATAATGTAATATAGGAGAACAAAGTAATTGCCTTTGTTTTAGTGGAAAGCTATTTTTATTTTTATTTATTTATTTTTTTTACTTTAGAGTATTTCTAAGGAATTATGTGAAATACAATATGAAATATTATGTTATAAAAATTCTCTGTTAATGAGAAAGCCCTGCCTGGGGCTGGCTTACTTTACCTGGTGCTCAGCAGAACTGAAGTCAGTGGAGCTCTGCCACAGAAGTGCTGTTTGAAAAAGTGGAAGCAACTCTGTGTTCCTGAAAAGCATCTCTGGAGTTTCAGTAAGTTTCTCAGGTTTCCTGCCAACAATTCTTATCATTGATTTAGCCTCATAAATGAGCAGGACAATTAATTTGTCTGGAATGAAGTTTGTATTCATCAAAATATTTTCACGCATCATTTCCTCCTTAATCAAAGTAGGCATTTAGTCTGTTGTGACCGAGGAAAGTGCTGCAGTTTTGGGGAGGGTACTGCAGCTAGGAAACAAATTAGGGGTGAAACCTGATAGACTGGGCATTGCCTTCTGCAGTCAGTGTTCAGTGTGCAGTGGCTTTGCCAATGCTGCATCCTGCTCTTAATCCCCTAGAGCAGTGCCCTTTGAGGAGGGATGTGCCCTGGTCCCACAGCTGCACCAAGGCTGCAGGGCAGAGGCTTGGGAATGACTAAATCCTGGTTCATAGCCGTAACTCTGAATCTTCCTGTGTGCAACATGAAGATAATTGTCCTGGTGGCACCAAGGACATCAACACCTGGATTCGTGTTTTTGGGGAGGAACATAAAGCAGTGCCAGCTCCCCAGATGCTGGAGGTGGCTGTTCACCCTTTTGCCAGTATGGCTTGTCCAGCACCCAGTAGAGCTGGCAGCCAATGCAAAGGGCAGTGGGCAAACCTGCCATGTTTCTGCTGGAGTGTGCTAGACTGCAGATCACGTCAAGCTTTCCAATCAGAGATGTGTCAAGCAGATGAAACATTTGCTAATAGCATATTTTGCAGAAACTGTAGACTGTTTCATAACTCACACTCAGAAAACTATTCAAATGACTGTTTTCCCGAAGCCACCTCCGCCCAGTTTGTTATCAGTTTCATTATTAAACATTTATATAAGCATTTGAACATTTTACAATGTTTGACAGGGATTTTTAAGTCTTCTTAATTAGCACAGCCCCTGCCACATGGAATATACTTTTATTATTACACATTCATGGCCTTGTTATTCAGAAGAGACTCTCTTGTGAATGGAAATGTGTGTTACTGCACTTCGGGCTAATAATGTGACATAAGATATGACACACAAAATTAACTACTGCACAACAGGATCCAAACATTGGGGGTGATGTGCATATGGTCACTCTGAGCCTCTGCCCCTTTGCATCATTGCTTTTCTCCCTTACTGCCTTACTAACAGTCTGAGAGAGAAAAATATTGGGGGAAGGAGGAGGGAGGAAAAAATGAAAGTCTCTTTTGGCATATATAGGTTCGGCTCAACAATACAGCATTTATCAGCAGCCCTTTCCACAGTTCTGTTCCTTCAGTGAGGAGGGAAGTGATTGAAAAGTCAGTTTGCATCCTTATAGCATTCCTGGACAGAATCTTTAAAATAGAATAAAAAAGAGAGAGAGAAGAAGAATGAGAAGTTTATGTTTGTAAAATGAAGTGTGCTTTATGCTTCTGTGTGTCCGGTGCCAAAGTGGAGCTTGCCAAGAGGAGATGCACTCCTCTCTTTGCCCTATTGTATGATCCAAGGGTTGGAGCCAAACCTCTTTTTTCTCCTCCCTCTACCCATTCCCATTTAGTGTGTTGTTGTGGAAACACATTGAATGCAAAACTATTAAGAACATTGGAAATTTTTTGAGCTCTCAAACAATACATGATGAATACGGATCATAAAACAAGTCACTCCTTGTCTATTAAATATGTACACACAAGCCTCTCCTGCTCCCTGTTCTGCCCAGGTGTCCATGTTGGATAAGCAGTTGGGTGTGCTCCCCAGATGTGTTCTGGATAGATCAAAAGGAGCCTCTAGCTGAGCCACCAGCGCTCTTGACACTTTTTGCACTACAGGTCCTACCTTCCCCACTTTGGGACATCCCCAGGCCTTTTGTGCTTCCCTCTGGGCCCAGAGGAGAACAGAGAGCCAGACCTCATCCAGCAAAGCGATGCCCTTCCTCAACAGCAGAAGTGGCTCACCAAGAGAACATGGACTCTTTTGACATGGGTGGGTTCTTTGGACAAGAATGGGCTGGAAAATATTCAGCTTTCAAACATTAAGGTGTGAACAAACCATAGTGGGGATAAGGAAGAAAGGCTAGGAGAGGGATTTCTGAGACTGAGGGTAAGAACTGAGGCAACTGGTATCTGCTTTCTCACACAGCTGGAAGGTCTATCTAATATGCTTCAGTCATTTCACTTGTCCCCTCAAAGTTTCAATACTGTAATTGAAAAACGAAAAAGCACTGAATGTTTTTAATTTCCTTTATTTGCCTTACCTTGCAAGCACTGCTGTCCTCTCTGTCCTGCCCACCCTACAAGCCTTATCCTAATCTTGTCCAGAAATCCATGGTCCCATCCCAGTGCACAATCCTATATCTCCCACTACAAATATGAGGACACTGTTCTATTCTTTAAGGAGAAGTCCACTCGATCAAGCACTAGATCAGGCTGCCCAGGGCCCCATCCAACCTCTCCTTGGGTACCTTCAGGGACAGGTCATCCACAACTGCTCTGGCAAACTGTTCCGGCACCTCATCACCCTCTCTGTGAAAAACTTCCCCCTGACATCTACTCTGAATCTCTTCTCCTATAGTTTAAAACCATTCCCCCTTGTCCTATCAATCTCCATCAGTGTAAAAAGTTGTTTTCCCTCCTAAGAGGGAATAGAATAGAATAGAAGAAATGAGACCAGCCATGCTCAGCTCAAGGACTACATTTGAACTGATCTGCACAGCTGCTACTCTTCAATAACGTGACTCAGTCAGTTTTGCCCTTAATAACACTATGGTTTTGAAAAAGGAAAAGGAACGGAAGAAAATCTTGTGCTTCAGTGCATGTACTGATCCACAGCCATGCTAGGAAGCTATTTCATTTCCCCCTCTTGCAAGCACTACAGTTGCACAAATGGGTCGGTTCATTGTGAAACCTTTTTTTTCACTGACTCTGGTGACAATAAACTAAGTTGTCACTCCTGCAGCAGAGCAACTGCTGAACCCAAGCATTGCAAAGCCTGAACCCTGGTGCTTGCTCATACAAAGGTGGCTGGGGTGGCTGCTGCAAGGCCATTTGTGAGGATGCTGAGCATTTGCTGTAGAAACATGTAGCCTGTGGTATTCAGAGCACTGCTCTGCTGATCTGAAGATACGCTGTGTGTGCCTTTGCACGTGGAAGGTATTATCTGTACTGATGCATCTCGTGTAATGAAAGAAGATGGATTAAAACAAAAGAAGAGGGATTAAAATGAACCTGATAGCAAATTATTTGATGGGAGAATATATGGTGAGCTGACAGGGTGCATAAGACATGTTGAATTTTGACAATGAGCAATTAACATGCATAACAGAGTCATTTGAAAACAACATGAAAATGATGCAGGTTGACCATTGCTGGATACAAATGTCATCATTTATAGTACTTTACATTTTTTATAGAAATGGATGGACTGCTGAGGAGATTCATGCTTTCTTTTTATCAAGCTAATTCAGTCCATGTACGTGCATATATTAGGTATAATGCGGTGGTGGTGTCTGAATGTATAGGTGGTAGCATACATATACATCAATTTTCATGAGTTATGGGATCCCAATTGTTGGGGTTTTTTGTTTTGTTTTGTTAGTAGAAATGACAGAAAATGTCCCCTGGCAAGGAAATAACCTTGCTAACTTAACTGCCTCAGCTAGCGTATAGATCAGTCTTCCCCTCCTGGGACAGTGGCTTTGTGTTGTTAGTGAACATGCATTCCCAAGCAGCCACAGAGACACAGCCCTTTCTTTGTTTATGTCTTCCACATGTTCTTGAAGGATTTTTAAAGACATTTGCGTGTTTCTGATACTGTTTAAAATGAACTGTGATGACTGCAATTTCTCAGGCTTGTGTGTAAGGAACAAGTGTGAAGGGAGGAGGATGTAAAAAGGCATGAGCAGTACTAAGGCAATTGCTCATGACAACATGGTACTTTGCTTTATAGAGAAGAAGGGACTAAGGGGAGGCCTCACGATGGCCTACAGCTCCTCACAAGAGGAGTGGAGGGACAGCACTGATTTCTGCTCTCTGGTGACAGTGACAGGGCCCAGGAGAATGGCAAGGAGCTGCATCAGGGGAGGGTCAGGTCCAGAGAGTAGCTGGGCCCTGGAATGGGCTCACCAGGGCAGTGGGCATGGTCACAAGCTACCAGAGAATTTTGTGTGGTCCTGTGTGGAGCTGGGAGTTGGACTTGTGGGTCCCTTCCAACTCAGAATATCCTACGTTCTATGATTCTGTGCCACAGTACTTCTCTCTTGGTGCTTTTTCACTCTCAAATACCAAGTCCACAGCACATCAGTCATCCAAGAGCTTGGCCACAGTCAGGACTACTAAGGAACTTAATTGCCTGCTGTGTCTCTAAAGGACCATGGAAACCCCAGCCTGAAGAGTGAAGTTTTTATTTAGAGAGAGATCTTTCTTGATATCTAATCTCTGAAAATGAATTTGCTCCTATGAGGATTTAGCATATTTCTACCTACGGATAGAAACTCAGACCATTTCTCACAGCCATTATCTTTATCTGACAGGTGGTACAAGCTATGTATGTTCATAGGATGAACTGCAGTGTTACTTTTAGACTTTATTTACAGGCACAGTCAGACAAGTGCTTAAAGTACAATTCAAGTCGATTCAGAGGTTTCTTCTCTTCCAATTAAGACATCGGAACTTAACTCTTCAAGCAATTTTAGCCCATTTCAGTTAATGAATAAATCAATCAATAAGTTTACCTCCAGCATTACTACCTTCACAGACATCCCTGAGGACTTCTCAAACTGTTAGAGTTATACTTGAGGCACTTACCTGGGTGTACTCAAAGCAGGTGTGAGGATCTTAGAGAGAGAGATCCTAAAGAAGGAAAGAAAACAGTTAAAGGGAATGGCTGCTGTCTGGCCAAGGGAGTTGCTTGGCTGCCTGAGTCAGACTCTTTTGTTTCTCTGTATCTTTATGCCTTATGAACTGACCCAGTAGAGACGAATTAAGGAAAAAGACACTGAACTTGCTGAGAAACTCTCAGTGAAATTTGTTCCTAGATTTAGGTAAAAGTTCGCATACATATAACTGTGTATTCAAAGGACGAGAGAAGAGGGAAGTTTGTATTGGGAGGTTGAAACGGAGTCTGTATGTGTGTGTGCATATATGTGCATATACATATATATGTTTATATATAATGCATATGTCAATGGCTGTGGGAAAAGGACATTTAATGCTTCTTGCTATTACTTTGTGGCTGGTAATTTCATAAAACATTATTTCCTTGAAGTTTCTCCTGACAGAAATTCAAAGTGAGCATCCAATGAATGTGGGTGTATTTGGCTGTTTGATTACGTAGACTGAAATGTGTGAAAAGCTTTTTTAAACATACTCATTTTAGACAATGAGGAAAAGGCTGTTCCTTCCATTTAAATACAGAGGCCCATCATTTTTCAGGGTCTCCCACACCAGACTGGCTTGCCACAAGCCTGCCCCAGGCCTTAAAGCATTGAGATTAATTAAACATGGTGCTGGACTCCGGTGCTCTCCTGAGAGTGGCATCCAATTTACAACCCACGTATATTCCTGTGGAAAACAGCTCATGGTTGCAGAGAACCTGCTGGCAGCAGCCCCCCCAAATGTTAGGAAAGACTGTGCAGGCACCTGGGTTGGTGCTGCATTGGCTGAATGGGCTGAGAAGTGGTGACTGCTCTCCCTGGCCTCAGGACTGCTGATGTAAGTCAAGAATGTTGCTGTTAATCTTCACTTTCAAGGTGATGAGGTAGAGTGTGCTTGTGAGGTGGGGACACCTGGGCTGTCATCACTGCTGTGCTGCTGCCAAGCAGTCACTCACGCGCCTTCATAAACATGATGCTGCTGCTCAAGCAGCTCCATGCCGGCAAAGGACAAACACCCACACAAGGAGTAGCAAAAGGGATCCAGAGTTGCTTTTCCTGGTGCATGGCAGCAGAGGGGGACTGGCAGTATCTGCTGTAATTTCCTCAAGATGTGGTTTGCAGACCCTGTGGTGAAACTGCGCTCTGCTGCCCATAAGGAAGGGTGTTCCCAGAATTGATTTTTAAAGCAGATGCAGTGAGAAAATAGTGGATGAAAACGTGTGTTCAGCACGTTTTAGAAACACTTTAAGGAATAATATTCCCTCATCATATGCTGGGCGTTTCCAAATGTCTGTGGATGATCTCTGCTCTTGAATGTATGGTTTCAGGAAATTAAAGTCGATGGAAGTGTGGGGACTGCAATAGATCCATTACTGCTGTTTCCAACATGTCACTTCAAGATTGCATCATGCACAGACATCAAGCATACAAACACATCATCTTGGCAGTATTTGTTGTTCACAGGGAGAGGAAAAGAAAGAAAGAATGCTTTAACTGAAGTACAGAAATGAGAAAACAAAAACTACCTCTTCTTCCTGAAAATATTCCGGTCCATCTGTTTGCTTTCACACTAGTCAGGTATTGCTGCTAAACTAATCTGCCTGCTCCACGTAAACCTGATACAGAAAATCCAGACCTACCGGGGAGGAGTGCTGGGCTTAAATATGTTTAGTGAGTTTTGTTGGAAAAGTTTAGGTAGTTTTCATCTCAGACGGGTACCTCCAGAGCACATCTGACTGCTGAGAGATAAAGTCTAAATTGAGAGTCATGAAAAAGCAAACTACCTGGTTTGAAAGGAAGAAGGGAATGTTTTGGAGCGTATGGTGCCTTGCATGTCATAAGCATATTTTTATATAGCAGGTTGTGGAGATGAAGTGAAATAAAACATCTGCATATAATAAAGATTTGGGTCTGTTGTGTATCTTTGGCAACTATAATTTGAGTGTAGCTCCCAGGTATTCTCAGTCCTTTTCCAATAACATCACCTTGAGATAAGTTCCCCACCGCAAGGATTATATTTTATTGAGTTCTGTGAAGGTGGAGGCCTGCATCTCCAGGAGCACTGATATATAACCTTGTTATGGAAGGCCACAGCCAGCAGCAACTCTGAAGATGGTACTAGAGAGCTACTTTCAGTTTGCTCATTTTTTGCATATACTCCATTGGCAGAAGGATAGCAGAGCATTTCATTTTTTTCTGCAGGAAAAAAAACACATTATTGGAAAGATTTCTGTTTCTGATCGCATGTGCCATAGGCTCAGTTCTGTTCTCACTATTGTCAATGTCAGGCACCTTCTGGTTATTCACAGAAGCACTCTCTGAGGCAGCCACGGGCCTGACAGGATGTACATTCCACCCACCCCTTGCCAGTGCCTCCCAGCCTACCTGTGCAAGCATGCACTTGTGTGTGCATGATGCTGTCATGCACATGTTGCCATGCAGTCTAGGAGATAGGCAACATGCCCAAGGGAATGGCTGTCATGTTGTCCTCTCTGCATTACACAGACGTCACCACTGACTTCAGCCTCTGAACTGTCCTCCTCCAGTTGGGTAAGCACATAAGAATTGTTCTTAGCATTACGGATGTGTTCTGGTCCCATTTGTGTCAGCTGAACCTTATGCTTGTCTCATTGTGTAGGTGCAGGCAGTCTGTCAGCCCCATGAGTAGGTGGCATGAGCTGTTTGTCATGATCTTGAGCCTGATCTATAATGGAATAAGTGTGGCCTAAGGTCTGTTCTGATCTGTTCTGATCTGTTCTGGTCTGTTCTGATCTAAGGTCTGTTCTGTCAACGAGGTGGCTGTAATGTTTTATATGTGATGTAAGTGTATAAAACTGGAGTTATATTTTATGGAGAAGCTGAAGTGGCTGTTGCTGAGGCAGAGAGGAGGAAGCAGTGAACAAAGCTTGGATTGCACGGTTATATAGGGGAGGACACTGAAGCCTCCTGAGATGATCGTAGTGTCCAACTCTATTAGGGAAGCACCCAGGAAGAGAACAGCAGAACATGATGTCATCCTGGAAGTTCTCCTTAGTGTGTGGGAGATCATCCAAAAAAGATCTGACAAAAGAAGGTCAGAATCAATGTAATACCTGTAGAACAAGATCACATCGTTGGTCACATACATAAAAACCAGTGAAGTAGTCACGAAGTCAGGAAAACTGGCAGTGTGTTCTTATCACAGATGAGCTGAATCGATGTGACTGCAGTGAGCCAAGTTAGGGAGCTGGGGAGGTAGGAGTGACAGATTTTGGAAGGTGGTTCAGACTAAAGCAAAGTTCTATGGGATTTGTTTCCAGAAATGAACAACGCAAAGCTTTGAACTGCTTGCTGAGGACTGATAAGCATATGTTTGTGTGCCTGTGCATTCTGTAGTTTTTAACAGGGCAATAAGAATTACTGCGTTAAATGGGTAGGTGGCATTGTGTTGCAAACTAAACTGTTGCTAGAGTAAGTATACTCAACTATGGATAAGGTGAGCTTGGCTAGACATGTGGGAAGGATGCTTTGCAGGTTTGTTTTGCAAAATCAACTAAAATTATTAAATTTGAGCAGGATGGCTATGCCTTTTTGCATTGCTTGTGATTTCAGCATCACTTGGTTGTTTGAGGTACTTGCAAATACAGGAAGTGCTGAAATATTGTGAGGCCTCTTTTAGAAGAGGCTATGCAGGTTTTAAGAACAAAAGAGACTCATTTATGGTCATGGTGAGTCCTGATACTTCTTCTGACCTGCCATAGTTGTAGTTTGAATTTGAGTGTCTCCTTGTTCTTCATGCGAGGCACCCACTTCTCATCTGAGTGCTCTGAACTGTACTTAGTCGATGGCAAAATTTTGCCCTGGTTAACAAAGCCAAGATTATATAAGTCTGTCTCAGACCTGGAATTTCTGTCTCATAGACCATAACCATTAGCCCCCTACAAAATCCATTTAACTTTAAAAACAGTTCTGATGGTGTTACCTCAAGTTGTATGTGTTATGAAGCAAATGGCAGGAAGTGAAGGCAAGGTTTATGATTGTGGCACTGCAGTGCTGAAGAAGTAGACAATTATGTAGAAGAACTGCACCCACAGAAGTCCAATCTGCTTTTTGTGCCTGGTAAAATTGCTGGGTAAGAGTTTCTTTTGGAAAATTTTAGGTTTCTGGAATGCCTGAGGCAGCCAGTGAACATCTTGTGGCTCACGGCTCAAGTGCTGCTCTGAGCTCCCAGATAATGTCTTTAACTGGCTGATACAAATTTCCATGCGTCACCGGTGCATTATTCTTCAGTAAAAAAACAATGCCAATGTTTCAGTAGGGTTGAATCTTAATGATAACTCGTCGCTTACAAATAAGAAGTGTATGGTCTCTGAGCTAGTAATGGCCTCTGGAAAATATCCAAAGTCCTTTTAAAGTATCCTTAGAAGTGAAATGAAGAATGAAAGGTAATTCTCTGCCAAAAACCTGAGGCATCGATAATCATGGGAGTAAGCAAAAAGCCTCCTTTTTACTGTTCTGTTTTGAGGCATATCTGTGTTTCTTACACATTAGCATGCCTCAGGCAGGGCTAAATGGTTCATGTAACTTGATGACCCTGGAAAATGTTATACAATTTCAGGATAACTCCTGTTGAATCTTTGTGAATCTGTGAGGATCTTATATGAGCATAAGGCACCGTTTCTCCAAGCCACAAAATGCTGAACTGCTCTATGTTACTGCGAGGACCACTTAATGGAAATACTTCTGCTCTTGCATAACAAACAGGGTTTCTGTTATTTCAGGGTAATAGGAAGACTGATGAAACCACAGTATGTGAGGAACTGACTTTCTTGTTTTGCTGGTTTTGCAGGTTTTTTGCTTGTTTGGAAGTTGTGTGCTGCCATCTGTTAACTTTCTGTTAATGATACTTGCAGAATGGAGCAGGTCACATCTCTCTCTGCCTCTCTCTGAACAAGAAGACTATTATAGGCCTCTGCAGCTGGGCCCCAGCAGCTTGGGGCGTCTTACTGCAACGGAAGAGATGTGCTTGGAGTTACTGTTTCATATAACATCATACTTTTGAATAAGGGGAAAGTTTAGGTGAATGACTGTTTTAGAGCAGTTATAACTCCAGTTGGGATGAACAACTGGAAAAAAAGAAAGAGTAATGAGGAGGTTTAACCTGTGGAGAGATAGGAAGTGCCTACTCATTTTTGTTCCTTAGTATCGATATATTTCTCTCACATATCAAGGCTTCACTTGCCAGAAGTGTTTTCCAAGCAAGATGAATATTGTCATTCAACCATTTCCAGATGCTTATAACCTCGGACTGGGGGTGAAACATCTGATCATTTCCTTAAGACAAAGAAAATATGTCTGGGATCAAACAATAAAGTGAGGTCCTTAGTGGGAGAATATAGGAAGTGGTGACCTTGTGTGGACTTTATGAATGAACCTTTACAGGACTGACTTAGGTTGTCATGTTAGAGCATGTTGTCATTCACTTGTGGCTATAATGTCCTCTATGTCATTCTGCACTAAATGTATTGCATAGCTGTGGAGACTAGAACAACATTTGTTTCAGTGATGTGTTTAGTCCCCC
This sequence comes from Excalfactoria chinensis, assembly GCF_039878825.1. NCBI lineage: Eukaryota > Metazoa > Chordata > Aves > Galliformes > Phasianidae > Excalfactoria > Excalfactoria chinensis. The sequence continues at coordinate 64,234,132 of NC_092825.1, read as the reverse complement.
ATTATCCTGCACTGCTTGTTTCAAGGTAAAATGATCACCTTCTAGTGAGTCTAAAAGATCTGGTAAAACTTTTAAGTCCAGTCAGTCCCTCTAGCTAGCATTTATCCTTATTCAGGTTTTAATATGTGTATCTTTTGCATAGCAAGATCATACCAAAAGCATGCAGTATGTGCTTAAGGCAGGTATCTACTTGATGGAGTGGTACTGTCCTAGGTCAGAGTGATGTGATTGAAATGTCGCTGTAGAGCTCTGCAATGACAGTCAAGGGGTAATGTCTGATTTGATTTCCATAGGCTCTGCTCACCTGAAGCCCTTCTTTTGTCTTGTAATAGAGCTGTATTCAGATTGCAGAGCATCAATTATCTATAGCTCCCTCTTTCTGCTACTCCTTATGTGTCAACCCACCTAGAAGCTTTCTATTAATTTGTTGGGATCACTTTTTATTTTGCAACCGTTATCCCATCCATTTGCTTAATTAGGTCATTTCCCATTTGTTAGTTTTTCAGTCTGTGAAGTTGTAATTTGTATCATTTTCAGCTAGCTATTAATTGAATACCATTTATAACAATTACATTGTCTACATTCTCATTTTTTCATGATTGGAATGAAAAAGGATTTTCATTATGATGCATATCAGATTTTCTGGTTAATTGGTGGTTTGAAAATGGAAAGAAAGTATTTTTTTTTTTTAAGCTTTTCAGTAATTACAAAACAGAGAAGTTCAGGATTGCTTTGGCTTGTTGAGTTTGGCGAGTCAGTTTAGGTTTCTGCTTCTGTGTTTGACTGAAGAAGGCCACAGGGAGAAAGGAGTGGCCAAGCAGGTGTATGACCTTACTAGGCTTGTTAGGTCTCTGGGTTAGCAATTGCTTTAACCCTGCTACTTTGCCTATTAGGACAATAGCGTAATTAATGTACTGATGCTGGGTCCCACTACTGTAATCTTGTTTTGTGCCTTCAGCGATGCTCATAACACACAGCCTATAAATTGGTTCAGGATTGGCAAGGACTTTGGCTGCATGGAACCTCTTTCAGCCAGATATTGTCCCCTCTGCATTTGTAGTGACTTTATGGTAGCTGATAGCCACATAAGCAGCCTTTGCCCTGGGCTGCTTGTGTAGCTATTGATCAGAAAGCAGCATGATGGAGTGTCAAGGTCTGTTAAGCTTCTAGCATTGGCACAAGTTCCCCGCCTGCCTTGTCCTCTTGTGATGGAGGGCACAGGATGGAGGAGAGACTGATCACCCGGTGCTGTGTCAGGTGTCAGGTAGTTGGGCAACATCCTGTAGCTGTTGTCCCAGCTGCCTTTCCTAGCTTATTTTCAACTTGGAGAGCTCAGCATCCAGAGTGTGAAGAAGACACAGTTAGGGAAAGCAACCCATTCCTGCTACTCATTCATATCCAGCATCCTTTGTGTGCTACAGTGGAGCCTGTCTGAGAAGTTGCTTCATCTGAAATGGATGAACCTCACTGACTCTTTTGTGCCAGTCCTGCACTTCAAGGTTTATACAGTGGCCTTCTGTGTAACAGCCTGTGATTTATGAGAAGCTAGGGAGTAAATAAAAGTAAACCGCTAAAAATGTTATGATAGAAGAGAGAGAATAAGATGAACTTTAGGAGAGAAAATTAAAACTCTAGGAAGCACCAGGGCTGCCCAGGAAATTAGAGGAGGGAGATCCTTGAGCTGGCTTCAGTGATATCTGAGCTGGGCTGAGCTCACTTCCACGAGGCTTGAGCTCTCATTAGGTTGGCATGAATGGGGACTTGGAATTTGGATTTCTGCCCAGCTGTGCCTGGGGTTGGGTGGATCTGGGCTATTGACTCAGGTGGATTTTCGGTTTTGTAGTCACCAGAACCAGAGCCAAACTGTTCAAATTCTCAGTCAGGGCATGATTCCCAGAAACAGTCAGCCCTCCTGTGAGATGAGCAGTCAGATTTTGGATGCTGGGCGTAAGAGGTGCTGGGGTCTTTCTCAGGCTTGCGGGGGAGTTTTGGAAGAGCTGCCATGCAGCATCACCCTTGGGTGCAGTGAAGAAAGACTGCTTTAAAATAAAAGAGGGGCATTCAGGTGCCTCAGTGCTAATGCCAGGCAGGGTGGCAGTGTGTCAACAGCCCAGGTATCTTGTGAGCCCATCTTGGTTCTGTTGACTGTAAATCATCCTCAAAAATACTTTTTGGTAAAGACTGATCTATGCTTGATTTTCTGACATGGTAGGCAGCATCCAGGCTTACTCATTCTTGGCTACGTTATTAAAAAAGAAAACCTGCAGGTTTAGCCAAATGTAGAATTATTATTCTGGCAAGCAATAAAACGGTAGGGCTGTGAACCATCTAAACAATCCCCCTGCTGGCCAAGGTAAGGTCATAATCACAAACAAAAACATCTCCCAAGTCAGAATGTCCCTTCGAGCCCACTGCTGTCCCCCCAAAAGGCTCTAATCAACAATTTGTGTTGGTCTTCTTGGAAAATCACTGGGAAGCCAAAGATTCCAAAGTCCCAGTAGTGTGGGACTTTGTCACTTTCTCTGCATTGGGTGCAGAATGGCTCACTCTCCTAAATTTTAACTGGATGCTATTGCACCCCAGGCAAAAAGGGAACAGAGACAGTTAAATGCAGACTGGGAGGAGATGTGTGTCCCTGCTGAGCTGAGCCCAGCACCACCCAGATTGAGTTTTGGGAGGTTCTTCAACCTTTGCTCTCCAGGTCATTGTGCTGCCAGTGTTTAAAGTTTTTACCTAAACAATGCTGGTAGGCTGTGGAGCATACCATTACGCTTGGTTACCTCCAGCTCTGGGAGGGCCCCTTGCTTCAAGTGCTCCCCCTCCGCCTTAGCCCATTAAAGTGAGTGGGCCAAATCAGTCCAACATGCAAACAATGATGTCAGTATTGTAAAAGAAATGAAAAGCTCAGTAGGAATCCAGGAGGCAGGCCCCCAAATTAAGGGTCTTTTTGGCTAAATACAAGCATTAAGAGAGACTTACAGAGATCAAAATACTGTTGCGTGCCAATGTGGCATTTGATGTCAAAGATAAAAGGGGAACTTTTATTTTCAGAAGCAAGATTGTTTCAGAGAGAGAATGAAATCTTAGTATCTGTGTTGGAATGCATGAAAACACATGTTTTCGATATTGTTTTCTCATATGCAAAATGAACAGGACATCTGGATATGTTTTAAAATATTAAATTAAGTGACACTAAAGCAGTGCTTTACAAAGCAAAAGGTAGTAAACTAAGAACATCTAATAAGGTAACAGCGGAATGCTTGGCACAGCATTAGAAACTCACACAACCAAAAGGAGCTGAAATGTCTTGCTGTGATATATAGGAGACCTTAGCTTCTCATTTATCTGTGCTATTTCTTACTACGCTTCACAGTAATATGTTGCATTTCCATCGGTATAGATTTCTAAATGTTAGTGCCAAAACTCCAGATGTTTTTTAGGTAAATCTCTGGAGGCTATTTTATTGTGTTTCATTTCTCCTTATTTACAATTCACTCGTCTTGAACTCCAGTCGCTGGTAATAAAAATGCATAAAGTCTGCAGCTGAGCCAAGTGGACACTTCTGTCCTGTTTTTTCAAGCCAGGAGTGGGTTGATCCAAGCCTTGAGCAGTATCCAAACCACTAGACTAAAGTTCATCTGTTCTCTTTTTAACCCTTCACACACTGGGCAACAAGGAGACAATTATTTTGTGTTCCTCTTTTTCCTAATTTGCTGATGAAATGACCAACCTTCTCCACCACAGCAGCATTTCCACAACTGCTGCCCTCAGGAGTGTCCTTTGACCAAGCTTTTCTTCAGGACCGGCTCCCTCCTGTCGCATCCCATTCCATACCCACTCAGTCACTTTTAACACTCCATTGAGAGATTCCTCCGTGAAGAAGCAGAAGCAACATGGAGCACATATTTGCCTCATCCCTGAGCCACTTTGTGCTTCTTAACCTACTAAGAAAGTCCCCCTTTCTGCCTTGTGGGTACAGCACAGAATTTGAGCCAAACACTTACAAGCCCAAACTCCAGCTCTTCTAGGGAGTCGTTCAAGGTCTTAATTAAGTAATTAAAATGTAATAAGGCTTTCTGTCTCTTCTGTTTCACAGTTTGCTGTCTATTTCAACTGTAAACACCTTCAGGTTCCCTCATGCCTCGGAGAAATTCTGGTGTCCAGCTTGCACTGGAGTCAGTCTGTGGTTACTGGGGGTCTGGAACCTTATGTGCTGACAAAACCACTGCATAATGGCATATAGATAATTAGTCAGCCACTTTGCTGTAGTGGGAGCTAACTTTAAAGAGCTGAAAAGTTTCATTTCAGAGTTGCTGTAATTGCTGGTACATTTTATAATCCATCACAGGCGTGTTTGATAAATGGACATCAAACTGATCTTTATAGGAATACACCCACCCACAATATATATAGAAACATAAATCACTCCAGAGGATAATCTAATCATGTGGTTAGTGGTTCTGGGCTCCACTGAGCCTCTCAGGGGTAGCAGCCCTGTTCAGAGGATACCTGCTCACATCTTCCTAAGTGCTGCTCTGCTACCATTTCTCCTTGGATAGAAGGATGAATGGAAGTTAGTTGTTGCAGCTCAGAAGAGCTGATGTATTTCCTTGCATGCCCCGGTTAAGCTGTGAGTTCAGTCTTTTTCCTCACATGTATTTTTTGTGCTGATATTCAGGGACTGTGCAGTGCTTGAGATCTAGAGCTGCAGTGCATCTAACGGATAACTCCAGCTCTCTGCAAGGCTTTAGCAAATTCTTCCTTGCTCTAGTAAGCAGCTCGATTGGCCAGCTTAGTAAATTTTAGAAGAAAATTGTTTCTTTTTCTTGGATTTCTTATGACTTGGACAGCTGAAAGAAGATAACATCCTTTTCTGCTTTGTGCTGTTGCTTGTGAATTACATACTAATCTGTGAAGATACAAGTTACCTGTATGAGGTGAGGCTTATCATTTTTGCTCCATGTATCCATAGGTCTGACCGCATTGGATGGCATCTGGTGTATCTGACAAGCTGAATATTTATTGTGAGGAAATTTTTCTACACTGAGCAAATTAAAATTGGCCAAATCCAAAGAATGTTTACCAGTCTTACTTGCCAAACTCAGGGTATCCAAACTGCATTACAGAGGAAGGTACTATGATCAAGGTACTATCATCATTAGTTTTAGTTTCAAATGGACAGAGGTGCAGAAAGGTGAAATGGATTTCTTAAGGCACTGCAGCTCCGTGGCAGTACTGGCAGTCGATCTTCAGTCCTGTATCCTAGCTAGTGGCATTAAAATCTTGGATGCAGTGTCTTCTTGAACTTCAGAGAAACCCACCTCCACATGCCATGCCTCAAGCTCAGCTCTAGAAATATTTAATGAGCAAAATTTTAATTCAAGTTGCATTAAAATAATTAACAAAGAGAGCATCAAAGCACAGTATCTTCCCAAGCTAGCAGTCTTATATGAAACTTAAATCTCTCATAAACCAGAGAAAATATTATGCTGATCAACCATTTTCAGTAGGGAGAAATTAACACAAGGCAGGCATTAAGAACCAGGAGTGATGGCTGCTATTAATTTTATTTCTTCTCATCTGGAAGCAAGTGCTGTGTCTGTAGCCTACGGCTCTGTTGCTAGCAGTGGGACTTCTGCCTGGATGGATCACAGACTCCTCTTCTGAAAGCACATGGATCCCTGTTGCTGTGTCCTCTGGGTGCAGTATGTAAAGGTCACCGTTCAGGTTGCTTCCCCTTTTATTCCCTCCATGCTTCAACTTGTTCAAGCTCTACCTGTTCTCAAGGATGCTTAAAGAAAGAAGGACATCTTTAGGTTTGTGACCCTTTGACATTGATGTGAAGATGGATACACATACAATACTCGACATTTATGTGGCATTTCCCCTTAAAATGCCAACATTGGCCAAGAAATTCTGTGTACTGGCATCTCAGATGTCATAAATAGCCCTCCAAAGTGAACTGAAAGACTCAAAAGCTTCCAGTGATTTCAGCACATTTTTGACTGTGCCATTATTTTCCTGCAGTGAGAAGGGAAAAAACAACAACAACGAAGAATTGTGACTCTAAAATGCTGCATGTATCTATTTGTAAATGCAGTAATCTCACAGCAGTCTGTTTTTTCCTATGCATTGCCATCTCAGCCAATCTTTTGCAGCCAGAAAGGAACAGCTATGACACATTCCCAAGTTCCAATCACCAGTTACCTGCTCCCTCTGCCCTCCCTGCTGTCTGTCCCTGAAAAGTGCAGTTTGAGAGCTTTTTTAAAGCCTTCTTTAAAGTGAAAAGAATGACAGCCAGAGAGGGAACAGGAAAAGCAATACATTTCACCCGTCGTAATTCTCAACAGTGCTTGAATTTTTAGTGTGAAGTACTTGTAATAAATTATATAAGATCACTCTTGTAATAACATTTCAAGGGAGGGAAAGACTTGAAGTAATTTCAAAGAGGGATTTGAAGATCCTTTCCTGGACACAAAATGATGATGACTCTTGGGAAGTCGTTTCAGAAAGAGACAAAGGGGCAAAGTTAGTTGAATAAGTTATTAGTGTTAAATTACGAATTCATTTCTGAGCCAGCTTTCAACTACTTATTAGCAATTAATTGATACAGATATTTCATCAAATGTATTGGTTATTTTAATAAATGTTTCTGAACTCCTTATTTACTAGATACTGAATGATGAACATATGAATATGTATATTCAGTCTTAATACACATCACAATGATGCACTGCGTCTTCAGGAGGGTGACAGACACTGATGCTGTCTAAGGAACAAAGCTTGAGCAGCAGTGCCCGTGCTGGTTACTGGGGGAGGCTAAAAACAACTTCTAGCAGCAAGAAATTGTGTCTTTTTATGTGTTTCTGGTTGAGCTTGTCTCCCAGAGAAAATCCCTGTCCAAGGATTCTGGCTGTGGCTGGTATCTAGAAGAGGATCTTTACTTTGAATTAAGTGAAAGAGATTGCTAGAAGTATTAAACAGAAAGGGATGGCATGACTGTAGTGGCTGGAATATTTTTCCCCACGCAGGATAGCGAGAAACAGAACCTGGCAAAGCAGAGGACGCTGGCTCCCTGCGGCACACCTGTCCTGTCCCTTCTGGATGCAAAAGCAGCTGGTGCAAGGAGATGGGTCCATAAGGGCAAGGAGCTGGGGAGCAGTAGATGTTTGCAGCCTGATCTTCCAGGCTGGAAATCTTCTGCACTCTCCTCACATCTTCCTCTGCAGCATCTGCTTCTCACTAAGAGCTCTCTGTGGGATTTTCCATGTTCACATGGGACCCCATCTGTTCTTGCTCAGGTCAGTGCTCGGTGGAGGAGGCATTGGGCCACCCATGAAAACTTCTGCAATCCCATTTTTCTGTAACGCACATTTGAGCATGTTCCAGTTCCAGGAGAGCAGGAACTTCACTTACTCTTTGAAGATAAGGAATGTACTTATTCTGATCCTTTCCACATGCTCTTTTTACTTTCATCACCTAATTTCAAGTCTGATTTATCTTGGAAGAAAAATATTTTCCAGTTCTATCAACTTCTCTATCTAACCTCTTTCCATTCAGCTCAGCAGTTTCCACAGGGTTAATAATGAAACTTACACACGCACCAAGTGAAGGATATCTCCCTAAGCCAAGTAAAAATGCCTTGTAAATGTCATTTCTGCTGCTCAGTAAAAGGCCAGCTGAAATTACACTATGCCACCCACTGATATGCACCAGGACTGATGCTGAAACATGCATGCATGCCCACGTGCACGCACACACATGCTCACAAGAGACATAGAAGCATCCCTATGAAAGCTGCCCATGCTTTTCTGCTTGGAGCTTACGTTTAGATGATACTTTCATAGGCTGTTAGGTGCTTTGTAGTGATGCACACAGACGTTGCTGTCCTTTTACAGGTGAGGGTGCGTGGACACGGGGATGTGAGAGTCCCTCAGGAAATGATTGATGTTCCTCTGAATCAGGAACATTGTCTTCCAGTAGGGTTTAGGTTCCTGTCAACCTAAATCATTCCTGAAAAAGGATTCTTGCTTCAGTGAATTCTGCATTGTGAATGTTACCAACGTAGCTTTGTTCGGATCACGAAGCAAGCCTGTTGGCAGTCATGGGAACATTAGAATTTGCCTACCTCATTTTGGGTTATACTGAGAACTTCTTTTGCACTTGGAAAAAGGAATGAACCAAGCAGTGCTGAAACACATGGGCCTGCAAATACCCACGAGTGTTCTCCTAACGCGGATTTATTTGACGCAGATGTATTGCTCCTTATCTCCCCTCTAGTGACTGAAATGAAGCCTCTTTGAAAGTTTCTGCAACCTTTGATGACTACATACGTGTGATATTTCGGTGGTACAGATCTGTACCCTGCATGCTATTTGACTGAGCCGGGAAGGACTGATAAATGTTTTTTCAGTACAAACTATCAGAAGTAATTCAAACTATGGAGCAGAAGCAGAGATGAGTCAGTTTGTTGAATGAGGACTGTACCTGAGATAGGACACGTGATTTTATCCCTACAGTTACCCCCTCATGGGGAAACTACGTGAGTTTCTGTGCCCAAATTGCCTCTCTGCCTTTGCTAGCTTTGTCTGTCAGGATGAGAAAAACATCTGAGCGCCACTAAGTCTCACAGTGGATTTCAGCACTGCCCAGTACGATCACAGCAGGGCTTCTAGGAGTAAATGCAGCACAAATGATAATAACAATTATCTTCAGAGGAATAGAGCAGTAGAGGTTTCTCATCTTTTAAAACACACTTGCTGGAGAGTAACCAAACACAGCACAAGGATGTCAACGACGTAATAGCTTCCTATGACCCTATAGTGTTAATTCCATCAGAGAGGTAGCTAATAAAATAAAATTAAAAAGCAACATCATATAGAAAAATGTACTTTAGGAGAGGGAGGCCCTCTCCTATTAACAATTACACATCCAGGGAAACTGCTGGGGGAGTCAGGCAGGGCTGGGATGTCAGGAAATACTTTGGCAATGCCAGGCATCCTGTTCTGATCATATATTCCTATGTATCAGCAGCCATGTCTCCAGGCTCAGCTCCCTGCCAGCTCGCAAGGTGCGTGTCCTGAGGCCGAGTCTTTCTATTACATGCTCATAGCTATGAAGTGACATAAAGTTCTGGTACATCAGAGTGGTTTGGATAGCAAAGTAAGTGTTGCTCCAAGATGCCTGGCCCATGGTTACCGCTTGCTTGTGATAATTCAGTGCTGCAGTGCCAGAGTCTGCTGGAGGGAGGCAGAAAGGATGCAGAGAGTAGAGTTGACATTTGGACAAACAGGACATTTTGCTGCTGTTATGCCCTCTAAGTTTTAAGTATTGTCTTTGTGATTCTCTGAAAGCAGAAAGCCAAAGTATCTTGGAATTTCACTCCTGCTTCTACTCAGATACATACAAGTGAACAAACCTTTTCTGCTAACACGAGTCTTGAAAACAGTGTTTTCACAACCATAAAATGGTGTTTGCAGCTTGACTTGAAGCTTTATTGTTTTTTTGTCTGAATTTTCAAATGCCTGTGAACAACCACAGTCAAACAAGTCAGGCACTGTCTGGTGAGAATAAGCCACCTATGTAAAACAGAAGTTAAAAAAGGAGTGCAAGTAACAGAAAGTGTGCCTGGATCCAGGCGTGCCCCAGGCATGTTGTTAATGATGCTCCTGGTGCATTAATTACTATCTTCCCTAGCACATCTCTCTGCACAAAGCCAGGAGCTGGCTCACTGTGCCACCGGAAATAGAACTGGTAGGAAAACTGACCAATTTGGAGCTTTCATCTCCTAGGCAGTGCTGATAGAGCTGCAGGCCCCAGTACCAATCTCCCCATGGTGTGCTTGCCATCACCATCGGACCATGGCTCAGAGCAGTGTTGGCTGCAGTTGGCACTAGCATCACCCAGGCTGCCTTTTGTATACAAAGGGCTCAGGTTGTGATAAGGGAGTAGCTATAGCAACCTGGAGTTCCACAGGGCCTGCACATCCATCGGAAAAGCTGGATGATAAACATGCATGATAAAAATGCTCCCTGAGCTGCCACTGCTTCCACTTGTGTGCCGCATCCTGGAGATATTCCTACAGAACCTACACGTTGAGAAAATCCATTGGAATTAGAAAAAATAACAAGATAAAACCCCCAAAACCACAGCAATATAATGTTAGCATTTATTTTCATGCTTTTCCTTACTGAGGTCTGGCTGGTCCCTTTTCTTTGAGCTTACATCCTCAGTTTAGCACACAGCTGAGTCTACAGCACATCACAGGCCTACGTGGAGGCCTGTTGTTCTCCTGCTGATACATGGTTTTATAAAGCTGTTTGGGCCCTTCAGTTTCTAATGGCACCTTTAAAGGCAGCCCTGCTGCTGTTGCCAAGTCTTAATTAACTGGAGAAGAATAACCCTTCTCCTCCAGCGAATAATATCACAGAAGATACCAAAGTTTATATTTCTAAAAACTTGCACTTTCAGACAGGTTTTTCTTTGTTGTAAGACCACATATGCCCTCTGCTGTCCCTTCAAACTCAATGAAAATAATATAATCGGAATATTATTGGTGTTATTATTACAGATATTAATTAAATAATTATACAAAAGAAAAGAAGAAACATTCTGAACCAAAGTACTATCCTTTTCTTTAGAAGTCAGCCTGACCCAATTTGTAGCTTTGTATCTAAGCCTGGATTTCTGGTCAGTGAACGCTCGTTGCTAAACAGCAGTGCCCAATATCTGAATCAGAGTGAAGGTATTAGGTGCTGCATTTCTTTGCAAGTGTTTCCCGGCAGGCCACATGCAGGATGGTACGCACCAGTGCAGGACTGCTCTCATGTCTCTTCATACTGGCATCCCCACCAAGCTCTACCTCTGTCCTAATACATGAACCAACAACAGCATCATTTTTAAAATGTCATTTAAGCCCACGAAGAACCACCATTGCATTTCATGAAAGAATGATGGAAAGAAAGGAGTTTTGCTGAGGGTGTGAAGCCCTGTTTCTCAGGGAATGCACAGGAAATCTCTTGGGAAAGATCTGCAGAAATAATGGTCTTCTGATGATGAGGTTTTCTTCTTCCTAAGCGCATTACTCTGGGCTTCACATCTCTATGGAGTCACCTGGAATAAGATCTCATATGCAAAACTATGTGCCTTTACAAATAGGTCTATTAAAAAAAACCAAAACAACACAAAACCACAACAAAACTAAATAAATCTCTAAATATAGAGAATCATCTATTTTTTCAGAAAGCAAACTGCTCACTGTTTTACATGCTGAACTTCTATTTTTCAGAGAGGGCTACTCTTAAGAAGCCACTTACTGATAGCAGGCAAGCCTTTAACAATCCTGGATGAACTTTATATAGTGTTTAATTTACTTGAGCAGCACATAATGGAAACAGAGTCTTGACTAGAATGCACTTTTCCAAATTAATTCCTCTCTTCTGACAACATACACTTTTCTTGACAAAGATAAGTTTCCAAGCGCTATTCCAATTGTTCCCTGCTGCTTGTGCAAATTAGACACACAGTATTATTTTAATGTTTAATGACAGCCAAGCAATTTCTTGACACTGCTTTGAAACTGTAGGCTAATCCAGCTCTCGCTGGCTCCCGATAACTCTCATCCTGGCTGGCACTTCTGTGTGCATGCCGTGCAGCAGCGGTCGGTAGAGGTGCTGGAGAAAACGTGCCTTCATCAGCCAAGGGGAACATGAAGGCTTTTTCTTAACAGAACTTGTGATGGTAACTGGCAGAGGTGGCTGGGGATGTCAGTAATTGCTTATGGATGGAAGCGAGTTTGGCACTGGAAAGCACGGAAATGGGTTGGTAAGATGGTATTCGAGCTACTGTGTTCATTTATATGGACCAGATTGCACCCCTTACTCAAAATCTTGCATAAGCCCATCAGTAAGTTAAGTTGCAGTGTCTCTGTAGCTAGTGAGTGCCTGATTGTGCGACCGCATGTGGTGCCTTCATACAGATTATTTCCACTAATACTCTAATCAAAATGTCTCCTAACACACTGTTCTCAGTGCCCGCATTGGAAACTGCTCAGCCAAAATTATCCATTAGAGTGCAATTAGCTGTGAGCAGGGCACCGAAACCTGGAATGTTTTTGACTAAGAGGTCAATTAGTGTGATTGGGAGGCAAAGGAAACAGTCAGCCATGAGTTGGTCAGAGGCAGCAATCAACTGAATTGAACAGTCAGCTGATTAGGAAACAGCTCATGAGAGCAAGATGAATTTTTACACTGGAAGTAATGAATGTGACCTGTCTGAAGTGCTCAGCTGGACTGAGTGCTCAATCAGCATTTCATTAACCCGAGCTGCCCCTAGGTGATGACATATACACAGGATTTAAATGTATATGTGATAGTCTTATCGCATAAGTCTTCCAAGAGCTGTGCTGTATACAATAAAGTATTGGTAAAACTAGCAAATAATGACGACAGTGATCATTACTTAGAAGTATAAAATAAAAATATTTATGCATTCAAGCAAAATATTTGTGTATCAATCAGATGACTTCTCTACCTTACAACTCATCTCACAAGTATAGATTACATGTGTTTCAAGTCCAAATATCAAAATCTTCTATCTAATAATAAGCCTTAAAGTAAAACAAGACTAGGCTTTCAGGTTAATTAGAGTTCACTGGAAATGAACTTTCTGATATTACGCCTATGCCTTTGTAATTAACATTTAGAAGGCAGGGTTAATTATTATTGTCCCCTTTGTTACTGTGCAGTATGGAACCACAAAATCAGAAGCTGTGAGTTTGATTGTGACTGTGCCTTTTATTAATAGGGAAATCACCCTGTGGATTCCCCAGTACAGGTGTGAAGGAGGAAGGGAAAGATGGGTGGGCTTCTGGATTTTTCTATTCCCCCATCCCAGCCACTGGTGCCACACCACGGGTGGTAACACTGGGGTGATGGAGCAGCCAAGAGTCCCTTTCCCAAAGTGGATGACTTGGTGTCTTCACACTTTTTTGGCTGCTTTGTGCAAATGGCACGGCTCAGAGGGGCTGCCCACCCTTCGGCTAAGCCAAAGATCAGCTTGGGCTGCATGTCTCCTGTAATGTCTGTTCTGTTATTCAGCTGCAGCCAGAGGGTGGGGATGGCAGATTTCCTACATTCCCTATAAGTTAGATGGAAATGGTTAACTCTGACATTTCTGGAATAAACACTATGAAAAGATGCACACAGAAAAATAACTTACACTTCCTGAGAATGTTCTTTCTGGGTACTCCAAAGCTTTGAACTGAGAGTGTGAAAATTAGTGTGATCTTTGTTGTGATAAGCCATCCCACGCGATCTTCTCTGAGCACTCAATGCTCGGTGGCAGGAGCTGGGCACCCACATTTCCAGCTCCGCCATCACTTTTTCCGAACGCACAGCAGCCGCACAGCTGGAACAAAGCATGTTCTTTTAAACCAATTCCTACATTTCCTCCCCACGACACTTTTAAACCCAGAGATGTCTATTTTTCGTCCAGCAGGGCAGTGATTCAGAAACATATGAACAATAGTCTAGATTTATTTTTTAAATGAAGTCATAAGTGGCACAGTTCCAACCAGAGTAAAGGCAAGGCTTTCGTTACGTTAGCTGGATAAATCGCCTTTCCTCAAGCTGGAAATCATGACTCTTCATTTTGTTTCCTGTCTCTGTTTATATGTTCAAAAACATGTGTTTGGTGTTCGGGTCGTGTATTTTATTGCAGGCTAGTTCTGTTTATAAGCAGATCATGGCACTATTGGATTTTATATTGCAAATTTTCCTTTATCAGTTCCCCGACCCTGACCGAAGTGATGTTATTTTACATTGGGTTAGTTGTTCTTTCTTCAAAATATTTATGTCACAATACTCACGCTTCCAAATTCAGTGCAGTGCAGCAGTCACAAGCTCACTTCTCCCATACCCTGGTTTGGCAGCAACCTAACCCTGTAGATGTCACCAGACCTACTCATTTATGGTGGAGGAGACTGAGATCTATACAAACAAGTCTGATTTAAGACTTGTTTTCCAGAAATGTTTAAAACGCCATGTACTGTGTGTACATAATTAATGCAGAGTCTCTGAATCTTTGAGACCGGAGTTTATGTCCCTGATTGCACAAATCATTCGGGATGATGCTGTGATAAAACTCTGAATGTGTTTCTTGTGCAAAAGTTATGACAGTGGAATAGCAATGCCGAGCACTGGGGCACTAACCAGCCCTGCCTGAGGTGAGGAGCAGAGCAGTTCACTTACAGAGGTTTCTACAACACATTTGGTCCAATTATCCAATGTAACCTTTGGCACAGTGATCAAAGTCTGAATGGCGTTTTCATGTTTTCAGATCTGAAGTCCACGTCAGGATAACTGATGTGACTCAACCACAGGCTTCAAGTCCATTCTCCTCTTATTTCCTGTGCGTGCTTTCCTAGGAGGCACAAGATCTCCTTGCCAAGAAGGAAGCCCAGTGGGAGGCTCAGGAGGGTTACATCTTCCTGGAAAGTGAAACTGAGTCATGCAGATATATGCCCAGAGGACAAAACAAACAGGAGTTAACTGGAAGAAAAAACGACTGTTTACCTTACTCCTTGATTTGCTGTACATCTGTCTTAAAACTATATATGCAGATGTCAGGCCCAGACTGAGTTTTAGAGTAGAGAGGTCTCTGCCACCGCAATTCACAAATAATGAGTCCTTTGCCTCAGGAAAAAGAACATCAGATTTCCAAAGCTGTCATTTAAAGAAAATGACTAAGCACTGCATTGTCATGTTTTCAAAAGGCCACTGAAAACCAGAAGTTTTAGGCACAGCTTTACCTTTCCATCAGTTCTCCTGCTCCAGAAAGCCCTGTTATAACCCCATTGTACCTCACAGGGCACAGCTGGGTGTTCATATGGTTTTGCCCATGCTTATTTCAGAAGTACCCATGAGCCTACGTGGTAGATCTTGCATCGGATCCCTGCTTTTCTCAGGCTTCTGACTTGAGTCCAGCAATCAATTAATTCCAGAACTGCCTCATTCTTTGCTGTACTCTTAGTTTCACCTTTCTGCTTAGTTAGGTGGGCTCCACTTTGTGAGACCTGTGTTAATAACATCTCCCTATGCAGCAAGTAGCTTTGTAAGGGACAGAAGGGCCCAAACCAACCTTTTCTAGCTTCTTCGTTGTATTCTTCTGAGCCAATCAGCAGACCCTTGCATGCTAAATTACCAGAAATCCCTTGCTTGGGAAACACAGGCAGAGACTTACTTGAGGCAAAGCAGCCTATCTTGCTAATGCCCCATCTTCCTCTGACATTTTCCTCGCTGAAATAGGCTCGGGAGAATGGTAACCTCATTACCTTCCCCTGGCACGGCTGAAGTTGATTCCCAGCCTCCTAACCTGCATCCTCATCACTTTATTTTCCTCCCTGCACATTAAATACAAAAGAGAACTTCTTCCTTTTACTAGAGCAAAGCAGGACTGGCCACAAGCAGCTGCTGGAAGGACTTACCTGGAAAAAGCAGAGGAAGAGCAGTCATGGGAGAAACTTCTGAGATTACCAGGGCTGTTCTGCCTCCTGTTATCCACTCAACTGGAATGGTTTGCACTTCTGTTCCAGCTAATAGTCAGTAGCTGGACTGGAACAGGTATGAGTTTCAGTGGTGCAGCTCTTTTTGCTGCTCCCTGGAGCCTGAAACTGCCCATGCTTGAGATCTGCAAACTGAAGTGGACAGGAGAGGGTTCACTAATCATCTGTGGTGCCAAACCCCACACAATTAAAGGTCTTGTTTAAGTCGTAGTCAAAAGAAATGGATAATGTGGAGGAAAATGCTGGGATTGCGTATACATCAGTAAACACAGCCCACCTGGTCTCTTTTTGTTAGAAAGCCTAGGGGAGCAAGAAGCAACTTTTCTCACAAATGGCGTGATGTAACCTGTTGATTTCAGGCAGCAATGGCCTGCTGAATCTTGCTGGGAACTCATTTGTCACAAACATGTATATGTAGGTGTCAGTATGGGCGCACATATCATTTCCTAACACACACAACCTCATGTAACACAGCATAACACAACATCAGCGTAACATATCATAAAGATCTAATTTATACAGTATACCAAGTTTATTCTTTTCTGTCTGATAGAGCCAGAAAAGAGCTGTTAAATAGAAGAGCTCTTTATATGTTTTAATCAACATAGGCTCATCCTTTCCATTTCTGTCTGGAAACTGCAGAGGTTTGTGTGCAAAACAAATTCAAGTGGTTCTGACTGTGATGCAGCATCTACGCTGCTACTGCTGCTGTTACCTGCCTCCTCTGAATGCAGGGAGCCTGTGGTCCCCTCTGATCTCATGGGCACTGAGCTTTGCACTCTCAGCAAAGGCAAGGGATTGGCATTTTAATGTCCTCTTGTTCCAGCATGAAGAAGCAGCACACAGACATGCAGCTTACACCCTTTTTAGGCTACTGGAGGAGTCTCCACAACCTGTGCCACCAGCCAAGACTGGAGCAGGCACTGCACCATGCCTCAAATCCTCCCTTCCTGTTCTGACTGCAGCAGCGACCCTTGCTGTCACTGTGAGGAATTCTGCAACATCCCCCAAATGTCCCAAAATGAGCCACAGGATTATTTAACTTCAGAAGAAGGACAAAGTCTTCCAGCTGAAGGACTTAGCGCAGGGAACTCAGCGGTGGAAGATGTTAGCAGACCACGTGGTCCTGTGGCCCAGCTGTACTGGAAAATTATGGGGATCCTCTCAAAGCACAGTTTAGTCTTCCTTCTGAACTAGCAGCACAAGCACAGAGTGCAAAAAAAAAGCTGACAAATCCAAATCCTTCTGTCTGTGCTCCCAGCAGGATGGACATAAGCCAGCTCTGATCCAAGACCTTCGTAGCTGTGTAACGATAAGCAGTACACTAGTTGTGACGTCGTGCTGTGCTGATTTGGCAAGGCGGCTTCCAGGTGGGAATGGGCTTAGGTTTATCTGTCCCAGGGATCAGGCAACACATGCTCAGCTCCTGTCTGCTCCTGCCTGTGGTGACATGCAGGAGGGATTAGTTATAGATTTCAGCCAGAAGCTGCCACAGCCTAACAGCTTTGGTAGCCTAATGGTATGCAGAGATCTCAACACAGATATGGACTTACCCAGGTGGCAGAATGTGACAGGCAACTCAGCATGCAAACGCATTAGATAGCATAAGCATATTGCTAAGAGCTGAAGATAGATTGTTGGCTGTATTGTGATGTAGTACTGCTCATTCAGAGCTGCATGTACTCTAAAGTGAGGAATTGATTGAGAGGTCATTGTTCTGGTTAGCGTTAGTATGATTTTTCCCCATGTAAGATCACATTCTCCTCTAGTATTTATTTAGCAGACAGAAAAAAGGAAGGAAGGAAAGGAAGGAAAGGAAGGAAAGGAAAGGAAGGAAAGGAAGGAAAGGAAGGAAAGGAAGGAAAGGAAGGAAGGAAGGAAGGGAGGAAGGGAGGAAGGGAGGAAGGGAGGAAGGGAGGAAGGGAGGAAGGGAGGAAGGGAGGAAGGGAGGAAGGGAGGAAGGGAGGAAGGGAGGAAGGGAGGAAGGGAGGAAGGGAGGAAGGGAGGAAGGGAGGAAGGGAGGAAGGGAGGAAGGGAGGAAGGGAGGAAGGGAGGAAGGGAGGAAGGGAGGAAGGGAGGAAGGGAGGAAGGGAGGAAGGGAGGAAGGGAGGAAGGAAGGAAGGAAGGAAGGAAGGAAGGAAGGAAGGAAGGAAGGAAGGAAGGAAGGAAGGAAGGGAGGAAGGGAGGAAGGGAGGAAGGGAGGGAGGGAGGGAGGGAGGGAGGGAGGGAGGGAGGGAGGGAGGGAGGGAGGGAGGGAGGGAGGAAGGGAGGAAGGGAGGAAGGGAGGAAGGGAGGAAGGGAGGAAGGGAGGAAGGGAGGAAGGGAGGAAGGGAGGAAGGGAGGAAGGGAGGAAGGGAGGAAGGGAGGAAGGGAGGAAGGGAGGAAGGGAGGAAGGGAGGAAGGGAGGAAGGGAGGAAGGGAGGAAGGGAGGAAGGAAGGAAGGAAGGAAGGAAGGAAGGAAGGAAGGAAGGAAGGAAGGAAGGAAGGAAGGAAGGAAGGAAGGAAGGAAGGAAGGAAGGAAGGAAGGAAGGAAGGAAGGAAGGAAGGAAGGAAGGAAGGAAGGAAGGAAGGAAGGAAGGAAGGAAGGAAGGAAGGAAGGAAGGAAGGAAGTCTCAACAAATTACTAAATGGTCGATTTCTCTTAAAAGAGACAGCATCCTTCCAGCTGCCTTCTGACCTATCACTCCAAGGCTCTGCCACTCTGCTCCACAGTAGATGGTTTAACTTCTTCAGACACAGATTGTGGACTTACCTCATTTTGCCACTGTTACGGAGGCCACAGAGTCACTATTTCAGCACAATCTTCTGGCCTAAGCCAGGCTTTGAAAAGGTGATCCCTCTCTACCTATATTCAGCTAATGGGATAGAGCAGCCAACATCCTACTTTGTATCCCACTCTCTGGGTGCAACTGATCATGCCTCCAAATATGCAAGTGGTAGATGGTACACAGGTAGAAAACGCCTGTTTTCTCTGGGCTTTGCCATCATTTCCTTGTGTTTCACAATGACTACAGCCATAATATGATGACATATATACAAAGAACCCAGTGTGCTGATGTCTGGAGGAGGTTTGAAGAAAGACATATACACACATTTTTGAAGCAGTGACCAGCCCAGAATGAGCTGCTAAAGAGTGAGCATCCAGCTTCTCCCTGCTACAGGGTATGTGATTATTTCCTAATCACAGGCAGGGCTGAGAGCAGCCAGTTCTGCACCCTCTGCCTCCCTCTCCATGTCATCTTTCCCAGTATTGCACTGTGGGGCAGAGGGGAGCTAAGTGACAGCAGGAAGGTGCTGCCGATGGGGCAACAGCCGCAGAATCTTCTTGGCTCCCACAGGAAGATGTGGAAAGTCAGAGAAAAAAAGTGCTGCTGGGTGGGAATTTGTGTGAGCGCTGCTCCATGCAACGGGTGTTCATGAGAGGAGGACAAACCTCTCTCACATTCCTCTGCAGTGAAGCAGAGCAAACCTGTCCCCAGAAATTTTACAGTACCCTCCAGTTACTTTGACATGGGCTGGATCGGTGACTCCAGACATGTTAGGAGTTTGCTCAGTATCCTGCAGAATGGGGGGACTTTCTTAGCATTGCTCTTGAAACACATTTATGACTGGAGCTTCTAGTCAGTGTCAATTCTGATAATTCGGCATTTGTTTTAAGCCTACGTGGTGGAAACGGAAACAAAAAACATGGGAACACAAACACTCTTGGGGAAACCAAGAGGCCTGGCATTTTTGTTACTGTAGTACCTGGTGTGCAAATGCACTCCTTTTTCTAATAACATTAACAGTTTTGGAATACATGCATCAGTTTCTCCTGCCCAAGTCAGCAAAGGGATAGCTTCCTCAAGGCTAATGCCCTATGGGCTTTCTGAAAACTGACCATCAGGCCTGAGAGGTACCGTTAGTGCTCCTTTCTTCTTTCCCATTCATTAGCTGTCAGAGAACCCACTGATGCCAAGACAGGGGGATGGGGAAGGCAAGCGGAGAGAAAAAGTCATTAGAAACCAGGCTTCATTAATTCAGCTGCTGTGGAACAGTGTGTTCGGAAAGGTCGAGATGTTTCATTTGACCTAAACAAAAGGCTGGGACATTCTTCAGTTAGAAAGCTCCATTCTTGACTATCGAACCAAATCAAAACACTTTGCTTTGGTGAAGCACTGTGATAAAGAGCTTGGGGAACAGCAGCCTGGCTGCTGTCTCAAGGGAGCATATGTCTCCTGCCATAAGCAGCTGTTTGAAGGACAAAAGATGTGAAAATGTTTTATTAGTCTGGTATAGGCACACAGGTTCATTTTCTAGGGTACAAAGGTTGACATGGCCTTCATCCATGTGCGTATGTGCACAAGTGTGTGTTTGTCTGTCTGTCCTCCCAGATATGTCTTAGCTTACTGACTGACTTCAAACAAATATGAGCACATTTTATCCCTCAGTCCCTCTTGCTGAAAACTCTGGTATAGATGATATGGGATACATTTGTGGAAAGCAGTGGCCTCTGCTGTTCTTCCTATTGCAGCACCTGCTGGCCTCCAGGTCCAGGTCCTTCCATCCTGTTCCCATGTATATCAGTGAGCAGTGATGGATGTTAAGACAGCGAGGTTTCTTGGCAGACCCCTTCTGACCTTCACACCTTGTCTTAAAGCCAACTGAAGCCCATAGGTGGAAAATTGGGATTAAAATCCTTGCCCTGGTTTGTATAGGGTGAGTCCGAATTCAGGGCCTCCTCTCTCTCAGGAGAGCTTTATAACCACTCCACTACAGCTCTGGGACATGAATGTCCCCAGCTTAGCAATACGAGTGTGACACAGCAAAATAGCACAAAAAGAAAGGGAGGAGGAGGTGAGGACTTCACCAGCCTACAGGACTGAGCTGCTGCTCCAGGGTAAACTGCTCAGGGCAGCTCACTGCCTGACAGAGATGGAGTTTCCAGGAGGTTTGGGGTGCCAAAGGAGAGCAGACTTTGTCTGCCGGAGAGATGCTCTCCTAGAGGTTTCTCCTACAGCATTTTTCTCCGCCGAGTGGTTATGGAGCACAACCACAGTTCAGGCAGCAGTTTCCAACAGAGCGTAAGGGAATGAGTCATTTGATCCCACTGAATTTTATGGTGTCAGCTCTGCCCCCAGCTCCCTCAGTGCCCCTTTTTAAAGACGCCACATCCTAGCAGCAGCAAAAGTCATCAGTCTGATCTGGGAAGCAGACCGGACTGCTGACACATCAGCACAAAGCAGCTTCAACACATCTCATTCCACTCACTGCTGATGCTCTGATGGTTTGATGTAGCAAAGGCTTCAGCCCAGAGAAAACAAAGACCAACATTTCCAGTTCCCATCTTCAAGATCTCACCTTCCATTACACTATTTCTCTGCTACAAAATGCCCAAATGGCATTCTGTAATATTCCTAGCTCGGCACATCCTCAACCATAGCCATGCTCCATTAAGCTGTAAACCAGCTGCTACTTTCTCTTCGGAGTGCTCATACTGTAGCACTTCACCTCCTTATTGCTCCTGTGCTGCTGTGCTCAGCTACCACTGACTGCCGCAGGCAGGTGAAGCAGCATCACTGTTCCCGAGCTGGAGCTGAGCTTCTCCAAGTGTCCCAAGGGGAGGGATTGCAACTGGCACTGGAAGACTGTCCAATGCCATGCCACGGAAGAAGGGACTGCAGCATTTCAAACACCTTGTTTTATGTAAGGTGTAAAAAAAAAAAATCATCTGGAAAAAACAACAGCACTGTTACGTGTAGTTAGAGAAACTGATCTGCATTGCAGGGATGCTCCCTGACCCAGACGCTCAGCAAAGTGGAGCTGGTTTGTGCTCCAGTCATTTCAGAGTTAGATGAGCTCAGGGACTACTCTTCCCCCAACAATTAAGGCTGCTTATTGCCCCACCACATTTTGTTTGCTAGGTTGCCTGGTGGAGCAAGTCTCATACAGTAAGATAAAATCTTGAAGGAAATCTTGAAGGCACAGGCTGAGAAGCAGGCACTGGGAAGCACTTAGTTTGTTGGGAAGACTTTGATGTGGGAGATGAGAGCAGTTCTCTAGTGAAGAACAGATTTTCTGGCCAAGCTCCAGTTCCTCCTTCCTTTGCCAGCATGGAGAGTCCCTCCTAGTCCCTCTCGGACACTTATATTTGAAACAAGGAACATAAAGGGGATTAAGGGATGTTATTACCTTTCTCTTGTAATTGGAAGGGAGCTGCAGTATATTCATTATCTGCTCACAGTCGATGCCATACTGTCCTATAGCACTGAAATTGCAGGATCACAATTATATCACTGATGACATCATTTATCAGGGTTTTTTTGTTACTCAAGGTAATTCCAATGAGGGAATAAATCTACATGTCAGTAACAAAATGTTCAGTTTACCAGCTGTGCTCTATTTTATAGCCATAGGTTTAAGGATTTGAAAGGAGTGTATGCTAAGCACCACTTTGCAATTAGAGGCAAAGAGGAAATTAAACGTTCTGTTTTTGTTACTTGTGTCCCTTTCAGTGTTTGCTCATATATTCAGCCAAGGTTTTCAAACATATCATGCTTTTGAGGACAATGCAAAGGGGCAGAAACATCACATCTCAGGGGTGTTTTGACCTTATCTTCAACTGATCCCACACAATGTTGAATCCAAGAGATCTGACACCACAGAGGTCTTCCAGAGGGTCCCACCACATGAGCTGCATCACACCATGTGAGGCTCCCAATGCAGTGAACTGGGCTCTATGTGGTTTACACTGACCTAGAAATCCAATTAAAAATAAAGAACTGTCTCCTGGAGAAGCCAGTTGTCCTGAGACTTTCTCATCTTTAACTTAGCTTCATTGTAATAGGAGTGGGAAAGTCCTATCAAAATAGATGTTCAGCCAGCCTCAGTTGTCTTAGATCTGTCTCCTTCAGAGAAATGATGGCAATTGGTAACTCCAGTTTTAAGGCTGACTCCTGTGTGGTCAACATCTCCTACAGACCGTGTCCCGCCACACTGCGCAGTGGGTAGGCTTGCACATCCTTCTTGCTAAGACTGTATTCACAATACTTCACGCATTTCTCCTGTTATAATTTTATTGGTGACAGTTCAGCTGCTGAAAGCCTTTGCCTTTTTGGTATTTTCCACCCATCGCCATTTTCCCTTCTCCATAGCTGTACAAAGGCAATCTTCCACCTTGTGCTCCCTGCTCTGCATGGACAGTGCCATAAAACCGCAGCAGCCTTTTCTCTTCTGTCAGAATGCAAATGCATCACTAACTTCCTCCCAGCCTTCTTTCAGCATTATTACTCTACATACTTCTCTCTCCCAGTGAATGTTATTTGCTCTCTGATAAATTAGTTTACTGTTTCCCAAGCGCTGCATCTCACTGAATTTCTGGCCATATTTCTAAGCTCTGTAGGTCTCATTGTATTATTTTTCTTGTCCTTGTTTGTGTTCCCCCACCCCTTCCTGCGGACTTCATGATATCTACATATTTTACTAACTGGTTGTTTAATTTCCCCTTCCACATAACCAGTGGAGGTGCTCTGTGAAATGAGAGCTACCCGTAATCCCTGTGGGGACCACATGAGACACAGCCCCCTTGTCTATCAATATTCCTTGTTTGCAGTTCTTCAGACGCTTCCCGTTGCAGTACTCATATCTAAGCCAATGGGAGATAACATTTTGAGAGGCACTTCATCAAATGCTTTCCTGAGTCCCAGCTCTTTGATGCCTGCTGCTCTCCCCGCTCTCATTCATTTCGTAGTTCTGTGGATTTTAGATTTGTTTTTCTTGTGCACTTAGTCTTTGTAAACCCATGGTGCTCCATGCTCATGTTTCCATTAAGACATCTGTTTAATTCTTAGGATTTTACAGGCAGAGTCAGGAAAAGATACCTTTGAAAACCAGAAAGAAAGCTGCAGTTGAGTTCAGAGCTCTAAAGCCGTTTCCAAATCCAGGAATACACTATGCTGACTGAGCATGGGGAAAGCAACTCTAGATAAACATTAACAGATAAAAGAGATTACCTTCCCCTGTATTGCATTTGCTTGTAGTGCAAGAACTGTTTTCCTGTGGGGATTGAATCACGTCTTGTCTCATGCAGAAGGCAGGAGAATTCGTTAGCTCTGCTAATTGTTCAAGATAAAGAGTTAAAGGTGATGACAGTTTGCTTTGTGTGTGGTTAAACTTGCTTAATGCACAAATGAAGCAATTCCTTTAATTCTCCTTTGATTCATTACTATTACGGTATTGCACCATGCCAGCACACGAGCGCTTCTTTGTTGTTGTTTTACCTCCACGCACTTTGAATGTAGAGTGTACCTTTTCTTGGAATACACATTAAATAAATACAATTACAATGTAGTATACGATACGCAGTCATTTAGTTTGGTATTGCATTATACAACATCCTTTGAGTTAGCATGAACACACAGCGTGAACACGTCATTTAGTAATACTTCTATAGAAAGCTGATGAATAGCTTGGTAATGAAGCCACAGTGCGAGCACATGCCAACTTGGAAATACATGGTTTTGGCCAACTAAAATTTCTCTATGTTATTGTTTAATTTGCATTCTTTTTTCCTTTGAGATTATTTATTTTTAAGCATTATAATGCTTATAACACCTCAAAGTTTATGTTAAATTAGCTTGCCAATATCTTACTGAGAAATGTCTGGTTCTTAAGAAGTATAGATATACAGGAAGCTGCATCAGGTTTCACCACATCAGAGTTCTCAGCCATCAGTGGTGTGCAAGGAGAGTGACAGTACTGGCACACACATCCTGGCACTGATGGTTGGAGACGGCCATCGTGAGTTCATTGCTGCCCTAACCCTTTCCTTGCCCTTGAGCAATGTTAAATCTGGTGTTCTCTGGGGCTGTTTTGTGCAAAGTAATAGGAGAGGATGCTGATACTTGAACCTTTGTGCACGGCTGTTGGAAGTGATCAATATTTATTTTGCACAAAGCATGTGCGCTAAGGATGAGCTCAGTGATCTGTAAAGCACTCTGGATCCCAGCTGAACCCCACAGCCACACGTGTGTAACATTTCACAACCTTCAGTATGGAAAGAGCTGAGCCTTCTTTGAGAATTTCTCCAGTCCTATCCCTCTGGTATAAAATCTACTGGCATACATATAAAACAGATTTGCACTTCCAGAGATAAGCCTTTCCCACCACACTAACTGTATCCATTTGTAACTTTCTTAAAGACTCAGGAGCTTGGGAAGACATTAATTCTTTATTATAATATCATATGCATCTTATGTATATATTATTTTAAATAATATCTAAGGTTTTAAAATACCCTTTCGCTACCTCTACCACATTACAGAGGACCAGTTCAGTTGGTGTCCCAATGGCAGATCACAGCTGTATGTGCTGATGCGCCCAGCGCTACCAACAGCACTGACATTTCCCCTCAGCACTGTGCAGCATGGCGTACGGTATAGAAAACCTTGGATTCTATTCCAGCAGACCTTATTAGCACTCTGCAGAGGTAAGTACAGCATCATCTCCTCCGTGCACTTTAGCACTTTAGCTCCAGTCTCCCAGGAGTTGGTTCAGTGTTTTGAAAGGTAAACTAGCTTGCTAAAAAACGGCTTTGAAGTCTTCAGCGAGCATCTCCTAGAGCTGCTATTCCTTCATTAAAACTAACAAAAATCTGTTGCCATCCAGCGTCTAGCTGGCTTTAAAAGTCCTTAAGGAAGTCTTGGGTGTCTCAGTTTCCCCACTGGCTCCCTCCTGTTACACTTATGGCTTTTGCATGAGATCAGGAGCCACAGCTGCGCACACAGGGAGTGAAAAAATTAAATGAGTTTGGAGAAGTTAGTTCCAAAGGTGGCTATACATCTGGGATTTCAAAGGTAGGAGAAGGTCCAAGTTCTCAGTGAGACAAATAAATAGATCAAGACATAAATACAGAAAATACAACTCTGGGACTTTATAGGGTTCCTTAAGAATAGTAGCTTGTACAACAGGATTTCCAGAGCAAGCAAAGTTCTTTAGTCAGTCCTTCTTTAATGTAGCAACTCTCCGTTTCAAAAAATAGGGGCAGACCTCCCATAATCTGAAAGATTATCCAGTTACAATGTAAAGAAACTTGCAGCAATGACGACTAACTGCAATTAGAAAACACTGTGGAAAAGAGAAAGAAAGGGTGTAAGAGTCAGAAAGAGAGCACTTCAGTTTCTCTTACATCAATAAGCGGAGAGAATTATTGCTGTCCTTAGGTTTTGTGGTGAATGGGGTGAAGGTCCCTTGTGTCAGGTGGAGATCTGCCTGCTTCTCTACCTCTCTTCTTTTGTTTTGGCAGGGGAGTTAGAACGTGATGATCCTTGAGGTCCCTTCCAACCCAAGCCATACTATGATTCTATGGCTCTTTTCTTCTGCTTCTCCCTCTTCTGCCTGATGCAGACCTTGTGCATATATGAAAAGCTGACAACAATTCATATGGATTTTTTTTTTTTTTCCAGATTTATACGTGCTGGCAGCTCCATATTACTCTCCAGTAGCTTCTAATACCAAATCCCTACTGCCTGTTGTCTGCTCCTTCACCTTCTCCTTGTGTTGCGGAGCCACTGCAGGAGCTCTAGGGCTGTAGTGATGTAGAGAACAGCAGCAGATTTGAGTCAAAGCATTCTGCATCTGCATTGTGCACGTGCAGATGGCGACTTATGGCCTGAAGAGTCCTGAAGGATCATTCTCTACACTAGAATTTAGTGATGTTCTGGGGCACAGCTGGCCGTCCCTTCAGCTTGCACTACTGCAGCAGCTGGTAGAGACTGCCAATAAGTCTCAGAATGCAGTGATGCCTCTCCAAACTTTTTACGTGGGTTATTACAGTGGTGAAGCTTAGCACATGGTCCCAAGAGAAATATGCCTAAGTGCGGTGGCCAGATGAAAACAAGCACACAGAAAATGGGGGAGAGCTCAAATACATTCAGTTCCTGTGCTCAGTTTTGTTGCCAAAGGCTCTCTGTGCCTCTGGGAAGCCTTCCTCGCCGACATGATGCACAAACAGTCCAGAACTGAGCACTAGGAGGGACACTCAGGAGTCCCCGGGGTCTGCAGGAAGAGAAAGGAGATCAGCCAAGGGTCAGCTTCGCAACGCGCCTTCTGCGGCTGCAGCGGGGGCCGCTCCGCCCACCCCTCTCACCTCCCGGAGCCGGCAGCAGCCTGCAAGCTGCCTGGCTGTCGTGAGCATGCGTGACTCAGTGCTACAGCGCGCTGCTGAGTCATTTGCGATGGGTGGGCAGCATTTGTCACGGTGTTGCTGAGGATTTTGCTAGGTGAAGCTAGCGCGCAGGCTGTCTGCGGTATTGGGACAAACTTTTACTATACGCACAGACGTCTGTGACTTAAACTTGCTGGAACGAGACGAACACAGCAAGGAAAGAGCAGGTCACGCACAGACGGCAAAGACGGGAGCGCTGCAACAGCCTCCAGTGCTCAGCGTAGTTGCATCGGGTGCTGCATGGAAAGCCGGACCATTCTGACTTTATTCGCAACCTGTCTAATGAGGCCTGTGATGAGCATTACAGACCAGGCTACTACAAGCATGGAACCTCTCAGAGTTTATAACAGTGAGTTAATGATGGAGGTCTGTCTTCCTCCAGAAAAGCAAAAGCAGTGAGAAGCAGGAGGAGAAAGGCTCGCAGCAGCACACCAACCTAAGTACACAAGGCAGCCTCGGAGCTTGCAGCCTATGCAGATCCAGACAAAACCAAATGCAAGTGGCATGCTGAGAACTCTTTTGCCTCACAAAGAATATTTTAATTTTATAGAATCATAGAATCACCAAGGTTGGAAAAGACCTAAAAGATCATCCAGTCCAACCGTTCACCTATTACTAATAGCTCCCAGTGGGAGCTTTCTAATGGTTACGCATGTTATCTAAGTGTGAGAGGTAAATAATCTGAATGCATTTTGATTTTTCTGCCTTCAGTATGCTTATTTGCCTTTAATTACTGATATCTAGGCTAAGATGCTGGAAATATGTTAGGAAAAACTCTGGAATGGGCTGCTTAGGGAGGTAGTGAGTCACCTTCTGTGGAGGTGTTCAAGAAGCCTTTAGACATTGTACTGAGGGACATGGTTCAGTGGGCAGTACTGGTGACAGATGGTTGGACTGGATGATCTTGGAGGTCCTTTCCAACCTTGGTGATTCTGTGATGGTCCTGAACTGTGCCCCAGAAAAAAAAAAGAAAGCATTGCGAGTTATCTCCTGAAGCAGGGTGTCTGTGGGCAGCCAATGGCTGAATTTTGCTTTCCCCCTGAGACTGGGATGGGGCCAGCTCTGCTATGATGGTGAGTGGGGTCTTGTGCCTTTCCTCAGCCTCGACCCAGCAGACTGGGGCTCGCTCTTAGCCTGATGATGTAGTCTAACTTTCAGGTTTGTACTTTCAGATGGGCTAACGCTCATAACTAATGATAAATTAATAAGGAGCTGCTATTCACCCAGCAATGAGAAGCTATCCTGAAACTCCTTGCTTTTTACATTCCTGTCCAACCACTGCTCTGATAAAAGCACACTGTACTGTCAGATTAGTGCCAGTTGTGGCCGTGTTTGATAACAGAGGATGTGAACTGAGAGTTTAGATTGGAAACGCACAAACAATGGGTCTGGAAAGGAAATGAGTCTTACACACTGCTCGCTGATGCCTTGTGTCCCTCATGCCATTATATGGCTTTGTGTATATTCAGAAATGTCACTATCTCAGCTGAGAATTTTAGAAGAAGTTGCCTTCTAGGCTGTACTGACCAGCTGAGGACAGCCGTTCTCCAGCAGACAAAGTGATAAACCAATGTCCTGGCAGTGAGGCTTTGTTCCTGGCTTTGCCTTGGGTTATTTCAGGTGAAATAATGACATTCTGTGCCTTAGTTTCTTATTCTATAGAAGGATAATAATAATGTGATTTCCTTTGATGTCACGCCAGAACTGTACGTTAAAAATTCAGTTAAATATTCAGGTGATTCTTTGATCAATGGTGTTGAAGAAGACTTCAGCAGTATCTAGAAGACCAGATATGAGAACTAAGTGTGACCAAAACTCAGCTGTTGTAGCTGCAGCTACACAGCCTTTCCAGCACTGGATAACCACGCTGTGTGGCTGCAAGATGCCTGGAAGGGTTCCCCAGCAGTGATTTTGCTGTTCCCTTTACCACTAAGGGGCTTTTTGATGACCAACTGACTGATGCAGAAGGTCCACGCAGCTTCTGTTTCAGCAGATGCAAGCAGAAACTTTCTGCTGGTTTATTAATTTCAAAGGGTTCTATTCAAACTGCCAACTCTTGCATCTAAAATTCCTGTACAATAGTGTCTGTGTTGGACAGCCAGCTATGCAGGACTTCCAGGCCCCAGCTCCCTGTGAGAGCAGTAGATGAACCAAGACAAAATGCACAAGTTAGATGCCAGAATAGATGGCTGGGGGATGACCTGAAGCCTCTTCTGCCACCAGTAGTTGTTTCTTTTTTTATTTGATGGGAAAACTGAAGCCCTGAAGAATAAAAAGAGGAGAATTCTATGTTTGTCACCAAGTATGGGCAGCCCTGCATCAACCCTCCTACAAGAAGCTGACAAGGGCTCAGCAGAGCCACAGTCACTGCTGTCTTCTGGTGTATGGCTGAAGTCCTAAATCCCTCTCTCTCTCTCTTTTTTTTGTTAAGGTATGTTTCCATTAAAATGGAATGAGAATTTGTTTGTCTCCCAGGAAGCAGTTAGGGCCATTTTCTCACAGATGGCAAATGCCAAATCCTTTAGGAGCAGCACTTGTAAAAGCATGTTGTGGTTGTTTTATGTAAGAGAAATGTATTCATAACGGGCCCTGTTGCTGCTGTGCTTGTGATAAAGATCACAGATAATTGTGTTTGTTATAAAGTGCAGCACTGTTAAACCTTTGTATGAGGACGGAAGTACAAAAAACTTCTGGTTCCCAGCTGGGACCGCATCTCCCTGAAGAGAGGGAATCCAGAATCAAGCAAGGGCTGGAATTTTAAAGCTGGTATCACAGATCTCTTCGCATGCCCCTGGTAATATAGAAAATAAAAGAAAGTGCCTATTTTTAATCTAACTCTCAGCAAGCCAGTCTGAAAAGTCCCAGATTTATTATCACACCTTGAAAAATGTGCTTTTGCTAATCTCTGTTAATCCACAGGAGAGGTACTTGAAAATAATCACTATAACTAAGCTGCAAGTCTTGAAATAACAGTTCTTTCAGCTTTGATTTCACAGATCAATTGGTGACCAGTGTAACAGAAATCAAAAAGGAGAAGGAAAACCTGATGTTTTAAATAAGTCCATGTGTTATATAAATATCCAGGAGCCATTTTGGCATTAATCTAACGACTGCTTGATCTTTGTAGGTTTGGACAGTAGATGCTGTAGTGCTTCACGGACCTCCCTCACATTTTCTTTGGAAGGGCCTAGAGAGGTTTAGGACAAGCCTCCATTCTCTATGGGCTCAATGTTCAAGTGAGCACCCTGAGTAAAATCACCATGTTCCCTTACTCAGACTGCAGGGCTTCCTTCAAAAGTGTGAGATCACGTTGTTCAGCTCCTTGTAGAATCAAGCCCAAGCAATCCAAGTAGAGAAAAGTTGTGATTTCTGCTGACCTTCATTTAGCATGGATGCTAATTAGGATCTGAAGAACTGAAGGAGCAGATCAATTATACGCTTGCTGAATAGAGGGCCAAGAATCCTCACAGCAGTTAAAGCCAAGGCTCCACAAGTGCAAGTTGCCAGCCTGTCTTCTTCTACCATGCTTCAGTCATGAAAGAACTAACTGTGTCCAGGGCTACTCAGCCCAAGGCTGCCCATCAATAACTGCCATTGACTTGGCTATTGGGTCAAATACTTTTAGGTAAAATCCTGTTTATTTGTGAATGAGAAAGAGCCCAAGACTGCTTCTCACCTCCTATTTACCCAGTGGCAGCTGTGGTTTTGGTCATTTTTATCTAGCTACACTTGTGTCTAATGACCAGAAGGAAAGAGACCCATCATTTTCATAAGCAGTTGCAGCTGTATAGCTGTATAGCTTCTTGGTTGGATGATCTTGGTGGTCTTTTCCCAGAGGACAAGCAACAACATCAATTCAAACAAGAGACTAAGCATGTTACTGTTAGAGATTTGGTTACTCATCTTAGGAGTATGTATCAGGTTTTCATCCACTCCTGAGTAGGTAGTGTTGTTTTTACTGTAACTTCAGCTGTCTGTGTTATTGGCTCCGCTGCTTTTAAGGGTCACTAGGACACTCTGGGGAACTAGAGAACCATCAGCCTGACCTCAGTGCCAGGAAAAGTTATGGAGCAGATCATCTTGAGGGAGATCTCACAGTGTGTCTGGGACAACTAGGGAATCAGGCCCAGCCAGCAGGGGTTCGTGAAAGGCAGGTCCGGACTGACCAACCTCATCTCCTTCTATGATTGAGTGACCCACCTGGTGGATGAGGGAAAGGCTGTTGATGTGGTCTACTTAGACTTGAGCAAAGCCTTTGACACTGTCTCCCACATTATGCTCCTAGAGGAGCTGTCAGCCCGTGGCTTGAACAGGTACACTCTGCTGGGTAAAGAACTGGCTGGAGGTCTGGGCCAGAGAGTGATGGTGAATGGAGTTAAATGCAGCTGGCAACTGGTTATGAGTGCTGTTCCTCAGGGGTCAGTATTGGGGCTGGCCCTGTTCAGTATCTTTATCAGTGATCTGGACGAGGGGATTGAATGCATCCTCACTATCAAGTTGCCTGAATGTCTCTGTCCCTAGAGGTGTTCAGGAAACATTTAGGTGTTGTACTGAGGGATGTGGTTGAGTGGGAAATATTGGTCACAGGTGGATGGTTGAACTGGACGGTCTTGGAGTTCTTTTCTAAACTTGGTGATTCTATGATTCTAATACTGAACACATGGCTAATAATTTTCTCACTACCGTTCTATATTGTTCTTCTCTGTGACAGACCTGGGACAAGAACCTTACTGGAGTCCAAACAGACCCTTGTCACTGCCACAGTCCTCACTCAAATGCCTCTTGAGTCACAGGCACATCTAATTTGGTGGGGAGACTGGGGTCACAAATACCTAATAGCTGTACTGTTTTACTGCTAGCTTCACATGCTGAAAGGCATTCTGATGTTAGCCCCCATCCCACACTTGGTCTTCTTCTAACCAGTTGATACAAGAGTCTGTGTTAAATGTGCTATAAATGATCACCAATATAGCCAAACTCTTGTAGCTGTCTTACTGTATTAGGCCTGTAGCTGCTTTAGGTAGGACTTTTCTCTTACACTACTAGACAACACCCCAAAGTTTGACAGATAATCCAGGTCCTTATACCTTTTGAGGACTGGTGGTCCATCTTTTCTCCTGTGAATAAGAAGACAAAGAGCCTACCATGTTTTCTATGGCGGATAGAGATGCAGAGGTTAGCATTAAATTATCAGTGTAATGACATAACTTCATACCAGGTGGTTTGTTCCAGTTAGCCATGGTCCTGAGCTGGTGGCATAGCATATTACAAAGATTCAGACAGTGTAGTACATTCCAAAGAAGAGGCAGGCAGCCTAGAAGATTCCAAGAGCCAGGTAGTGTAATAGCTTCCAGGAAGAGCCAGGTGGTGCAGTAGAGGCAGGCAGCATAGTAGATGCAAGAAGAGGCAGATGGCTTAGTAGATGCCCAGAAGAGCCAGGTGGCAGGCTGCAGCCCTGTCACAATAGCAAATGTTGCTTGAACGTCTACTGTGCCACTGCTGTGTCCTTGCATTCATGTAATAGGCAGTACAGTAGTAGAGCAGTGCTCAGGGAAGCTGCCAATCAGAGAACCAAACCCTATGGATACCCCCTTTCTAGTGTTTGTTTCCATAAACACACAGAAATAAAATGAGAAGCCATGAAGAAGAGGCCATGAAGGTCCTTTGAAGGCCCAAATGCTGTATCTATTACTTATCCACTGGTGAAAATGATACTCTGATACTGGTCTTAAAGGGGAGCGAGCTAGGGGGAAGTGCATTGGTTACACCTACATAAAGGAGAAAGAAAGAGACCTTGAGTTCACTTGGACTTAAAAGTCTAACAAAACTTCAGACAGATATTTGGGACTTCCTTCAACATCATCAACCCAGAGAAGGGATGATGGTAAGTTTTGTACTGCAGTTTTCCACTGTGCCCTACACTTCTGCAATACATGATGGTGCCTTCCAATTTAAGGTTCTACTGGAAGGGTTGTTTTCTATTTTAAGAAACTACCTGACATTACAAAGATGTGTACCGCCTCAGCCTCTAATGGCTGGGCCCGAGAAACTAGTTTTCCATTGCAACCACTTTCTTACATACAAGGACACTCTGAGGAGCAGAGGCTGCACCCAAGTGGCTCTAGGCTGCTCAGCACTACATTGCCCTTTGCTCTCTCTCATCAGATAGGATGAGGTAGAGAACTGGAAATGAAACAGAAACCATGGGCTGAGATATGAACTCTTTACCACAAAAGAAAAAGAAAATGGTAGAAACACAACTACTCACCAGTTACTAACTGGTGTACTATTGATCGAGGCCCAGAATGAGCAAAAATACTATCCAGCAGCCCCAGATGCTCCAACTGCTATGCAGAAGCCTCAACTGCTGACCAGCTGCTCCAGATGTTAGCCAGCAGCTCCAGCTGTTACGCAGAAGCCTCAACTGCTCTCCAGCCTTACCAGCTGCTTACCAGCAGTACTGACCACCAACCAACCGCCTACTGCCCATTATGATACCTGCGTGAATGGCCCCAGCCCACTGGTGGCACTGCCATGGCCTAGCCCTGCCCTCACTGCCACCCTTGTCAGTAGCTCCACTCCACCCAGCCTGTGGTGTTAGCACCTCTTCAGCTGAATCCAGGACTCTTCCTACCCCTCAGCCTATCTCAGGGGCTTTAGCACAGCTTGCCTCTAGAAGTGCTCCTCAGGCGTGGGCTGAAGGCAGATTGGGCTGGCAGTATAAAAGAGCATTCCTTTGGCACTCTGTCATGGAATTATCTCCAGATCTGTGTATGTGTCAGGGGCACAGGCCAGAAAAAATAATAAAAAGAGAGAGGGGAAAAAAAAAAAAAGATGTTAATGGTTTACAGTCTGGTCCAGCCTGGCCCAGCCCCATGACTAATTAGGCAGGGGACTTGCAGATCTGTGCTCCAGGAGAGGGGAGAAGTGGGAAGGGTAGAGATATAGTAGATGGGTCTGAAAACAGAAGAGGAACGTGAATTTACTAAATGTGATCTCAGAATGCAAGATAATACATTACAACACAATACAATTGGATTTGAGACCAGCAAATCAAACAAAATGAGAGTGTCCAAAACCAAGGCCTTACTCTACCACTGCAGGTCCAAGCAGCCAGAGACCATGTTCTCCTCTGCAGCACACAAAGAGAGACTTGTGACCTGCCAGGAGCTCCACCTTTTTCCCTCTGGGTGCAAAGTCCTCTGGTGAATGCTGCTCCTCACCTCCCCCGTGAGAACCGAATACCCCAAAAAAGGCAGTCCACAGAACCAGAACATGGACTCCTTTAACTCCCACTGCTTTACCTAATGTTATGCAGTGGAATACCAACAACAACAAAAAAAAAAAACACAAAACCACAACACGCCCGTCTGCTGCTGTTTTGTCTTCACCAATGGGACTGTGCCTGTGCTGGGTGTTAGGTGGTAATTCAGCCTGTTTGCCAGGCCATCAGGTGTCTGAGCCATTTGGGGGGCAAGGAACGCAGCACCTCTTAGCCTGAGGAGCTCTGTCCCTCACCTCTGCTCTGCAGAGCGTTTGCTCTGTGCCAGGGGTTAGCAGTGTGCCTGCTCTCAGCCTTTCCCCACATCTGTAAGTGTTCTGATCACTTTCTGACACACGAGGACATTCAGAGGAGCAGACATTGGATGCCAATGGGCTCTACAGTGTGGTGTAACCCAGCAGCCACTCAGGCCCACACCATCCTTTGATCAGGCTGCTGAATTGGGATGGGGAAAGAACTGGAAATGAAAATGAACAGGTGAGAAGAAAGAAAAAATACTTGCAAAGACAGAAGTCAAAAAAGGAAACCAAAACACAATAACACTACGTAGAGCCACAGTGCAATTACTCAACACTTTCCAGCAACACACAGCAATAAACTGTACCCGTTTTTTCACAACCTAATCCAACCTTTCCTACCCTAATTTGCCCCCCACCTGGAACAGTGATGAGTCATAGGCTTTTATTAATTACTTATTAATTATAAAAAGTAGCCAGTGCTTCTTTGCAAGCTGTGTCACAGTGGCAGGGAGTGCAGCGGCAGCCACCATCTCGCTGCCTTGTCACGGTGTAAGAGGTGTGATGGTGGCAGCCTTGTGGCTGCAGTGTCACTGTTGTTCCATGGTAGGCACCATTACTGTAAGACAGGAGAGCTCAGGGCAGCTGCCTGTCAAAGAACCAAACCCTCTTGGGAGATGCCTCTTCCCAGTGTTTGTTTTCTCAGACACTGAGCAGAAGTAAAGGCATAAGTAAAGGAAATGAAAGGCTTATTTTGGCCCAATGTATGGCCTCTATTACTTATCCAGTGGTGAAAATCATACCCTGATAAGGCTCACAGGAAAGGGAGGTAGGAAGGAAGCACATTGGGCAGCCTCAACCAGTGACTGAGTGCTTGGTGGGAAGGCAGGGCCAACCCAGGGGAGCTTAGGTGCATGCAGTCTATCTGAGTGACTGGAAGAGGTGGAGTCAGGATCCGTCCCTTCTCAGACCTCATTTAAGGGTTGGCAGTGGAGGTGAGGATATCTCTTGATGGAGTTATTTGCCTGCTTGTAGTTTTCCAAGGGTAAATAGCTCTTTTCCTTCATTTCTGCATCTGTGGCTGCTACACTTGAGCTTGTTTTCATTGGCTGCAGCTGAAGATTTTGTCACCCTGCTCTTTTTTTCCATCTCGTTGTATTACACAGGCATTCATGTTCTTTTTCTCAATATAGAGGGCCTCATCTGTGCAGATAGAGACTTGTGCTTTTGCCACAGGCTAAGTTTGGTTTCAGTTTTTGGTTCTTTTTTCCTTGCAACCCTTAAGGCCAAAACCTCTTTCAGTAGAGCAAGCAATATGAAACAAAACAAAAACACCTCTGAGACTATAGCTCAATTCTGTCCCAGAGCTGCAGGTACAGAGGCAGATTTATCCCCAGAGTGTGGGAACTCAGGGGGGCAGAACTCAAGGCAAGGAGGTCTGCCACATGTTAAATATATCTGATTTTCTGTGGACTTTTCTATGCAGCCTGCATACGTGCCTTCAATTCGTTCTCAGATCGTCGCAAAACATAATTCAGTTCTATTTACTTGTGGCTCATTTGCAGTTCTTTTCAGCTCTGAATTATGAAATTATTCTTCTTAATGCTGGCAGGGAAGTTAATAATATCCAAGATCTCAGATTAAAAATTAAATATGAGTGTAATGTTATTTTCCTCTGATAAATATTCATGTGTAGTACATACCTATTCAGAAGGAAATAGAGGAAGATATGTAGGCATCATTCCTACTTTATTACAGAGCAAAAGTTACAAGAGCTTTAGGCAAGATTTATGTGTGCAAATGGACGTTATTTCTGATGGTGGTGCAATCATGATTTTCAAATATGTTGGATTGGTGATTTTTCTTTTTTAGTATATTATTATTTATTTTCTTTCTTTTTTAGTTCATTGGAAACTTCTAATGGGCAAGTCTGTAAATAACATGAACAGCTGGGATCCAGAGCAGTATATGGAACTGCAGGCCTGAAAGAGTTTCCTTGTTCATTAAGGACTCTTCGGCTTCTTCACAAATGCTTTCTAATATTGGAGACTTAAGGGGCCAGCTTGTTCCAATCCAGGATCATGAGGCGGCATGTGCTGGGGATCCTAAAGAACCTGAGCTGAAGAATGATCCTGGGATGGAACAAAGTGTTCTGACAGTTTTATAGAGAGAGCTGACCTCTTGGTAGGTTATGTTGCTTTTGCAAGGACTTGCTTTGCAGGCAGGTGTTATCTCCCACATGCCCTTTCTGCAGCATTATAATTTCAGGAGATATCTGGGAAGCTGAAGTTCCCCATGAGAACAAGGGTAGAGACCTCACGCAACTGTCTGTAGAAGCCAGGCTCTAAGTTTCTATGCTACAGATAATGTGTTTGAGTTAATCCATTTGGCAGGAAAAAGCTCTGCTGTATTTGTCTAAATATATAGCTCTGAACTGATCTTAAATGAATGTCTGATTTTAAATAAACATCTGAAATAACAGTCAATGCTGTTAATCAAGTTAGTGATTCAGATTATTTTTTGCATTTTCTCTCGGATACTTAATTTTGCTTTTCAAAATGAGTTTATTATAGGATCATATTCTGGAAGTGCAAAGACTCGGTTGAAACTGCAGAGATTAACCTCACAGAGAATACAGTTTGACAGTATTTAAGTGCTTAATTTCTCATGCTTGTTGTGTTATTTCTAGCTCCTGGCACTCCTCTGTAATAACCAAGCATCTTTCTGGTATTTTGGGGGCTGTTAATAGCAGCAGCCTGCAATATCCCAGTACTAAACAAATTGCTTATGGTGGCATGATGTTTTGAGAAGCCTGCCTTGGCTCTGCTTTTGTTAACTCTGGCTGTATCCTTTCTGTCTCCTGCAGAAAGATTTCATTTCCCTGACCCATTGACTTCTGTAGCGTTCTTCTGAGTCACTACAGATTATAAGACTGTGGTTGGGTTGGGTGTGTGGTAATTGATCCGTACATCCTGAGAGGAACAGTAGGAAACTTCAACTGGCACCTTACAGTTCCTTCACTTTGGCTTCTGAATCCCTCCTCCAACAAAACAACTCTTTTATTTATTCTTTCCTCATTATATTTTAGTATCTATTAATTGTTGACTGATCTACTTGGCTTCTCAGTCCTCCCATTTCCTTCTCAGACTGACAGATAGAAGGGAAAAGGCTGTTCCTGCTATAGGCAGCGTCTGAGCCAAGCTCTGTGTATTTCAGGTTTGTCGTGCATTTTGCTCGGAAACGCATCACTCTTGTTGATGCCATTTTTGTTGTTGAAGAATTTCACTTTGAGTCAAAATGCTCAGCTGTGAACACTGCAAGCAGTTTAAAAATAGTCATGGAGCATATTGTTAAGAGAGTGCTTGGAAGCCTCAGCCAAAACCAACTGTTCTTGTGAATCTGAATGTTTCCCTGTTGCTGAGGAATGCTAACTAAGCTTTCAGTGCAAACAGGAAACATATTTAGCACACATTTTCATTGCAAAAGAGCTGATTCCTCTGACCTTCTTCCCTCAGCAAGCAGAGGGAGCCTTTTAGTATTCTACTTCTCCCACTGGTTATCATGTTTATTTGCCCCAGAAATAGAGAATCAAATGAAATGAGGTACATTTGTATTATGATGCATTCATTCTCTTGAATTTCCCAAGGACTTCTGTAGTCTGTATGAATGCCCATGTAATTTCCAGTTATCAGTGAGAAACGTTTGCAGATTCATCTTTTTCTCTTAGGGCTCTGACAAATTATGGTCAGCACCAGACAACATTGGTCTTTATAAGTAATGTAAGACACGTGGGGACACTTTTTGAGCAGCAAGAGGTCAAAGTGATAGTGCACAGTGCAAAACGAAGTCACCTGCTTTCTCCTGTAGATGAGCTGACCAGTGTGGATCCATGAATTGTTCCTGTCCTTACTAAGACAAAGGAAAAATGTCTCAGTGTGCTTACTGCAATGTCATTCACTCTGGCTTATAGCTTGGTTCTCCACCAGTCTGTGCCATGTTTGTGTGCCCTCTGCCAGCTTAAGTACTTCTGTAGCCTTCAAGACCTCAAAACAACTTTTCAGTTTCTCCCTGGGTATGGATTAAATTAATCTGTAATTCAGAGGTTTGCTGGTGCTGTGGTGGTCCTTTGAAGGAGACTATTCTGTTAATAGGAAGCTCTCACAGTATCTTGCAAATATCATTTATCAGGTACCAAATGTTCTACTGTCATTTTAACAGAAACGCAGGAATTCTGGTTTCCTCTTTACTGCTTTCTGAGCCATGATGTCTTACGATTGACAGTATGTCTCCCTATCTGCCAGGCAGGATGCCAGTCAGAACTGTTTCCTTTTTCTATTTGTGTACCACATAGAAAACACTGATGTAATATGCATTTGTGCAGCTTTGATGATCCAGGGCAAAAAAATAAATGCATTTATTCTGACCTAAAATTTTGGAGGAGGGAAAAGCTTGGACAAATCAAAGATGTAAAAAATAATTCTCTGTGATGAAATGTGGAAAACATGCAAGGTCTTCAAGTAATATAAGCAAGCAGTTCTGATGTCTTTCAACTCAATGTTACATTACGAATACGTCAGTGATGCTGGAACAAATCAAGGATTTATACCTGGTTTTGTTGAGGGAGAGAGGAGAGGTTGGGCTTGGTGAGAGACTTTAAGAGTGTGAGGAACCAAAATACTCTTGTTACTTTTGATGGGGGTGACCACAGGTGATGGTAGAGGTGTCCTGTCAGCAGCCTCAGGAAGGTGGTAGAACTAACCTGTTCGGTGTTAATTAGCATCACTTACCAAATGAAACATCATCACTATCCTGAGAAGTGTTAACACAGAAACCCTGGGCTGACACTGAGAGAAAAATCTGGAGAGCTTTTGAGATGTGCACGCTTCTAAGCACACAAATCCCCTGGAAATATCAACAGAGCTGTCTGAATGAAAGGGACGTTTACTGCCCTTTGCTTCTCTTGCAAGCTGATTGTTATGGGAAATCTGTGTTTGCAAGTGTCAGGCTGTTCTGTGAAAAAGCAGTTCTCTTCTGGGTAATTTTGGCAGAACAACCTGACCTTCAGAAACTATGACTAAGAGTCGCCCTATACTTTCTTGTCACCTTTGCAGTATACATTCTGTGGCTGAGTCGTATGATGGAGTAATGGAGTCCAGAGATTCACTTCTGAAAGCTGCTGTCATATAATAGCAGTGCCAGCACTTAGGAAATCTCCAGGTGAACTAAGCTTAATGGTGGTGGTCATGACAGTAGAAGTGTGGAGTAATTTAAAAGCTGATTCTATGGTGAAAGTATGTCTGGGGCTGAGTTGAGGTTTGAACACAGCTCAAGACTGACACTAATTCAGGGCCAAAAAGTAAAAAGGCTTCTTCCTTGCCTGCCAGGAGTTTATGGTGAGCTACAGAGTGACAAAGACTTGATGGTTTTTCCAGTGAGACTTGTGGAGATGCTATGAAACAGAGAGTCTGAGAGCATCGACTGGAAGGAAGAAGGACAGGGAGGAGGAAAGTGATGTGATCCATGTTCAGAGGCTGCTAAAGCTTTTGAAAAGTACACGCTATGGGTAGCCAATGCAACTTGCCAGTTTTGGCTCACTAATGCTTGCTGAAATGCCATTCAACTGAAAGACTTGCAAGAGAAAGACTGATCCTTTAAAGCAAAGGTATCTTAGAGACAGCTAGTGACCTTGCATGGGACTGTAGGTTTTTCCCAGTGTGACTTTATATAAAAAGGTTCCTTCATAAAGTCAGAGGAAACAAAGGGGTTTTGTTGCTAGATACTTGGTTCCTAAATTGACTTTCTTTTTAAAGTAGATATGTGGAAATAATGACTGTTGTCATCAACAGGCGCTCTGTGTGCAGGAACTTGGCAGAGGAAAAACCCTTCAGTTCC
Source organism: Excalfactoria chinensis (assembly GCF_039878825.1). Lineage (NCBI taxonomy): Eukaryota > Metazoa > Chordata > Aves > Galliformes > Phasianidae > Excalfactoria > Excalfactoria chinensis. The sequence continues at coordinate 64,193,957 of NC_092825.1, read as the reverse complement.
CAGCTCCATGAGTGGGGAAGGCAGAAGAAGGTGTACTCAGTGAACTGGGGTGAGTAGAGTTGCCACTATTCCATTTTAAATACAAACAAATAACAAAATGCAAAGGAAAGACCTATAGTTTAAAGAAACAGACAAACAAACACAAATAATCCACAGTGAATAGAAGAATGTATCTATTTTGTTGGGAATACTTTTAATTTTCTTTTTGTGAGTAAGGCCAATGACAAACATGAAGTAACTGAGTTGAGGTATGTCTATGGTGGTTGTAATATCACCTCCGTCCTCCCATTTATTCATCCTTCAGCTTCACCACTATGTCCTTTGGCTGACCTTTTAGCTGTTTTTCACCAATTTGGCAAATTTCCATGGCTTGATATACCATAATGCACAACTTTCTATCTTGGCGCACAATATCTCAAAGCGATTCATATGAAACCCAAGGAAAAGTCCTTGCACATGGTGGATGCCAAGATAAACATAGCTTATTGTGACTTGAGTGCTTCAGTGAAGAAGGGATCATTTGGAAAAACAAGACTGTACATACCAACAAAAGCTAAACTGGGAAACTTTAGAACTATCACATATTAATTCCTTTTTGGTAAACTAATATATTGGTCTTTAAGCTAATATATTGATCCCCATTGCTAAGTCAACCTATATCAGCGCTACAAAATATCAATAGATATGCAGATGTTGGAAACATCTCGGGAAATATCAAGTACTATTCAGATTTCCCATCTTTACCTCTTACATTCTTTTTTAAAAGCTATAAGAATGGCTAGATTGTGTCCATCATGCTATATTCAGCTTATTAGTATAGCCATCCTTATTGAATTATGCTGTATGTATTGCTATTACTTACAGTGGTTAATGTTGTGCTGTATGCAGTTTGAATGATGTGTAAGTAAAGAGTATTTAGAATAGCCAGCCTATATATGTCAGATAGAAATGTAAAGAAACTGCATGATTACTCCTTGTCTACCATGAGCAGACAGGTACATAAAGAGGGGCTCATTTCCCAGGTATAAATATATCACTATAACTGAAGTTATCCCTTATGTAAAATGACAGTAATAACATATCTCCTAGGGGCACTGTAAGTCAGCAGTGTTTGTGAAAAGGCTTTTCTGTCTTGATGTGAGGGGAACTTTAGAAGTGCAGTGAATGAGTGTTTTTTCTCAAATGCTTTTTCAGTGAATCCTGCATGGTCATGGTTTTGTGGCTTGTTATTGGTATTCCACATCATAACATCATGTAGTGCACTGGGAGTTAAAGAGTTAATGCTGCAGTTCTATGGATTGTTGATAGTTCTGGGTACCTGGTCCCAGAAGAGAAGTATGAACTACAGTTCCCAGAAGACTTCATTATTCTGTTTCCATTTTCTGTTCAGAGGGAAAGATAAAACTGGAGGGGAGTCAAAAGACCACCCTCTTTTTCTGCTTCTCTCTGCTGTGTGTCCTCTCTGGCTGTCTTGCCTATAACGTTAAAGTAAGGCCTTTGGTTTTGGATGCTTCATATTTAGTAATTAGTTTTCTATCTTAGCTTACTGCAGGCATTTTCCTCCTCTGGGCCTATCACCCCATCTTCCCCCTACCCCCTTCCCTTATCTCCAGGGTGTGGGCCCAGGGGTCCCTCTGCCCCATTACTCACAGTACTAGGCTGACCCAGGCTGGAACATTGACACTCAGTTCCTGAGAAATTTACTGGATTAAAGTGCCTTGACCATCCAAGAAACCACAACCAAGTGTCTTGATTTCTAATCTCTAGTCTTGCTACGTGGTGGTCAGAGTTTCATGAAATGACTGCAGTAGCCAAAGATAGCCGTGGTAGTTGAGATCTTTATGGGGAGGAAGCCCTTAGTTTTGGTTGGATGCTGGTTCACACTGTGAACTCTTCACAGCTCAGAAAAGAGCTCATCCTGGGACATGGAATGCTTTCAACTAACTGTGGAACTAGCTCTGTACACACAGTTCTGTCAGAGCAAATGAGAAGAAGGACATGATTGCTTTTCAGCAGAGGAAGCTAAACAGAATTTAAGAGAATACTTCACATCTTAGCTGACTTATAGATGATCATCAAAGCCTGATATTACAGCTGTGCTGCAGAACTCTAAAGATATATCCTTACTTCTTGGCAGAGTCAAGCTTTCATGCAGGTATCTCCATCAGAATCTTCTACTCAGAAACTAAATATTGTTACTTGGTAAAGTAGGCCAAGTGCTCATTGGGACCCATAGACTTGTGGATGTTCAGGTTTCTCAGGTGGTCACAAACCTCATCTTCATTCCTAGGGGGAGGGATGTTGCTTCCTTGCTCTTCTTCCAAACCAAGTGTCAGAGGGCTGTGTAGTGAGCAGTTGTCAGGGAGGATTGAGGCAAAAAAGTTGTGAAGTACCTCAGCCGCCGCCTTGTCTGTTGTTGCAAGCCTGCCTGTGTCACTCACTGTTGCCTTTCTGTTTGGTTCTTCTGCATTCGCTATTTTTATATCCTGAGGTTTGTTTTGTTTTTTAAAGCAATGCAATAGAAATAATGCAAACAAGCTGGGCACTGGCACACAGTCAATTGTCAGCATACTCGTGCAGAATTAATGTTGATATTCTCTTCAGTGCATTCAGGTTATCTGGAAGATCTCAGGAGCAAACTTCACCCTGGATTACTGTTAGAGAGACAGTGGAGCTGTCTCTTCTGAAACCTTTTTTTTTCCTCATTTACTTCCACTGCACTACAGATATCTCTTTGGTCATGCCTGGTGCTGAGATTAAATGGCTCCAGCAGTGAGGATGCCAATGACTGATGAGCATCAGGGCATCAGGTGCCAGTGACAGACAACAGAAGTGCAGATGTAAATCCCTTCTGCATGAACTGCACTGTCACAAGATGGCACAGGCAACACCCTGTGGATGGAGGGTGCCCTGTTTTCTTTTAGTCTGCCACTTTCTATGATAAGCAAAATACTTGGTGAATATCAGCTTTGCTGCATGCTCCATACAGGGAACACTGAGATACACAGTGAACTCCCCCGTGGACTTGATAGCATTTAAAAAATGCATTGCCCAACCTGTAGGTTGGTATTACTGTGCATAGACAGTACATTGCACATTACTGTGCAAGCCCATGTGTCACTGTGCATTTTCTTTAGATAGAGCTCTAAAAGCAAAGCAAAATCCTGTGCTGTCTGTGTCAGAGTTATTGTGAAAGCAGTAGATGTAAATAGAGATTATGAAGACTGGAAGGGTTCTGGTGAATCTTGGGGCACTGTAGATGCCCAGTTCTTAACCCTTTTAGCCTTAGCCAAAAACAAACTTATCTTTGGTTGTATCTTTTCAGTTTCAAATCTCAAGCCGTTGTCACCAAAAGGATGATATACTTTGTGACTCAGTATACCCTCACTTGACAGTACCAACTCCATCTGCTCTGCTAAGGGCATGCTTAGAAGTTTCTGTGGCAGTACAAAGTGGGATGTAACCAATGGGGGAAATAACAAACTGTGTGTACAGAAAGTTGGAAGTGCCAGAATTGGGTGGTCCCATGCAACCTCAGCTTAGGTGTTCCTTCTTATTGTCTTGTCAACGTTCTGAAAGCCTATTGTGGTACTATAGTCTCTACACCATTTCATTTGTAAGTGCTTCCACTGAGAGTGTCATGAGAGGAAAGATAATGCCAGCTGCACAGTAATTTTATTGTGGATAACCCCACCAGTAAGAGTGGGGTAAGGGCCACTGATCATCCACAGGGGTCACCAAATGAGCACATTACATTGTGTGTTCATAATCCTGCGTGAGTTATTTGCGCTAAGTGAATTATTCAATGAATTATCAACTAATTTCAGAACGGGTCTTAATTTCCATAGATATGTCACTCACAAACAGAGCATCAGGAGTCATCTTAACTTATGTCTCATTCGGTCTAGGTCTGGTTTCTCATATCTGAAGTTGGCTGCAACAGGGCAGCTAATCAGCTGGCACCGGGTACATCAAATCATATACAGAAACATGAGTGTATGTGCATTCATGAATAAACAATTTCTTTACAGGCTTTCTTAGCTGAGTGGGCAATGCACTGTTAAACACAGCAGGAACATTCCTTCTACATGGCGCAGCACCACCTTCGCTAGGCCTCAGCTCTCTGAGGCTAATTTTCTTCTTTTCCTGCAAAGTCCAGGGAAAGAGTGGACTTATATTTCCTAGTGAAATATAGCCCTCTGTGGCTCCCTGAGTGAGTATCAGTGCTCAACAGATAGTAAATAGCACTAATAATTCATTTAAAGCCATGAGGCCTAAAGGTAGTTTAAATTCATTCTCAGCAACTAATATGTTCCTCGTGGTAGTAGGAACAAGACACAGACCATCTCCCCTCTTCTTTCCTGAAGGAAGCAAATACCCAAGGCTGCTGTTGTTGGCTGAAAATGGACTGCCTTCAGTGTATGCTGTGTACCAGCTGGGAGCCCGGCTCTGCATTTGACAGTTCCAACTTTCTCTGAAAAAAGCTGCTGCTTCTGTCTTGTATGAATTCTGCATTATATTCAATGTATGTAAAAACAACTATAAAGTAACTAGTGACCTTTACCATAGCGTCAGCTAAAGGAGAAGCAAAGAACTCCCCATGGTATGCAGTATCATTTATCAAGGCACATTTCTATTGACCACGCTTCCTCCAGGGAAAATATCTCAGACTTTATTACTGAAACTTTGGGAAAAGTTTGAGTAATTCTTAGCAGTGGGGGCTCAAAAGTTTTAAAGCAGCTTAAAAAAAGTCTTCTACTAGAGAGAGGAGACAGATAGTCCCAAAGCAATTGCCACAAGGGCAGCATAGATCTATAGCATACTCTCTTCCCTTTCCAAAACTGCTGCAGTCCCTCCCCACTTCAGCCAGCAGTGTGCTGATGCTGTGCTCTGCAGCATCCCTGAATTCTGCAGAGTGACAGTCATTGTGCATCCAGCATCATGGGATCTTGTTCTCTTGTAAGTCTCTGATGTTTGTCTGGTTTCAGGGGACAGATGCTGTTTTACCTCAGTGGATGAGTAGGCAAATTGTAAAACTCTTTATAACTCCTAATGGCATAGAAGTATGTATATTTTATGTTAGATAGATAAACTCATACGTACACTTACAGAGAAGTGGCAGGGAGAGAGAGGTTAATTCCCCATGAATATTCTGTTAGATTTCTTGTCTTTTGTGGACCTTGCCTTTTCAGAGCTGGAGTGCACCTCATTTCCCAGTTACTGTTTTCCCATTCCTCTCTGTCTTCTTTTAAAAGAGAAAGTGGCAATGAATGATCTTCCGTCATTTCCTTGCTCTGTTTTTGCAGCTACTATTTCCTTTTGCTGCCCTTATTCTTTCATTTAAGCTATGCACAGATGATTTGTCACTTCCTAAACTTGAGAAATATCTGCACAATATAACAGGTTAGGTCCTGAGCCAAGCTTTATTTAATCCAGTGGGAAATTCTGGTGGAGTTTAGAACAGCTCCTAAACATCCCTTGCATAAAGGTTCTCCCCAGTCAGAGAGCCTTCGAGCTCTTCAAGTATTGGTTTTCCTTTCTTCAGAGCACCTTCATAAAACTGAAGCCTCTGGACAACGTGCCAGTGTCAACAATAGACAGTATTTTCTTATAGCATATTACGATGGTGGCATTATGATGATGATTTTATGCTCCAAAAAATGGAGGATGCTTAAGGATCTGCAATGCACTCGTTAACAGAATGGAAACTCTGGGTTTCTGCACTCAGCTCAGCATCTCAAGGAAATTGCTCAGATTCCCGTTTACCTCAGTTTACCCATTTGAATCCAGGGCGCAGTGCCTTTGTGAAGCTTAAATGATGCATGGTTTTGGAACGCTTGAAACAAAAGAGATTATGTAATGTGGGAGGAAAAAAACCACACAAGTTGTTGAGGAAGAAAAGAAAAATTCTACAGCATTTTCATAGACCTGGTGAACAAAAACAAAAAAGGATTTGCTAAATACAGGCTTAAGGCAAAACTTGAAAATGTGCTTTTACTCTTGGTTTGGGATCTCAAAACAAACATACCAGGTTCATCATCTCAAAGAAATTAGGTAATGAATGAGAATCTTACCCACACTCTAATCATGCTTCCTGGTACATAAATTAAGCAGATTGACTATTACACTTGTGTCTCTCCCAAAGAGCAGATACAATCTCACTTGGAATGTGTTGAAAGGAGACAACTGTGAGGGGCCAAAACACTGTGTCCTCAGCAAAGTCTGGGCCTATAAAAAACACTGCAGGTGGAAAACCACTGTGTAGCTGGGGTGCATCTAGTCCTGTTCATCCTGTAAGGATGTTTTGCTACATGAACCTGTGTGCGCAGAGCTCATTGATCCAGTGATCAGAGTGCTGGGCTGCAGAGAAGCCTTTAGCATGCATAAAAACATCATATTATTTCAACCGTTACTTCTGCATGACAAATATATTCACCTTATAACTGTGCCACATTCTACTAAGCTACATGCTCTGTGGTTTGCTGTGATTGCATGATGGCATCACTCACTGTAACCACAAACCACAGTGAACTGACATTGTTTCCATGATTTCACTGGTTTTGTTATAACCGTACCCTTTGGCACTTCTGCCAGTTTCACCATAGGAAATGCTAAGCTGGAACAACAGAGAGCACTTCTACACTTATTTTCCAGCTCCTTTAAATGCAAAGACCTATAGCGCTTCTGTTTAAGTGTAAACCTCCTTCTCAATGTGAATGCAGCTTAAGCAGCTTCATCATGCCCCACTGGATGCCAGGTCATGATGGGAAGCGTGTTGGGCACAGATAGCCAAGATGTGAGCAGGGAGCCAGCCCAGGTTGTCTCAGAGCAATGCTGGGCATTGACGCATGAGGTCTTCTCTGAGCCACCCTAGTTCCTGCTCCCTGTGGTGCACAGCCACCAACACTGGCACTGACTGAAACCAGCTTAGGTTTGTGGGGATTTAGCAGATCAGCTTTTGGCACAGCTGCTTCTGCTAGAGGAAGCAGTACAGCCTCAATCAGCATAGCTTCATTCATGAGGGCTGTGCTCTGTAGTGAACCTGAAACTGCCTGGATTCCCTTCATGGCATGGCTTGTCTGGAGGAAAGGGAAATTTGACTGTAATGTTGCTTCTCTTGGCAAGAATAACACAAAATCTCATTGCAGGGTTGAAAATACATTGCCACTTCTTAGTCAGATCTGTTCCTTGGAAGAACAGTGAACTTCATTTTCAAATGCGGTTTATCTATCACATTTAGATAGCACTGAGGTGGTTTCTGAATGGTAGAAGAATGGACTAAGTGGAGATCTGATGAATCAGGAGTGTGTTTTGTTCCAGGCAGCAGTGGGATTTCTCGCTTCATTAGTTTTCATGTTATCCAACTGCTCAATTTCAATACATTAGAGCACTTTCATGGCCGCGTTGAGCACTGTGGTGCACAGTCCACTCATGCTGTACAGATAGTTCCACATATATCTCCTGCCAAGGAGGCAGTAAACAAAGGCTGTGAATATCTGCACTCAGCCACAGTAGTTCTGTGCCTCCATTATAATTTGTGACCAACATAACAAGATGTGCTGTACACTAATGCTGGGGCATATATTTGGCTGTTCTGAACGTGCATCCTCCAAGATATTGCATACACACACATGCACATGTGCACACTCTTGGTATGCTCCTTCCCTGTCAGGGTGTACAAAGAGATGTGAGGCACATAAATCTTATTCCAAGAATCTCCTGGTATAAAAAAAAAAATCCTTGCCTAGAAACAAACTTGTGTAGAGTGGATTTCAGGGCAGCAGACTTTGTGTTTCAAGTAGATAAATAATGTACAGGCTGGATGCTTATTTGACCTTCCTCTGTTTGCAAATTTAATTAAAAAGAAGCAGAAGAATCACTGTACAGTCTTCTGCATTTCTTCCCCCAGAATTTAGCAGAGTACTCAAGAAGAAATTCATGGATGTTTTATTTAAACTAGTCGAGCTTTCAGAGTTCCTTTAATTTCAAAGAAAAACTATCTTTCTTCAGCCCTGTTGATTCTCATGAAATATATTTCTAAACACTGAATTGTTACCGTCAGCACTTACCTTCCAGGAATTTATCAGTGCCCGTTTTTATGTAATTACTACCAAATGAACGAGATCTACCCGTTTTTGTTTTAAATCTAATGATTCGCCAGCTATAGAGAAGCTAACGAACCCCATCTCTGTACCATCAGTGGGACAGAACTCTGTTGGGAAAGGAAGAAAGTGAGGTTGACATCCCTTCTGCGTCTCTGTCAGCACCAGAAAGCTGCAGCTGCAGTGACCTCTTAACCTCATCATTTTTGGAAGTCCAGCAGTCATTTGGTAAACAAAGGCGGGAGGAAACTTTGAGCTGCTATAAACCAGTGCACCTCTGCTGTCAGAAATGAACCTTGCCAGACTACTCCATCAAAGGACCTGACCTGAAGTCATGGGAATTTGCTACTGGAATATAAGTCAAACATTTGGGGACTGTATTCCTTCTCCTGAAAATACACATCAAGTTTGGTGATCCTCCAGAGAGCATTTGCAGAGACTGTTTTTTCAATTACTTTGAGATCAGGTAGACAGGAAAAAAATCAGCAGAGCTGGCAAGAAAAGACAGTACTGAGAGGAAAGGAAAAAGCTCCAGCTCTGAGGTTGCCTTCAACTGGCAGAAAGAACGGAAGGAGTCTGTCAAGGGAGTGACTGGAGCCAAGGTGTTTTGTTTCATTTTTCTGGGTTTTTTTAATCGTTGGCATTTTCTTTTTTCTACCCTTTTGTGTCCATACACACAGATTATATCTGTCCTGGCCATCATATCTGTGGAGCAGAGCCTCCTGCCCTGTGGCGTGGGCTGTTAGAAAAGCAGTGTGCATCAATCATACTGTGTACACCTATTTGGGATGCACTCAAATTCAATGATGTTCCTATTTTTTGCATGAGAAGGCAATTCAGAGGGGACTCTGTTTACGAGACTGATTGGTTTTACTTTACATACTGAAGAAGCACCAAGAAATTGTATAAATACAGCATGTGAAAAGCTTTAAATGTTATATTTAAAGATAATTTCTGTTGACTACGCTTGGCACTAAGCAGGAGGCATGGCAAGGAAACATATGGAGTATGCCCAGAGCTTCTGTTATATTTCCAAGGGGAAAGTGAAAACACAGCATGACTTGCTTTGCCAAGCTTAAGATTGCCACCTAGTTTTCATGAGGTTGCTCTAGGCTTGATCGGTCCTATCTTAAAATTGGCATTTCTAGAATAAATAGTGCTTCACATGTCATTCCTAGGATCATTATCATTATCTCTGATTACTTTTCTTTGACAGAGTGTTGGTTTTATATCATGAAGACACAGCAATAAATTGTTTGGATTGAAACATAACGATACTACAATCTTGAGCAAGACTTCCTTGATGGTTGGACCAGATGATCTTAGAGGTTTTTTCCAACCTTAATGATTCTGTGATTCTTTAACTTAACCTCAGACATAAAAGAAAAAATGGATATCTAGTTTCAGTCTGGGCCCTATCTGTGGCCAGCAAAGGGAGACGTGGTTCTAGAAGATGATTGTCCAAAAATAGGTGTTTAGAACTGACTGGATTGTTTCCCCACCAGAGGTATCTGTCTGCATCCACAGACTAGAACGGGAACCTGTGTAAATAATTTGGATGGGACACATGTCTTTAGGTGGCTACATATCTGTGAGAAACGTGTTGAACTCTTGGTTATTTCTCTGTAGCTTCTTCAGTGCTATGGACCGACGTGAGCCTACAGTAAGGCTGTAGTATAATTGACAATACATGAAATAATATATTTCTTGAGGGGAAAAAGAAATACAAAAGAATATGGTATCTGTATGCACTACATTATAGTTTCTCTTTTTATAGTATACATTATTTATATATTTACATATATTTTTATATTTATTTATAGTTTCCATTGACAAATGTGGGTGCATTTGACAAAAAAACAACAACAACTGAACTATAAGACTTTTGAAAAGCCTCAAAAAAACCAAACAAACATGTATTATAAAGTCCAGAACTGAGACTAACTGGAGACAACCACGTTGTAAGCTGGCAAAATAAACACGTTGTAAAGCTGAGGATAAAACCTAGTTGTGCAGGATTCACATCCCTGTTCCCCAGTCGGTAGAAATAGATGCAGTTTATGTAATGGATCTATGCCCATTCACTTCTGTCTACAGTCTGTGTGCCCTAACCCTCTCTTCCAAGTTCAGATAGTATGCAGGCCTTCACCTAATCCCTCTGATTATACCAGGCCCAAGAATGGAGTACGTAACAGAAAAATGGATAGTAAGGAAATAAATCATGCAAGTTGGAATCCCTTAGAATATGGTGTTCATCGTCCATCCTGACTGAACATGTGAAAGAAGAGCAAAACTTTAAAGTATGTTTTCAGCAGCTCTGTGAGGCAACAGTGACTTTTGCTGGAGTGAGGCAGTACTCAGGAGATACTCAGCCCCACAGTCATGGGTCATACTGGCAGAACTCAGCGCATTGACTGTCTGCTGTGTTTTCCAGAGTTGGGGTGCAAGGTGGTGTCAACTTCTGCATTTCTATTTATTAACCACATCAAACTTCCTCCCCAGGAAAATTCAGTTCTAGAAGAATGGTGACTTTATCCCAGAAAAAAAGCCCTCTGGCTTTAGATATGTACCCTTTATTCCAGAGTGAAAGCAGCCTCTTGTCTAGAGTACTGAGCTGGCACAGATTTATTTTGGTCAGCACCCCATACAGAAAAGCTTGGCAATATGTAGTTCTATACTGATTACAGAAAATCCTGAGCTGAAACTCCCTCAATCCTGTGGACAAAAATGAGCTATCCTTTTGCTGCCCTCTTTCTTCAGCTTGCAAGCATATCTCCTGCATGCAGTAGTTTAGTGACTTTCTCTTTGATCCATGGAAGTTGATGCTTGGAAATGAGGTGGCAAATTTATACTCAGATTATTTGTGAAAGAATCAGAGTAGTCAAAACATCTTGAATCCTTACTCTTACTAAATCCCAGTTTATTTAAATATTAAAAAATGCTTAAAATTTAAATGTTGTTAACATTTATTTTAATCGTTATTTAATTTAAAATTCCCCTTGCAGTTGCTTATAGTCACAGTGTTCCTTATTCCTTCTCCAAAGAGTCTGAGCCCTTATACTTCCTTCAGATCATGGAAGCTCACAAGACTTTGGTTTCCTCTGGCCAACAGGCATGACTTGCTTTGCCCTCAGATTTTTGCTGATCCCGGTATCTCAGCCCTATTTGTAAATGAGCGTAAAAAGAATCAAGAACATTAAATGTTAGGCAAAGCTCACCAAATAGCCCGAGTCCCTGAAAAGCAGCAGTACACTGCAGTGATAGAAGAGGAGCAGAAACAGGACAGAAATGGATCCTCATGCTTATGGAGAAGCAGTGGTGGTGGCATTGAGGCTTGGACCAGCTGCAGTGAAAACAAAGCCTGCTTCTCACTGGTAACTGCTTCTCACTGCCAACTGCCCTCATGAGGTTCTGCCAAGGGATTCCTCAATCCTCTTTCTGGGGATGACTGAGAAGGGCCAGAATGACCCTGCTGGATGCTGAGGTAGGGAGGAAAAGGGCAAGAAGAAATGCTTTTACAATTATATCAGCAGTAAGAGAAGAATCAAGGAGAATTTCCATCCTTACTTGATGCAGCGGGGACTGTGACCAATAAGGATGAGGAGAAGGCTGAGGTCCTCAATGCCTTCTTTATATCTGACTTTAATATGCAGATCAGTTTTCCTCAGGGTACTTTATGCCCCAATTTTGAAGTCTGGGATGGAATGCAGAACACACCCCCAGTGATTCAGGTGAAGACAGTTAAAGAGCTTCTCCTCCATCTGGGCTGTCACAAGTCCATGGGACTGGATGGGCTTCACCCTTGGGTGCTGAAGGAGCTGGCAGGGGTGATTGCCGAGCACCTCTGCCATCTACCAGAGCTCCTGGTTATCTGGAGAAGTCCCAGAGGATTGGAGGCTTACCGATGTGACTCCCATCTACAAGAAGGACCATAAGGAGGATCCAGGGCACTCCAGGCCTGTCAGCCTGACCTCAGTACCAGGTAAAGTTATGGAGCAAATCATCTTGGGTGAGATCACACAGCACGTGTGTAGCATCCAGGGGATCAGACCCAGCCAACATGGATTCATGAAAGGCAGGTCGTGCTTAACCAACCTCATCTCCTTCTATGACTGGGTGACCAGACTGGTAGATGAGGGAAAGGCTGTTGATGTTGTCTACCTAGATGTCAGCAAAGCCTTGGACACAGTCTCCCACAGTATTCTCCTGGGAAAACTGTCTGACCGTGGCCTGGAGAGGTGTACTCTTCTTTGGGTAAGGAACTGGCTAGAGGGCTGTGCCCAGTGTGTAGTGGTTAATGGAGTTAAGTCCAGCTGGCAGTCTGTTACAAGTGGTACCAACAGAGGTTGGTACTGGGGCTGATCTTGTTAATATCTTCATTGATTACCTAGATGAGGGGATCCTCAATAGGTTTGCAGATGACACCAAGTTGGGAGGTGGTGTTGATCTGCCTGAGGGTAGGGAGGCCCTTCAGAGCAACCTGGATAAGCTGGATTGCTGGGATGAGGTTCAGCAAAGCCAAGTGCCGGGTCCTTCACTTTGGCCACAATAACCCCATGCAGTGCTATAGGCTTGGGGCTGAGTGTCTGGACAACTGTGAAGAGGAAAGGGATCTGGGGGTATTGATTGATGCTCAGCTGAACATGAGCCAGCAGTGTGCCCAGGTGGTCAAGAGGACCAACAGCATCCTGGTCTGCATTAGAAATAGCATGGCCAGCAGGAGCAGAGAGGTAATCATCCCTCTGTACTCAGCTCTGGTAAGGCCGCACCTTGAGTATTGTGTTCAGTTTTGGGCTCCTCACTACAATAAAGACAAAAAGGCCCTGAAATGTATCCAGAGAAGCCCTGCTTCTCACACTGAGCCCTCCTGCCCTACTAGGACACCACATCCCACCAAGCCCAGCAAGCCCTGAGCAGGTGGGACAGGGACAGTGTACACTACCAGGGCTGTGGGCATGCAAAATGAGCAATACCTGGTATACCTTGCACGACTCCTTGGTCCGCTCCAGCTGGCAAACCCCAGCTGTTGTGCACTCTGGAGATGTTCCCCCAGGTATTTAACCTTGCCCTCCCTGAAGCCCGTGGGGTTCCTGTCTGGGCTTCAACAGTGCCAGCAGTGGCACGGCAGCAGGATAAAGGGGAGAAAGCACTGAGGATGGGGAAGCAACAACAGCTGTGCCGTTAGCAATACCAAGACATATTTTTGCAGTCTGTCTAACTAGTTTATTTCAATGGTGGAAGTGGACACTGATGGCAAGGGTCCATTGGGGCCGGTGTGTGTCCCAGCTGCTGCCCGGCCCCAGTCTCATCAGCTCTGCTGATCTTCTATTCCTGCCGGCGGGGTGGCCTCTTCTTTGGTGACGCTGAGGCCTGGCAGTCACTGGCCTTCCTCTTTGGGGCTCGCCGGAGCTGCTGATGTTGGCTGCTGCCAGAGGGCCCTGCCACAGGCTGTTCTGGCTCCTCGTGGGGCACTGCCTGCTCCATGGTGACCGCCGCAGGGTTGGAATGTGGGCGGCTGGGACGCCCATTGATGTCTTCTCCTGTCCTGCCCAGCATTTCGCCCCTGTTGGAGCTGTCAGGGCTGCTGGAGGGCGCTGGGCCAGGGACAGGAGCCTCCTGCTGTGGGGCAGCTCTGGGCTCTGATGCTGGGTTGGCTCCTTCTGCCCCAGCAGCAGGGCTGATGCTGAGGCCCAGGAAGCGCAGGGCCTCCCTGCTGCACCTCTGCACTGCGAAGGCGATGAACTGCCTTACAAAGTTCCCGGTGTGGCCGTGCAGGTTGTTGTCCAGCCTCTGTATGAGGATCTCCTGCTCCAAGCCAACGAGGAGCAGGGCCGAGGTGACACTGTTGGCCAGTGCATCTGCCTGGGGCTCCTCATTGCCCAGGATGCGGCGCAGCTTGCGTAGCAGCCAGGAGTGCAGGGGCCGCAGCAGGGCCGGGTGCTCCCTGAAGAGGGAAGCCCAGGTGGTAGGGGAGAGGCCACGCGCAGTATGCCTGGGCTCTGCAAGCCATGGCCGGGCTGCCTGGGGGCCTGCGGGGCTCCTCGTGGCAACGGATGCCACTGCAGCCGGTCTGAGGACCAGCTCCTCGTAGCCACTGTCCGCTTGCACGGTGTGGACGATGGACTGCACACCCTGTTTGCAAAGCGGACACTGGGGCCTGGTGCTCGTCCACCGCTGGATGCAGGTGAAGCAGAACTGGTGGCAGCACGGCATGGCGTACGCCGCGCTGTCCCAGTTCTCCAGGCACACAGGGCAGCGCGTGTCTAAGGCTGCCTCCATGCTTCCACCAGTTGCGGTGGGCCAGGGGGAGCGGGAGATGGCAACGCGCTCCCCAGCACTGGCGCTGCAGCAGCAGCAGGTGTCACGCTGGAAGAGGACAAGAGGACAAGAGACATGAGTCACACGGCAGCCTGGGAAGGGTCCCTCAAGATGCCCCCAACCCCGGCACCAGTCCCCGTGCCGCCTACCTATGCTGCTGCAGGCGCCTCTCTGTGCTGTCCCGTCTGCCTGCTCCCAGCAGGGTCGGGGGAAAGAACAAGTGGCTCTGAGACGGACACTGAGAGCTGCGCTAGCAGCACCCAGAGCACGTGTCAGCACCAAGGCTCGCCCTGGGCACACTCCAGTCCTCGCACACTCGCTCGGTCGGAGGTCAGGCACGAACTGCTGGGCTGAGCCGCTGCACCCACCTAGAAGGATCCGTGGGCTATGGAGTCACAATCTGTTGCCTGGAGATGTCTCACAGCATGGCTTGGCCAAGCTCCTGGGCGTCACCTTCACCTGGCCACATCACTGCCCAACCCACAGCAATGCCACAGTCCATTGCTGGCTCGTCACAATGAGCTGTCCTCACCTGCAGCATGTGCTCCAGCACAAGCGTCACCAGTTTCTGGGCTTTTCCCGGTGCCGCCGCCCACTCCGTTGCCCACATCTCGTGTGCTTGGCATTGCTGTTTCACACCAATCACCGGGGCCTTGGCCACATCTTCCCATGGGCCCCATCGGGTTGCTCTGGCCGTGGCTCGCAGCCCCAGGCGTGTACTGCAAGAAGGTTTATTCAATAAAAGTTCATGTTGCTCTCTGATAGTTGGACTTGATGATCTCAGAGGTCTTTTCCAACCTTAATGATTTTATCATTCTATCATTCTTAGGCTGCAGGAGGAAGTCCTGCAGGCTCTCCCCACACTCCCCGTCTGCTGGCCTGCCCTCTGGGACCTGCAGGTTCCTCTCGAAGGATATCGAAACCCAATGCTCTCTCTGGAGGATTTTCTGCCCTTTGCAGAGCAATCAAACCATAGGTAGAGCTGCCTCCAGCTGCAAGCCTCGACCCTCCATTCCTACAAGGCCTTGCAACAGTTGGCCTCTAGGTGGCTTGTCCTTATTGTCAGGAGTTATTTGATATTATGTAGTCACCAGTTAGTTGGTCATAGTGAAGGATAGAAGCCTGGTGTCTCTCAGCCAGCGTATGGGAGAACAGTGGCAGCCCATTTGAGCTCCACTGACATGACAGAGAGCTGCAGGGCAAGGCAGCAGAGCAGGAAAAGTGTCTGGATGCAGGGAGTTCTGTAAAACTTGGAAATGTGTCTATATATTTATACTGAGATTATTTGGGAAAGATTCAGAGTAGCCAAAATGTCCTGAATCTGTAGCCTTGCTTAAGCTCAGTCTATAGCTGAGTTGTTTATTCTTGAGACAGTTTTTAATTATGTGTTCATGTAAGTATTGAAATGATGTTTTGAGAATATTGGTCCATGCAGAGTCATTCCAAGAATTGGTCTGCCGACTTATTGGGTAAATATGATGATGCTCTACCCCATTATACATAATGGAGTTTGCTTTCCATCAGAAAACACTTACTCTTCCTGGATAAGAATTTACATCTGCTGATTTAATGAAGACAAAAGATCTGAACAGTTTTTCTAACTGCACTGCATTGCAGTATAGCAGTCCTAAATTGTCAGTAGGCTGACTTTGTCCTCCCTTGTGATATTGTTGTTTAAAGGACGACTGCAACTTGCCATTCGGAGCATAAGTGGAATAGACAACATTAACGTAAGAGTCATCAAACAAAGACAACTTTTCATGTAGCAGTTCTTAATCAGAACACCTTTTACTTAATTTCTCACTGCCAATATCCGAGCATCAGTTATTAGGTTTGTTGTAACCATCTTAAGCACCGGATAAGTTACTGCTCAGCATTAGAAATTGGTTAGCACAGAGAAGGTAAAATATGAAAGAGATGACACGTTTTCACATTGGCAGAAGATTAGCAGCAGGTGTTGTGATCCATACAGTTGGGTGGTTTCTCTGCTGTTTT
Source organism: Excalfactoria chinensis (assembly GCF_039878825.1). Classification (NCBI taxonomy): domain Eukaryota; kingdom Metazoa; phylum Chordata; class Aves; order Galliformes; family Phasianidae; genus Excalfactoria; species Excalfactoria chinensis. The sequence goes on along the minus strand of NC_092825.1, from coordinate 64,177,542 downwards.
TGTTATCGGTCAGGAAAACTGAGCGAGAGGTGAGAAACTGTGCAAATGACATAAAATTCCAACGAAATAGGAAGGAGCAGAACTGGGACACTGAAATGACTGAATAAAAGTGCTCACAGGAAGAGAAACTGCAAAGCTGGGAACTATTGCTTGGAGATGAATGAAAGGAAAAACAGTAGAGCGAGGGTAACGGCTTTGCTTCAGCTTATTCTTGCTTTTCAAAAAGATTAAAAGGAATTTAATTAAATGGAGCATTTAAAGCAGATCAAAGAGAACCCTCCTCCATGGCATATGGTTAATGACAAGGTCTTCTGGCTACAAGAGGTAACAGAGCCCAGGACTCATCCCATGGGAAGGCTCCTCTCTAAGTTCCCACTTCTGTCTTTGTTTCCCCTTCTTTGGAAGCTTTTGGCAGGGCCCACTCTTGGAGGCTGCCATGCCACTAAGCGAGTCACTGCTCTGGGATTACTACTGCAGTATTCTTGCATTCAGCATGAGCTCCCTATTCCTTACACTGGGAAATACTTGCAAGGTATTGTTTTATACTGCAGGTTCATTTACAGCTAGAAATACTGGCACTCCGCAGGGAATTGCACCAGACCAACTGCAGGGATGGCACCTGCCAACACATTACTGCTAAATCACTCCAGGTAGCTGATCCTGAACATAACCAGCTACAGGGCTCAAATTACTGTGGTGCAGTTTTTCACCCTTAAGTGGATTTGAAGCTTGAAGACTGTGATTAATTAAGCCTCTGAACAATCCCTACATCCTAAGTGTTATTAGAAGGATACCTAGAATAACTTTTCCAAGGTCACCATGTAGGTAGTTTTGCCAGCGACAAATCGCCAGGTTTCCCTTGAAGACTGCACTTCCACAGTAATCTTGCTTACTCCTCTCCGAACTTCCAATCATGGCACTGCAGTTATTATTACAAGCATCAAAAACCATCTTGCAGGCTCTGCATACCACCAACTCATGAGCAAGAGTTTTTGACAAATGTGTCAACTTTCCTATGTCTTACACTTCACCTTCTAAGTGAATGGAAAATTCCAGTTGTCTAAACGTAGCATATAAGAAAGATCTGGGAGTGGTACCGACTTTGCGTCCCAGAACTTTACAGATCAAAGAATCTTTGTGGTTGGAAGGGACCTCTAGAGATCAAGGCTAACAACCCCCCTAAAGCAGATTCCCTACACAGGAAAGCATGCATATTGGTCTTGAGTATCACCACAGGAGACTCCACCATCTCTTGGGCAGCCTGCTCCAGTGCTCTGTTGCTCTGATAGTAAATAAATTCTTCCTTGTGTTTGTATGGAAATTCCTGTGCTCCAGTTTCTGCCCGTTGTACCTTGTTCTGTTGCTGTTCACCACCAAAAAGTGTCCACTTTAGGTATTTATAAATAGTGATGAGATCCCCTTTCTGCCTTCTCTTTTCCAGACTGAAGGGTCCCATGTCTCTCAGCATTACAAAGGCCTTATGGAAACCCCCCTGACTTAGGAAGAGAATAAAGCATTTGCAGTTGCCATATGCACTCTGTAGTTCAGCAAGCTATTTCTGAGGTACGAAAGCCTATAGAAGACAGTGGAAGATTCCTATTGACTTTGATGACCACCACATTTCACTTTGTGGGTGCTTTAGAAGTGATAGCATCATTGAAATGACTTCATACACATTAAGGTGGCTCAAGAATGATGTTTTTCATTTCCGTGGTACTTCTTATGCAACCACCTAAAAATGTCAGTTGTTCTCCTCAGCAGTTTCCAGAACTCAGGAACATAGTTAAATTACCAACTTGCTGACATGAGTTTTGGGTGCAGGGGCTTTAATTTGGACACACTTTTTCATTCTGCAGAGTGGAACTGTAGACTAATGAGGTTGCTAACATTGTCCGAATGTCATCTTTTCCAACAGTTCAGATCCTTTCTGTTTGGAAATGGATCGGTGACCTGCAATATTTGAATAGTTAGGTGATCATCTTGAGTAACCATTGATGTTTCCAAAAGAGAAAGTTCATCATTCTCTGCACAATGAGCCTTGTTAAAATAATACCATATAATATCCTGAGAAGTACTTCATCATTCTATCCTACAGCTCCATGATAAAAACACATCACTTGCAATAGTTTCTAGCACCAATTCCATTAAAAGGAAGAGCTTCCTCTCTTTAATTTTAATTGTTTGCAAAATGGTTGTGCAGACTTTTTTTAAACTATAAGAAGTGAGGAGATCTGTCTCTGTGGGGACACTAGATAACATTAATTTTACCAGTACAGACCGGTATGTCCCATCAAGTTCACTTCAGTTGTTATTAGCATTTTGCAGTAATTTCATGTTTGTACTGATGCAGTGAGGTGTGTACTACAATCCCAGCTCCCTGAGCTGCCCCTCATAAGACTTGTGCTCCAGACCACTCACCAGTTTCGTTGCCCTTCTCTGGACACGTTCCAGGGCCTCAATGTCTTTATTGTAGTGATGGGCCCAAAACTGAACATAATACTCAAGATGCGGCCTCACCAGAGCTGAGTACAGAGGGATGATCACCTCCCTGCTCCTGTTGGCCACACTATTTCTAATGCAGGTCAGGATGCTGTTGGCCTTCTTGGCCACCTGGGCACACTGCTGGCTCATGTTCAGCTGAGCATCAATCAATACCCCCAGATCCCTTTCCTCTTCACAGTCATCCAGACACTCAGCCCTAGACCTATAGCACTGCATGGGGTTATTGTGGCCAAAGTGCAGCATCTGGCACTTGGCTTTGCTGAACCTCATCCCATTCACCTCAGCCCAGTGATCCAGCTTATCCAGGTTGCTCTGAAGGGCCTCCCTACCCTCAGGCAGATCAACACCACCTCCCAACTTGGTGTCATCTGCAAACTTACTTACTGAGGGTACAATTTGTATGCATAAATGCATGTACATAATGTTTAAGACAAGACCTTGTGATATAATGGACAGTGTAGAAGCAGCATCTGTTTTGCTTGCAAAAGAAAGGGATGTTTAAGAGTCTGTGCAGTTTTCATGCAGTCATTGTTTGCTTTCTGCCCTGTAAGCCTTACAAGAAGTTACTGATGATCCTTCACTTGGAGTGAAAACTGCTCATACATCGGAATGAGTGGGCAGAGAGCCGGTCAGATGGAGTGTCCCGCAGGCCAGCAGGAGGTGGTGATCAGATTAGCTGAGTCATAACAGCAAAGCACAGCTATCTATCACAGCTGCCTGCAGATGAACTCTCCTAATGAGATTGGTCCCCAGGAATGTGTCTGCCCTGTCTGGAGCTGTTTTCGTAGGTGCCAGTTCCTGTCAGCTTGGGAGTGCTGATATCCCAAAAGTCCTTCTGATTCTTTCAAATACAAGAAGGTTATGAAATCTCAATCCCAACTAAATGCCTCATTGTCATCCAGACATGGAAAGCTGCAGTTCAGTCCAGCTGTCAGCAAGAAAAATGTGCCTTTCAGTGCCCTCCAGTTCTTTCTGCAGACTTTTACAGAAGCCTTTTTTTCTTTTATTTTTTTCAGTGGGCTTTAATAAAGTAGCCTATGAGCTTTGAGCATCTTCTCTGCATTTTGAAATCATGCCCTCACATGAATGCCAGAGATCAGTCACCCCACAGGAGATTTCAGAGGTGTGTGTTTTCTGCCTGCAGAAGAAATGCCTGTGCTGCTGGGGAGGGATGAAGACAGTTATTGTGTGCTCGCATTCTGCATCCCTGGAGATGCTTTGTTGACCTTACTGATTTTTACATTCGAGTGAATGACCCATACAACAACAGCAGAGCCAGAGAAGCTCAAAGCTTTCAACTGATGACTCTGAAAAGGTGAGGAAGAAGTCAGCTGAAGTCATATAGGAGGAGGCAAAGCAATTCCCATTTCCTGTCTCTGAAGTCCAGAGGCTTTTTTGGCCACTTACATTTGAATCTTTCCCCACCATTAACCCCTGCGGTGCTGTTCAGGTGACCTGCTCTAATCTGTTAAGGCATAATGGGGAGAAACAAGTAGGAACAGACAATTTGGGAATTTTTCCTCCAGAATCTGCTTGTGTGGATTGAACCAAGGCACCTCTTAAGCTCTCTCCTCGTTACCAGACAGCCTATTCGTTCCAGCTCTGCGGAAGCAATATTTCCTACAGTTAACATTACAGTGCAGCAGTTCTGAGCCAATGAGCTCAACTTCTCTCTGCTGTTTATTTGCAAAAACAAAAGTTAAAGGTTTTTATATGGACATCAAGAAGGGCCTTTAAATCATGGGTGTAGTATATATGTGCAGCTGGGAAGGGACCTGGCAGCAGAGAAGTTTTCCCCCAAACCTCTGTAGACATATAAGGCACTGTTTTGGAAGCAGCATTAAGCCAACAAAAAAACTCTGTTGCAGTTTAATAGCGCAGAGGGAGCTGCACAATTCCACGTAAGCCAGGGAGACAAAGCCTCTCACCACTAAAGCCATGCCCTGCCCTTCTGCTCTGCGCTCTGCTTTACACTGCATTTATAGCCTCACATTGCTCAGCTTTTCTTCCCTTTTGTTTTTCCAGACTGTTACTGCTGCATAGAAGTCAGTCCATACAATTTTCATGAGGTTTTTTGTTTGTTTGGTTTGTTTGTTTGTGAACATAACATTGCCATTATTTTTTTTTCATGGTAGCAGTTTGTCTAGAGGGATATTTTGCAGCGATGTGCTTACTAAGAGAAAGAACCGTGAGGCTCAGTTGGCCAGCTGGAAATGCAGTGGTGGGAGACAATCCCATTTAGCTCCCTCAAAACAGCCCCTGATGCCATTTTACAGCCCTGTGCTCATTCCTTACCCAACGGATCATGGATACCATATTAGCCTGTCATCAGTGTTTGGTGAAGGGGAACTGGATGTAAGCGCACCTCTTTGTAAGGTCCAGTCATCTACCATAGAGCTTTGTGAAGTTCCTTAGGTCCCCTGAACTGATTAACTTGAGTAGACATCACAGTGGGTTAGGCAGAGCCAATACAGCAGCAAAAATCCCCCTCTTTCTCCTCTCACAGTGTCAGCATCATGGCAGGACCCCTAGTGCAATTCTGCAGACTTGACTAAAAACATGTTTACATGTTCTTTGTGTCACTCCCTCCCCTTTTCCGATATGCATAGGGTATGTATATCAGTGCAAGGAGGGAAAAGGAATTGTTTAGGGTGGGACAAAGTGTAGCTAGGGGCAATGGGAGGAAACAGAGCAGAGCAATGTCTAGGCTGACTATCAAGAAAAACATCCTAACGCTGAAATCTGAAAGGCTGCTTAATGATCTCCCAAAGGAAGTAGTGGGAACCTTTATCAATGAGTCATTTCAAACTGTGAAGGACAAAGCTCTGAGTGTAGGGAATAGTCATATGTTGGCAGGGCATAAAGGGTCTTTCCCATTCCTCCATGCTGATTCTTTGCCCTCACTCTTCTAAAAGAAACAGAGCCTGAAAAACACAATGCTAGCAGTGGTTTCCTAATGCTCACACACAAAGAAAAACAACATCCCTTAGTGATCCTTCTAGATTGGGAGCCAGAGAAATGCTTTTAAATTAGCATCAATAACATGACGAGTTTGAGAGCAATTCTCTTTTTTGTTCAGCCACATTACCAGAGTGTGTTCCTATCCTGACAGCAGCCTTCTTGCAAACTAATGAAACGTCAGGGCTGTACTACCAGTCAGATTGGAGGAGTGTATTCACAGAATCACAGAATGACCTGGGTTGGAAGGGACCTCAGGTATCATGAATATCCACAACCCCCCTGCCAGGCAGGACCACCAACCTCCTCATTTACTAGACCAGGTTGCCCAGGTCCCCATCCATCCTGGCCTTGAACACCTCCAGGTACAGGGCATCCACAGCCTCTCTGGGCAGCCTGTGCCAGCACCTCACCACTCTGTTGGTAAAGAACTTCCCCCTGACATCCAACCTAAATCTTCCCTCCTTCAACTTAAAACCATTTCCCCTGGTCCTTCTGTTATCCACCCTTTCAATAGTTGACTCCCCTCCTGTTTATAGGCTCCCTTTAGGTACTGAAAGGCTGCAACGAGTTCACCCTGCAGCCTTCTTTTCTCCAGGCTGAACAAGCCCAGCTCCCTCAGCCTATCTTTGTAGTGGAGGTGCTCCAGCCCTCTGATCATCTTTGTGGCCCTCCTCTGGACCCTTTCCAACAGCTCCCTGTCTTTCTTGTACTCGAGGCTCCATACCTGGACACAGTATTCCAGATGGGGCCTCACAAGAGCAGAGTAGGGAGGAACAATCACCTCCCTGTCCCTGCTGACCACCCCTCTCCTGATGGAGCCCAGGGTACCATTTGCTTTCCGAACTGCAAGAGCACACTTGCTGGCTCATGTTCAGTTTCTCATCTATCAGGACCCCCAGGTCCTTCTCTGCAGGGCTGCTCTCAAGGACTGTTCTTTCCAGCCTGTACATATGCCTGGGATTCCTCTGGCACAAGTGCAAAACCTTGCACTTTGCCATGTTGAACCTCATTAGTTTCAGCAGGGCCCACCTTTCAAGTCTGTTGAGGTCCCTCTGAATGGCATCCCTTCCTTTCACTGTGTCAACCACACAACTTTGGTGTGGTATTTCCAGAAGAGAGCTTGAACTGGCAGATCATCAGCTGCAACAAATCAATTAAGATAGATAGCTCAATTCCAGTGCAGAGTGCCACTGACTTACAGCAGCAGATGATCTGTCCCATTTCATACTGAAACAGAAATGCTGCTTTCATTTCACAGAGAGCTGGATTATTTAAAATTTAAATGATATTAAATTTTTAAATCATTCTTAAATTTAAAATTCCCCTTGCAGTTACTTATAGTCACAGTGTTCCTTATCCCTCCTCCAAAAGCAGCAGTACACTGCAGTGATGGGAGGGGAGCAGAAACAGGACAGAAATGGATCCTCATGCTTATGGAGAAGCGGTGGTGGTGGCACTGAGGCTTGGACCAGATGCAGTGAAAACAAAGCCTGCTTCTCACTGTCACGTCCTACCAGCTGTCCTCATGAGGCTCAGCCAAGGGATTCCTCAGTCCTGTCTTTGGGGGACAACTGAGAAGGGTGAGAACGTCCACAGAGAATGCTGGGTTAAGGAGGAACAAGGGCAAGAAGAAGCATCCCCCCGGTACATATGAAAGACCCAAGTGAGGCAGAAGTTCAGAATTTGTCTCCTACAGCCAAAGATGTGCTGCAAAACAGAGGAATGCCAGGCTAGGTGTGGCCTTTGCTACAGTAGAGACTGTGCAAAACCCACTCTGAGCTGGCAACCTGGAGATGGCATTAAGCACAGCTCTGCCATCCCCATGTCCATTTCTGTGTAGCGGCTTCCCATCTGGATGCCCCCAGGTTATCCTGGTGCTGGGGTTCTTCCTCCTCAGCGAAGGTGGAGGGGGAGGACTCTGCAGTGGTCTGTGGTGAACTCAGCCCTCAGAGATGGTTCTTAGCACCCAGCAGGGACAGAGCACAGCCAATGCAAAGCTGGAACAGGGCATGGTGCGTGGCGAGAGCCACAGTGCCGTGAAACTCAGAGGTTTTGACAGCTGGAGGAGGTGAGGAAATGTCTCCAGCCCTGCACGACTCCCAGAATCACAGAATTATAGGGGTTGGAAGGGACCTCCAGAGATCATCGAGTCCAACCCCCCTGCCAAAGCAGGCTCCCTACACCACATCACACAGGTAGGCATCCAGGCTGGTCCTGAATATCTCCGGAGAAGGAGACTCCACAACCCCCTGGGCAGCCTGTTCCAGTGCTCCATCGCCCTCACAGTAAAGAAGTTCTTACGCACATTTGTGCGGAACTTCCTATGCTCCAATTTCTGGCCATTTCCCCTTGTCCTGTCTCCACACACTGCTGAAAAGAGTCTCGCATCGCCCTTTGACCCCACACCTCAGATATTTATGAACCTGGATCAGGTCCCCTCTCAGTCTTCTTTTCTCAAGGCTAAACAGACCCAGTTTGCTTAGCCTTTCTTCACAGGGGAGATGCTCCAGGCCCTTCACCATCTTTGTGACCCTCTGCTGAACTCTTTCCAAGAGGTCCCTGTCTATTTTGTAATGGGGAGCCCAGAACTGGGCACAGTATTCCAGATGAGGCCTTACCAGGGCAGAGTAGAGGGGGAGGATGACTTCCCTCGGCCTGCTGGACATGCTCTTTTTAATGCACCCCAGAGTGCCATTGGCCTTTAAGGCCACAAGGGCACACTGCTGGCTAATGGCCAACCTGTCGTCCACCAGGATACCCAGGTCCCTCTCACCAGAGCTCCTCTCCAACAGGTCAAAAAAACTGAAACTGCTGCCAAATCCTCACCCTCCCCAAGGTCTGGGAATGGCCTGACCACAGAACGGTCCTGAAACCCCACGGCAGCCAGGGAGGCACAGACAACAAATGTCACATGGAAGTGTCACATTTTGTACACCACATCCCACCAAGCCCAGCAAGCCCTGGGCAGGTGGGACAGGGACAGTTTGCATTGCCAGGGCTATGGATGTGCAAAATGACCAACACCTGCTCTGCCTTTTGCTGGGGAGCCCAGCTCTGCACCCAGCACTCCAGCTGTGGCCTCCTCAGAGCTGAGCAGAGGGCAGGATAACCGCCCTTCACCTGCCGGTAGCACCCGGCCTCATGCAGCCCAGGACAGCGTTCACCAAGGCGGCCTGGGCTCCTTGCTGGTTCAGCCTGGTGTCCTGCAAGACTCCTCGGTCCGCTCCAGCTGGCAAACCCCAGCTGTTGTGTGCTCTGGGGATGTTCCCCCAGGTGCAGAAATCTGCCCTTGCCCTCCCTGAAGCCCGTGGGGTTCCTGTCTGGGCTTCAACAGTGCCAGCAGTGGCACGGCAGCAGGATAAAGGGGAGAAAGCACTGAGGATGGGGAAGCAACAACAGCTGTGCCATTAGAAATACCAAGACATATTTTTGCAGTCTGTCTAACTAGTTTATTTGAATGGTGGAAGTGGACACTGATGGCAAGGGTCCATTGGGGCCGGTGTGTGTCCCAGCTGCTGCCCGGCTCCAGTCTCATCAGCTCTGCTGATCTTCTATTCCTGCCGGCGGGGTGGCCTCTTCTTTGGTGACGCTGAGGCCTGGCAGTCACTGGCCTTCCTCTTTGGGGCTCGCTGGGGCTGCTGATGTTGGCTGCTGCCAGAGGGCCCTGCCACAGGCTGTTCTGGCTCCTCGTGGGGCACTGCCTGCTCCATGGTGACAGCTGCAGGGCTGGAATGTGGGCGGCTGGGACGCCCATTGATGTCTTCTCCTGTCCTGCCCAGCATTTGGTCCCTGTTGGAGCTGTCAGGGCTGCTGGAGGGCGCTGGGCCAGGGACAGGAGCCTCCTGCTGTGGGGCAGCTCTGGGCTCTGATGCTGGGTTGGCTTCTTCTGCCCCAGCAGCAGGGCTGATGTTGAGGCCCAGCAAGCGGTGAGCCTCCCTGCTGCATCTTAGCACAGTGTAGGCGATGAACTGCCTTACAAAGTGCACTGTGTGGCTGTGCAAGTCAGGATGCAGCATTTGTATCAGGACCTCTTTTGCCAAGCCAACAAGGAGCAGTGCCCAGATGACACTGTTGGCCAAAACAGTTACTTCTGGCCCCTCAACACCCGGGATGCGGCTCAGCTTCCATCGCAGCCAGGAGCGCAGGGGCTGCAGCAGGGCCGGGTGCTCCCTGAAGAGGAAAGCCCAGGTGGTAGGGGAGAGGCCCCCCACAGGACGCCTGGGCACTGCCGGCCATGGCCGGGCTGCCTGGGGGCCTGCAGGGCTCCTTGTGGCAACGGATGCCACTGCAGCCGGTCTAAGGACCAGCTCCTCGTAGTCACTGTCCGCTCGCACGTTGTGGATGATGGACTGCACACCCTGTTTGCAAAGCGGACACTGGGGCCTGGTGCTCGTCCACCGCTGGATGCAGGTGAAGCAGAACTGGTGGCAGCACGGCATGGCGTACGCCGCGCTGTCCCAGTTCTCCAGGCACACTGGGCAGCGCGTGTCTAAGGCTGCCTCCATGCTTCCACCAGTTGCGGTGGGCCAGGGGGAGCGGGAGATGGCAACGCGCTCCCCAGCACTGGCGCTGCAGCAGCAGCAGGTGTCACGCTGGAAGAGGACAAGAGGACAAGAGACGTGAGTCACACGGCGGCCTGGGAAGGGTCCCTCAAGATGCCCCCAACCCCGGCACCAGTCCCCGTGCCGCCTACCTATGCTGCTGCAGGCACCTCTCTGTGCTGTCCCGTCTGCCTGCTCCCAGCAGGGTCGGGGGAAAGAACAAGTGGCTCTGAGACGGACACTGAGAGCTGCGCTAGCAGCACCCAGAGCACGTGTCAGCACCAAAGCTCGCCCTGTGCACACTCCAGTCCTCGCACACTCGCTCGGTCGGAGGTCAGGCACGAACTGCTGGGCTGAGCCGCTGCCCCCACCTAGAAGGATCCGTGGGCTATGGAGTCACAATCCGTTGCCTGGAGATGTCTCACAGCATGGCTTGGCCAAGCTCCTGGGCGTCACCTTCACCTGGCCACATCCCTGCCCAACCCACAGCCATGCCACAGTCCATTGCTGGCTCGTCACAATGAGCTGTCCTCACCTGCAGCATGTGCTCCAGCACAAGCGTCACCAGTTTCTGGGCTTTTCCTGGTGCCGCCGCCCACTCCGTTGCCCACATCTCGTGTGCTTGGCATTGCTGTTTCACACCAACCACCGGGGCCTTGGCCACATCTTCCCATGGGCCCCATCGGGTTGCTCTGGCCGTGGCTCGCAGCCCCAGGCGTGTACTGCAAGAAGGTTTATTCAATAAAAGTTCATGTTGCTCTCTGATAGTTGGACTTGATGATCTCAGAGGTCTTTTCCAACCTTAATGATTTTATCATTCTATCATTCTTAGGCTGCAGGAGGAAGGCCTGCAGGCTCTCCCCACACTCTCTGTCTGCTGGCCTGCCCTCTGGGACCTGCAGGCTCCTCCCGAGGGATATCAAAATCCAATGCTCTCTCTGGGGGATTTTCTCCCCTTTGCAGAGCAATCAAACCATAGATGGGGCTGCCTCCAGCTGCAAGTCTTGGCCCTCCATTCGTACAAGGCCTTGCAACAGCTGGCCTCTAGGTGGCTTGTCCTTATTGTCAGGAGTTATTTGATATTATGTAGTTACCAGTTAGTTGGTCATAGTGAAGGATAGAAGCCTGGTGTCCCTCAGCCAGTGTACAGGAGAGCAGGGGCAGCCCATTTGAGCTCCACTGATATGACAGAGAACTGCAGGGCAAGGCAGCAGAGCAGAAAAGGTGTCTGAATGCAGGGAAAGGGGAAAGAAGGTCTGGGGACAGCAGCTAAGAGAAAGGAGAATTGAAGGCAGTATGAAGGGCCTGGAGAGGAGGACAAAGGGAGCAAGAAGTAGGAGGCAGGAGGTAACAGGGCTGCTGAATAAATCGGGAAAATACGGAGGCCCATGGATCGGAGTTCTGTGGTGTGTCTGTGGGCAGCACTGCCCTGCGGAGGCCTCTGGCACTGTGCTGGCACCCACACTCACACTGACAGGGAGAGCTGCACCTCATCAGGCAGCAACAGGTTGGGCAGCATCTACTCAACTCACTGCAAGTTTTCCTGAGCAGATGTGAGGTTGCCGTCTTCCAGCTCTCATCTGGACTTATAATTTGGCATGGAAACTACAGGGAGGAAAAAGCACCCAAAACCACGTAGTGACAAATGGTTACAACACGTGCATTAGCGCCTCAGCACAAGGCCCTGCTGAGAGCCCACTTTCCACTGTAATTTTCCTGCACATCTGCCAAGCAGTGCATGGAAAGAGCCGCCTGTGACATCTTGCGGGGGCATTTCCCGGTCACAGCTTCCAGAGGGTAACGAAAGCCTGAGTTCTGTAAAACATAAGCCATCACCCAAACGACCGGAGTTTTAAACTCATGTAAGTTACAGCCAGGAGAAGAAATGATGACTCCCGCTGTTTGGTCTGCTCTATCTGTGTCTACTTGCAGTTCATCAGCTCCACTGGCAAAATTAACACCTCATAATTACTTTATAATCCAATTTATGTTTTACGCATTTTATCTAAAGAATTAACAGCCAGTGTGTAAACCGCTGTTCATTAAACATCTTTGGATCAGGCAGCATCCTGGATCCCCGTGTCTGTGCTTTCATTTTTATCTTGGGATGGCTGACTGCTGCTGGAAGCAGCAATCAAGGGAAGCAGCACATTGCCCATCCCTGGGAAGTGCCAGCCCCAGGCTGAGCACCTTGATGGAGCTCTGGGTTTGTCCTGATGCATGTTGTAGAGCTCAGGAAGAAAGCATGCAGATGAAAGTTCATACACAGGGGAGCAGGAGAAATGATCTTACAGTCCCCTTCTGCCTTACAATCTTCAAACAATGAATTGAAATCTAAGAAAATGAGTCCCCAGATGTAGGAATGAGTTGTCTTAATTGCAAATGGGTCAATTAAACCTCGAATGACAAGCTCCTGGGTCTTCTTTAAAGTAAAGATTGGATTGAAAGGGATAGAAGTATAATTAAACTTCTCCTGTAGTGTCAAGCTAATACAGAATTTCTCACTGCCTGTACTACACTCCTGTGTAATATTCCCATGTTCCCCCGCAATGCTGATCCATTGTTTTCTATCTCTTTCTACAAAGATAGCCTCTAGGTGGGTCACAGCATAGTGAATGCAGGGCCAGACTCCCCAAGTGAGAGCCCCTTTCACTCTCTAGGCAGGAGTTGCAGGGAGACCCCTCTGTGTCAGAGCTATCTCAAGAGAATGACCCATAGAGCAGACCAGGTCCTTCCTCTGTGTCCTGTTCCTGCTGCCTGCAAGAGACTGCACCGAGGTCCTAAGGGCCTGCTTGCCACTGCCACACTGATTAGGATGGGTGGGGAGCAATCTGATAAAAGCAACTTCAACATTTCCCACCCCAACTTCTTAGCCCTCTCCTCTCCTGTCACTGGCAGCTCAGAGCTGCAGTGTCACAGTGGGATGCAGTGCATCTGCAATGTTAATAGTGCCATCTTTTGGATAAGGTGGAAAACTGTACTAGCTCCCCGATGCCATCAAAAAACTCTCAGGACAATCCTCAGAGGGAAAATGGCAGGTTTTTCTTGCTCTCTTGAAAATCTCTGTCTCAATTCCCTTTAAAGTTCTAATTGGGAAAAGTTATTCTTCCCTTCAGACCCTGAATTACTCCGTAGCGTCTCTGTGTGGCATCCAGCAGTGCTGTCTCACTTCACTCAACTGCTTTTCAGTGGTATATCACAGAGAAAAATACTTTTAATGACATTTTTCAAAGGAATTTGGGTGCCTGACAAAAGCCACTATGGCTTCTGTAGCTCCTGAAGGCTGAAAGCCCGACTCATGGGATAACAGCAGCAGTTCCAGGACTGCTCAGCTCTGCTCTCTAGGATTGAATAAAAGGAAAAGACCAAACACCTCAAATGCCCTGTATGAAATATGATACTGCCGCACGTAATATACAAGTGATGCTATCTTAGAAATAAACCCCGCATCTCCGCTGGAACTGGGCCTTTAAAGTTCAGTAAAACATCCCAGTTTTTGGAGGGGCCGGCCCTAGCTGAGAACACACTCATCCTTGGTAGTCATGCTGATGCTTTTTGTGTCCGAGCCAAGGTTTTGTAAATCTAAGTCAGCCCCGTCTCTTGTGCCTCATAATATGAAGCAAGAAATAGCCCAGGCTTATAAAAATTGTGAGGTTTGGCCTCAGCTCGTATTGATTATGCAGCTCATAAATGAAGACCAAACTTCTGGTTCCCGTCCAGACAACAGTTGTCATGGAGCTCAGTGGCAGACATGGGCTGCTCTCTGTTAGCTCAGGCTTGCACTTCACAGTTTAAGCTGAGCTTCCTTTTGTTTGTATACATTTCTCTTCAATAAAGGTTTAGGGCTTTTTTTTTTCCTTTTTTTTTTTTTTTTTAATTTTCAGCTGTGTGCTCTTCCCAGAATCTAAACACTGAATTCAATAGGCTTGTTTTGGTCAAACACTACTGCCATTAAAACGTAGGCAAAAACGTTGCTGATTTTATTGTAATCAGGATGTCCCCAGTGGGAATCTGCAGTCCTCAGGACAGCTGCTGGAAAGCAGCGTATGCAAGCAGGCAGATGTTCTGCCACCCCTTCAGTAACCACAGAAATGAGGGCTAAACAGACATCCGAGCTACTGCTGTTGGCTCAGCTGGGAAAAAACATAAATCTCTGACTAGTGCTGGTCACCTCTGAGTGCCAGCCCCTATCATCTGATCTGCAGCAGGAATTCTTTCAGTCCACTACTCATCTCATAAAGCAAGCTGGCAGAAGTTAGCCCAGAGCATCTCTCTGTCACCCTGGGTGACACGGGCCTGGCAGAGGTCTTTAATAGCTTCTCCTGTGTTTGTATGTCTGCAAATTACAGCCACTGATTGTCTGAAATGACTGTGCTCTGCTGAGAGGTTCCCTCCTCCTCTCTTTGCACCTGGAATCCATTTATGCCACTAAAATACCATTCGTAGATTTAAATAGTGCATATAAAGGCTGCACTGAAATGCTGCTCCAATTATGCCAAATTAAGCACATGCTTTTGAAGAGGTGAACTGGGCCCATAATGAGCTTTAATTTGCAGGTTATTGATGTGAGGATTTCAGCTGCATAGGAAAGCATGCCCCCTAGAACCCAGTTTGGCCCTGGGGCCTTGCTCAGCATGCTTCTGGCAGAACAAGGCTCCATTTCCATGGCTGGTTCAGCTGCTGTCCCTCCTTCCCTGCTGCACAGAGCTGCAGCTCTCCAGAGAAGAGGGGGAAAATTCCTCCACTTGGCACGGGGACACTGATGGAAAGCTCTTGAGCGTGGATGACTTTCCATCCAGCTGGAGAGCCCTTGCACAGGCTGATGGCTACCGCCCAGGTTGAATTCATTTCCTCAGCACTGAACAGCAGGGAAGGGACAAAGCAACCACCAAACGGGGGGTTGCAACCAGTCAGTGAAGGGCACTAGTGCTGTGAAAAGGAGGAGTCCCTGCTGCCTGTTTGGCCAGATGGAAGGATGACTACCCTAGGACACTGCAGGGTTTTTGCCCTACCCGGGCAGCTGCAATCTCAGGGAATGCCTTGTGAGTGACGGAGGATACTGAACTCCATCATGGACTTTGGGAGAAGCCCTCATCATGCCAGGGATATGCCTGGATTATTACACGTGCACTGTTATTCTCTCTGAACTGCTCTGTGTGTGCTGGCTGAAGAACCTCTTGATCCTTTACCAAAACACATGCAAAGGTCCTCAAAGAGGCAGGTTGTATTCCAGGTGCCCACAGGAATTATGGTCCAAAGCCACACTGTGTGATCAGGAGGGAAGGAAAAGCATCCTGGGGTTCATGAAAGCTGTTCTGCTAGGAAGTACCATGTCCTGCAGGCAAACACTGTTTGTGCACTGCAGATGTGGCAGGGGAAGCTGTAAGAGTAAGAGTCACCCTGGAGTCCTGCTCTGAGGAAGGGAAGCCTTAGAGAAATCCAGTCCAGCACAAAAGGACTTTACGAGGCCTCCTCAACAGATGGCTTGAATTATTCAGGCTTAAACTAATGCAAGCTTTCCATGTCAGACACTGTGCGTTTCACTTAATGAGAACTAAAATGTTTTGGGCAGTGTCTCTTTAATGTGCTGCTGAAGTTTACATAGAGAGATATGTATTTTGGGCTGCTAAAATAATTCTGTGTAAGAGGGAAACTATGAGCAACCGAGGGAGGAAATAACACTTCTGAAAACTAAAATCTGTTTCAGAAACCGATGTATGCTTTAAAGAAGAAAACACGTTATCACCGAGGATTCCTGGCTTTCCACTGTGTGCCAATCTGAATCTAGTTTTGCAATTTCCACTCAGCCCTATCAGCTCTTGCTCTTGGTGGAATTTCTGTCTGAGTGAAAACAGGAGCAGTGGGCCTTCTGACAGCAGGGCCGTTCCTCCCCCAGGGAGTGCTGGGATGGTGGGGTATGGCAGTGGTTTTCCTGAGAACGTGACACCACAAATGTACGGCATCTATTTAGCCGCTCGGCTCACCCTGGCAATGTTTATTTCTGGCCCTGGTTTCTTCCAGACAAGCTCAAAAGCAGCCTCCTTGAAACAAAGCTGAGTACGTGCTTGCGTATGTTGCAGGACAACGTTTTCATAGCCTGAAGCCCAAATAACAGAGTGGGGTTTTTTTTGTTTGTTTTTTGCTTCGTGAGACACCAAGCTGTTCAAAGCGCACGCTCTCAAGCTAAACACTATCAGTTCAGCGGATGGAGTTAACAACAAAAATGTAGAAGGAAACAGAGCCGATGAAATAGCTTGTGATTATTATCTGAGGGCTGGGTGGAGTACCTATTGGAGAGGCAGCAGCACTCCAAGCAAGCACATCCAGATTAGAGAAGCTGATGTTACAGAACTTCTTTCCTTGTTAAATGTTTTGCTTCTCTCTGAACTCCCCTCACTGGGAGTGGCAGCTCTGTGACCTGCATGCAACAGGGAGAGATCGGTCCTGGCTTCCCATCAGGGAACATCAGGTCACGCTGAGGAGACAGAAAAAGAACTGCCTTTCTTTTTAAGGAATACACTCTGAATTATTCATGTGCTCCTGAAGTCTATTTGGTTCCTCACTACACGAGCTATGAAGCCCTTTCAATTACAAGTATTTAAGACTCACGTAGATTACCTTGCTAGCTAAGACAAATGCTGCTTTAAAGGCCACAGGTATTACTCTTGCAACTGCAGCCAAGAAACTCTGATAGACTACATGAGAGGTGAGACACACAACAACTGCCAGCATCTTAGAAACTATCTACATCTCACTGAAAAGAGATGAGGGTCCCTCAGTGCCCTGGAAACCCCCAGGCACCTCACACCAGCTCCTCAGCTGTGAACCTTTTGAAGGTCCGGGAGGACCGTGATCTGGCTCTGAAAGCAATCTGCCCAAAGCATTGCTGTTCACGTGGCACAGGAGAACGGCAGCCGGCTTTTCCTGGCTCCCCACCCCTTTTTGGTTTCTAGCCAGCCTCGGGAAGGCGTTTTGTGAAATCCTCACCAATATTCAGTGGTTGTGCTGGGGAAAAAATGACAACATAGAACATGAGCACTGACATGCAGAGGCTCCGTGGGTGATGGTGACATTGACAGAGGCAGACTTCTGAGAACGCATGGCAGACTTCAGATGCCAGGCTGCTTTCAGAGCTCTAAATAACTGCTTAGTCTGCTGCAAATCTAACTCCTTGCATACACAGCCTGTGATCTTTCACTATGTTCAGAGTCATGTGTTTGTGTCTCAGACACTCTGCCCAAAAACCTTAAAAATGGCCCAAAGCAAAGGTCCGTGTCAGCTGGCAAAATGCACAGTTGTGAGGGGATGCAATGAAATCATGTTCCTGCTGCGGTCAGATGCAGGGTGCTGCACTCCGGCTGCAGACAGATGCTCTCTGGCAGTGAGCAGCTGGGGGCAGCAAGCACCGCTCAGATGGAGCCGGAGCCACACGCCCTACCTCCAAAGGTGGCTGTCTGTGTGAGGAAGGTTCTCAGCCCTCAGAAATTCACATCTGGGCCTGTGTAATGCTCTGGCCATCAAAGCAGGACTTCCAGGGGACAAAAGCAGAGCCTTAACATGTGAGATATAGGAACTAGATATGCTTAGCCCACACACTGTGCCAAGCAATGATCACCCTTCATCTGGGTAACTCGCTCTCAGAGTTACCAACGTAGTGTGAGGAAAACTTTGGAAGCATGTACTGAAGCATCTGTACCAAGTGTCTACCAGTGCAAAGGTAGATTAAGGTTGCCTGTTTTCTCTGCAGAAAGCCTCCAAACTGAGTGACAGCCTTGAAATCACTTCAGTGTCCAAAACAATGGCACCAGAGCATTTGCACTTACACCCTCTGCAGCAGAATACTCCGACCAGTTGTTAATGGTGCTTAATACCTGTATCAGCAAATGCATTGCCAGGGGCCTTCTCTCTGGGCCTGAGGCCTGCACTTGCACAGCCCACCTCACATCCTTTAGACCAACCTTCTTTCTTTGCAGGGTGGGGCTAATACATTTCCTTGTGCTGTTAGGACCAGGCCCAGGCTGGGCTGCTATGAGGGAGAACCCAGGGTACCACAGGCCAAAGCTTCCCTTTGCTGAAGGCCCTGTGGCCTCTTCTCCCTGTCCCCTCGCCACCTCTCCCTGCCCTCTCAACCATATGGGACATGAGCTTTGGGCACAACAAGGCTCTGCTCTGGAAGCCCTGGGAACACAGCAGGTTTATAGCTTTATGCCATTAATGGAGCAGCTTGTTCCATACTGGGGCTTTTCTACATGGATCTGGCTGCAGCCTTCTGTCACTCTGCACAGAACAGCTTCACTTGGATGGCAAAAATGTGTTGAGTCATATCCAAGCTTGGTGTAACCTGCTTGTTTATAAGGACTGTATACAAAGATGGTTCTTTTCTCCTCCTTGGCTCCCACAGATACTTAGAGCACAGAGCAGCCTCTGCTCTGAACTCACAGAGTTCCTCTAGCATTGGAGGAACCTCACCTCTCCATCCTTTCTCTGCAGGATCTTCTCAGACTATCTGCAGTTCCCGGAGCTTGCAGCAATCGACAAAAGCCCAATACACTTATTTGCACTTTCACCCTGCAGCAAGCATCCAGGGCAGAGTACTAGCTGTGGCAGTCAGGTTGCAGGCAAGGCCTGCAAATGCATGTAGCTACCTGAGGCTTGACCAAAGAGAACCAAAATGCTAAAGTGCGTAGCTGTGACACCCTCCCCATCCAAACAAACCAAGACCCTTTCAGTTTCCACCTGACTGCAGAGGCAGCACCATTCATGTTTGACCTTATTTTTTTCTAAGCACTGCCTCTGAGTCCAGCCATCCTACTTCCTGCCATGAGCCAGGTACTGAGATGACATAGCAGGGCAGGGCTTCAGATATGCCAAGGCCTCCTTCATTTGCCTACATGTAGTCATCTTGTGCTATTTTAAGTGCATTAGTTTCCCGTGCACAGCCTCCAACCAGCTGCTTTACCCGTCCCAGAACATCCAAAACACTCACATGAGACTGGTGTGTCTGACACACAGCCCAGCAGGGACGAGCAAAGCGGGATGCATTGCATACACATGCCTGAAATAGCATCAGGCAGCTCCAGCTGGGCAGCCCCTCTGTCCATCAGGCTCAGACCACGCTGTGGGTGCGAGTGCATGCAGCTTGCAACAACAGCAACCGCTCAGCAACTGCATGGCATTGCACGCAGCAAGGTGCTAAGACTACTGCCCCAAAAGCAAGGAAAAGCAGATGTGCAGGAAGGGATAGAGGCACAGCAGTACTCCCTGCAAACAGTAAGTAGTCCTGGGAATAGCAAGGGAGCTTAAATAAGGGTGTTTAAATAAAGGGAGATTTAATTAGAGCTGCTCAGAAATTAACTGCAGAGACAGAGTGTATTTACATGTGCACTCAAAAATCCTCAGGCAGATCTGGGTCAGCACAGCTCCAATAGGATCAGTGGTAAGTGCAGCATACAGGAGGTACCGCATGCCCTGCATGCCAGCTCTCAGGGCTGCACTGCCTGCATTCACAGGTCCCATTTACAGAGCAAATCCCGGACCTGCTCCACCTTCAGTTTTCATTTAGCCCATCTTCTGCACATCACGAGATCCAGGAGTGTTTTAACTTTCTTTAATAAAGCCGAGATTCTCTCAAAGTCATATGATTTGGTGCCATTAGGTCTGAGGAAAACACGGAGCCTTGGAACAGACTCCCACGTATGATGACCCCGAGCCGCATTGCTAAGCTGCCATGTCCTAAAAAGACACAAATAAAGGGAGTTTTTGTTCTCCAACCAGCACGTGGGGTTGGGGTGCTGCTCCCCAGCCTGAGCACGGAGCACTGAGCACACAGCACTGAGCGCACAGCAGAGTGCTCTGCTGCAGGGCAGCTGAGGGAGGACCCGAAGGAATCAGGGCAGCGGTGGAAATTCCACGAGTTGTCAGAATTCCAGACTTTTTTGTGCCAAGAAATCTCGGCATTGTCTAATATGATTTCAGGCTGATTCAGCACAAAGCGAGCAGCTTCGGCTGGGACAGCAGCGCCAAGCGCGCTCCTCAGCCCATCGCTGAGTCCTCCGGCACGGCCTGCAGCACTCCAACACGTATCCGCGACTTGCCGCTCTCATGGCACAGCACGGAGCACGGGCAGTGCGGTGCAGAGGGCGGCAGCAACACAGCGTGCAGGCGGCACGCAGCAGCGCACCGAGGCACCGCCTGTCCGCAGCCGGGCGCTGCAACCCCACGGGGCCGCGGCAGCCCGCGCGCTTGCACAACCCTAGCCCCACCCCCACGTGACCCGCAGGCCCCGCCCCCTCATGCAAATCAGCCGGGAGGCGGCGGCCAATAGGGAGGCGAGCTCCGCTGTTGTATTTATAGACGCTATTTAAAGAGCCCCTGGGAGTCTCCGCGCGGCGCTGGGCGGCGGCGGTGGCTGGGGAGAGCGCGGGGAGGGGCGGCACGTGCGCCTGAGGTGGGGGAAGGGGGGCGCGTGACCCGGCGGATCTGCGCGCGCCCAACCGCCGCTACGGGCTGGCGCGGGCCGAGCGGAAGGAGCGGGCAGGGCAGAGCAGGGCGGCCTGGGCTGTGCCGTCCCCACGTTGGGCCTGGAGGCGCTCGGTGAAGTGCGACCCGCTCCGCCGCTCGCGATTCTCGAAGCGGTCTGAGCCGTTCTTAGTTTGAAAAGCGACGTGACCCAGAAGAGCTCGGATGGATTGCCGTTCTGCACCGCCTCTCTTCGGCCGCGGGCTTGTGGCAAACTCATCCGCTGCTCCCTTTTCGCTCTTAAAGAACGGGCGTGCCTCTTTTTCTTTTCTTAATCTTTTATTTTCTTTTCTGAGACTGCAGTGGAGATGCAGCGCGTCTCACGCTGCTCGTGTCATTTCCAGGAGGCGATGAAAGGCAGCGCTTTGTCATCGCTGCCGAGCCGGTAGGAGCGATGAGGTGCTGCTCTCAGTCATCGCTGAGGAGTGGCCACCTGAGCGCTGCCCTGTCCGAACACACAGACAGAACCGGAGCTCTGGGACTTGGTGTCTCTATCAGCAATAACTGCGTTTCCTTGTGCAGTCTGAGTCACGGTGTGAAGTCCTGTTGAAACACACAGCTCTCCCCCCTCCGCACACACATACACATACACACACCTGGAGACAAAGCTCTCTGTTTGTAGGTGTGTTTTTGTACAAATCCTCTCCCCCAGCTGAAGGCTGCCCGCAGCACCGCAGAGCACTGGCTCTGTAGGAAACTGCAAATGTCTTCTGCTGTGTTTTAAACGAAAAAGCTCCAGAATGTGCCTGGTAGCAAGGCAACCTGCAGGCTGCTGACTGGGTGGGGAGGTGAGGGATGGGGGCAGGAACTGCTCCTAATGCTTGGCGTGCTCCCACCTAAAGGTAGGCTGAAAGGCTCCCCCCTGGCTTTTATTTGGGTTTCCTCAAGCAACCAAGAAAGGGGGAAGGAAAACAAAACCAAAACACTGGGGGGGTGGAAGGGGAAACCAACACAACCACACAAAAATGCACCCCACAGCCCACCGATGTGTAGAGAACTGACTGACCTCAGGCTTCCAGGAGCCTCAAATATGCACTGCTAGTTCCTGGCCAAACATTTGCTTTGATGGTGCTGAGAGTGAGCAGATTGACTTGACCCCTGTTTTGTTTGTGCCTGACAGTTGTTTCCAGGATGAAGCGTAAGTGGAGCTGGGGAAGGGAGAGGCACTGTGAGTAAATCAGTAAAAAGCAGCGAATTTCTCATGCTTGCACTCTTAACCTTACATCTGATGCCCGTGCAATCAGTTCAGAGATTTTAGTTGTGTTTTGGTCAGGCCTTCCATGAACCTTTATGCTAAAATGCTGTAACGGGTAAAGTACATCTTATGAGAGTTTTTTGAGACACTTAGGCTGCCAATTTCCTTTCCTGTTAAGGATCTCATTGCTGCCACAGTGGGAGAGAGGATGAAACATATTTCACAGATGGAATGTTCTTCAAGCGAGCTGTTTCAGTTTGGTTGTAGCTTTTCCCCTCTGTTTACTCTAACCCTATTACTTGCACTTCTGTTGGCATCTACTGCAAAAGTGACTGCAATGTCTACATTTGGTTTTAAAGTTCTGTGTTTTAAGACACCCTGCAGTTTAAGTGAATATAGGAGAATCTGTCTCATTTTAGTGCATGACATTGCCCAGGTCAGCAATTCTGCAGCTTCTTTGTGCTCTGAATTGTACATCATAATCGATGAAAGCACAACCCAACCAGATCCGAGAAGTGTGGGGTTACCCTTGTTGTGAAGTGTCATTGGCAAATGCCATCTGCCCAGTAGTTGTAATACAAAGGATGCTCAGTCTCCACCCTGTTCCTCAGTATGCACGAAGATGTGAACAGCTTTCAGTTTTAAAATGAGCAGATATTGGGGGCCGAGTGCATGTCCAAATGTGTTGGAGCAGGAGAGCAGAGACAGATGCTCATAGCAGACCCCTGTGGCTGATGAGCAGAAGGCTTGTCCTGCAGGGCAAGGTCAGGTGGAGAGGAAGGTCTTGTGCTGACAGAAGGGAGGAAAACAAGCTCCATCTGTGACTGTGCAGTAGGCTTGTTGGAAGGCTACGACTGAAATCCAGGAACCCCATATGTGTGCTGGTGGAGACTGGTGCTTGCTGGTGAGCAGGCTGAGATTCTCTCTGTTTCTCTTTCAGACTCTCACCTGTGTTTGTTAGCCTACTCAGGACTCATTCTACTTATCAACCCTGAAGCAATTTTTGTATGTTTGTTTTGTTGGTTGGTTTATTGCCACCCCTGGGAACTGAACTGCAGGTATATTGCAGGCTGTGCATCCTGTTATCAGACTTGCAGCCCCATTGGTATCAAATCCCCCATAGCACATGTCTGATTACCGTAGCTATATACTGTGTCCACTCCAAGACTTGTGCCAGTGTGTCTCTGTAGTAGAGATGCTGAATATTAATCAAGTAATTGTAGCAATATACATATATAAAGGGAGAAATATGGTTTTACTTTCTTGCAAATGTTTCTCAAAGGTATAAGTTAGGGATTCTCTCAACGTAAAGGTGATCTGGCTTAAACTGCACTGGCAGAATTAAAGCAAAGTGGGGCCTGTGGCAGGGTTATTGTTACAGTGGTGTTTCCTATTCATAGTTATAGACCAGCATGAAATATACAGGACTCTTGGATTAGTAGCCTCGTAGCAGGGCCTGTGTGGATGTAATGGTGTTATGGCACTTCATCTTTAGTCTTAACAGTGAGTGATCCCACTCTGTCTGTGACCCACTGACCGTCTGGCTTGTCTTCCCATGAGTAAAGCCAGTTTAGTTCACTCATGCCACAGAAGACCACAAGTACTGGTGGTACTGATTGAGAAAAGTGAGCAGTTCTCTTAGGTGAATGAGCTGAATTATTTCCCATATGTTCTGATCAGCAATAGGGACAGTGCAGGGAGCCCAGCAGGGCAGCCTAAAGAGGGAGAAGTGGAAGCATTACCTGTTTGGGTGACAGCAAGCCACCAGGTAGTTGCAGGATAACGCCAGGTGGTACATCTAAGGCATTATTGTACCAGAATTGCCACACTTGCTTTCCTAGTGCAGTTATTTCAGTAGGGTTGTAGGAAGATGTCGTTTCTCATATATAGCTTTTTGGCT
The DNA here is from genome assembly GCF_039878825.1 of Excalfactoria chinensis. Taxonomy (NCBI): domain Eukaryota; kingdom Metazoa; phylum Chordata; class Aves; order Galliformes; family Phasianidae; genus Excalfactoria; species Excalfactoria chinensis. The sequence goes on along the minus strand of NC_092825.1, from coordinate 64,153,925 downwards.
GCTTGTCAGTCTGAAGACTGTTGTTCTCATCAGGCTGCCAATCTGTGGAAGCACATCCTGAAACCTTGTCAGGCAGAAATCAAGCAGGATGGTTTGAATGGTAGGTCTGAGTTTGAATACTTGGTCTGGTCTCTTTAGAAGTGAAAGGAGTGCTTGCTGGAACTGCTCCATAGGCACTTGGATGAGGCTGGTGGCCAGCAGAAGGCTTCGGATGGCAACAGATTTTACCAGCACAGCCAGATTCAGGAGATGCAATGTGCTTATAGTAAAAAAATAGAAAAAAATAAAAATTAAAACTAAAAAAACAATAAAATAAGATCAGCTCTAAATCCAAAATATGTCACACTTTTGCATAAAGGAGTATTCAAGCCTTCTTTGGAGTAGTGTTCAGACTACTTTAGTGTACATTTTTCAGCCCTCAAGTTGCACTGGTCTTTCATTCCTCATACCAGCTTGAGTTGTGTCTATCAGCCTTGGCTCTGAGGGCATTTGAGCATGTGAAAAGGAGTCAGAGTTCAAGAAATGGACTTTGAGTTGTGAGTTTGGCTTGCCATCTGCTCAATGGGCTCAAGGAACTGGAGGAGTACAGATATGCAGAGTCATATCCCAAAGGAAAGGTCAACTCAGTGGAGCTGTTGTGGGAGGTGATTGTATTTTTCACTTACAATGGAAATCCAAATGCTGGGGCTTTTTTTAAGCTGAATAAAGTATACTCCAGAGGAACATTCCAATAAAGCATTTGGGCCTCCTGGAGGTAGCTCTAAATTTGACTGTCAGTACAGGCTTTTCTTCCTCCTGTTCGCCTTGTTAATTATTAATCCAGCGCATTGGGAGCTACATTCTTCTAGGTGACTCCTCCCATATTTCCAACCTGGGCAACTTGTCTTGCGTTATTAGCCTGCAGACCAAAATTGCTCCTTCATGAAGTACTGCACTCGGGAAAGAAGCGGGCAGCAAAGTGTACAGAAGGTGTGTCATCCAGGCCTTGTGACACGTTATAATACAAGAACTGTCTTGCTTATTCAGTATGCTGCATTCTTAAATGACCTTTACAGCATTCAGTAAAATGACTTCAGGTTATTGTGGACTTTGTGGTCTTTTCAGCACATGCAATTAATAAGGAGGGAAAAGTAAATTTAACATCAAAATGGGTATTTTACTGGAACTGAATCCTGTGCATAATTTAACACTTTGGGGAGGGAACATTCTCTGCTTTCTTGAAATAATTTAGAGGCAGTTTTGAAATAGAACGCATTTGTATAAGCATGTCTTGGAATTAAAGATCTTGTATTTAGTTTCCTCCTACATTACTGTCTATAGGATGTGCCATGCAGTAATCTTTAAACTGCGATATGCAAAGTGTTTCTCTTGTAAGTAGACACAAAATAGTCTTCCTGGAATGATTTACCCCCCTTCCCCTAAATAAGGGACTGCGGGATAATGATCCAGTGCAGTATAATACTGTGTCTGTATTATAGATGGGAAAACAGAGGAGAAGCTTGGCTGACCGTGTCCTCAATCTAGTGGTTCACATTTTTCAGTACTTAGCAAGGAAAGCAACTGTTACAACACATGGCTTTCTTCAAAAATGTACCTTTCTGAGTTACAGATGGCTTTTGAAAGCTGTCCTGAAGTTACCCAGTCTATCTGCAGCAGAACCAAGTGCATTGTTCAAAGGCACTCCATCTTTGTCCTTTCCTACCTTAGTGGGACAGCTGGCTTTATAGATCTATAGTGAGAGATCTCACGCTGATAAAATCAATAGTACTGGCATGACATTTGCATGAAATTGAGTATGAAATTTGCAAATGTATTCATGCCCATTAAATAAATTGTGTTGTTTACAAAAAGCTTTGTTTCTCTTAATTCCTTCTAAGACTAGCTTATTCAGGATCTCATATTGTTTATGTGACTCTTGGAAAAGCCTACACATTCTGCTGAAGGGCTGAAGGAGCTCTCAGCATGCACTGGAGCAGCAGAATCTGAATGTCACGCAGCAGACTCAGGTGATGGCATTTAGAGAGAGCTTTTTGCTGTAACTGTTGCAGTGTTTACTCAGCTAAGGATAAGTGTTATAGGTTTTTCATATGTGCTTTCAGTACCAGTAAACAAAAGTAAACGAACACCAATGTTATTGTTGAATATGTTTTTAAAGCTGGGGCTCATTTATTTTAAAGTTAAAATGAAACCCGTTGGGTAAGTTAGGGTGTCAGTTACCACACTTCAAACTACAGTAATTTACTCTCTTGCTGGTGACCTCAGCATTTACCTACATGTGTTGTCTGCCAGAGAACAGAAGTTTTGGATTTCTCCAGGATGAGGAATCCTGTAGATTGGTATAGAAATGCATTTTCAAATGCCTTGGTCAAAGCTATTTTTCCAGAGTCAAGGGACACCGTGCTTATACCTCCAGTATGAAAGAGGTTGTAGAGTTACCCTGCTGTGCTTTGGGGCTGTAGGCTTGGAGCTACGCACAGAGCTGAAAGCCAGAACCAGCAAATTCATTTCCTGGATGGGACTGAGGGTTATTTCCCATGTAAGCTTCAGAGGGCAAGTTAGAACTCAAATGGAGCAGGAAGTACACCAGGCTAAGATGTCATCAAAATATCCCTTGGACACTTGCACGGTTGCCCCAGTCTGATCTGCTCAGGGAACAAGCCCCTGAAGACGAGGTATCAGAACTTTCATTTGATCCACATCTGTGCATTTTCACTTGGCATCTTGGAGGTGCATTGCTGTTGCTGAGAGGAAGCCTGCAGCTCCAAAGCCTGAACCTGATAGCTTGCTTTGTGAAGTTACGCACTCAGGTTCCTGGTTCATCAGATACGGCTGACATCATTTTCCTATTGATCCAGTAAGCAAGAATTTTCAGTCTGCTGTTTTCAGGGTACAGAATATTCAGGACTTCAGCAAGGAATGTTCCTTTCTGGAGTACAAAAGCAATGCAGCCTCCCTTCCTAGGACCACTGGAGCAGCCTGCAAGGTCTCCCACTGATCCCCTGAAATTCATGGGGATCTGCTGTGTTTTGTTCTTGTCAGTGGTTTACAGGCTGGTTCAGCCTGGTTCCATGACTAGTGAGGAAGAGGGATCCACAGCCTGGAAAAGGGAAACAGGGAAAGGGGTTGAGAGATGGGCCCAAAAACAAAACAGTGGCAATGATCTGAGGAGAAACAAACTATTTTACTAAATAAGATATTGGGATGCAAGATAGCATGCTGTGATACAGTATAATTAGAACTGAAGCTAATAAATCAAATATAATGAGAGTGTCTGAAAGCTGAAGGGCTTACTCTAATGCTGAGGCAAAATGACCTAGGGAGTACACACACTGTTGAGGTCAAAAAGGAAGGGTGGAAAATGTTTTGTGGATGGTATTTATCTTCTCCCTTTGAGCGGAAATGGTAACAAAACAGCGAACAGTCCTCTGGGGGAGGCAGTCCTCTTGTGGGACAGGCACCCAGACCTGGAACGTTAACTCTTTAACTCCTAGTGCACTATGTGATGTTATGATGTGGAATGTGGAATACCATGACAGTTCTCCATCTTGTGCCTTTGTTCGCCCAGAGCCGTCTGTGTTTCTGCTCCATTCTTGGTACAGCTCTGAATGTATTAGTGGCCTGTGGTACCTGGAGAAACCCAAAATAGCACCACGTGCTTGGTTTTGGCTATTAAGTGATCAAAACTGGGATTTTTTATTCTGGTATCACAACTGCTACTAGTGATAGGGATTTTATTGTTCGTTTGTTTGGGTTTTCTGTCCTTTCCTCTTCTTTTCTTTTTGGGTGTAATTGCTTGATTGTAAAACAAGTTAGAATTTTATCAGGAATTAATTTGGCCAAGTGTTCTCAAAACTGCAGAGCACTACCAGTGAAAACCATAGACTAGTCTGGAGAAATGTTGTTAGTGGTCAGGGCAAAGATACTTCGCAAAGAAGATGAAAGGTGCATCCAACTACCTGCGTGGAATATCCCACTGAGAAAGAAAAGCACCTATTGCAGAGTAGAGAACTGGCTGATTTGTGTGACCAGCTACCTTGGGTACTCTTCTCTTGACTGGCTCACAGTCAAATGTGAAATTCATTTGCTGCAGATGTTCACACGTACAGCCAAGGAAGTGCCCAGGCACCTCTAGTGCTTGCAGAAGCTCACAACAAAAACAAAACAAACAAACAAAAAAGCTGTAAGGACTGATAGAGAGATTAACTGAACAATTTATATTTCCCTTTCAACCCATACCATAGCAAACAATACCTTTACTAGGTATTGTTGGAAGAAAAATGCTGGCACTTGGAAAAAAAATGCATAGACAAAAATACAGAAGTGAAACCACAAGGTTGTAAGTGAAGTCCGTTAACTGCTTCAGTAAACAGTTCGCACACACAGAAAGTTAAGGCTGACAATTTCACATGGACAGCTGTGGTTCTGTAATGTGTTATCCCACATCAAACTGTGAAGTAATGAGAAAACGATATGCTGACAATTCCTATCATTATCTCATGACTCTCTTGGGCTTTATTGCTGCGCTGTTGCAGATTTACTTTTTCATCTTGGGCAAGTGATTAGAACCTGTGATGCCTTGGTTTCCACTACTGCAAAATGAAGGCAATGCATAAAGGTGCATAGGGATGATCTGGCCTTTGAAAGAAGCTTGCAAAATCAAATTGAGAGTTGTTGAAACAGTCCACCTGTAAGATGGCACGATGCTGTTCTGTGGATTGTGTGTGAAAGACTGTAATAAAAAAATAGCTTCATTTCTTAATGTCAGGACATGAACCTGTGGTCTTGGCCAACATCCGTTTTCTCTGTAAAATGCATGACACTATATGCAAGTTGTTGCTGAAAATGTCTGCTGTCACATTGTCAGGTTAACTTACTAGCATGCAGGCTCTCACATCTGCAGTGTAAAACAGTGTACTTTTAGTGTGTCTTCTACTTGGTTCACTTTGTATCACAGGCTGAGTAGAGCTGACTTTCCCTCCCTTCTTCCCTCCTTCTTTCCCTCCCTCCTTTCCTCCTTCTTTCCCTCCCTCCTTCCCTCCTTCTCTCCCTCCCTTCTTCCCTCCCACCCTCCCTCCCATTCATCCATCCATCCATCCATCCATCCATCCATCCATCCATCCATCCATCCATCCATCCATCCATCCATCCATCCATTCCTCCCTCCCTCCCTCCCTCCCTCCCTCCCTCCCTCCCTCTGTCCATCCGTCCATCCGTCCATCATCCTTTGAATGTAGTTTTGGTGAGGGAAGGACCTGCTTCTGAATTTAGTGGATATGCCCATTCAAATGTAGGAAAAGTGCTGGAAGAGTTAAATGTTTCAATTAAATTCAAGGTTAACTGAAGAATAAACAATAAATTGGTTTTTGTTTTGGGAATTACCAAAATAACAGAATAGAAAAGCTTAGGAAGGAAAAAACTGCCTGAGGGGTTGAGTTTTTGTTTTTTTGTTTTTCTTCTATTTTCTTTTTAATTAAAAGGAAAGAAAATGTTTGATCTAAATTGAAAGGATTGTTTTTGTTTGTTTTGTTTTTCTTTCCATATCCATACAGACAGCAAATGAAAGGGCAGGCTAATCATCGTGGGGCATTATAAAGTAAAATTGTACTTATCCTTATGATAAAGGAAAACAGAGTCTCAAAATAAGAGTTAATTCAAATCAGAACCTAGGATCTGAATACTGAGTGCTTTTGAGGACTTCTGAAATCCAAACACTGATGCTCCAGGGTTAAAGAATAAAGCAGAACCGTGGCAAAAACTGAGATTATTCTTTAATGTTTGTTTTCCTATTCCTCAGTCTTTCATCTTTTGGTGTCTAACTCTTTTTCAGTAGCTGTAATGGTCATTTTTAGATGGTCTCTTCCTTCCAAAGCAATTCTACAGCAGTCACAAACTGGTGGACCTATTCTTTCTGTCAAGAGATTTCCACTGAATCTCTGTCACTTGGTGTCAACGCTATTTCACTCATCAGGGGTGACTTTTGCTGCATCACTGGCAGTGAGACTCAGCTTGGAGTGGACATGCTACGACGTGGTCTGCAACTGGATGCATTACCACCTGAGAAAATATCAACAGAAGGAGCTTTTGATTAATTGTTATTATTTATACAGTCGTTATTTCTGAGCATTTTGCTAGAACACTGAAAACATCACTGTTTTAATTTAGTTGGGCAAAATGTACAGAATTATTGAGGTTTTGAAGCATTGTAGGGATGAATCTCTTATTAAATGCTCTTATTCGTCATGTTGACTTGAGAGCCTAGTCCATATGTTTGTTTATTGCTGATCTGATCTTCAGTTTTTCATGTGTTTCAGTTTTAAATGGAAACAGTAGCAAATGAAAGGTATGGCCTATCTTTCATTGTCTTTTTAAAAGGATAGTTTAGACACGATAAGGGAGAGAACATCACAGAAAAGTTCTCTCACAGGGACTTCAATGTCCTTCTGGCACCCGGAGGCGTTATTTAACATGGTTGATTTGGAGGTGGACACTGGGAAAATGCCTTTGAAGTGTTTCTTACAGTTTTGGCCACTAAGAAATGAGTGGATATTTTTGATTCCAGGGTGGAAATGAGAAACAAAGAGAACGGTTCACCCCTCCCCAACACTGTCCCTCCCTAATCCCCCAATGTCTTTGAAGCTGTTCACATAGTAGAAATGGTTTTCTTTGGAGTCCTGTGTAGTGAGAGGGAACTAAAGCAGTCACTTGCTGCTTACCATTCTTCTGCCTTGCTGCCAACATTGGTATGTGCCAAATATGGAGCAGATGAACAGGGCAGAGATTACATGGAGAGTATTTGCCTACTCCTTGGGATATAGTCCTCCAGCTCTTCTAATGTGTGCTGAACTCTGGGCCAGTCCTGTGAAGAGACAAACATCAGAGGGCACTATGGTGGCCTAGAGTAAGGAAAGTGCCTTGATGTACAGTCTGATATGAGCCTGAAACAAAGCATGTAAATTCCTTTCATCACTTTGAACTTAATGTGAAGGTATTAAGGGTGAAACTTACGGCATTAAAATGCTTTCTGCTTTCTTAGTTACAGAGCAGACTGTTTGCAGCAAAGATTATAGACCACAGACAATTGATTTGGGAACGCTGATGTTGAATCACACTGCGTTACTCCACTGAAGTCATCATAGGATCATTAGAACTGATCACTGTATGTGTTTCCAGCACCACACAGGACACAAAGGTAATTTGCTTATCTAAAGAGAATTGTCAGGATACACTGTAGAGCTATGTAGAACCGATCCGAGGTCACACAAAAAAAATATTTTTGACAGCACACTTAATGTAATTTGGAAGAACTGATGAACTTTCCTTTTCCTGATGGTGCAAAAAGTAGCTTTTTAAAGGAAAGCTGTACTGGAAGGAAGTGGGAGATTTATTCCCACATATCTAGACGTACAATATTGTTTTCCTTCAACTATACCAGCTTTATTTTTAATTTCAGACCTGAACAATGACTTAGTACCTTCACAATTAGCAGTTATACATGGACATGATGTAAGGACTAACTTTTACTCAAAGTTCTATTTTATGTCCGATTTAGATGGGTAATTTCATGTGTAGGGTAAGACAGTAATTGAACACGTGCTTTTTGAAAAGCATGCCATGTAGCAAATTTTCTTCCTTTTCCTTTTGGAATGGAAGTCTTAGCCTCTTCACCGAGACTTCAATAGAATGTGCCGGAGTCCTTAGCAGTTAGCACCTGAAGCTGCTAATGCTTCCAAGATAGCCTGATGCAGCTGGAGTGGGTGCTCTATTCAGTGTTGACAATCCTGCCCTAGAAAGGAGCCTCTAAAGCTGTAGAACTTTGGCCATCATTGATGGTGAAGTAGCTAAGCTCTGTAGCCTTGCCCTTAGGAAAACTCTTGCCAGTTCTTTGGACGCTGGCAATGTTGAATATGTCTGTTAAGCTCATTTTAAGTTGTTGTCTATTAGGGACAAACCCAACTATGGTTCTAGATTTAAACTTCCCAGTTTTTTGTTGTTTTTTTTTTTTTTTAAACTATGGATGCCCATCCCGTGACCATGATAGGTGGGAGAGCAGAGAACAACATGGAACAATGTGTTTAAACCTAGGAGATAAAATGCTGGATTCTTTCTCCATGGAATATTTTATGATAGGAGAAATTATTCTGTTATTTGTTGCAGTATTAATTAAAGTGAAGATGATGCTGTAGGTCAGGAGGCTGATGTGGTCTTCAGATAGCCTTCAAATAGGAAACATAAGTAAAGGCAGCATCCTACTGTATGCAAGCTAGAAATTAGGAATTTCAGTGAGACAGATGAATGCACAGAACACTGCAAAGTAAAGAAAAATGAGAGAGTAATTCTCAAGGGAGACGTTATAAGGAGAAGCAATAAAGCTGTCTTCTATGCTGTCAAGAGCCGGCCTGTTTCCAGACAAGATTAGGTGGGGCTGCATGGCTTCTGGAATACCTGTAAATGTGAATACTGCTGTGTGGCCTGTTTCCTTACAAACTTGCTTCTGGGTAAGGTCTTCAGCTCCAGTGTAACAGCTGAGAACACACGCGCAAGAACTGTAGTCAGTACAAAATTTCACTGAGATCACTGGTGGCTTATAGGTGTAGGAGCTTGCTTGCCCACTTTTGATTGCAGGATCCTGGGCCTTAGTTGCCAAAAAATCTTATGAATTGCTACTCTTGGAATCTGTTATTTCTCAATCTTTCAAACATGCCAGAACTTGGCTGGCAATGTACTATTCTTGCTGGACAGGACCATATAAAATGTTAATATAAACCTCTTGGAGTGAACTGATCATTTGATTAGATTGTCTCCTAGGGAACTGATTTGGGATAATAATGATAGTGCATGGAAGTGGCTCTTGCTTCACTGGAACGAGACTGTTCTGCTGCAGATCTGCTCATAGGTGGGTTCTTTGATCAGTGTTCAAGGGTTAAGCTAATGGAAGCTATCTGGTATGCAGTGGAGGGTTGAGTAGATATTATACTGCTAACTATGCCTTTGGAGAGGGAATGATGAAATGAGGGTGGTGTGTGAATCTATATTTTTGCTCTTGTCTTTTGAGAAATCAGAGCTCTCTCCTGCAACTTTTACAGAACTGAAATTCTGGCATGTCTGAGGCAATGCATGCAGAAGAGATAAGCAAGGAGTACAGAGGCAGCAGGAGCTCAGAGCAGGCAACCTGTGTTTTGTCGGTTTTGTTTGTTTGTTTGCAGTTTGGTTACTATTTTTATGTCTGTCTAAGGTATTTACGTACATCTTCCTGTGCCTTATGTTTCCATACAATGGGAATAGTAGTATTTCCTTTATTTAATAACAGTGATCTGTAGTGCTTGGACAGTGTGCTGCTACGATTAAAAGCGTGAGCTCCTTGTGATGGAAGGTATACTCTTCAGAGTGCTTTGGGTAGGGCAAGTCATCTGGTACACATTCACCGAGTTGCAGTCAGACCTCCCTAGCCCAGGTTTTTCGAGGTCTCTGTGGTGTAGGAAGCGAGACCAGCAGGGGTTAATGTGGTGATGACCTTTGCAGCTGGACTCCAGCTGCTGGTCCCAGCTGCCAGCTGCACAAAAAAGGGAAGGGGGTGGGGAGAAATGCTGCTTGTCCAAAGGTAGGGAAAGCTTTGCACTGAATAAATTAAAAGGCTCTATGCTCATTTGCCTCCTGAGAAGCCCATTGTATTTCATTTTCCTCCCTGTTCCCTAGTGAATGAAGAGCCCTTTCTAAACGTGAAGGTATCCTGGAAAAGACAGAGACCATCTTCTGTAATGAGAGCAAACAGAGCAGACTGTAGAAGAACCAGAATGTGAGCTAGCCTTCCATACTGAAGACCCGCATATACCTGACATAGCCTTGGATCAGCTGTTTTCAGTCTAAGCTTATATGGTTTGTCTTTGTTCCGCATTAACTTTCTATTGCTTAAATGGAAGCTCTTATTTTTCTGGGGATGGCTGTAAAACAGGTCTCTAAAAACCTGTATTTTTTTTTCAGCTGTATTTCTATAGGGTGTGCAGAGAGAAGCTTAACTAATTAATGTAAAGTCTAGGAGTAATAAACTCTAAAAAAAAAATGTTCTAGAAATAATACCATTACCTATTTTTACTGTCAAACCCTACTTCCCTTCCTCTCTCTAATGTGACATTTGCTTTTACACCTCTGCGGAAAGACCTGAAAACAGGCTGTGTGTTCACTGTAATTATGAGTCAGCCTTTACCAAAGATGACTCAAATATGTGACTCTGGCACCTGCTTCATGTCTGTCTGGCTTTTGGATAGCACTGATGGTGGCACGTAAAGCAAAGGTAAACACGAGCGTGTTCCTTTCCCAGAAGCTATTTGTTCAGTGTGTTGGATGATAAAGAACAAAAGCTGTTATAAGAAAAAAAAAAAAAAAAAAAAAAGGTGTTTACAAAACTGCAGCTGCAATAATAGGACTTTGTGGGGGGTGTCGTATATTGCTTGTATTAGAGAGGGAGCAGCATTCAGGCTGGGTGCCACTGACTCTACCACTTCCTTTGGAGTGTCATTTTGTCTGTTTTAGGCAATTCTGGTTTTAGGCAATTCTGGGGAAAGGAGGAATGAGAATAATGTTAGCTAATCATATTAGTGCTGGCAAGGCATATTGTGAATGAAGAATGATACTGAAGTGTTCACTATTGCTATTATTCTCAAGGGAAAAAAAATAAAAATCTCAAGTGAGTAAAATGTTCTACATCTTACCCAGCTATGCCACTGCAGATATGTGAAGGGGGGGAGAAGTGAGGCAACATTCTACTCTTGTCAACAGAGAGGTACCAAGCTTTAAATATAGGTACTTAATGCTGGCTCTGGTTTATCCTGGTAAACCTATGGTGTACATCTACAAGAAAAAGATTTGGTAGCTCAGCTTTCCCATGTATATCATTGCTTCAAGTAACCAATTGCTGTTGTGTGCAATCTCAATCAGAGTCAGCACTGCACAAAGTAGACCTGGATATCCATCTGAAGAGTGGTTGCTGATGTACAAATTCACAGGAAAAGTAAGTTGAAGTGTAGGAAAATGCTCCTTGCTGAGTGTTCCATTTGGTGCTGGCAGGTAAAAAGGGCTTTTTACACATTCTCAAGGACATCTGTGACTCAACAAATGGCAAATCAGTATTTCAAAAAAAAGCTACAATTTCAGTTAATGAAGTTTGAAACCAGTTCTTGAATAGGAATCCATCATTAATGAAAGCAGGGTCAAGAGAGGAGAAGTACAAGACATGAATCTGAGCCAGGCTCCAACCGAAACCTAAACAAAGGTAAAGTTAAAGAGCCCGTGTGGTTATTCTGCCTGCAAATACTGTCCAAGGGCAGGAGTGTGCAGAGGGGATAGAGTCCTGATCAAGTAGGTTAAGAATGGATCTGCAGCTTATCAGCTTATGAAGGCAGGGGAGGAGGACTTAAGGATTCCGTCCTGGGACAAATGGTTTTCTTTCTGTCTTTGTCACTTCTACCTTTGTAAACCTTTACAACACATAGCAGATTTTGGATTTTGCACGTAAATGCTCTTAATTGCTTTTACCTGATTATGTTAAAGGCAACTGTAAGGTAAGGGCCTTACATCAACGTATATGCTACTGGCATGAGTGAGTCTTAAAATCAGGATCCTGGAATACTACCACTGTGCCAACAGCTCAGAAAAAACATTCCACAGCATTTCCAAGAGTTCTCCAGTGATCCCTATTGGCCTGTTTATGTCTCATTGTTCAGGAGTCTATGTACAAGTGTTTTCTGGTGGTTGGAATCAATCATAATAGTCAGAAGCCCAGAGCTGTGGAAGAAATCTTTATGGTTGTGGTAGAATTAACTAGGACATGTGTTTTTTTGCCAGTTAGCATGAATCACAGTCTATTCCTGATAAATGCAGTGATAGCTGAGCTGTAGTGCTTCACTGACAGAGAGGGAACATTATAGGTCTTCATTTTTCCTGTGTTTTTTTAGTGTGCACATTTGCTAACATAGAACACGATTCCAAGAAGCAGCATTCTTCCAGGGAGCTGGGGCACAGTCACAGAGGAAACACTGGGGAAATTCTCCCAAAGGAGAAAGTATGCTTCTGTTTACTCTAAGATATGTTTGGTTTGTTTTCTCAAGGAATAGAAGATCCCATCTTGTACCTCATATGTGTCATGCAGAATATTTTAACTGGGGAAGAACAGCACAGTGCACCAACATAGTCTAGGGTCTCATCAGATGGAAGTAGCTTTGCCAAAAAGGACCTGTGACCGGTGGGCAAGTTATCTCTCAGCCAGCAATGTGTCTTGTGTTAAGGAAGGTAAGAGCCTCCTCCATCGTTGCATTAGGAAAATTGTTCCAAGCAGATTAAAGGGGGTTATCCATCCTTTCCTGCCCAGCTCTAGAGTCCTCAGCATGAGCAAGATGTGGAAAAATGGAAGTGAGCCCTTCAAAAGGTTACTAAGATGATTAAGGGATTGGAGCATCTGTCATATAAGGAGAAGCTGAGAGCTGGGTTGAGGAGGCTCCACAGGTTTTTGTCAGTGTGTATAAATATCTGACAGAAGGGTATAAAGCAATCCACAGGGCTGCCCAGAACAACTACCATGGCCCAACCCCTGCAGCCATGCCATCTTGGAAGTGGCTCTTCCCCACCAAGCAGCCCAGCCTAACCATGGATACACATCCATCATTCAGCAACAACCAAAACGCCAGCCCAGACAATTCCTATTCTATCAGTGCAGCCCAGGCAAGCCAAAACATTGGTCACCCAGGATATAAAGCAAATGAAGACAGGCCTTTTCAAGTAGTATCTGGTGACAGGACAAGAGAAAATGGGTACAGACTTTCTACTTTAACCAGGAAAAAAGCTTTTTTTACTGTGTGGGTGATCAAACATGAGAACAGATTGCACTAGAGATAGTATCTCTATCCTTGGAGCTATTCAGCACTCAGTTGTGCATGGTCCTGAGCACCCTGAGTCTGGGTGACCCTGCTTTGAGCAGAGGGTTGGACAAGTCATGAGTCCAACCGTTTGGCTTACCTGGGCTGTACTGAGTGAAGAGGAGTTGTCTTGGGCCACATATTATATGTTTTATATAGTTAATCATATAAGTAACACTGATTTTATTTTTTTTAATATATTTTTTTATTAATGCAACAAAAAGGGGGGCAACAATAAAACATAAAGCTAGTGGGTTGGATTTGTATGGACTAGATGATTTTCAGATATGCTTTCCAGACATAACCATTCTGATTTTGTGCAGGAAATGTTGGTTCAGGACAATGAAATGAGAAGTGATTTGCTTCCTTTAATACTGTCCTGACAAATCTTGATTTAACATGCTGGAATGTGCAAGAAGTCAATGAACGAGGCTCTGAAAATTTTAGGGAGTTATTCAGACATAAAGGCATTGTTGGTGTGAGGAAAAGCCACAGTTAACTTCGTGTGTTGCTAGTTGCACGTGACCATATAGAAGCTATTGGGTCAGGTTTGTTCCTTGCTGATCAGCCATGATCCATGATTTGGGATAGACAAAAACAACTTTAGCTTTCTTGGCTGGTTGTGTGGTTGAAGAGACTGGAATCAAAGCAGGCATCATGGGAGGCTTAAGCTATTCTAAGCCAGGGGTGAGGAAAGCAGGTGCTCACTGGGAAGCCTCAGAAATGAGGTTTGGTGAGGTGAGTGGAACTGTGGGAACAGAGGCAAAGATCCAGACAGAGTAGGAGATGTTGCAACAGAGGCAAATTGGCATCCAGCAGCACAGCAGCAGCAGCTCGCCTGTTGCATCATCTGTCCATGGGGGACTGCATTACAAGGGAAGCTCCTATTGGCATGATATCTTGCATCTCTCAAAAGGCTATATGACATAATGCCACATTACCTGCATTACTCTCCCAGGGAGAAAAAGCAGCTCTGGCCATTATCAGCCCTCCAAGTCCTTAATGAGTGTTTCTTAAAGAAGCTCCTTTTGCCAAAGTTTTGCATTGGTTGAAGTACACTACCCCAGAAAATATAGAGCTTCAGGAAGCAAAAAGATGCAGGTATTGTGGAAGAACATGTTAAAATTTGTATTTATGCAAAAAAATCATCTAGTAACAGTAAGAAACAGCGTGTTGTTTAATTTTCTTCTTTTTTTTCCTTGAATAGGAGACAGAAAGGAAAGAAAAGGTTTTCTGCTTTATTTAGGAACACATCCAGGGAACAAATGCCCCTTGCTCTGTCCCTCTTCCCTGCATCTAGCTGACAAGCTATCAAAAATTCGGACATTCACTCTTAGTGACTGAAGACATCCTATGTCTCTAGGTTATGTATGATAGTCTAACTTTGAGAAGGCATCTAGTTTTACGTACCCCAGTTTACATCTAATTTATGTTTGGAGTCAGACTGGATTGAGGTTTTTCATTTCCATTCCATATCCTTCCCATCCCCACTAAGTATTGATCTTTCATTTTTTCCAGAGAGTGATTTAATCATTTCCCATAGATTACCCAGGCTCAGCCACCTTCTGCCCTTTATCCTTGATAGACTGATAACCTGAGAAGATTCAGAACATTCTTTGCCTTGCTCAGTGATGTGATGACCTCAGTCTGAAGTGTGTCCTTCCTGAATGTATAGATGTGTGAACTGAGGGCCATACTTCACGTGTACACACATCTGGGATCCAAGGACCTGGTTCTTGATAGACACTACATCCTGTGGCAGTCAGCTGCTCTGGCTGACAAAGGGTGTGGAGTGAAGCAGCCCATTTTCCTATTAGAGAGAGACTTCTGCAAATAAACAGTTGATGTCTATGCGACATGGGTGGGCTGTTGGAGTGTTTGAAAAAGCTTTCCAGAGGACTGAAGCATTTCAGAAGCAGTGGCGTGCTTTGCCCAGAAGCAGAAACGAGGGGACGGAAAGTTCTTCATGTTGTGGAGACCCCAACAGCTAATTAACAAGAACAAAGTGCTCTAGTTTGCCTTGACCACACCTTAGCCCTCTAGGCGAAGCCTCAGAAATCCAGGGGGACACAAGGCAGTTCACGGAGTTGCAGTATGCATACGTGTAAAATTGCCACTGAAGTCATCATTTTCTTTGCTAAGATCATTTTAACTGGCTGAGACAAACTTATTTTTTCCCACAAACAAATAACTTGCTCCCACCCATGGACATGCGAACAAACGTATAAGTTACACCAAGTATTTCTCCTCCTGGCTGCCAAATAAGAAAGGGAGATCGTTACTGTAACTTCTATTTTTAAATACTTGGGAGGTGCTCTAACACTGCAGCTAGAGGGACGATATAATACCTAGGCTCAGTCTCTGAAAACTCCAGAGGTACAGCAAAGGCTCACAGAAATAGCTGAGTGGTGAAAGTCTCCGCCTAAATGATGTTAGCAGAATAATACCCTCTGCTTTAAGTTGAATGCACGTATCAACCTCCTTAAGGGTAGCTACCTTGCTAACTGCTCGCAGGCTGCAAATATCCTAATGCTTTCCACAGCTTTGCTGTGAGTGAAACCCAGCCTATTAAAACACATCCCAAACCTGGCCCAGCCATCCCCCTCCTTACTCTATTTTGGGCTGTGGCTAGGTGTATAGACGAAGATGTTTCACTGGACAGAAGCTGGAAGAAAGGGCCCGTTGTTCTGAATGGGAGGTGTGCTATGTGACATACTGTGCAAAGGATGTGTGCTTGGAAGGGTTGATGTGCAGAAATCATTAGTAGGGTGTGTCAGCACAGAGGGGGGAACCCAGACCCAGGAGAAAGAGCCAGAGAAGTGAGAGCAAGGGAAGGATGAGGGTAGAAGGAGCAGGGGTGGAGGCGCAGAGACTAAGACTTTCCTTTTAGCTGCTGGTTTGGTACAGCCTTCATGTGAAATAGCACTCTCAATAGACCTTAGTGATCTGATCCAAGTATTCAATGGACTTATTGATACGAAGAGAGTTACTACAGAGCTAATTTGTAAGTGACATTTATTCAAGGATAATAAATGATTCAGTGATGACAACTGAAATTAGTGGCAGCAATTGGGTCTACAGAAGTCATTGCTGGATGTAAAATACCTGAAGATACACACAAAAAAGCAATCTCTGGAGTGCATAAAAGAGTGATAGTTGCACTTAGCTGCTGATCTGCCCACTTTAGTTAGCTAGGTCTTCAGCTCAGAGAAGCTGAGTTGACTGTAGAACCTGCTGCAAGAGGTAAATAGAGCCAACTTTTCCCTCCCCTTAGAACTTTGTGGGGCTGGGATTAATTAGTCTCATATGGATGACTCTTGCAAGAAGTACCTCAGAACTGACCCAAGCAGTGCCCTAAAAAGTTTCCTAGTCTACACAGGGAACAATCTGTATGAACCATCTTTACACCATTAACACCACAGTTGAATTGCTCTTGGTATCAAGATATTGCCAGCTTCTCCTTTAGGACAGGTACGACACAAGGAAGTTAGTGCTGAATTTGACCCACTATGTTAAAGGGACTCTGAGTAACAAAAAGGCAGTTGTGCAGGAGGAGCAAACACGAGGGTGTAAGTTAAGGTCCAGAAATGGACGTTCCTGTTTGCTCTGCCTGCTCCACACCTTTTCTGACCACTCTCTTTAGCTCTACCTGCGGCTTAGCT
Organism: Excalfactoria chinensis; assembly: GCF_039878825.1. NCBI lineage: Eukaryota > Metazoa > Chordata > Aves > Galliformes > Phasianidae > Excalfactoria > Excalfactoria chinensis. The sequence goes on along the minus strand of NC_092825.1, from coordinate 64,137,358 downwards.
TCCAGTCTCCCTGGAACCACTAATTCAAATCCTGGCAGGATTACTCAGCCCCTCTGTAATTTTGAGGTTAAAGGAAACTGTAAAACCAAAGATCCTGTGGCAAAATGTTTGCCCTGGTATGCTTGACCAAAGTTGTCCTAATACTTTTTGTACGTGGCATGCTGAGTTCGCTGGTGTCCTGTCATTGGTTTTTCATTCCTCCTGATGTATTAATTTACTTAATTGCTTCACTACTTCAGTATCATTAGATTAGTCATGTGTTTTGAGGGAGATAGTGTAATATACATTTACTATCCACAACTTCTGCGTGTCCAAATTGATGCAGTTTTCTCGCCATTCCTGAATTTACACTGAATTGCATATGGGCTGAGTACCTGCTCATTGAACATAGCCATTAATTTTCACAGTGCTACTTCGAGTCCAGTGTTTAAGAATTACTAGCTGAGATGGATTCCTTACTCTTGAATATGAAATAGGGCTGTGGGCAATTTGGAAAGGATACATCTGAAATGTTTTTCATTATCTGTCAAGCTAGAAGCAGATGAGATGGAGGTTTTGTTGGTTTTCTGTAAGAGAAAACAACAACAACAACAACAAAACATGGGTGTCAAAATGTGACCCAACCCGTGCTTTCTTCAACTCTCTCTTTAACTTTCTACACTTCACAACAACCTTCTATGTTTTTCTTTTTTTCTTCTTTTAAATAAAATATTGCTAAAAAATATTCTCCTGACCTGAAATCGTTAGCTGCCAAGATTCGAGTCTTCAAGCATGCTTCTATAGCCAAGTTACAAATCCATGAAAAATAGATTTATCAGCTAAGTAGAAATTAACTCGAACATCCTTAAGCCAAAGTTCACACAGTTCCTCCATATTTCAGGATAAAATGTCTGTCATTCTCCCTTTTCCCTCCCAACTCTTGAAATGCTGTATATAAAAACCAGGTATAGAAACAAATGCTTTTTAAAAATAGGTAATAACTCATGTTGTTAAAAGATAAAGCTCTAGAACCTAAAAACAACTCAAGGCAACTTATCATTCCTTTATTTTCTCCAAAGGTCTTCCATGCTTTAAGCGAAATAATGAAAACTAAGTCATGATGATGTTGCCAAAAACAGTGGTGAGTAAGTGGGCTCCTGAGCAATTCCAGCACCAGCAGCATTTAACTTGTTGTTCAGGAGTTCAAATGATTACTTTTTTCCCCCCAAATAAAACCCATGGGACGAAGGTTTAACTCTCTAGCTCTCTGAGACTCCTGGAGGGCAAATCAACATGGTGGAGGCTTGCCAGCACATAAAGCTGTTCTTACCACACCTCCTATGCTCCATGCGCTATTCTGGCTCACGTTCAACTCTCAATTCAGAAGTCAGTGAATTTATTAATGAGTTGCTTTGTGCATAGGTACGTGGCTGTAGCAGCTCCTGGGGAGCCCCAGCACCCCTGCAGTCGCTCCTGGGTCCTGCTGCAGCAAGCCCTTTGAAATCTGTTGTGAGCCCCACAAGCAATTTTGAACTGATCCACCGTATTTCTAACAGTACAAATGAAGATGTGGAAGCTAAAGATAATTGATAGGGTAGTAGCATTAATTAATTCTTGGTGACTTATTGAATTGGAAATTTCTGTTTAACCCATGCAAATACAACTTCGGTCTCCAAGCATCCCCACTACCCATCCAAAGCCCATTACCCACCAGTGCACTCCGCTCCTTCCAAATCCCAAAGCCCTTCCTCTGGATGCACCCTAATTGTGTACTGACTCTGCCTGCTTGACTCCTCCAGCTCTGCCTGCTGAAATGCTGCTGCCTCATGAGAACTGCAGAAAACTTGGCTCGGTTTGCACTTCCTTCAAAGTGTGCCCAGATGGGAGAATAAAAGGACACATCAGAGGAAAAACTGGATCTGCGGTAGCTCTCTTCAAGAGCCCTGCTGATTGGTTGGTTGGTTGATTTTCAGAGCTGGAAAGGATGTATTTGTCTTTTCTCCTCCCCTCCTCCCATCACAATGGCTGCAGATTAAAGCTGTTTTTGAAATCAGGGAAGATCATGTTTTGTAGAGCCGGGTAAAGTTCCTGGCAGCTGGTAGCATGGAAGAGATAATAGAAAATAGGGTTGGTTGGTTTGTTTGATGAAAATATACAATATTTAATTCAGAAGTGTAGAGCTGGAATGGCAGCCTCTATATATGTAGCAAGGAATAGCTGCTCTGTGCTATTTTTTTCATGTAGATGAGTCCATGTGGCTTTAGCATAGGCTACTTTGGAAACCACAAAAAGGCCCTTTCAGTACAGAGTATGAGCATCCACATGGGCACTTAGACCACAGTAACTAAATTCACACCCTGGCAAGTGTCACAACAGATTCCCCAAACAGTAACAAGTAATTGCTGTGAGCTGGCTGCTGTTGAGAGAGACCTGAAGGACTTCCATGGTGGAGAGGTGGTTAGTGTCACTTGTAGGCTAAAAGAGCTTGAAGCGACGGAAGAGGAAATGACTCAGGGTAAGAGAGGAAAATCAACTGATGGCACTGTTTATTAAAGGAGGTGGAGGAAAAATAAGCGTAACATCATCAGGTCTGTGCAAAGTATTTCCAAGGTATGAAACTGCTATCATGAATTATGTATCAGTATACCAGGGAATCCTGTATTTAGAACATAGATAGACAATAGCTGAGATGCTGTTGTTGTTTTTTCCCTTGGCCTCCCCTCCCTTTTCCTCTCCTCCCACCCACTCTTTTTCTCCTTTGTAAACTGTGGAGGTTTAGATAAACTGAAGCATCGATCTAGCCTCATCTCCCATTAGAGTCTGCAAAAGGAAATATCTGCAAGCAAGATGTTACATAACCAGTACCAGTTAACCGTGTGCATCCTTCCTTTATAGGGACTCCTCTGTTGTGGATTCAACCTTCGAGTTATGCATTTTCAGTACAAGTAGAACATACAATTTGAAAATGGAAGCATAAACAGTCTGCCTCATTTATTCGTATCTCAATTTGTAAATGAACAACAGCAGCGCAGCCACTTACATTAGTCTGACAGTAAACAAAACCGAAGCAAAACAAAAAAGCCTTGAAATGAGCAAAAAGCAGTTCGATATGTCATTGACAGGAATCCCTTCACACAAAGAGGTTTCAAAGCCATTGATGTAGGCTATGCTCTGAGCCAGGTTTTACTCCCTTTTGTGTCTGTGTCTGAAATAGAGCACCTTTTGACAGTCTCCATACATTCACGTTGTATGAGCTTTGTAAAAAAACAACCTGCAGTGTAGAAACTGCTGCACAGGTTTGTGTTTTATTAAATAATTTAAATGAAGTAGGGGAGTTAAGCAGACGGAATGCGTTTGTTAGCTGTAGTTTTGCCTGGGTTTGGGGTTTAATGTTACTCTTGTTAGTCTGGGGAAAGCTTGGAATAGGCTAGAAAGTAGGATTTAGGTAAAAGGTACTATCATTTTACGGAGGAGCCAGCCTTCTATGTAATAGGCTAGAAGACATCAGCGTTCACAATTAAATCAAGTGTGTAACGTGGTGCCTGGCAGTTCGTATAGGCATAAACTCACCCGTTGTGGTCAGTTTCTATGTTTGGGGATGGGGCACGCTACTTTGTTGGGCTTATGCTTGAAAACTGTCCTCCCAGCATTAAACTTTGTAACACTGACTTCTTTCCTCAAGCATCTGAGCTATTTGTTTGCCACATTTTCATTGTAACAAGTTTAGCAGTGAAGAAGCCTGCTTTGAAAAAGCGCGTTTGATAAAGACAATGGCATCTGTTAAGGTTAAATGCCACGCAAAATACTTCAAAAAATGTGTAACTATTCTTGAAATGCTGCTAAAGAAAAGATGCATTCTTACCCTGCCCCCACACAGCTCAAACTCTGCTTTGCAACGTTTCTCCATTGTAGCTGATGCATTCAGCGTAGGATTTGTGTACCTTCTCCTTTCCATCGAGCAGCTTGTTTAAATGAAAATGCACGCCTGTTTTGCTCTATAAAAAGAAGTTATTTCTACCGTCTCTTTTGCTTCTGTTCAAAACAGATCTTCCCTCATTACCTGCTTCTGTCACGGTACAACTGTTAGATGTGCACACATTGGAAGAGAATGGCAGCAATTAAACAATGTAGGTATTGATTTCATTGCCAACTAAAGCCTGGATTCCTGCTTCAGTGTGCTCTTGTATGCTACTATGCACAGCTGCTGTCACTCCAAGACCTGCATCTAAGTTAAACATAAATGTAGGTGGAACATTTGTGTGTGTGTGTGTTAGTGTGAAAACATACATGCGGATGGACAGATATGCTCTGAAATCAAGGGATGTCAATGGAAAGACTCAGCACTGGCATTAGTGTGCTTTATGTTAAGATTTACCTCTGTAAAAACTGATTTTTCTTCCCTTTTGCCTTTAATGTGTCACCAAACAGGAGTAATGTTTGTCTCTATGCAGTGTCTTGCACAATACAGCTTCTGAATAGGATCTTACTAACTGATTCCTGCATATGAATGTATGTGATACAAGTCTGTACTCACCTAGCCAGCCTTTATCTTGTGTCTCCCTAAAACAAAGAAACTGCAGAACAGAATAGACTCAATTCAAGTCAGCTGAATTAGATTTCTGTAATGCACTCAAACTATTGTTTGTTCACTCCTACATACACAATCTCTATTTTTGATTGTACTATGACACTAATTCTTTCTCTGCCTTCAGTCCGTGAGTATTTTTGTAACTAAAGTGTAAAGGATGGATGGACATAAACTGGAAAGTTCAGGTGCAAATATGACAGTATCTTTTTAAGGAGTAACGTTAATTTTAAGCTTTTTTTTATATTCTGTTAAAACATTTATTTGAGCTTCACAGACAAATGAAATTTCAGGCTGATTTCACTCTCTAAGCTTGGGGAAACTTAGATATGGACTATTTCTAAGGAGTGTTTCTCTGCTGAAAAGGAAGTTTTGATGAAAATACAAGAGTGATGTAAGATGATACTGATGATAAGGAGCAGGAGCAGGACAAATATAAGACATGCAAACTAAAGAAGAAAATCAAATGACTCATGAAAGCAAGTCAGAAATTACTCTTTCATTTAGGAATCTATGTGGCAACGGGGAATTTTTATCTCAAAGAGAGCTATTGAGGAAAAAGAGCAAGCTAAGCTCATTCCCCGCTGCCTTCTGTCAGACTGACTGTAGGCTCTTGAAATCTGTTTGAAATGGTAAGAGATCTTCTAGCTTCAAGATGATACAGCAAGAATGAAATGGAAGAGTAGACAGCAAGAAGGAACATAAAATAATCTTGCATTACTTGCTTTAGCTGTAAAGAAAATGTGAGTTAAGTGAACTAACTGGGTAGAAGTGGGGATTGGTTTGTTTCTAGGATAAAAAATATAAGAGAAAAAGCAAAAGAGGGGAGAGAAATGATTTTACTGCCTTGATTATTGCCCACCCCCAAGAAATCTCTTTGTTCTATTTTTTTTTCACAGCCACAAACCCTAAATAAAGATCAGCATCCTTGCTAATTACGTATGTCAAGGTGTTCTGAGAACTGCCGGGAAGCCAGATGCATTCCATGGTGTCCTAAACACTGTGCTCCACAGTCATTCCCTCTCCATAACTGTAGGGTGAGGACAGAGGTAGCAGCCTTCAGGGTCTTATTTTGTTGTGAACTATGCTATTTGCACAATGACATTTTGCAGTCCTATATCATCTTCCGTTCCTGGGACTCGAACGGATTTATGAGCGTTACAAGCAGAGATGCTCCATAGGCATTTCAGAAGAATTCTTCAAAAGCCACTAAGTGACATTCCTTGTTTGTGAAGAACTGCTCTTGACAAAAAGCAGAGCTGTGCTTCTGTGTTTGTCTTCCTGATAGAAAATGTATCTGTCAGCTCTTATGCTGATACATTGCTATACACGCCTTTCACATCACCAGGCTTTCACTCTTCGTCTTGCCCCATCCGTGTGCCCTGGTTAAGCAGATCATTCTTCTCATGCCCCTTGCATTAGCAGCAGTGGTGGCAGGTGAGCCTTCCCTGGCAAGCATGCTGTGGAAAGAACAGAAGTACATCTCCTACAGAGACGTATTTGCCTCAGCATCTTAATCCTTTTGCATCATGAAGCTTAAGTCGATACATGACACGAAGAAAGATTTAGCATCAGTAGTAGGTGATGCTTTTACAGGCATGTGAAACCTCACAGGTGAGCTCTGAGCCTGCTGCAGATTGCCTGGCCATGCTTTGTTCTGTGCTGGGTGAGGGGGCAGGCTGGCCTCTGTCTGCACAAACAGGGAGGTCAAACCATGGGGCTCACACTGCTTGTGCTCATCAGTCGCTTATAAGATTATTGGTTATAGAGGGCTGCTAACCTGCACACAGGACCTACTGGGAAGAGATAGTGTAAATGGATTGACAGTATCACATTGGGGCTGATCTGTGAATGTGAGTAGCCACTCCCTGTCCACAAAAAATCACATGGAGAATGACACCAGAATTATCTGGCCTTTTAAAACATCATTTGGAAACTTAAACAAGGCCATAGAGAATCTCAGAATCCTGTACTGGCAGCCTACTTAGGAGCGCTCATCATGTGTGACTTCTCAGCTGTCGTGAATAAGGCTTTCAAACACATCTGCAGTACCTGCAGCAGGTGGGAGAAAGGCCATGCCAGTCATGAGTGGGGTAGTTCCAACAAAAAAAGGAAAACTGTTGAGGATTTCATTAACTCTTTAGCTACGATCTCCATTAAGCTGCGCAGTCTCTGCTCCTTAAAAATCACTGGCCATAGAATGTGTTTTCCAGTCAGGCTAAATCAAGCAGAAGCCTGCACAGTGTCATGTCAGAAACACATGTGCTACATCTACGCAGCATAGGGCAGCTCTCCCTTCTCCAGCTGACACATCAGGATGGATGCAAACTGCATGTGGTAGCATTTCTTAAGCATGCCCATAAGCTGGTCTGTCTCCTCACAAGTGGGGCCTGGGGGCAAGTGCCACATTGGTTCCCACTCCTGGGATGGCTCAGCCTTCCTTCAGAAGCAAGAAGATTGGGAGCATCTTTACCGGTAAGCACATGCTTCTATCTCCACAACTGGCAATACTGGCTGCCGCAGAGCTCAGAGCTCAGCAGGAGCTGCAATCAGAAGCCCTGGCCTCTCAGTGAAGTGAGATCTTGCCTCTGAGAAGAGCAGGGATGCCTGCCATCTGGACAGACTTAAGACAAGGCCAGAAGGGTGGTTTGGCTACAGCTCAGTCATGCTCCGTCCTCATGCCGCATATGAGTGTGAATGCAGTAAATCAAGAGCTGACAGGGTGACAAGCCCAGAGATTCACGTTTCTTCTTAACAATGATACTTTTCATCCTTTGACCTATTTGGGGATGGTCCGCTGACAAGGAACTGCTCCAGAAATGCATATCTCTCTGACTTGGGGCTACATGAATGAAGCGGGATGTCAGCTAAGCACAAGGAGTCACTTAGACGCCTTTGAAAACCGAGAATGTGAATTAACAATTCAAAAGGCAAATCTGGGATAGAGCCGGGCTTTATGGAAGGAGGGAAATGTAAGGAATTCCCACTTTAACATTAGAGAGGCTGAAGTGTATGTCTGTAAGGCTGAATTCCCTGGACTTACCCTTACAAAAACTTCAAGTTTATTTGTTTCCCTGGGAAACTGAATTGACATATTTATTGCATTTCCTCCTAAAAATACACATTTTTATAAATGACGGATCTTTCGGGTGAGTCTGAATAATATCTGACAAGAAATAAAGGTGATAGGGAAGAAAAAAATCATTTCTCACACTGAATCTGATGTTAACGAAGTTTTAACAAATAAAATACTAGCACGGTTACTTCTGATCTCACTTATAATAGGATCATTCCTGAGTAGTTTCATTGACTTCAGTATCTTCATGTTAATTTATACAACTAGGTTCTGATGTAAAACACTGTATGAACAATCTAGTGCACTAGGCTGTCTGCTTCTTGCTCATAACTGTTGGGTTCCTGACCACACTGAGATAATAAAATGCAGTTGTGATGGATATTCCTATTGCTACAGTCCCAGATGCCTTTTCAGTGGCTTTTTTTTTGTTTTTCCCCTTCTCTCTTCTATATATGTACTTAAACACTATTTTGGAAGTCACACTTTTCCAGACGCCACCTGGTTATGAGGTCTTCTTTAGGAAGTATTTCAGTGAAGCTCTTTATAGAATTACTGTTCCAAGCACCACAGCAGTTTAAAATCTCCAGTGCAAACCTGACTTCTGTAGGCAGTAAGAAAAGGGGGGAGGCTGTCTTGTCTGTTTTCCTGTTCAGCTGTAACTTTGCCTCCATTTTGTTGTCTCTGGCAGCTCGTCTTGTCCAGTTTTAAATGATTCATGTGGTAAAGTTGAGTGTTAGACAAAAGAGCACGGACTTCGTGGGATAAATAATTGGAAATATATATTTTTAACAGAAATTAGTGAGAAGAAAAATGAGTGGGGTAGAATCTGATCAATGACTCGATCGTATCCATCTTGCTTTCCTTAGGAAGCAGGTGCTTGGAGCTGGGTTCTTCTCTCGTTGCTAGTCGTGTGATTATGGAGCAGTTCCTCTCAGTAACTGCAATCACCCCACTGGAAAACTGACACTTGTGAGAGCAGAGCTGAGTGCGATGGCCACATCTCTCCAAGAAAAGCAAGCAACAGCCATAAGCTGAAGTATTTTGGCCCCTTCACCAAGCAGCAGCAAATTTTGATGCTTTGTAGGTCAGGTTTCCTCTCTGAGAGCAGGATACAGAGGTGCTGACTTGGGTATTTCCTTAGGGTAATGTGTCTATTTAAAGTACTTACAGACACTTGCTGATTACCACAAGGGTGGCTATAAACAGCATGCAGTCAATTCCCCTTTGCAGAAACACTGCTTGCCCTAAGAAACCAATGCTTTGGCATCCTTGCTTTTCAGGGTGCTCCCAAAACCCAGCGCAGCTGCTCACGTACATTCAACACCCCTTTCTTGCCTTCATCCCATCCTTTGACTGGGAGAAATCTTCCCCCATGGCTGACCCCATGGTGTGGAAAAGTGCCTGGATCATTATGCCCGGCTTTTATATCGCTGCTTCATTACACAAAGGGAATTAAGAAAGGTCTACATTCCCCAACAAATAGGAGAGCTTCAGCCCACAGAGTGTCCTTAACAATTCTGTGTGTGTTTGGTTACCGCTTGGGTTTTTAAACTTCTCTGTGAAGAAATTCATCACGCGCAAGTCATGAACTCCTTTCACCATAGCAATGCATTTTCAAACAGCAATAGTGCTCTTTATTAAAGCCCTTAAAAATAGCATTCGAATGCGAAAGGTTACACAGTGCCTTTCTACTGGGTAGTGTGTCCGTGGCTCTGACAATCTGCACTGCGGGTCAGCAATTCATTTGTGAAATCCCTAGAGAAAAGGGGCAACCTGCGTTAAAGTCTTAATGCATCAAATTCAGTGATGAATAATAAAAAAGTTAACAGTTGATCATGTACGCATATTGAGGAGGTTGTGAAGAATATGCTTTCTGCCTGTAAAGGTGTTGAGAATTGCTGTCTAAGACCAAATGAACTGGCATCGTTGTTGCAAAGCTCAAGTTTAATTTAATACCATCTGGGAGAGACTCACCAGGGTGGTAGGGGGAAGAGGCTCACTCTCAGTGGCACATAGCAAGGGACTGGGGCTGCTCCCTGGCTCTACAGCACTGCCACAGATCTGAGCTGAATCTGACCCTAGGGTGATACCCTGGCCTTGCCCTGGTGCAGGACACTGGCTTATAGCAGGGCTCTGCAATGCTGGCCCTCCTTAGGACTTCAAAGCACCAGCCAATGGAGCTCATCATTGCAGGACTGCTTTCTATCGATGCAGAACATGAACTGCTTCTAATAATTTTAACCTAGACTGCAGATTTACACCAGCTGAAAACCTGGCTCCAAGCAGACTGCGAGGGAATTTCCTTGACTTTTCTCCCCCTTCCCTTTAGAAATGAATTACTGCTGCATGTTTTCCATTTTCCTATAAGCTTTCTATCCAGTGACCCAAACACTCCAAAATAAACACGTACATTTCCTTCCTTGGTACTCTATGTCAGGATCTATTTAACTGCCTCTGCAAAAGCAAGTGATCCTGAAAATCCCACAGTCGTGGTTAAACAGAAGTTTCCTTTATTTTTAGAGCCATCTCTGAGTATACGTGCCACCCTTCAGCACGCGTTCACATTCTTGCAGCGGTTATAGGTGCGATTCCTAGGGCTGCATACTGTTGCTGGGCTCCACTAACTGGTGGTAGACGATTTTGCTACAACTCATTCCAGTTCAAGTCTGGAACAAAGGCAGCTGTTCCTGATCAATTCTGTGTGTGTGAGCTGATAAACAAACGTACAGTGGAATCTTCTGAAACGAAATGGGATGAAAACTGAATTACAGTGAAGCAAAGTAGGACCTGTTATCTCCATGATGGTGACCTTTCCTGCAAATGCAATTCTAGCATTGGAGTGTGTGTAGGTGCGAGGAAACAGTTATCTGTGCTGCTGCTACATTATCACTCGCATTATAGTAGCAAATAAAGGCCCAAACTGAGATCAAATAATTGTTTTGCAGGTTGCTGTAAAATACATGCATTAAGATAAGTGTAATTGCTTTGGCTGTAGGTGTTGTGCAAGGACAGGAGAGCAGGATGGTGAGTTAAGAGGCAAGAGCTGTGTGTGGGAAGCCGTGCTGTTGCTGCTGCTGCACTTGCTACAAGGAGACATGCAGGTATCACCCTGCTTGTATCACATCTCATCATGCTGCTGGAGGGTCTGGCCACAGGACTTGTTCCAGTCCCAGGTAGTTGACCTTCTACCAAGTGAGGGCACAAAAATTAGTATATTCAAACTTGGCTTTGGTTTACAGGATAATCTACTAAGAGCACAGGCAGGTTCTGTTTTAAGGGTCCTGTGACTAGGAAAGCAGATGATGCTTGCCACTCTCCCCACATAAAATCCCACCACTGTGATTTAGTGGTGTGGTAAATGCACTATGACCACACAGATTTCGGCACTGGTGTGCATGAACACTGAAGTCACAGGGATTCCGTGCTGCCATCATTTGGACAGCCCAACTGCAGGCCGTGTTCTAGCCCCAGAGCTGCATATGTGTGCCACTCACCTGGAACCTCTTGCTGTGTGCAGGTTTTCTGTCTTTTCCAGCAATTAGATCTCCTGGGCTGGCTCATATCCTGACACAACCACCTCCAAATGCAGCAGTTTGTAATGAAGATGGGATTCTGCTTTCATTTTCCCAGGGGACATGGGGAAATACATCCTGTCCAAGACATATGCGACCAGCTACTTCTGCTGGAATGCTTTCAACTTCTATACAAAAGATGCTTTGGGTCCTCGTGCACTGCCCTGAGCTGTAGCAACACACCCAACATAGAGGTCTAGGCACAACAGGCAAAAGAGCATCGGGGTGGAAAAAGGGATGTAGTTTTCGAAGTTCTGATCACGATTTGTTTTTATTCCTGAAGTAAAAAGTCTGCAGCAAAAAGAGTAGCTGGAAAGAAAGAAATTCATTCTTTTTTCTCTCGATGCAACATTTTAATATTTTTCCACGTGTTTCTGATTATCTCAAGGAGATGTATAGTTTGACCACACTGCAGAGAAACAAAACCCTTGGTGAGCTGGAAATCAGCTAGGTCTCAAAGATTTTAATAATGCTCAGGGATGTGTGTGAAGGCCAGTGATGCTGAAGGGAAGGTGAAGTTAACGCATGGAGCCAGGTGACAGAACTGCCATTTCCTGAGAGCAGGACTGCACTCCAGGTTCAGCTACAAGGCAGGATTAATCCAGCGTTTGGCTCCAGTGTGGCTCCTAGTCTGGCTCAGCCACATATGTAGAATCCCCTCGCTGCTGGCATAGAGCTTTAAGCAGGAGGGATTTTGCTGACACTAACTGTTCTGCTCTGGGCAAAGCACAGGATCTTCTCAGACACTCATCTTTCTCCACAGATCTCCCCAGCTGAATTAGGATTCACAACATTCATCAGGAGAGCATCACCCAGCAACCAAGCCTCACACCACACAGAAGACACAGATTGCAGCAACATACGAGTGCTCTCTTTCCTCTTCAAATGTAGTCTTTAGTCCCATGGGAGACACAGCAGGTCTGCAGAGCTGCATATCAGGGTGTCTTGCGTGCTGTGCTGCACCAACAATAGGAGCGAAGTACCTAATTGCTTGATTTAGAGAGGCAGTTTGGACACACCGCTGAGTTTTCCAAGTGCTTTTGGGTCAAATCTGAAGAAAGCCCATTAACTTCATTGGCTTTGGATGATGTCCCATATACACAAAGCTTGAAGAATGATGCTTTAAAAGAAATACCAAAGTTAAATTGGGACATTTTAACAATTCTCTTTGTATTTGAATTTAGTGGCTGTATGCTGACAGTGTAATTAGCAAGATACTACGTTAATGGATGCCAGATGACATTGGTGGGATGGCAAAACAACCAGTTCGCAGAAGAATAGCTCACAGTTGAACTGTTCCTCTCTCCCCACCCCATTTTTAGCAAAAGGAACGTAGTCAAAAAGCCGGAGACAGATGAATTAAACCAAAAGTCAAACCATTTACAGACATGTAAAATGTGGCGTATCTCAGCACATCACTTTCAAGCCAAATCTAATCTTATTGCAGAACAAAATATATCGACCATCTCTCCTTAGAGCCTACATACAGAAGAGGAGAACTTGAAGAGCACTGCACAGTGGACAAATTAGCTGTCACTGAAGCTGGAGGAGCAGAATTCAGCCTTGTCCTTCACATAGCGGAGCATTTGAAAGGTAATTTTCAGTGTAAGGATTGTGGATTTCTTGGGATCACTCAGCCAATTTGAAAAGAATTTGCAGTAACACGGAAAAATACATTCGCATACATACAATCTGAGTTCATACATGTTAAACCTCAATCTATATGTGTAAGATTACTAACTAAATTTGATCGGGCACAGAAATGGACTCCATGTGAGAACCATGGTGTGTCTAATTTTAATTCATCAATTTTAAATTGTATGCATACAGATATTTAGCTACGGATACGAAAACTTCTGCATATAAGTTCGTGGTCTTTTACTGCATACCTCTTGTAGATCCATCTTGAGTAGAATTAGCAACTGTGATTGTATTCTACAGTGAGAAATTTGTGAGGGCTGCTCTAGAGAGGGCTTCAAATCTAGTGGTGTTACTAACAACAGGGCAGCATGATGAAGTTGGCAGGATTTCCTTACAAGTCTTTATTTTCCTGGGAGGAGAAGCCAAAACGGTAAAGCTAAAGGCTGGTACACCCCGTGCAGCACAGATGTCTCCAGTGCCGCTCAGGGGTGACACATGGACACGTATCAGAGCCAAATAATGTGCCTGCATGAAACCAAATGCATGGCCAATACAAACTCACATAGCCAGGTCAGGAACATTGTCATCTACGCACCTTAGCTGCCGCTTCAGGCAGCGTCTATCCTCCAACAAGGCACCATAATGGTAGCCTAAAAGCACAAAACCACCAGAAACCCTAGCACTGTGGCCTCTGGCAAAACAAACTCAAGTGCAATTGCATGCTCATGCCTGTCTAGGACAAAAGGCTTGATGGCGACAATATGTGCCACACTGCTGGTTGCAATGGCCACGAACCCTTGGCCTAATTGTGTGTGACAAATTCTCTTTACTGGTAATATTTTTTTTCACTCACAGCAGGCAAACTTTTAAGTTGCACAGACCCACTTGTCTTCCTGTAGTCATTCTCCAGTGGCTTTGCATCTGCTTTACATAGAGTTAAACACCAGGAAAAACCACAGGAAAATTAACTCTTGTCTCAGCTTGTCCAGCAGTCCCTGTCAGAGAAAACTTACTATTTATCCTGAGTCTGGAGCTGTATTTTTACATTTCCTCTCCCCACCCCACAAGCACTGACAGTCAGGTGGTGAAAGCTCATATATTCTCGACGTGAAAATGACATAACTTCATCGTATAATGTTTGGGAATGGGTCTATCTGAGTAAGGTAAATGTGTGGCTGAAGGGACTATACCTGCATTCAGGCCTGGTATTTGATTTCATGAGGGAGCTGGGAATGGTGGTTTGCCCAGCAAGCTCTCAGAGATCCATATCCTGGGAGGATCCAGAAGACTGAAATATTTTAATGCAAATATGAGGAAGCCTTTGAATTCATAAATATGCTTTAACTTAGCAAAAGCATTTAGCTTCAGCACGCTGAAGTGTCTGGTACTTTAGACGTCTTCTCCCGTACAAAGATAATAATTCTCTGTGCACATTGCTCTGAAGAAACAATCACTAAAGTGAAGTTGGTATCTCACTGAACAACACTTCTGTAAAATCTAGGAGGCTTTGCATTGCTTGTGCCGACTTTTCAACAGCATATAACTTAATATTTGTGACCAGTTCATTTATCTCAGCTTGCTGCCAAACCACTTTGCCCGTAAGTCAGAGAAGGCATTTCTAAAACAATTTTAAATGAGAGCAAACAGCAAGTTTGCAGTGGACATTTATGAACAAATCTGTACACAGCAAAGAAATAAAGCCTCTCGTCCTGCTTTCTCCAGAATCCCAGCAATTCCCTTTGCCTTCCAACTATTCGCACAGTGATTGTTTGCACATTTCACTGAGATCATATGGAGACACGGGGATTCGAGCTGTCATCAGGACCTGAGGTTTTCACAGAGGAGGTTCTTTTCTCTTCTGATCCTAGCAGTGACTGTGTGGGCTTAAAGATGAACAGCTTCTCCCCATACGAAGCTCCACAGATGAGAGCAAAGCATCAAAGTTGTTTGTGGAACATCAGCATTATGTACAGGGCTGGGCAGGTTTTCCTGTGACACGGGCCTTTTCCCACTGCGTTAGGAAGAGCCACAACACTCACACAGTTTTCCTAGGGGGAGCAAAGTACAAAAGTGTGATCCTGCTATCCTAAGAGAGCTGATCAGGGCACTGACTTCAGTTACCGAACATCTGCATTCAGATCCTTTCTTTGCTTCTTTCACACCACAGATGGGAATGTGGGTTTCCCACATCCCAAGCTTGTGGTTTTACCACCAGGCTACTTGTTCTTTGAAAGCAGGTTTTCCTTTTGGTTTTCACATCTGCTCACGCGAGACGGTCTACTTAATAAGCAATGTGAATCACTCCGTTTTAGCACTCATCTGTGAGATGATTTTGTATGTTACACTGTCATGTACTTCCATGAGTTTTAGAAACAGCCTAGTAAGAACACTGAACACAAAACCCACCAGGTTACTTATGTCTAAGGAGAGAGGAGAAACAGGGATCATACGATGCTTACCAACTTCATTTTCTCTGCAGTCCATAACAACATTTACCCTCCTATTGCATACCTATATGCAGTATATCCTTACGCAGGCTTCCATAGGAGCACACAGGACTTCCGTCACTGGGTTCAATGACAGAAAAAGCTGATTTCCAGAACACGAGGAGAGCAGCTCGTCCGATCTTTCCTAGGCATTGCCTGCAAAGACAGCATTTTTCACACAACCGCTCAAAGATGTGTTTGCTATCCGTACAAATCTTAACTCCTTAGCACCAGGGAGCAGTGCTAAAAAGTGGGCAAGGGGGCTTCAGTGTATTTGCATGAGTTAATCACGGGAACACACTTTCTCAATTAGATGGCAGCAGTCCCAAAGGGTTAATGGCTTTGCTGCTCAGATGGGTATGGCCCAGTATCACACTGAGAACCAAAGAAGCTGGAAGTTGGGCTGCACGCAGTTGCGGAGAACAAAGCTCCAGCCTCTCAGATTAAATCTCTTGATGGCCAGATGTGTAGGCATGCTGAGTTTATTTTTGACCTTCCATTTTAAAGAGGGAAAAGCAAAACGGCTCCAATTAATCCCTGGTATAAGCCAGTCAGTATTGCTGCAGCCGGCCCCGGAGCTCCTTCATTAGGAGCAAGCTTCACCATCTGACAAAATCCCACTGCTTTGGGTGCAATGCGTGTGTTCAGAGGGGCCAGTGTTACATCTTCTCAGTTACCAGGAATCACGCTTTTGGCCCTTTAGTAAAAAAAGAGGCTTAATTATGCAACTGTCAGCTCGTTTAACAACAAGGCAAAGCAAAACACTGACGTTCGTTAACTTTTGGACTGAGCATCTCGGCGGCAAATGCCGAAGTCTCGCGTGTTATTTTGAAATTAGCCGCTGCTCAGTCGGGTTCCTGAGCTTCACGGCGGCACCGGGAGGCCCGTCTGTCGTTCCTCCGACCGGCTACAGATAAAAACGCTGACATTTTATGTTTGCTGAGGCAGCTTCCCACGCCGCCGCGGCCCAGCAGCAGCCGCGGCCCGCTGAGGGCACGGAGCATCGCCCTCACGGCGAAGGCGGGCGGAGGCAGCGCAGCCTCCCTTTCCCCAGCGACCCGCTTCTAGAGAAGAGCGCCCGGCCCGCCCGCTCCCCGCCGCCGCCGCCTTCCAACCGGGCGGCCCCTCCCTCGAGCTGCGGAGGGAAGCCCCGCCCCCCCCCCCTCCGCGCGGCCTTTCCCACCCCCGGCAGCGGGAGGCTGAGGCGGCGCGGCGAGGGGAGGGGCCGAGGAGCGCGGAGCTCATCGATCGCTGCCATCCATCGGACGGCCCGCTCGGCGCTCGGCTCCCTCGGCAGCTCCAGCCCCAGCCCTCCCCGTCCCCCGCCATTTCAGACCGGGACGGAAAGGGACGCGGAGCGGGCGCCGCGCGCGGCGGGCAGGGAGACGCCGGCGTGCTCCCGCGGCCCGCGCAGACGCCGGGCAGGTACCGGTACCCGAACCCCCGGGCCGCGCTCCCCCCCACCCCCTCCTTCCCTCGCTTCCATCCCCCACGCTGAGGCGGGGCGGGAGAAGCGACTCCCCGTGGCTGGCCGCCCCCCCCTCTCCCTCGGTGCCGCTTACCGCGGGGGGGAGCGGTCGGACGGCGGCCCCCGAGCGGCTCGCCCTTCCCCGCCGCCCTCCGTCCCCGCGGTGCGGCGGGACAGGTGGCCAACGCCCTCCGGGAGCCCGGCACCTGGTGCTGAGTCAATCCCGCGCCTCGCGCCGCTCCCCTTTTCCTCCTCTCTTCGGCCCGCATCCCAGCCGCGAGGCCGGCACGCAAACTTAGGCGGCCCGGCCGGCTCCGCTCTGGGGGAGCCGGGGCGGGGCGGGCGGCGGCCGGGCCGCGGAGGTGCCGAGCCCGTGCTAGCGCCTCGCTGAGCTGCGGGGCCGGGGCTGGGAGGGCGGCGGGGGGAGAGGTGAGAGCCGCGGCCCCGTCCCGCCGAGCCTCTGCGGTCAGAGGCTGCGCTCCCGGCCTGATGGGCGGCGGGGCGGGCTGCCGTGCCGCTGGAACTTGGGAAGGAGGCGGTGGGCAGCGAGAGCCCTTCTGAGTGTGTTCCATCCCTCACGGTGCCCGCGCTGCGCTTCTGTGCGATTCTATCCGAGGAATCTCTTCCCTTGGTAGCTTTTTGTCCTCTCTTTCCGGGAGGGAACCGCTTTCCGGTTGTAGTAAAGGAACGCGATGGTGAATGAAGCCACGCCGACGGCATCCTCGCTGGTCTGACCCCAAGCATTTCTGCCTAACGTTGCTTTCTTTGCCTTCAGGTCTGCTAAAAAATGACAGAGTATAAGCTCGTTGTCGTTGGAGCTGGTGGTGTGGGCAAGAGCGCCTTGACAATACAGCTCATTCAGAACCACTTTGTGGATGAGTATGACCCTACCATAGAGGTAAACACCTTCATCTTAGCTTGGTGTGGAGGGAGGTTAGCAGCGCTGGTGGGAGTTGTTTGCTGTTGGACGATACTGCAAAAACACTATGGAACGAGGCTATATTAAATCAAAAGTGAGGAATAGCATCACACTGGCATTAGCAAACTGCTCTACTTGAGCTGGCTGCGGAGCAACAGCTGCAGTGAAAAATGAGCAGTCCTGTGAAGTGGAAACGTGGTGTGTGTTAATTGCTGTGCTGTGTCGAACACTTTGAACGTGAGTTTGTAGGATCTTGGTAAGAAGGAAGTACTTGCCAGTTCTATTGGAAAAAGGGTGCCAAAACTCGCTGTAGCTCCGCATCAGCCTCTTAATATCAAAACGAAAAGTCGCACGTAAGGAGAGATTTTACTTCTGAAGTGCATGTGTCAGGCTTTCTCAGCTCTTATCACTAGGGTCTGTGTCACATGGTGAGGAATGTGTTCTGGGTTGTTATGCTGAACGAGGCGAAACATTTGGAACTTGATATGATATATTCTTTTTACCAAGCAGTTGTGTGTTTCTGTGCATCTAGAAAGAGATGCAAGATAGCTGTCACAGTGTAATTCTTTGCAGTACATGCCACAGTCCTTCAGAATCTGAAAATCTGTTTAAACTTAAACACTTCTGTTATTTTAAAGACTTCTAATGAGTAGGCAGGTCTGGCCTTGTAAATATAAGAAAAATACTGGTGTTGTCTGAAATCTCCTGTGGGTAGTTTTGATTTAATAACCTCAGACTGTATAAAAGTTGAAATGACTTTATAATTTACCCAAGATTTTTATGTTCCCAGCACTGGAACTCTGTAGCTTATGACTTCATTTCTATGTTTACGCAATGAGGTGCTTCCAAGCTCACTTGAAGGGATCGCAAGGGCATAAATCTGGGCTTAATGTGATGACTCAGAAATGGCTCTGGAGTCATTCTCAGGTAGACATGAGTGAAAGGAGCCGATGGCCCAAGATGGTAGGAGGCTGTCTTACTTCAGTGGAGTACAGGCCTGAGTTGGTGTTCCCCAAAGAGGGATGCATCAGTCTGTGTTTGGGATTACCTTAATGCTCCTGTGTGCCTCGTCTGTCTGATGTGTGGCTGAACCTTGCCGAAGGTTTTGTGAACATATAGGAAGAATAGGAAGGTAGCTTTTTCAATTATTAAGATTTCAAATCTGAAACCAAGAAACACAGCACACAACTTATTGAGAGGAACAGTCAGAATGGGATTTGAGTTTTTGTTGCAGAAGGGACTAACAGGGTTGCTAGTAATGCTTGTACTACTTGCTCATCATCCACGTTTCTTGGGTTAGAGGTATATTTACATATATACAGCAGGAAGTACTGTTGAGGTTCTACGTTAGAAGCTGTCTGAAAAGGACAAACCTGTATAAATAGTTTAGGAACGCGAGAACTTAAACGTCAGTATCCCTAAATCACTTGAGGGATTTTTGCTAATCAGCAAGTTGAGTATTTAGAGGAATGCAAAAGGCATTTTAACGATAATAAAACACACAGTTCTTGTAGGAAGGACACCGAATTCTAGAACGGTGGCTTTTAGTCAGTAATGGAGAGGGTAGGTTGTCTGTAAGGCTGTGGTGTAGTATAACAGTCAACCAGTATGATTTTCTGGGAGAAACCTGTAGCTGAATGGATTTTACTTGCATCAACAACTTGTTGAATGTAACAGTATTAGTCTACTTGTGCTCAGCCAAGAACTTGTTGGGAGTTACAGTTGCTATTTTTGCCTTTTAAATCCTGAGACCTTGTGGGTGGATGTTCTATCTTTCCTGCCTGGTAGATCACCTTGTGTGCTCACGGTGTTACAAAATAATCATGGTTAAGTTTATAGGGAATACATACTTCAGTTGCTGTGGGGCAGTCTGTCCTTTGGATAGGCAGATGGGTTCCAGCGAGTGGGCTTGTAGTTGGGTTTAAATTCCTTGCTTCTTGCTAGGGCACGATCCCTTCAGAAGGGTTTCTGTGTGTAGGTGTGGTTCTGGCACGGGGCTGTTCAAAGAACAGTAGCTGTAGAGGCTCACTTTCCATGCAGTAGAAGGAAATAAGGCTATGGTTGTTGTGACCAATAAATAAGTGGTTCAGTAGTGTCACAGCTATTATTTTTCACTGACTACTGTTTCTTCTACTGCCACGTGTTTGGTTGTTGCCAAAATATACCTACTCCAAAATGATGTATTTTGGAGTAGGCAGAGAAAAGAGCTGAGTGCTTGTTGCATACCGTGGATTCCACACCTACCTGGTTGTTCAGTTGTTTTAAATCTTTCACGATAACCACTGTGAAACCCATCTCTTCTCAGATTTACACTGCTGAATCAGTGCGGGAGAGGAAAAATAACCTGGTTACTTAACTACAGATGCATTCTCTAACGTTCGCATTTGTACTCTTTTTCAGTGGAATAGAACTAGTGAGTGAACAAATGACTTACCTGCTTGGGAAGCTTCACATCTCATGATCCAGTCAAAAAAAAATATGTATTTACTTTTTAATTTGTATCTGAATTTATAACACTTGATGACAGGGGAAGAATTAAAATGACTGTGTGCCTGAGTAACTCCTGTTATTAACAAATACGATTGTTGCGTTTATCACAATTTCATATCTTCCTTGAAATGGATGTCAAAACACATTTATAGCCAAGCAATTTGAAGTGGGTGTTGTTTTTTCCCCTAAGTGTGTACACTCACCCTTCGAGATCTGGCTTCATGCACAGAGCAGTTGGACAGGTGCCCTCTACTGGTCGACATTCGTTAAGTCTCTATTTGCAATATCTTCTGTGATCACTTCAAAATCATTTCTTTTTACGGTGCTGGCATATATGTGCTAACATTTAGCTCATGTTTTCAGTGTCTTGGAGAAGGAGCAGCCCTCCTTGTTGGCCATCAAGGGGTTTTTCAATTGGATTAGCAAAATCCCTTGAGTGATTTAGGAATACTGATATTTAGGTATGTTTTTCAATGACCTGTGCACCCATGGAACTTCCACCAATATACAGTAGTAGCTTCACAGTAACTATGCTATTTTAATATTTAATCATTGGTGGAATGGATTTATAAAACAGTAGTTACTCTCCTAGATGTTGGATTTCAAAAACATCACGAGAAGAGGTTTTTTTTGTTGTTAAAAGGGAGTCTGCCTGTGTTGGGTTCTGCTATTCTGTTTTGAAGCAGAGGACCGCTAAGATGAGCAGAGGGCTGGAGTACCTCTCCTGTGAAGGAAGGCTGAGGGAACTGGGATTGTTTAGCTTAGAGAAGGCTCTGGGGAGACATTGTTGTGGTCTTCCAGTACTTGAAGGGAGCACAGGAGAGGGTACAGCTATTTATGAGGGTGGACAGTGATAGTACAAGAGGGAATGGTTTTAAACTGAGATGGGGAAATTTAGGTTAGATATGATGTGGAAGTTTTTCACACAGAGGGTGGTGACGCACTGGAACAGGTTGCCCAAGGAGGTTGTGGATGCCCCATCCCTGCAGGCATTTGTGGCCAGGCTGGATGTGGCTCTGGGCAGCCTGGTCTGGTGGTTGATGACCCTGCACACAGCAGGCGGGTTGAAACTAGATGATCATTGTGGTCCTTTTCAACACAGGCCATTCTATGATGATTCTATGACAAGTATTGTAGCAGCATAGCTAACTTGGAGTTTTTCAGTTCATCCTACACTATTTATTTTTTCCTGAACCTGGTAAATTTGTACAGTATGGTAACGTCTGAATGTTAGCTGCAGTCTGTGTGGGTGGGTATTCGCTGCAGTGCTGGTTGGGGGTCTCAGCAACCTGAGCTGTTAACGTGGTGGTTCAGTTTTCTTACAGTTCCAAATGGGATTTTTTTTAGGCTTGACTTTTTGCAGGGGAAAGGGTGGGAAAAAAACAACAACTGAAAAAGCCAAATATTTATCCTTTCAGTAACCTGGTAGGAAAACACGAACTTGAGTTTTCTCTCCCACATCCTTAGTCTTTTCCACCTCAGATCCTCTCTTCTAGTTTTCTTTCAGAGTTGAGCAAAACAACCGTCTCAAGGCATTCCTTGCTCGTCTACCTGTGCTGTGCTTTGTGCTCATGCAGCTTTGCAGCTGCTGGTGTGGCATACTAAAACTAGCACTTCTTGCAGGAAGAATTGAAAAATGATTTTCTCTGATGAAAATTACTTAAAGCTTTTGTTTAGAGCTCAGCTTTGGGGAGTCGCTTTCTGTCTGAAGTGATGAATCACACATAAATTCGTGTTTTTAAAGTAGCAGTCCAATTGAAAGAAGAAAATGAAACAGGCTTTTTCTGACTGTTGCAATGCCAGAAGTTCTGTTAATACATTGCTGAACTGTCATACAGTTGATAGGGTGTGCGAGATCTCCAGTTGAGTTGGAGTGACTTGGGATAAAGATGGGCAGGCTTTTTTCCTTCTCGTTTAAGCACTGAGATGGAACGTTAACCTTGCTTTAAACTACATCGGAGCTTGTGTATTTCTCTCAGCTACTGTGTTTCTGTCCACTTACTTGAACACTGAGTTTGTACTTCTCTGACATAAATACTTCCAGAATCACACTGGAGTTGATCTTCTATCTTAAGGGTAAGAAGTCAGTATTGTTTTACCTGATGTTGTTGAATTAGCATCATCCAGGCTTGAGATAAATGAGAGCCCAGCACTTGCTTACTGATTCTATACAGCTGTCTCCTGCTTGATTTTAAGATTGGCAACAAGAAAGAACAAACTTCTGTGTTAAAAAACAAACCAAGCCACCAAACTGATAAAGTGCACGGTGCATAGTGCTTAAAATTGATGCAAAAGAAGGAAGGTCGTGCAGAATTCATCTTGAAGTTGGCTCGAATTGCAGTTTCAGCTCCTCTCACAGTAGCTTAGGTTTGTTTTTTGTAGGGTATTAAAAAGATCCTGCTTATATAACAAGAACACAAGTAATATTATGTTAATCTCTAGCTGAAGGATCTGAAAGGTTATGCCGTGATTTCCTCTTGACACCTTTTATTTGCTATGAGTATTGTTTACTGAGAATAATTTGTGGTACTTGGTGACATTTTTAAAGTTTACTGACATGGGCTTATTATGATAGATAGTGCTTATAGAAAATAGAGGTTTGGATGAAAAAAATAACACTCACGTGCTCTCGTTATTGCTATAATTATGTGCTTACAGAGGCCTAGCACCAAAAGGCGTCACTTATAGCTGCTTGGGACTCTGTACAGACTTCAGCTACTTGAATCAGTGACCTGAAAACTTTTGAGTTGATGGTGTTGAAATAATTTGTTCCAACATCTCTTGGAACCTATCAGGGCTTTTGTCTGGCTTTGTGCTTTGTGTTGCTCTGTCTCGTCTGAAAAACTTGAGCTTCAAACGTATTTACTAAGTTTTGGTAATTTAATAACAAATGTTATATGCGGCCGCTTAGGGATACAAAACAGCTTTTTCTGCCTCAAAGTCTGAAGGCTTCTTGTGCCTTCCTTCCTTTTCAGAGGCATAGATTTTTGGTGTAGTTTTCTGCTTTGAACTCTTTCTATTTTACTATTTTTCACATTGCTGTGGTGTGATGGTTTTTATTAACATCCATAGAATGAAGGTCACATTCCACTTAGTTTTCTTTTGTTGTAAATTGAGTCAGCTTATAGTTAAATCTTTTAAAATCAGGATTAGAGCTTTCTTCAATTCTCATACGAACAAAGGGAGAGGCTTCTGATCTGGATCCAATTTGTACTTTGTGTCCCTTTGTACAAAATGAGAAATAAGAGTGCTGCGTGGATGTGCACATGTGCATACGCATGCAATGCTGCTTGCTGAAGATGCAGGATGCAGATCAGAACAAGTCCTTCCAGTGGTATTTCCATTTCTGGATTAATGTCTAAGCATAAATATGGACTACCAATATTCTTATGCTGTCATTTGCCTATCTGTAAAATTGGATTATAAGTGTTTTCAGTTATGATCAACTTCCAGTAAACAACTTTCATATCTTTTGAGCTATCTGTGCTTATAAACTTTGTTTGTTTTTAACAGTGTTGTTTTTTCTCTCTCTAGGATTCCTACAGAAAGCAAGTAGTAATTGATGGGGAAACCTGTCTCTTGGATATTCTTGATACAGCAGGTCAAGAAGAATATAGCGCAATGAGGGACCAATATATGAGAACAGGAGAAGGCTTTCTGTGTGTATTTGCTATAAACAATACAAAATCTTTTGAAGATATTCACCATTATAGGTGTGTATGCTGAAAGATAAATGACTAACTCTTGTATTAGCTGCATGGGTTGCTTGCTTTTACGCTGGATAATGAATTGACCTCTCATGATACAGCACTTAAAGGGAAATTTGCAAATTAGCAATGCTGTAATTTACTTGTCCATTTGTAAGTCTGTAATTTTCGGTAATTGAAAATCTGTTGTTTCATTCTGGAGTTGAGCAGGCAACGTATTTGAAAGCTCTTCTGTTATGGATGAGCGTGACTGCCTTAGGAGGTATTATTTATATAGTAAGAAATTATCTGAAGGTAAAACTCTGCTTATCCCATAAATAAAATTGAGGGTTATAGATGGAAAACTTAACACAGTTTACATTTTACAGACAATATGTTGTTAGCCTTTCTTCTCTGGGGGAAGAGGAGGAAAATATCCATGCAAAGGTATTTAGATACCTAAGTGGGTATCTAAATGGTAACGTGTGGGCTCTGATGCCTTAATGAAAAAAAATAACAAGGATACCCATGTGAAATTTCACATCCAGGATGTGATGGCTGATTGAGTTTGTTAAAAATTGAAACTCATCCTTGCTTGATGTCAGCTACACTACAATGGAAATAGAAGCAGTCTCTTTTATTAGCAGTACCAGGACAGTTTATAACTTCATAGCTTCATATTCCATTGAATTCTGCTTGGGAGTTGTATTAGAAGACAAATCCCACAGAAGATCACTGATTCTAGCAGCGTAAGTTTAAGGTTGGTCCCAAATGCATAAGTTAAGCTATTCCAGGTTAGGTATTTACATGCTGTTGAGTTTATGTTGCTGTACAGCATAGATGTGACTTGCTATAAGTAGTAACCACAAACTCAACATTTACTTTTAAATGGAAGTTGCCCATTTTGTAACAAATTTAAGTTGCTGTTCTTCACTTAAGGTGAGATAGCATGACAGTTTGAGGTAATCAGAGTGAGGGCTGCAGCCGTCTGGATTGCATAGCTTTATTTCTCCTGTATGCTATCAGGTCAGCTCATTTGGTAGTGTAGCATTGACCTGAGTAGCTGAGCTGGTAGTTTGGAGTTCTCATGTAGAGATGACAAACTTAAAATATCTGTTGCTCTCAGTAAAACACCCTACAACTCTCTTCATTGTCTAACCAGATTGTTAGAAAGGAGTTTCCTCTGTCTGTAGAGGAGGAAGGAAATGATAAGGTGTTGACGTAAGGCAAAAAGGAGCGTGAAGTTTGCTTTTAAAGTTTAATAAAGAAATATCTGTAGACTTGCACAGGAAGGCCTTCTGTGTTTTAACTCGGCACTACGAGTTGAATGCACGAGTTCCTCCTGTGCGTTCACACACCTATGGATAACTTTGAAGACTGAAGCTGAATACTTCTAAATAACTGAGAACATTGACAATATTAGTTAAGGAGAAGACTTACAGATTATTTAAGAAAAGAAGAAATAAATGATTGTTATTTGAGGTTCTTCGAGTACATCTAAATGGT
Source organism: Excalfactoria chinensis (assembly GCF_039878825.1). NCBI lineage: Eukaryota > Metazoa > Chordata > Aves > Galliformes > Phasianidae > Excalfactoria > Excalfactoria chinensis. The sequence continues at coordinate 64,111,950 of NC_092825.1, read as the reverse complement.
ATTGTAAAAACGTTTTCTAGCTTGTCATTGAAAAGACACTGTATCAGATTTCTCTTGTCAGAGAACCAGGCCAGTGGTCTTTAGAGTTTTAAATCCCTTTATCTAAGTTCAGAGTTTATAATGCTGACCTAGCCTGAAAAACACAGTACAGGCAGAGGGCTTTTGACTGTTTTATCTTGACAAATGAACTGAGTATTGTAAGCCCAAAGTATGGGAGATCAGTAGTAAGATTTGTACCAGAGCTGACATTAACTGTTGTTCTTGGGGAAAGTTATTGCGTAGTGACATGAGAAGCTGTGGCAGTTTGGCTTCCTGAGCATTGCAGACAGAAAGACTTGCTGCAACATGCCAGCCTTTTCAGTATAAAGTAATAAACTTGGTGGTGATAGGACTTGATCAACTTATTTTTTAGTAGCTTCTAATAGTGAATGTGCATTGAATTAACATGAGGAATGACGCTGAAATGCCATAATTTCATTTGTTTTAATGTTTTATAATCTACTGTGTAAATTAGCAATATCTGTTAAATAAAATCTTTTTTTTTTTCTTTAGGGAACAAATAAAAAGAGTTAAAGACTCTGAAGATGTCCCAATGGTGCTAGTAGGAAACAAATGTGATTTGCCTTCCAGAACAGTAGATACAAAACAAGCTCAGGATTTAGCAAGAAGTTATGGAATTCCTTTTATTGAAACATCAGCAAAGACAAGACAGGTAAAGCTCACGTCTTACCAAATCAAAATGTAGAGCTCTCAGCTCAGTTTACGTCAAGTTAATCATTCTGAGCACTACCGATCGCTTGGTTACACCAATGGATATGTTTCTTCAGAGCAGAAATTCACGTGGCGTCTTTTCTTTCTGTCAGCTCTCTGACTACTGAAAATTGTTTATTAATTTGTGATTCGCTTCTGTTGCGCAAACTGAACGAATGAGACCTGGGCTGCTGGTACTCTCCACTGTCAGTTGCAGGATTCTTATTATGCTAGGCTTTATTACTGTAAAAAGTACCCCTGTCGAGAGGTGAAATGTTTGGTTTTTCTCGTCTGCAAGAGGATTATGCAGACAATGCTTTATTTATTCTAAGCTTTGCCCTCAGTAACAAAAGAAAGAATCTTTTAAGGTGTTGATTTGACATTAGTGGAACATGTTTCGTATACCTTTCTAAAGGTAAGTGATTGACTGTAAGTCTTTTTTGAAGCTGCAGATGGTTTAGAGATTAGGTATTAAGAGGAAATTCTTTACTATTCTTGGCTCAGAGGGTGGTGAGATGCTGGGTCATCAAACTGTGGATGCCCCATCCCTGGAAGTGTTCAGGGCCAGGCTGAATGGGGCTCTGGGCAGCCTGAGCTGTTGGGTGCAGTCCTGCCCATGGCAGAGAGTGGAGTTAGGTGGACTTTAAGTTCCATAAATGATTCCATGATTTCTACAGGGTGAATTGATTGCATCAAGTGATAGCCTTCTAAACTTCTAGAGCACACATTTGTTTACTGTATTCTGATGCTGTTGGTGGAAGAGGCAATGTTAGGGCTCTTTCAGTGTTTCCATAACTCTTCTCTGGGACAATGGTGGTGGTATGTCTGTACTCAAGAGAAGAGAAGCTATACGGTGTAAATGAAACTGGTTCTGTACTTAAGAAACTATCCTATAATAATAATAGCTTTGTGTTGGGGTTTGATGTTTTTCGCAGCAGAACAGGGACTTACACTCAGCAGGTTTGAGAGGTCAAATAACTTGTGTTCTCTGCCTCTTCAGAAGTATTGCACATGAACTGTGACTTGGTATATAGGTGTAGCAGAAAAAGGCAAATAAGGGCAGAGTGCTGCCATTTGAATAATGTCGTGCACCTGCTGAATAGATGGAGCTGCATCACTTGACAGGACTTCTTCATAAATTATCTTTAGGTTAAATGACTATTTTATTACTGTAAATACGCTGCACCCACCCAAGTTTCTGACAAGTTGAAACTGGACTGATTACTGAAACTTTGCTGAGGATTCAGTGGAATTCTAACTTCAGGCAATAAGGAAGAGCCTGTAAACCCTTGTCGGGTAGAGCGGGGAAAACAGAGCTACAGAACTTCAATGGCTGATGATCAATGAAGCACAAGACAGAGCGTGGCATATAAATGGTCTGAGTAATTACGGTTAGAAGGTCGTGCATTAGTGGCTGTTACTGAGATGTCAAGATAAAAAGGAAGAACTCTGAAATTGCATTTCAGGTTTGAAATCCAAATTCTGTACTAATGTCTAGATGTTACTTTGTTCAGCCTGCTATGCGGTAGTCAGGCATTGTTTAGGAAATACTCTTCTTAAGTTCTCTAATGAGAGTGGGTTGATGAAAATGATGTAATGCTCAAAGAGACCACAGTCTTCAGGTTACTCCTCCAGGCCTACCTAGTCTACCTAGTGAAAAATGTCACAGTTACAAATTGCCATTCCTGTTCAATTTTCTGGTCTTCAGTTATGCAAAGTAGTATCAGCTGTGTTTCTCTTTAACCCAGGGATGACTCTAAAGGTTCTGCTGGAGCTTTATACTTTCCAGCGGACAATGGATGACTCGTGTATGAACTGCTACAACTTGTTTCTTGGTGTTTTGTTTCTTCAATCTGACTTCACGTTTCTAGATTTCAACTGAAATATTATAAAAGGCAGCCGGCCTTTGGTTTTTCAAAGCTGATTTTTACACCCTCTGCAGTTGAGTAGTCCCCCCAAAAAGTCTTAGATTTTATGGTGGAGGTACCTAGTGGTCTCTTTTGGAAGGTAACGTTCCCAGAAGCTGAACCATTAGATACGTTTATTTCACAGTGTGGCATTAAACCTCCTAATGGCGCAGTGTTATTAAAACAGTAAAATGGAATGGGATTGAAAGAAAGACCTGACCTTTAAGTACAGCAAGCTCATATAAATATTTGTTTGTATATGTGTGTATTGTGACTTTTAAGTCACATTAACTGATATAAAATACTTGTATGCACATATATCTTCTTCCAAAGTAACTCTCTGAAGTGGGGATGTGGAGGAGTCAAACCATTTTATCAGCTGGATGTGACCCATAGAATATATTTCTAGTAGGCAGAATTCAGTCCTTGGTGTATAAATAAAGTAAGTATATATGTGTGTGTGTGTGTGTGTGTGTATGGAGAGAGAAAGAGAGAGATGTGTCTATACATCTGATCCTTTCTTTGTCTATATGAAGAACTTGTGCCATGGGCATGTGTTGCTGATGGCCTAATAACTTCGACAGTCTATTGAGGGCCCATTAAGGTTATTCAGCAGCAGGAACCTTCTTACTCTTACATTCATGCAGCTGCTGGCACTAATGCCCTGCTGGAGTGCTCCCCACTGCCCACTTATTTTGCCATTCCCTGTGTGTGCCAGCTTTGGTGGAGACCAACAAGAAGCAAAAGGGCTTCAGAGTGAGGGAGGTGAAACTGCAGAGGAGTTACCTGTCTATTCTGTTTTGATTGCCAAGATGCATCTTCTAAAAGACAGTGCAGTGTGCTCAGGCATAATCTTGTATCTCTTCCAACTAATCCTGGTTTTGTTTAAGATTTTATATAACTGGTAGATGGGGCCAGAAGTAGGAAAGGGAATCATGCTGAAATGGACGTGTTTTAAAGGTTAACGTATTTGTTTTTATTTCGTTCTGACTGGTGACAAAGATACAAACTTCACCTTACTGCATAGAAGTCATGTTGTTACCCAAACCCTTGTGTGATTTTTTTTCATACGAATTATTGAGTTGAGCAGTAAAGTATTAACTTAGTGGATCCTACCCCTTGGGGTGTGATGGTTGTGGTTAATGGGCTGTTCTTTCTTTTCTTTTTAGCTAGAGCACTGGCTAAAGAGAATATAATGTAACTTCTATAAATAGCACTGTTGCTATTTTTCATATGGAAACCAGCGTCTGCACTGGTAGTTCTATAGTGCGTGTTGCATCAGTTACCCTTTCACAGTCCTTATGCAGGAGAGTATGAACTGTCTGGGTTTATTTTTATAGCTGGTCTTACTTCTCTCTGTCTGACACAACCTTTAATTTTAAGTTCTTTCCTGTGCATGTAGCATTTAGTCCTCAGTCACGGAAGTGAGAGAGGAGGGGCAGAGTTACCCTGACAAAGGGCTAGATGTGGTGTTTGTTACTGTGCCGTTTACCTGAGTTATACAACTTTCAGTTGACTGTTTGGCTACCTTCTAAGTCAGAGGTGTGTTGAAAGCATTGCCATTGAGATCGTGGGTTCTTCACATTGTTCAAAATCTAAGCTCTGCCAAAGGATATTTTTTGCTTCCGTTTCTGTTGGTTGGTTAGTTATATTTTAGACGTGTAAACCAGGCTTATTTAAGGAAGTAATGTTGAAAACTCCTAAAAGAAATTGGTATTAAAATGACTTACAAGTCCTGGCTCTCTAAGAATGTCACCTTGCGCTACTGAAATTAGCAAATGTGTTTCTTTGTACGCATTTGTTTTCAGGATGATTTCCCTCAACAGCATTCATAAGACTGTGGCAGTAGTAGCAAATTCTTTTTCACTCTGTCTCTCTGCCTCTCTCTGCATTGCTAAAGCAAATCGCGGCTCCTGTTGGTGGCGGGGAAGCGGCAATAAACCTAGAGTTGAAGAACTGTTACCTAATTATTTGTGTGAAAGCTCCATAATCAAATTATTCATTTCCACTGCAAAAAGTAGATTTGCAAAGCATTGATTCTTGTGCTGTGGCACGTAGCAGCTGATCAATATCGAGTCTTTCCTCCTCAGGAATAAGTTTCCATGCCTTCTAGGAAAACATGAAAGTATGAGCTTTACTTGAGTTTGGATGTTTGTAAGAGCTCCTTTACATTTCTTTTCAAGACCTGGAACCCAAGACTTGTCAGCTTGTCAGGACATCACTACATGCTTACTGGACACATTTTGTGTAGCAGGTATCATTTAGTCTTTAAATTCAGATGGCTGCAGTTCAGAAGAACTCACAAATAAGCAGCAGTCTTAAATGAGACGGTTAAATGAGACCCACGGTGTGGTTCATGCAAAGCGACCCACTGACTGTAGCAGTGAATGTTCAGTCTCTTCCACTTTTATTTCCACGTAATGAGCTTGTGTTAAATTAACAACAGTGTTGATCTGACTGAAGAGGCAAGTGGTGAGATCGATTGAGGAGAGATTTGCATCTCCTTTAAAAGCTGTAGCTAAACATTACCACCAACTTACCAATGGTGCTCTACTTTTCTACTTGCTGAAATGCACCAATCCTCATTATTTTTTCTTTAAATGCTTATGGTGTCCTTATCTCTAAATGATGCGCAGTCATAGCTGTAGAGAAGTAGGGTGTGAGACCTGAGGGTGAAATGCTGCTCTGTTGGCCCTGGTATGCTTGAGCAGCTGTCTGTAGCCAGAGGAAGACATGAGCAGCAGCAGGTCACAGTCTGCATGGATGTAGTGCTTCAAGGGGCCTGACTCTGGCCTGGAGAGAAGAGCTCAGGTGTGCCTTACATGTGGATGTGAACCAAGCTTTTACACGTCATCAATAATGAACTTGTTGCCTTGTCAGCATGGAAGAATAACTTGTCTTATTACAGTATTTACATTGGAAAGTTATTCTGAGATACCTTTGAGGTGCTTCTTAGAAAGCACTTTGCCATGACTCAGAAACCCATTCTGCTAAACCTGCTAGCATAATCCTTGCTCTCTCAAAAAAAAAAAAAGCTTTAAAAACAATGTTGTCTGGAGTTTTTGTATTCTTAAGGGCATTTATTTCTTTATAATCTCCTATGTTCTTTTTTCTATATTTTAGTAGCTTGCTGCACAGATTTTTCAAAGCAAATACTTGTTTAAAGAACAGAAGATAAGCAAACTTAGTTTTCTTTGCCAGCCCAGACAGCAGCAGGCTTTGGCTGAGAAGTGAAAATAGTTGGCTAGCTGTATGCAAGTGCCCCATAGTAACCAGTCTCACAGGGCTTTTTGTCTGCAAAATACAGTCATACCCACACAAAAATGTGAAAGCATTCAGAAATTGAAGCTCCATTTTCAGCACTGGAAGGAATGAAAGAAAATTCTCCATCCATTCTGATGGACGGGATCTTTGGTTATCATCTCAGGACTCACTACGAACACAGGCTTTTTGTTGGCCATTTGGATATCTGCTGAGTTCTCTCAAGTAAAGCTCATAATCTTGGTGTTTTTTCCCCTGCCGTGGTGTTCCGATATGGCAGGATTGTCAACAAAGCGGTTTTTTAAGGAGTTGTGTTTTACAATGCAGAGAGTGGAGGATGCTTTTTATACATTGGTGCGAGAGATTCGACAGTACAGAGTGAAAAAGATCAGCAAAGAAGAAAAGACTCCAGGGTGCATGAAAATTAAAAAATGCCTTGTAATGTAACGGGGTAAGTTGTGTAATGTAATATAGGGTAAGTTTCACAACTCATTTGCCGAGTAATGCTGATCAACATTTGCTAATCAGACATTTTATGATTCACTGATTACATAAGTATAATATCATTCAGATTTCAGTATGGTAGCCCTGAATAACATACATAGCGAATGCCTATAGATTTACTTTGTTTTTCCTAGGTTAAAAGAATACCTTTACTTGCATATCACGTTCTCCATCCTTATAAACAGAGCTTTTGTTTTGTGATTTAGGAATTTGGGAGGAAAATGTTTTAACACTGCTCTATTGCAGATACTAGAGAAGCTGTAGGTTGTGTGCATCTTCAGGCTGATAAGCCAAGGGGAGAGGATCATCAAACTTATAGTCCTTCTGAGATGCAGAAGGAGGTTCCTTGATTATCCTTTTTTTGGAGCCTTAATAAAGGGGAGAAAAAGGCAATGGCGAAGTACAACTGGAAAGAGGAGCAGGTGCAGGATTCTCACAATCACTTTTTATCCACTGCACTGCAAGAAAAAGAAGGGAGGGGAGGAAAGGGAAGAACGGGCGATGTGTGAGAAGTGCTAGTCTAAATCATTTCCAGTGCTGTTGGGGTAAACCATCACAATAGCTCCCGGAGTTAATTCTTTGGCTCTTGCTGTAAGAGTGTGGTCTGTCACTCCTCTAACCGACTGTTCAAGCAGGAGGATGACGTGGACTTTCCTATTGCTTGAAAGCTCAATGGAAAGCATTTTTTTCACACCGTAGAACAGCTTGCAGAAAGTAAGAGGAATTTGACTTCGGTCTTAAGAAGGCTGTTGTAACTGATGGAAGATTTCCTTTAATAAGGAGTGGAGGAGAGAATCTTTCATAAGTTTTCACTAGATGTGCTCAGGCTTATTACATTCTTAGCTTTTTAGTCAGGAATGGCTGCTTTGAGCTGCATCATTAGATGTTTTCTAACGACAACAACAACAGAAAGATGCTTTGTGATACCACCTGTATCAAAGGCTTCCTTTTCAGGACACTGGAAACTGTAGTCATGAAGCTACCTGAGTTTTGCATCCAAATACCAATAAAATTAGTGCTAATAACCCCCATCCCCCCCATCCTTTGGTAGTTATTTTAAAAGCAGCTTTGCGAGGCTGCTTTTGATGAGAGTAATATGAATTAAAATTGCCTAAGCATCCTTAATGTAGCATTCTCAAAGCCAGCTTTTCCTTTTCTCGCTGTCTGCTAGTGTAGCCACAACATGAAGTGTCTTTTATTTCCATGCTAGGGTTTTTAAGTCCTTGCCCTACACCTTGTTAATGGATTGACCTTGTTCCCTGAGCCCCTCTTTCTAGGGCAAAGTTTATTCCTTTTTACTTATTTACAATAACTTAACTGGGCTAATTCTGCTAATGGGGAGTGATGGAAGCATGTATCTGTAAACCCCAACCTCAAATTTCTTTTGTATATTAGGACTTCAATGCTGTTTGCTTTTCCTTTCTGTGGACTTTCCTGGGAGGAGTATAAGAAGAGTATAGGATTTATTTTATTTATTTATTTATTTATTTTGGAAAAGGAATCTTTTAATATGTTAAGATGCTTTTTTCTTTATTTTTCCCCCTTTAATATCCAGGGAACATATAGGTAGGTTACTTTGAAAGGCACGCCTCTTATTTATTTCCATGGCAACTGCAACAGATACAAATAGCACAATTGCACTATTTAATCGAGCACATTTTCAGCTACAAAATACTCTGTTTCAACACAGTCGCCGCTATTAGCAATGCTTTTTCACCAGAAATGAACAAGAGCTGCGTGACTAAAAATCTGCACTAGCAAAGGTGCCTCCACTGTCACCACTGCTGAAGGACACCTCACTGTGCTCTCGCATCCACTGTTTGGGCTCTGTAAACATTCAGCAAGTGTTGAGGAATGTCAGTAGGTGCCATTTTTCAACGCGGACAAATTCAGTGACGCACCCTTTGTATGTGCTTCCACATCAGTCCCACTGCCCCCCTGCTGCCACACAGCAACAAAATGCAATGGAGTGCTGGTGGGAAGGTTCAACCTCTGCTGCCGTACCACCAACATCTGCCTGAAGTCATGGGCCAACATAGTAAAGTAGGAGGCATTACTTGCAGAGCAGCCCTCGTGCTTCCTTTCCACCTGCTTCCAACTTTCTACTTCAGAGAGAAATGAGCTTTTGTTTTGTTTTTTTTTCCCCTTCAAGGCAGATCTTTTTTGTCAGCAGTCAATATATTCAATATATTTTTTCTCTTTTTTGTTACGTGCCTTACTTAAACAGCCTCTGATAGAAGGCTGTAGTGCTTGCAGTTTCTGCTCAGTAAAGGAAACACTTCTCTTCATATTCAAATGAATTCTACGTAAATACCTTCAAGGTACTGATAGTCATTGCAGGAACTTCGCGTTTGGGAGGTGAAGCTGGATAACGTACTCTGGAATTGTTGCACTACAGCTGTAGCGCAGCAGTGATGATAGCGGCATGAGAAATCCAGCATTTAAAACATTCTGCCTTCTATTACTCTCCACTTAGTAAGACTAAATGTGTTCTGTTTCAGCCTGCTGTATGTTAGATGAGCCAAGGTGAGCGGTACCTAATAATGTACCTGAGGCTTGCTCATTGTAACATGTATTGCAGTGCTGCACAGTGTTCATCTTATTTTCTTGCCTATGGGCTATCAGATTTGTTCAGAGTGTCTTGGAATATCCAGTTCATGAAAGCTCATTAACTTACCAATTAATTAAACCTAATTTCATGATTTTTCTGTAGCACTGCGGAGGTGCGCGTGTGATCTCTTTTTTGTCAGGACTCTATGTGTATATATCAAATATATTTTAAAAGACTCTATTTGGGGCTGTAGTCCTTAGGAATCCCAATTCCTTGAGAGCGTAGGGTGATAGATTTAGGCTACTTGCCAGGTCTCTTGCATGTCTGTAACCATATAACCAGACATCCAGACTTCTGTACGGCCACTAGATATGAGGGTCGTAGTGCTCCAAAGGGGAGTTGCAGCCAGGATTGGGCTGTACCTGCAGGAACACTCTGATATTTTCCTGTTCCCTTTGCTTAGTTGCCCTTTGGAAAAAACAAATGCTAGGAGCAAGTTCTGTCCTATGTGCAGTAATCTGCTCTCAACCTCTGCCTCCCAGAGCAATGTGCTATAGCTCTGAGCGTACTCTGAGTTTTGAATCCTGAGCCTGGATTTCAGGTGCTCGTTTGATACCATCTCATGCTTTCTGAGAAGTTTGTATGCAATGACTCCAGTGTTAGAGGGAGGAAGGTCAGCTGCATGTGGTCCCTCGACAGTGAAAGAGGTAACTGGCAAGGATGACCACCCTTGATCTTGTAGTACTGATACCTTCTGTACTTGTGGAGTATCCACTGCTTGCGTTCTGATTGCATTTGTAAGGTTTAATTCACAGACTGAAAAGTGAAGCACCTCAGTTTTTCTTCAGTTCTAACCCACAAATATCCTAAATGTTTTCTATGTTAGTTTACATTTAAAATGAATTCTGACAGAAACAAAGCTAGTAAGTACTTAGTTAACAGCTCTGCAAATATAAATACAAGGACAAAAGCAAGTCATTCCCAACTATTTTGCAACATGTGCTGTGTTTGAGATTATCACCTTAGAAGGTATAATGAAAGATTTCAGCCTTAAGCCTGAAGTCACATGCTTAAAGGGCCACAGTTTTACTTAAAACGCAGGTCAAATAACTCGTATAAGAACTAGTTTGAGGAGAGGAGCTTGCTCATTTGAAGACTTGAATTGCAGTCTCTGTTAAGTGCATCTTGCTTGAAGATGCTGCTGAAAGCCAACGACTATCCTTGTAATGGATGTTGTTCTGACACAATAATGATGAGCCTGAAGTGCTGAAGGGTAGTTTTGTAACAAAATGTGAGCAGTCTTGTAAAATAATATTGTGCAAAGGTCTTTCTTACACCATTCTTATGTTGTAAGAATGAAACTCCGTTGATGTGACAAACTCTGTTGGTGAGGTGCTGGCACAGGCTGCCCAGAGAGCCTGTGGATGCCCCGTCCCTGGAGGTGTTCAAGGCCAGGTTGGATGGGGCCTTGAGCAGCCTGGTCTACTATTAAATGTGGAGGTTGGTGGCCCTGTGTGTGGCGGGGAGGATGGAGCTTCATGATCCTTTAGGTACCTTCCAACCCAAGGCCTTCTATGACTGGTCCTTAATACTGCCCTCCTGGTTGGCTGGGATAAGAACTGCAAAACATACACTATGATCTGTCACTATTCGTAGATCATTTCCCTGCATGAGCTTCAGTAAATGTTCACTCTGTGCATTAAGGTTGAGGCTATAAGTAAAATACTCTCCCTTTCTATACAGTAATGCCAGCCTTTTCTGATTCTCAAAAGACTTCACCTTTAACAGAGCCATGCATGCTTCTTATGAGGCACGCTACATCAATTTTATTTTAGCAAGTAATATTTTAAAATACAGAGCAACTTAACTGGACGTGTTTTTTATATGTTACGAGACCTTGCAAAAATGTATGACCGGTTTTAGAGGACAGGCTGTGAAGGACTTGGAACTAATATCGCTTATTTGTAAGTGTTCATATACACAGGAGCAAACGAAGAGTGCTGATTTCTACTGGCAGCTTGAGGGCACTGTCGCTGACAGGGGGTCTGCTGGCCACAGGGCTTGATTTCTCAACCTAGTTCTGTGATATGTTAACGTTATGCAGTTATTGCACGTAAATAGGTCATTACAAAGTATAGCCTGTAACATTGCACTTGATTGTGACCCACATCAGGCATACGGGTGTCTGGTCAAAAGTAATAAATGGTGTCAGTTATAATTACCCCCCCAAAAAAGTAGAGAGGCTATTCCATGTGAAGAAACATGAGCTTTTGTGTCTGTAGCATAACTGCTGGAGCTGTGGAGGTTTTAAGGGACTATACATGATACATAATAGACTAAAGACAGTGTGTTCCATGTGTCATTGCATAAGTTGAATGGAGTGATTTATCACATGTTAACTGATCATTGCAACACGATTGATTTGAATGATTTGTTTATGTAGAGTTTTAAAGAAACCTGTGGTGTGATTATTGTATTAGCGCGCCTGACAACGGACCTGAATAAGTAGATCCCTACAACCCACAGCCTGCTCTTGGGGTGTTGTAAAGGCTTCAGCGAGGAGAGGGTCATGTTGGCTCTCTGGATACAGCCTCCTGCAGAGCAGGCTGCTGATTGAAAACCCTTCACCTGGTCAGCTCAGGTGAAACGAGGCTGTATATAAGCAGGAAGCCGAGTCTGTTAAAGCGATTGTAACGTGTGCATCTGTGTGTCTTTTTAGGGTGTTGATGATGCCTTCTATACATTAGTTCGAGAAATCAGAAAACACAAAGAGAAGATGAGCAAAGATGGTAAAAAGAAGAAAAAGAAGACAAAGACAAAGTGTATAATTATGTAAATACAACGTATCCTTATTCTTAAGACGTACTGAAGTAATTTTTGTACATTACACTAAATTATTAGCATTTGTTTTTAGCATTACTTTACTTTCCGCTTCATGATCCTGTTAGCTTTACCTGAACGCTTGTTTTAAATGACAGTGGAAACTTCATTCCTCTTAAAGTGCCAGTATTCTTTGAGTGTTGGTTCTTGAACTAGCAATGCCTGTGAAGAAAAACAAAGGAGAAACAAAAACCCCACACAAAAACCCGAGAGCTGTCTTAGGACTCTTTGGTGCATGCACAGTCGCTAACTTCCTATTTTGCTTACTGATGGTGAACTTCTGTTCTGTGTGTAAACAAAAGACTGAAATGATGCTCCACATGTTCTGACATCCCCCCCCTGAATTTTTCCTATGCTTTTATTGTTTAAATCTGGTTGGGAAAACAGACCGCTTAGCGAAGAAGACTTTATTTTCAGAGTTCCTTTTCCTTTAGACTGACTGCAATATAGAGAGAGACCAGAAGCCTTTATAGTCTTCCTGTAGATTTCGCTCCTAGGCATCTAGTCTTGTAGCATTTCAGATCAACTTTATTGAATGTAAAGAGAAAACTTTCACACGAAAAACAAAAAAAAAGAATTCTCACTGCAATTTGTCTCAGTCACTCCTTAAATACTCTATTTTTTCTATTAAAAAGAAAAATTATATTAAAAAAAAAAAAAAGACACTAATGCACATCTGGCAATGGAAAAAGTCCAAGTTGCGATTAGATCGATTTCCTGCTGTTAATGCATTGCTTTAAAACTTTCACTTAACTTTGTCTGTCTGAAGACACCCCAGGTGAAATCTTAGCTCTCCTGAGCCCCCAGTGGTAAACGTTCAGGTAGCTTTGTTCAGTAGGACGGGATTTCACCCTTAGCGTCTCCGGGATCTACTAGAAAGCCTTAATAGATAAGCTGATTCAAATTCTTAGGTTACTTCATACATGGATCCACAATGAATCCTGAGGATTAGGTCAGGCTGAATCCTAAATTATACGGCAAATTAAGACCGTTTGCTTTGTGTGTTTGTTTGGGTTTTTTTTCCCCCCAAGGGTGGCCTGAAATGTTTCCACGTGCCCGTTTCATGTAAAAATAGGAGCAGAATTTTAAATTCTAGTAACCTCAAATCAGTGAATGAATGAGCTCGATGAACTTAGCTGCTTCATGCAAGCGATTTGGAAATCCACCACGCCGTGCAAGTGGTGTGGAATTTGCACTAATCTTCAGCATAGAACGCGGTTTCCAGACTCAGTGTTGTTTGTGCCATGTCTGTGAAGTGCTAGTTTTGTTGCACAGATGAACTGGTTGGTGAGTGGCATTCCAGTGTCTAGACCATCATGAAACTAGACCGAGACTTCAGTGTTGTCTTTCTCCGTGATCAAGTCTCTTGTGATTCTTCTTTTTTTTTTTCTTCTTTTTTTCCTTCTGATCAGAATTAATGCAGAATTTTTTCAGGACCTTTCATTTCTGGTACTGAAATGGTCTGGCTATTCTGGCTATTCTGCACCAAAGTAAACGACAGTGTTTCCAGTGCTGCCAGTTCCTGTTGTCTTCCTGCAGAGGTTGCAACACTAGACTGCATTAGTTGCTTCCATCCCATAAGGCGCAGTGGTACCCAGTCAGCTGCAGAACAGGATTTGGAAGCATGACTTCCCATGTACCAAAAGTAGAGCAGAAGTTGCTGAAGGAGGGTAGCACAGGACAGTGGACTGGTGGGTGGTGGAAGTTTGGAACAGGGAATAGCAGCATTGCTCTAACTTAAGCTATAACTAAACCATTACGTGGAAAACGTACACGGTATCATTTGAAATTAGCAGAGCAATTTAGACCATTTATATGATGTCGAAGGTGCGACTGCAGAAACACATCATTTGGCTTCCTACAGCAAAAATCAGCAGTGACTCTGTTAGGTGGAGAGCTGCAGAGCTGGCAGGGTTAGTGTCCTGTCTGGGTTGCTGCATGTTCTTCAATGTGCCTGAGAAATTAACAAATGACCACCTTTCCCTGCCCGTGCTGCCTGCTCTCCCAGCCCCCCAACAACCCCCATCCTATCAGCATCGGTGTAAAATATATTTCAGGTTATGAAAAAAAAACAATGAAAAATTGTAATAGGAGAGCATAGCTTAATCAGTATTCCTTATTGGCCCTTAACACATATATATGTTTTTAACGTCCTAAAACATTTTATAGCTTCCAAGGCTAAAACCATTTTGGAGGCGGTTATTTGCACATTGTAGAGGCTCTTGATTATATATGAAGAAGGTAGCAAGGCTGGACAGCATGGCCTGAGCCAACAACAGCAATCTTAAGGTGACTAAAGATTGTCACACCGCATGTAAAGTTAGGGATGGTCTAAAGTTCTCCCGTTAATTTAACTAAAACCTGTTAAGGGAAACAAATGTAGCAGAAATACCTTAATAATCCGGCTCTGCTCTATCAGTAGAGCTGTATATCTGTACTAGATACAGCTCTACTATCAAGATGTATCTAAAATAGGTTTTTTCAGTAAGCGTGATCTGTAGCTACCGGTCTAATGAGGTTATTACAGAATTGCCCTGTAACGGCCCGTATTGGCTTAAAGGAGAGAAAGAAAAGAAAGAAGAAAAAATACTCATCCTTGCCACTGTTGTGCAGTTTTGTCTTAATATTTGTAGAGATTTGGTGAAGCATGTTGGATTGCAGCTTGCACAAGTTGATCTCAGTTCTTCTGTCTTTCCCTGTTTGAAATGCTTTCCAAGGACATACCTGGATGCTATTTTTTCTGGCAGTAACTGCTAAATGAACATGTGAATCACTTCCTGCATTAATACATTACGTTGCCATATGTCAGGGAGCAACACCTTCTTACAGTAGCTTTATGTAACCCCGGTAGACAACGTTATTACTGGTTTGCTCAGAACCGAACATTATTGCAACCGGTCCCACTGCTCTAACATAGGGAAAGAAAGAAGCGATAGGATGCCTGCAGTAGGTAAATACAGACACACAATCTTCTGCGTTCTGTGAAGCAATACGATCATGACCTTCAAAGACCATCCAACCGTATGCCAATCATGTTGCCTGAAGTTTACATAAAGCTACATAGATGGTAAACCTTTCCTAACATTTCTTTCTTCCACTGTCTCGTGTTTTCATGTTGAAAATACTTCTGCTTTTTTTCCTCTTGAGTGCCAACTTCTTACTAGAATGACTTCTTAATGTAATATGTTTACCTGGAATGTATTTTAACTATTTTTGTATAGTGTAAACTGAAACATGCACATTTTGTACATCGTGCTTTCTTTGATGTGGAACATATGCAGTGTGATCCAGTTTTTCCATCATTGGTTGCGTGACCTAGGAATGTCGGTAATACCAGATAATGCATTGTAAAAAAAGAGAAAAAAAAAATCAACAAAAACAAGAAACCTCTGTTTGTTTTAATATTTTTCATGTTTCTAGGAGTATGTGCTGTGAGGTGATCTGGAATTTGTCTCTTTTTTGGTTCTTTTTTGGTTTTTGGGTTTTTTTTTTTGTTGTTTTGTTTTATTTGTTTTTTTTTTTTTTTTTGTTTTTGCTTTTTTTTTGTTTTTTTGGTCAAACTGTACTGCTCCTATTTATTGTAATGTAATAAAAAATAGTTATTGTGAACTTCCGTCCCTGTTTGCTTTTCTCTCCAGGAATCTCAGTGCCTCATCTCTGCAGTGGAGTAGGCCATGCCCCTGTACACAGCATTGGTGAGGCCTCACCTTGAGTACTGTGTTCAGCTTTGGGCGCTGCAGTACAGAATTGAGTACAGTACTGAGGTGCTGGAGCAGGTCCAGAGAAGGGCAATGAGGCTTGTGAAGGGCTTGGAGAATATGCCCTGTGAGGAGAGACTGAGGGAACTGGTTATATTTGGTCTGGAGAAAAGGAGGCTGAGGGGAGACCTTATTGCTCTCTTGCAATACCTGAAAGGTCCTTGCAGCAAGAGCAGGGTTGGTCTCTTCTCACTGGTGACAGGTGACAGGACATGGGGAAATGGCCTCAGGTTGCACCAAGGTAAGTTTAGGTTGGATATCAAGACAATCTTTACACAAAGGGTTGTTAAGCACTGGAATAGGCTCCTCGGGGAGGTGGTTGAGTCACCATCCCTGGATGTGTTTAAAAACCGTTTGGATGCGGTACTCTGGGACATGATTTAGCGGAGGGTTGTTAGAGTTGGGGCACTATGGTTAAGCTGTGGTTGGACTCGATGATCTTTGAGGTCTTTTTCAACCTGAACGATTCTACGATCCTACGAAGCTGACACGCTTATTTCTCATTGCCTGCCATAAGCGGCACCGCCACAGCAAAGCGCATGGTAACACTGAGCCCTCTGCTGGGCCATGCTGGCTTTGCACTCTGAGCAGGGCCCGGCCTCAGGTGTTGGTGTCTCGGTTGCAGGTGCATGCAGGCATCTCTTTATCCCCCTGGACTGAAGGGCCATCGCTCCCTGCCAGACACAGAGACCTGGTTTTCCCTAGTGTAACAGCAGAAGCAATTTGTACCTGTCAGCAAGCCTGGAACGGTCAGAAGAGTCATTCTGTACTCATTCCCAGCTGTGCATATTCACCTCTATCAAATGGCTTTTGTGAACTTAGAGAAAATAAAGGCATTTCCTTAGTACTGATTGTATCCTAGGGAAAAGCAAAACAAAGAAACCTGCAGAATCGTTACTGTTCCTGCACGTCGGCCCTTTGTATCTGTAACCACGTCTGGATAATCTTTTACCAGTTCTTGGGCACGGTGAGTTACATTTGGTAGGTATTTCTGCAGGGTAGGTTCCACTGCAACACATTGTAGGGGAGTTAATCCAATTGATACAGAAGGGCTTTCGCAGATCAGTGCGGTACTACAAACTGAAGCAGGTATCTCAGGTCTCTTATTAGCCTTTTTCTGGATGCCAAGAGCTTCTCTGGAACCTACACATCTCAACACTGCGGCTGTTGCCAACAGTTCTGCTGCAGTGATTACTTACCTGTGTTTCAAAGACTTTTTCTGTTCTATCTCCAGTGTTATTTAATTCTATGCGAGAAAAACCGACGCAGCAAACCAGAAGAGCACGTAGAGAGGAATAGTTAAGGTGAAAGTCTGCCTGTTGAGCCAAAGTTCACAGAGTTATCCATGGAGCAAACAGCCAGGGTCAATCTTCTGCAGGGGAGAGGATCGAGTTCTAAACTCTCGCTAAGGCAGTTACTCAGCATCACAAACCAGTAGCTGCAGGAATCCTCTTTGGGCTCTGAGCACTTGAACCGTTCCATCCCCTTCCTGACACACTGGTGTTCTTGGCATCACAGTGAGATGTCACTCTGTTGATGTATTGTACATTATGCGCAGCACCTCAAATCAGCATTGCAATGCACAGCCAAACCAATATAGAAGCAGCTACAGATATAAGGAAACACAACCACATCACCACTGCTGCCTGCAGAATTATTCTCAGTTATAGTTCAAGGAGGCCAAAAGAAGTTGAGAACAAATTGTTACCTGAGTAATACAGACCCCCAAACCTTCCCAACACCTCCTTACGGGTAAATGAAGTCCCAGTTTGTACTCTAAGTGAGGTGGAAGGATTTACCGTTCATTTCTTGTGAAGCTTCATTTCCTTTATTGACTGTTTATGGCTTTGTATGGTTACAGGGAGGGCGGCAGCAGTTACTCTTTGTCGTCGCTGTAGTAGCGCTTTTTCATAGCCCTGTATTTCCTGAGGAAGTACAAAGCCTCCAGCTCTTTGATAACAAACTCCCCCCGTGCGATCAGCTGCTTTATTTTTTCAGGATCTTTCACATCTTTGTTTTTTAGAAAAGCTGCTTTCAACCGGCTTCTAAAGTAGTCAGCTCCTTTGGGATACTCCCTTCCCAGGTACAGCAGCTTGAAGGGGAAAAGAAAGAAAGACGTTTTCCCTTTAGCAAGGCTTCAAAAACACAAGGGCTCTGTCTATGAAGGGAAGTGCTCGCGGCACTTCAGGCACTTACATTTTTATAAAGGTTCAGTACTTCCCTTCTTAAAGAACCGGCCATCGCACAGGTCACGCAGCTCTTGTGCGTGCCAATGCCTCATTACCTGCGGGATAACCAGCGTGACGTTAGCCTCTTGGGAAGCGGCACAGCACAGCCTCCCTTCACACACACCCGCTGCAGCTCCTCGACAGACTCACCTGAGCTCTGCCCCTATCTGCCCCTATCTATCCGCCCCTATCTATCTGCCGCCTCCCCCCCGTCCTGCCCCTCCTGCCACACAGGCACGGCCGCCTCGCCCTGCTTACGTTTCCGTGCTCTGCCACAGAAACGCTTGCTGCCATAAGCGCTGTTAGTAACGACAGATCAATCAAGAAGCGTTAGTCATTAAGCGCGATGCTTTTTATTGCTATAAATGGCAGACAGCCACCAGCTCGCTGCCCGTCGGTTCGGGCGGTCCCTCTGGAGGCAGCTCTCCCTCCCGGCCCCCCTCAGGCCGCCCCCGGCCCCGCCAAAAGGAGAGCAAGGCAAAAGCAAGGTCGCCTCCTCACCCTCTCCGCGCTCTGCCGTAAAGCGCGCTGCTTTACGACGCGGCCGTCACGCGACGCACCACCCTACCGCGCTATAGACAGCTCGCGGGTCGTCGCCATGGCAACGCGGCGGCGCCATGGTGAGGGCGAGTGGGAGTGGATTGGAGCTGGGGGGAGCCGCGTTAATTAGTGAACGGGTGGGGGGGCGTTGGTGGGAGGGGAGGCTTTTTTGATGGTGTCTGTGCTCTGTGCCCCGTTCTCTGACTCTGCCTTGTTTTTGTCCCCAAACTTCTAGGGTCCAAAAAAGCAAAACCAGGTAGGTGTCAGCGTGCTGTCTTACCACATCCACTTATTCTTCAGTTTCCAGGTTAAAAACTATCTTTCTGTATTCAGGAAACCCAGCATAGAATTATATGAGGGCTGCTTCGAAAGTAATGCCTCCTGTTTTATTATCTTGGCCCGTGACGTCAGGCAGATGTTCATAGTATCATAGTATTATAGTATCGTGCGAGTTGGAAGGGACCTTAGAGATCATCGAGTCCAACTCCCGGGATTCGAGCCCTCTAGTGTTGGTGGTATGGCAGCAAAAAGTTAAAGCTTCCTGCCAATATCCCATTCCATTTTGATGCTGTGTGGCAGATGGCAGCAGAGGGACAGTCTGACAGAAGGGCACCTGACAGGGAAGTGCAGATGAAGCAAAGGGATGGCACTGAATTTGTCCATGTGGAAAAAATGGCACCCACTGACACTCATCAGCACTTGGTGAATGTTCATGGAGACCAGCAGTGGATGTGAGCACAGAGGGGCAGTGTGTGGTGTGCTTCAAAAGTGGCAGCTATGATGTGAAAGATAAGCCTCATTTGGGATGGCCATACACAGCTGGCACACAAAGAGCATCTCAGTCAGCTCATCTGCACGAATTGACAGAGTATACGACCAAGGAACTGCGTACAGAGCTGAATATCTGCTTCAAGTGTGTTGGAAACAATGGTGGCAGTGTTGGAATAGTGCAAAGTTTGTGCCAGGTGGGTCCCACTGATGCTCACGCAGTAACAGAAGGAACATTGTATGCAAGTTTGTCAGGACATACTGAACTAATACAAGGCCAAAGAGTACAGTTTCCTGGATCACATCATTACTGGTGACAACACGTCGTGTCACCACCATAAGCCAGAGTCAAAATTACAGCTAATGAAGTGGTGACATGTGAATTGCCTGTCGAAGAAAAAGATCAAGATGCAGCCCTTGGCAGGTAAAGAGATATGCACTGTCTTTTGGGATAGGAACAAAGTGATCCTTCTGGATTTCCTAGAGTGTGGACAAACCATTGTCTGAGCACTACGTCAATCACTACACTGACTAAGCTGAAGGCTTGAACTTCCAGAGTCAGGCCAGAGAAGAAGACAGCCTTTCTTCTGCAATGTGATGATGCCGGGTGCCATAGCAGTTGGAAGGCTGTGGAGTACACTGCCTATCTTGGCTGGACTGTCCTAACATACCCACCATACAGTCTGGATTTGGTTCCTTCCGACTTCATATGTTCAGGCCAATGAAAGATGGATTCTCTGGGCAATGTTTTTCTAGCAGCAATGCCATCACAGCAGCTGTGAAACTGTGGGTCACCACAGCATGCACAGCATGCACAGCATGCACAGCATGCAGGCTTATGTTTTTCGCTGCTGAAAGTGCATTGCTAATGGTGGTGTCTGTGTTGAAGAAGTGTTTTGTAGCTGAGAATTTGCTCTATCAAACAATGTTGTTGTGGTCTTTGTATATGTTGTAGTTTCCCTGGAAATAAATGGGAGGCAGTGCTTTCTGAGCAACCTATGTATAACAGCTGTAAGAGCATGCATTACACCGTGAAAAAGAAAAAGGGATTTGGGTGTGAATTGAACTTCTGGAGGCTTCAGTGACTGTGTAGGAAGTCTAAAATCTTTATTCAGCGTTCACATTAGATGGGCAGAATTATAGAGGTTCAGTGCCTCCTTGGATGTATTAATATAATACTGATGATTGGTTTCTTTTAATTTATTGCAAACATTAAGAAGCCCAGTGGAAAAAAGAAAGCTGGCAAAGCTGAGAAACTGAGATTACAGAAAGAAGAGGAGGAAAGGAGGCTGAAAGAGGAAGGTACCGTGCGCTTTATTTACAAGGAATGTGATGACACAAATCGTTTCTTTTAATTAAACAGAACAAAAGTAAGCTGCCGAGCTGTAGTGCACTGATGTTAAGGCTACTTCTAAAAGTGCATTTCTCTTCTTTTGTGTGGGTCTAATTCTGTGTTATCTCTTACTGCCTCCCACATCTCACTGCTGTCCCTGTGGCAGTTAAAGCTGTGATCAGAATCACTCATCCAAAGGAGAACTGACAGCCACTGAGGCACGCCTAAAAACTCATCTATTTCACTGAATAAACATCTGTAAGATAGAGTTTCCATCAAAGGATGTAGGAAAGGAGAAGAGTAGCTGGGGGCCGAACCGCTCGGGTGGTTTCATAACAGGCAATGGAAAAAGGCAGCCTGCTGATCCCTTTCTGCACTTTCTTTGTCGTGGGCTGATTGTGGTAGTGCTGTAGTAGTGGGTTTTAATACTGTAATTCAAACGAGTTCATCTAATCTCATTTGGAAGATTCTGGGTAATATCAGATATGTTGCTTCTTATTATACGTTTCCTCATTACAGTTAATAAGAAAATAATGTGTCTGGTTCTATTGAGCAAAATGTAATTGTGCTCTTGATGTATTTCCCAAACTTCAGAGGAAGCCCGACTGCAAGCTGAACAAGAAGAAGCAGCTAGACGTGTAAAGGAGAAGATTGAACGGAAGCTCATGGAAAAGCTTGAGGCAAAAGTTAGTCCATAGGCAATAGTGACTGCAAAATGCTAGTTCCGATTCTAAACTTGTGATGAGGTCTGTAAAACATGAGCAATTTAGTGTGAGAATGAAAAGGAATTTCCTTACGTCATTGGTGCTGGGAAGCAAGGAAATTTCCTAGCATCACCATCATCCCATCATCATGGCTAACGGTCACATGACACGTGTTTGTCATACGGCTCAGCAAGTAGCGTGATGACAACAACACATTGCTAACTACTGCAACCTCACGATAGCTCCTGATAGCTCATAGCTGATGATAGCTCACTCAGACACTCCAGATCATGTTCTTTGGTAGAAAGTGCTTGTTAGAAGGGAAAAAAAAGTTTAATTCCTGTGCCTGACATACAAATATTTTATCAGGATCGAGAACGAAGGGAAGATGAACTAGCTGAACTTAATTCACTGCAAGAGAAGTTTATGTGCGCACAGAGGCAGAAAACAGAAGATAGAGCTTATGCAAAGGTAAGCTTTCAAGATCTGCCCGCTGTCATAGAGTTCAGACAGCACAGAGGCTTTAGGCTACATCTGTGTTCTTGGACCAAGGAATACTTCCATTTCTTGAATTCAGGTATGTGCAATGACTGCCTCTCAAGTTCCATCTCAAGGTAGGGATTTGCCCTGCTCGCTCTCCTTTTTGTACCTTGTTGTACGTGGAAAAGAAACGTGGCAGTGGGGAGGCTGTATGGGTGATTAGCACCCCAGAGCTTACACAAGCAGTAAGAACAATGTTAGCAGAGAAGAAGTATCTTAACACATTAATGTAAAAGTAAGCCATTTCTTTCTGGCATAGTGATGGTGGTAGTACAGGTAGCATTACACTCCTGTTTAGACACAGGTGTGAATGTGTCACTAACTACCTTTGTCTTTCAGAATCCTTCTTGTCATAACTGTGCAGGTCATTTGCACCACCTGCCCGTATCTACTTTTCTTGTGTACTCTTTCTGCAGTGGGAGCATTATATTGCTTGTGATGAAAATCCTGACCCAACGGTACTGCAGGAAATAAACACTTTCATGAGCTTATGGCGTGAAGATCAAACTGAGGACATTCAGTTTGTGATGGAGAAGGGAGAACAGGTGCTAAATGTAAGTGTTAAATGTAAGTGGTATTCTTCAGTTTAAGATCACTAAACATATCCTTAATGCTGCTCATCAATATCCTCTCCCCTCCCCCCCCCCTTTTTTTTCCCCCAAATGATTCTATGGTTCTGTGAATGCCATAAATTTCTCTCTTACACTGCAATCCAAGCAGAATGCACAGCAGTCGATCACTTCCATTCCTTCACTTCTGCTGCTATGTCTTTCCTCCGACGTACTTCTTCCTCGTTCCTCTGTGTTTCCCATCCAACACTGAAGAGTTACAGCTCCTTCATGTCCTACAAAAGTATCCTTACCCTACACTGTAAGATCAGTAGAGTATTATATGGTACTGAAATACAGGCATTTTCATTTTGCCCCCAGTGGAAGTCAAGGTGATGACACAGAGTGTTAAAAGCATGGCTATCTTCTCATGGTGCAAAACATTTCATAGAGTCATAGAATGGGTTGTGTTGGAAGTGACCTTTAAGATCATCTGCTTCACAACCCCCTGCTATAGGCAGGGACACCTCCATCTAGACTAGGTTGCTCAGAGCCCCAGCCAGCCTGGTCTTGAGTGCTTCCAGGGAGAGGGCATTCAGAACCTCACTGGGCAACCTGTTCCAGTGTCCCACTACCCTCACAGTAAAGAATTTCTTCCTAATCTCTAGTCTAAATCTACCCCTACAGTTTAAAGTCATTTCCCCTTATCCTATCACTGCATGCCCTTATAAAATGTCCATCTCCAGCTTCCCTGTAGGCCCCCTTCAGGTACTGGAAGGCCACTTTCAGGTCTCCTTGCAGCTTTCTCTTCTCTATGCTGAAGAGCTCCACTTGATCATCTTTGTTGCTCTCCTCTGGACGTGCTCCAACAGCTCCATGTCCTTCTTGTGCTGGGGACTCCCAACACAATTTGAGCACTTCTTTCCTGCTCTATACTTGGTTCTGGAGAAAAATTTTAAGCACTCAGGGCTGTGAGATACTGTAGGTCAGCAGTTCATAACTGATAGGGGGGACCTCCTGATAGGGACCAAGTGAAAGGTGAAATCTAAAGACAGTGGCAATAGTAGTTATGAACCTGCTGTTTTGCTACACCTTCAGTGAGTGGTAGCGCTGCAGTGCTTCAGGTTCAGAGAGTAAACAGGCTGGCAAATGTGGAAGGGAGGTATGAAATATAATCTAATTGTTTTTCTCAGTGTTGCAGATCGGGGAGAGCACAGGGAAGGGAAGAGTGGTATGTAAGATGCCTTTGTAGTGATAGCTCTCCTTTGCTTTGCACAATGTTTCTCTTCCCTGACAGACAAGTGGTGCTGCTTCCCCATTCAGGTGAGGTGTGCAGAGACAACAGGAGCACTGCTATTGGAAGGGGATGCAGATGGATGATGCACTGCTTCTCAGCCTCTCACTGGACAGCTGTGGCACAGCTCTGTGCAACAGCAGCACTGCAGGAATGAAGTGAATAGGGAGAGGAGAGGGTGTGGAGCTGGGTGGAGAGAAAGGGAAGCTTCAGAGGCTGTGGGAGGCTGAGGAGCAGCAGGGGCCAGGGGAGGGAGGGCAGGAAGCAGAGATGGTAAGGCTTGGCGGAAAAGAAGATGGCACCTGGGACAGCAGCCTAAAAAGACAGGAGCCACTGACTGAGTTTCACATCTAGCTGCAGTGTGTGACTTTTGGCTGTTGTCTGATTGAACCAAGACGGGCACAGGCAATGAGCCACTTGGTTTTTGGATCAATATGTTACTGTTAAAATTCAGTATTTTTCATGGTCCATCACGCACCTCAGTTTTCGGACGCCATTAAAACATGCTGCTCAGTTCTGTTTCCTGGTGTTTCATTGACCACAGAATGTTCACAGCCCACTGTGGTAAGCCTTTCTGTC
Organism: Excalfactoria chinensis; assembly: GCF_039878825.1. Taxonomy (NCBI): domain Eukaryota; kingdom Metazoa; phylum Chordata; class Aves; order Galliformes; family Phasianidae; genus Excalfactoria; species Excalfactoria chinensis. The sequence continues at coordinate 64,087,805 of NC_092825.1, read as the reverse complement.
TCTTTGTGATGATTGCTTCATTCCTGTGAGGGTCAGTTTTTATTTAACACCCTCTGCCCCTTCATTATATACGTTTTCACATTGTAATTCTAATGGTAATGAAAAGGTCTTCCAAGTACAGAGGCACTATGAAGTTTTCCTTAATCATCAGTGGTCAGCTTGAAATAGCAGTTCTACAGATGTTGTCATCTACTTGATCCACTGTCATTTCTTTCTGAAGGTAGTTTTAAAATGGTAATACCTCTGGTCATTTTACTGTTACCATTCATCTGCTCTGAAATGATGAGCTTTGCCACGAGGAGCCCTAAATTCACCAGCTATTCTTCTCTTTCCAAATATAGGATGTTGCCTATACTAGGTACCTGACAGCATTTTGGGTGTGTTTTTTGAAGTGTTTGAAGTGAAGCAAGTTATTCCTCTCTCTGTGCAGCACCTGTTAATGTGAATAGGTGTAATTTGTGGATGGGGAGTGAATAGGAATAAAAATTCCATAGGAGGTTTGAAATTTAGTTTTACTAGACAGTGCCTTAATAAGTGCAATGTCTTTTCATGCTGTGATAGATCAGTGTCTTTAAAACTTCACCCAATAGGAAATTTTTTAGTCTTACACACTCATTTAAAAGTTCAGATATTGGTGTGTATTGGAAGACAACAATGTTACCACGGAGTCCCAAACTTCACACTAAGGGTTATTCTGCGAATTGAAGCGTAACTGCTGTACGTCTCAGTATTATATATTTCCTAGATTTCATAGCTGAGATTATTGATGCAGAAAATATGTTTCAAAAAGAGGTCTGTAAGCTTTTCATTTAAACCAATTTTTGGCTAACAAGCTTCTTTGAAGACATGACAAACCGGTTCAACACGTGGTCTGTTTTATAAGCTAGAATTTCACAGTCTCCATGTTGAGGATGGAAGGAATTGGGCTGGAGGAATGAAGGAAGGCGGACTTGACTCGGAGTTTCCAGCATTTTGCATGGTTGCCTGTCTATGCTGGTTTAGTACAATCTCTATACATATGGTAAATGATCTTTGCAACTAAGATGTGTCCAGATGCAAAGGAAGCGAGTCTGCCTCAGTTTTTATGATGAAACACCCAGTATGGTAGGATTGGTGGCAAAACAGAGGCACTTTTCTCACGTATGATGTCTTCTAGTTAATTGAGAAGTTGCAGTTTCTTTTGCTGGACGCACTACCGAGTGAGGTAACAGAAAAAGAAACAGCTCAGTACCAGGAAACGATTCTGGAACTGGAGAACCTTCTTCATCAGAAGTACAACGAAGCAACAGAACACCTGCTTAAGGTAAGTAAGATTTACTACTTCCAGGTTGTAACTCACGCAATGCATGGAAATTTTGCTTCAAGTCTTTTGCTGTGATGGTTGTTCATGGTGTTTTGTTTTTTTTCTTATATTGTGACACCAACCACGTATAGAACAGATACCAGACTTCAAATCTTCTGAAAATCTTTAGCTTTACATTGGAAATTGCTATCATTAAGGCATTTGATATTCCATTATTACTGTGATCTTAGGGAGAAGTGGGAAGCAAGAGGCTCCTGAGCTTGGTCTGCTGTCATTTTTGCTCCTATGTGTCCCTTTATGAATTTACTCCAGTGTAGATTTAAGTCAATCCAAGTAATATAAGAAGAGAACGTGATTTCATCTGCTTTCTTCTTTGTAGTCTGCTATTCTGTATGAAGATCCTGACACCGGAAATATGCAGGCAGTCATAAAGGATAAAAATGTTACTTTCTGTATTTGGGGCAATCTGAAGAAGAAAGTAAGGTACAGCATGCTGAAATTCCTTATTACTTTGAGACTTGGCTTTGTCTAACCAAGCCAAGAACTCCAAGAACCAGTTTCTTGTAATGGTTTTCGTGTTGAATAGGATTTATTCTACCACCCTCCAGCTTCCTAAGCTGCCCCAGGCTCTCAGCCTGACTCCTGTGCTTTCACAGGTGGGTGTGTAGTGCTGCTGATCAGAACTGTCTGTATGTCTTTGGGTTTCTGGAAGATGCTGAGGCTGAAGTAACGCAGACAGCATTGATTTCACCTGTATGGGACTTTGCCCATCGAATGAGTCTGTTTGAACAGAAATGTCCTGCCGTCTGATTCTGCCATGTTGTCTTCCCTATTGGGACTGTTACTTTTTGGCAACTCCTGATCCCCTTAATGCCTTTACAGGTTTTCTGGAGGAGCATACAGACAGCTGTCAGTACAGGACAGGAGGTGCAGTGTGACACCTATTTCTTACACCGTGCCATGTGGCAATAGAGAGTATAGGTGACTTTTAGTGTAGAACATCAACAAGAACAGTCATGAGAAAATGTAAAAACGAGTGCTGCCAATCTTGCTAGGGAACTTATTCTTCTTTAACTTATGTGCAGATTCAAGAATCATGTCTTTGGGGACACCCATCTTGGATTTGATCTTCCAAAGTCATTGGCTGTGAGCAGCATTGCTGTTCGCATATTGTACACCCACTACGACCACGTATCTCCGCTTTGGCTGCAGTGTCAGAGAGTGCCAAGATTGGAAGTCTTAGAGAGCGAAGAGTTAACTCAGCATTCACAAGACAATGCAGGAGAACCAGAAGAAGAGGCAAAGGAAGCCAGAGAGCAGCCCAGTGTGACTACAGAACAAGAAATACTTCCTGAAGAGAGAAATGTAGGTAAACTAGTGCGTGAAAGGATATTCTACAGCACTGTTCCCACTGGAGACCCAGCTGCTGTGTGATTGCTTCTGAACGTGCCCTGTATCTAAGAGAACAACTTTCTTAAACTTCTAAGGGTAAAGTCAACTTGTGTTAATGCTGTGCCATGAATCTTTTGAGGGGATGGAAAAGTAAATGACCAAAGACTGTCCTAAAACTGGTAGAAGGGGAAGTTTTGACAGGACATAGCAGTTGTTGTCTGTTGGCATGCATGAGTTAGCCTCTGGTCAGCATCTTCAGAGTAGGATCGAGCAGTGATGATTGTCAGGCACTGTCGTAAGGCATTTGCTGCAGTCTGTGGTGTGTATAAAGATGAATATATTCTGCATCCCATAAATTGGCAGCTCCATAAAATAACTGCAAGAATGTAACATTAGGAAAATCAAAAGAATGCAGAATAGGATTCAGAGCTCGCTGGGGCTTGGTTATACAGTTTACCTGCTCAGTTCCTGTATGTTGATGCTTTTGCCACTAGAGGGCCATCGAAATCTGTTTCTGGCAGCTAGATGATCTTTTTGTTGTGTTGGGTTTTTTTCCAGTCTTCAATGAAGTGCGCTGGCTTTTGGCGTTGTGGGCTTTCTTGTTTATTTCCTTTTGTTATTGGGTTTTCCTCTTTTGGGATCATCTGACACCTCCAGACAAGTGACTTGACCACTGCCTGAAATCCCATTTTTCTTGCTTTTTTGTGTGACAAGCTGTATCCATTGGCAGTTTTCACCCATGTTTTTCAGTCCTACTGACAATTTCATTGCTTCTATTATTTTTTTTTTTTTTTTTTTTTTTCCTAGGTCTTACTCTCTTTCTCTCTTTTCTGTGCATCATGGCGTTCTCTCTGAAGCCTCCTTTCTCTCAGCCACTGCAGTCACTCCTCTTATCTGGCCCAGACTTCAGCTCTCCCATGTTTATGTAGGTCCCTGCCCAGCCCAGCTGGTACATGCTCTTCCTGCTCCCAGGCAGGCACATGGTGGCACCCAGGAGGTGCCTGTGCATCCACATGCACTCTGTGTGTGCTGAACTGTTATTTCCTCATTGCTGTGCTTCCAGAAGAGTCAGCTATGCAGGGATGAAATCATATCTGGATTGGAAATTTGGCTGGAAATTTAAGGTGATGTTTTGAAAATAGAAAACAGTATGAGAAAGGGAGGAAGTATCACAGGCAAGGCACAGACTGAGACAGGAAGCCGAGGTTCTGGCAGTTATCACTGCAGCTTGGGATTGAACACTGGGTTCAGTTTTCTTTGTGGCACTCTTTAGCTGTAAAGTCAGCATAAATGTAAGTTTTGAGTGCACACATCATGAATAAAAAGATTGAATGCTTGACTAAATGCTGGAGGTGAAGTTTGAAACTGAAACAATCGTTTTATGATGTTTAACTCTATTCACACCTTAAATTCTAAAATTGAGGGGTACCTTTAATCAAAATTATTTTTCCCCAGGTAGGTAGAAAGGATTTCTCCTAAAACCTTGACCCTGTAGCAAGATCAGAACAAATACTGCTGCAGGAGCAGAGCTGCACTCTTCCTCCTTGGGCCACTGTTTTACAGGAAGTGATGCTCTCTTTTAAATTGTGCACCTCTATCTAATTAAAAATCCTTTGCTTTTAACATAGAGTGCTATTTCAAATATCATAGCCGATATAAATGAGGTGACAGAAGAGAAAACTGAGAAGGAACCAGAAATCTTGGACGTACCACCAGAAGGTATTGTGTTAGTTCTTATTTGCAAGACTATGACATTGCTTAACGTCTTGTTGACAGTATGGAAGGATGGTGATACAGATCTCCACTGGAACAGAACAAAGTTTATAAGCTATGCTGCTGTCTTGCTAATGGGAGGCTTGTTGACATTCCTGTTAATGATTGCTAAAGACAGAGAGAAAACTGGACAAATAGGCAAATGGCAAATAGGCAAACCCACACGGCCACTTCTGGGAGGAGCCTGAAGGGCTCTACTAAGTTACCACAAATCCAATGACAGCAGGCAGCCAAGTGAGGAGGGGGGGAAATAGGAGTGGGCAAAATAGGAGTGGGCAGCAGTGAAAACAGCAAGAACTTTACAGGTTATTACCTGGATTTAGCTTAGTTGTACCAGCGTTAAGAAGTTAATTTTTCCAAGTTAAATTAATAGCTTTGTTAAAAAGACATTTAAACATCATTATATGTTGCATAGTAACATTCTTTCAGTTAATTGAGGAAAAACTTGAATTTATACATCTGCTATACATAGAAAAATATTATTAATTACTTTCTCTAACAATTTTGTTTTCCTGAAATACCACCTTCCTTTCACCTTCAGCACACAGCCTGTAGCTGCATGATACCTTTTTTATTTCCCTTATTTATTTCTTATCTTGCCAATACAATCTTGCCAAACTTGGACAGAATTTACTGTCTTGGACACCTGTGAAATTCTTCTGTGATTAGTGATGCAGCTGGTTTCTGTCACTGCAGCTGCATTCCTGTGTGAAGCAGTTTGAGTTGATTACAAAGTGTGAGTAGAGATTAATCCTTGGAGTGCTCAGAACTAAAACACAAGAAACACTTTTCGTGGTCCCTCTTTCTGTTTCAATCAGCTGTTAATGGATACACGGCATACCAGTAGGTGGAGCCAAAACACCACAGAAGGGGAAGCAGTTCAAGCACATGATTTCTCATGCAAATGCAAAAGAATGATAGAAGTATGAAATTTCAGTGGCTTAGTTTAAGCACCACAATAACTCACTTTACTTGGTTATTATGTAGTTCAGATTCCACAGATGCAGGAACAAACCAGTGAAGAGGAGGAGATAACTGATGAAAGCACTGATGAAAGCGCTGTTGATATGCAACAATTTGTCCCTGTGGGTGGTGTGTATCACATCGATGGGCTCCGACTTCCACCTCAGGTTCAGCAAATCAACAGCTGGAGTGTGGTGGAGGTAAGTGAGGAAACACTGCATCTCATGCAGCCTTCTTCCTTGCCATCCTCAGCTATTCCTCAGAGCTGGCACCAGGGCACGCACAAAGTTTATATACGTGTTGAGCTCTTGAACAATTAACTGAAGGTCCAAAGTTGACAAATCATGTTTTCAATTAGATTTGGCCAGCAGCTGAGGTAAACAAACGTGCATCCAGTAAGATGTGCACTTGATCCCTGCTCACCAGCACAGCTAACATAAGTGACTTAGATAGTTGTGCTAGAAAGCGCTCCTGGGAAGTACAAGAAAAGCACAAATTTCACATATGAAAAAGTGAATGTAAGGAAAGATGGGAAGAATACTTAGCAAATCTCTTTCAGACTGCACAAGATGTTTGTGATCAGTTCAGTCAATTCAGGCTATTTCACTTTCTGATCAAACATTTTGTCAAAGTTGCTGGATGGTGGCTTGGAGGCATACCCGTATCCCCCAGAAGAGCCTGAAGGTACCACGCATCCACCAATACAGATAACACTCAGAATTCCTAACAGCGTGTTCTACTGGAAGGAGCCTCTGATTGCCCGGTGGGATCCCACAGGTACCAACTTAAAATAAATTCATTTTGTTTGGCTAACAGAATTTCTACCTGAGTTTGAATATTCTAGACAACAATCTGAATATAAGAACCAGTTGAGAGCTAAAAAATAAAGATCTCCGTTTTGCTTCTGCATTGTGTATAGTCAAGGACTTCTCGAGGCTTTTGTTATTAATAGATAAAACAAACTTGCAGCATTTAATGGGGTAGCAGAACACCTCTGCAGCACAAATCAAGTCTTGCTAGGATGAAGTCATAAGTAGTCTGCTTTGAGCCAAACTAATCCCTACTATACAGCCATGTTACTTCAAAATGCCGAAGTTAAGAACAAATGTGATACTCAGTTATTAAAATCTGACTTCACAAAAGTAGGTAGAAACTATTAAGGTAGTTTGACAGCTGATGTTACTGTTGAAAATGAGGTTGCGGACAGCTGTTACTGTATCAAAAGCAATAGTTACATCAGTACATGTTCTTTTGAGTTTAAGGAGAAGCTTTAATGTCAGGATTAGTCCAATTTTGTACTTAATAAACTAATGGAAGTTTTTGCCCTAAAATATCAGAAACAAAGTAAAGAGAATTAATTCTGAATCTAAGGAGCTTTGTGTGTACATCTTTTTCTTTTTGCCTTTCTTTTGTAAAGGCCAACAGTGGAGAACGGATGGCATCAGCAACATAACACATGAAACACAGGAGGAAAACATCACTTTTGAGATAGATGCCTTTTATACAATAGCATTTCTCCAGGACAATCATCTCAATATGCCATACCAGGCATGGGAACTGCAACCCACCAGTACAGATGAAGCAATATTTGTCATTACTACAGTCTTTGCAGAGGTTCAGATACAAATTAAGGTACCATAATTTAGTTATTTAATATTAAAGGCTTGTAGGTACTTTTTAAAAATAAATACAGAACTGTCACACTTGTCCCTTATTAAGAACTATATGTGCTTCTATAAGAACTTGAATTTCAGTCCTTCTCTGTTGAAAATAAGGGATTCTCCTTGCTTCCAAGCATTAATTCAACCAAAATTACAGGCGACTTGGATTATTTCTGGTGAACTGGTCAGAAGAAAGCATCTTTTGTGTGACATTCCAGTAAAGATCTTTGATATTGATACTATTTGCTGAAGTCAAAACTGCCCCACCAGCGCTGAAAAATTGTTTCTCCCCCTTCCAAGCTGTGCCAAGAGAAAAACATTTCAGACAACCTCCATTTATGCTCCTCATTCCTTCCAAGGGTTCAAATTATGTACGATTATCCATATTCCTGTTGACATATAAATTGGTTAAAATTATGTCTGTTACTGAGAAGTCAGTGTGATTGTAAGTATGGGGCGGTAAACCAGTGTCATACCTGAAAATCTGCAGCAAAAGGGCTTTCTGCAAGATCTCAAATTAAGAACTAAAGATCAGAGTGGTACCTAATGTAGGCAGTATCCAGAATAGCCAGGAGACAATAAATAGTATTTTTCTGCTTCAGGCATCAACCTTTTTTCCCCACCAGTAAGATGCTTTCATTGGTTTATGCAACAGGGTAATCAATGTATGCTGGCTGCAGTAGTGGTGAAAGGGAAGAATGTGCTTTCCCATTTGGTAGGAAAATGGATGTGCCCAGTCACCTTAAGAAGAGTTTTGAAGAAGTGTGGTCTGAATATTTTCCCAGAAGAGTATTCATACAAATATGCCTGTGTGAACCAAAAGGTGCGTGCAAGCAAGTGGTTTTGCCTTTCTTTTCCTTCCACCTCTTCTTCATGTAGGCATTTTCTTGTAGCAAGTTGTGTAGAGTCAGCAGGCATAGCTGTGAGTGGCAGCTTAGCCAAGTGTCTGCTTAAAGAAACCTTTTTCTTACCTTTATAAAGCAGAAAATGATGCATAACTTCTATCTGTATTTTTGCATTACAGGCTCCCTTAACAGAATTTAAGGCATATCAACAAATGGCCCTGCTTGCATCCGCTTTTGCTTTTGGCAGGAGCAAGTGGAATCTGGAATCGGGTCAAGATCAAGTAGTGTTCAAGGTCTGTAGCTTTAGACCAAATTTCCAGGGACAAACCAGTATAGAAACACAACACAAAAGCACAGGTGACGAAAACTGCTTCTGTCGTCTCTGTCTCAAACAGTCTTCAAGCCCTGACCTTATCTACATACACAGGACATCAGTTCTAAGCTTTCAGGTTGGCTATCTAGGGTAAAAAACAAAAACAAAACAGACAAATAAGAGCACATCTGTGTTCAGTAGAACTGCTTCTCTCCTGCTTCACAACTCCCGCATTTGTGAGGAACAAGCCTGAGAGCTGTAGTGGTACAATTCTCAGTAACAAAGGCACTTGCTAATGAGCTAAGATGTACAGCTGATATAGATCAGCTACTGGGGCTTTAGCTGAGGCTAGGAGACACAGGTAGATGCTAATTTTTCTTAAAGTAACCTATAGGAAGGTCCTCTGAATTATCATCCAGTTATCACCTGGAAGCTGCCGCTTAACTGCATGGGTGTTCTCATCTATTCTGTACTGTAAAGAAGGGAACATGCAACTTGATTTCTTTCCTCACTGAACGGCACATGGTCAAAACTTCTCCCAGACAGAGATATACCTCAATTTCTGGCTGTAGGTATAGAACGTACCATTGAAATGCTGAGAAGCTCTCCCACCCTTGAATTAGTATTTGTATGAACATCACATGCCTTCAAGCTCACTACTTAATCTAAGCAGAACTGAAATACATGATGCCCATTACAGCTAGCTGTTCCTTATGTATGAGTCAGAACAGCAAGAAAGGCAGTGACCAATACTTGCAGTTTACAGAGGTAAATGATGGAATACGTTGGTATTGATGTTATTTTACAAGTCATTTAGGTAAGACCTGATGTTACATTAAGAGTTCAAAGAAACACTGATTTTCCATAGTAAACTCGAACACATACTAGAATTAGTCCTCTGTCAGCTTTGTCTTACAGCTGATTTCTTTCCTACACCAGGTAAGTGAGCATCTTAAAGCAGATATTATCAAAGATGAAGACTGGTCTCTTTACATGTTTAATGGTCAGAGAGCACAGAAGCTCAAGATCACTGAAGCCAGTGAAGCTTTTTCACTGGAACTAGAAGAAGATACTGAATTTCACGCCACGCTTTACCACATGCTGAAAGATTTTGCCAGCAAAGAAGCAATTGATAAAGTGAATACAGCTCACTTTCTGTTTGTTGATGTTGTCTATCAGCTGCTCCTCGCTACGAGAGTTTTAATGTACTCTTAAATACTTCATGCTTTCGTTTAAAACTTTATTATCAAAAACTTTCAATAAAGTCACATTTCAAGTCTTCAGTCTTTTTCTAGTCAAACTATTGGAACAGCTTTAATGACTAAAATGTAACCATCACATTTGTGTTAAAATAAATTACTTATTCTCTTGTGGCCGGACCATTTAGTTATTATTTGGACCATTTAGTTATTATTATTTATTATTGCAAGCCATGTTCAAAATCACTACCTGCTTTATTCTAAACCTGAACTAAGACAGCCTCCTCCCTCCCCCCCAGATATTTGAAAAGTTAACTTTTGGCAGAATGAGAACACAAAAAACCCTCAAAACACCCACAACCCAAACCATGACTTTAAATATCTCAGTGTAGCTTCTCATACTGTCAACTAGAACTCAGAACTGTAACTTCACACAGGTCCAAACCTTAGTTATACTGGGGGTGGTCCATTGTGTTGAAGTCCTGTATATGGCCACAACAGTTGCTGTAGTGAAGTCCAGGAGTCCCCCGTTCCCACAGGTGCTGCATCTGCTGGTCGCTGAAGAGACAGCCCAGTGAGGAAGCTTGTAAAAGCAGCAAGCAGTACCAGGATGGACACGGAAACCCAGAGAGTTTTGTTAGCATTGGAAAAGGAAGTCTTGAAATGGGATGCCCACGATGACACTAAATTGCACCTGCAGAATACAGTAAGTCACATGATGTTTCTGTTCATCCTTTTTCAGAACTTGGAACTCTTCTCTCAACTCTCACCCTTAAAAAACAAAAATGAAACACCAACCCAAAACACCCACAACCCAAGAAATAACACAACTCACCAAGACAGTAAACCAAGATTTGAACGAGCACATCAATTATTAACTATCACAGGTGACAGACAGGGAGTCTGTTGCACTGGGAGCTTTGTACAGTGACAGATGACATTTTGCAGATCAGTAAGTTTTTGATACAGTAGTTAGGTGACAAATTTGACCCATAAGCCCAGTTTCAGCAGCCACCTGCTCCATTCCACACTACATCTGCAGAGGACTCACAAATGCTGCCTTGCAGATTGTGAAGAACTCATCTTGCTTGTAGAAAACCCTGAATGCACTGGCCATGTTTCACTGTTTACTAGGGCTTTGGTGCCTCCCATAAAATTCCTCACCTGCTGGTCACGTCTCAGTGCTCTCATGAAATTGGGGACCTCTATCCTCTGTCCAACATTACAAATGCATATATATTTGTTCTTGCTATCTTTTCAGTTTTACATGACGGCATGTAATTGACTCGCCCTTGGCCAGAAACACTCAAATGTAGTTTTAGCTTAGGATATTCATGCAGTTTTTCCTGTAGAGAGCACACGATTCCTTTCCTGTAGGGCAGGAGTTTAAATTTAGGGGCTTTGAGAGGATTCTTCTTGCTGACAGCCCTCTTTAACCTGTGAGGCCCAGAGAAATTAGCTGCAATAATCTAGACTTGGTGGCGACAACTGCTTGTCTCTCAGCTTGTACCAAAACTGCTGCTAAGTAATGCACAAGCCTCAATACAAAGAACAAAAACATGGTGGGTTTTTTTGTGTGTGCTTTTCAGATGAGAGTAGATGTCGCATGCCTCAGTAGCTCAGAGCTCAGCTATAAATACAGGCACAGAGTAGTAAACTGAAGTAGGATTGCAGCATGAAGCTCCCATCTATCTCCATTACCTTCCCATTTAAGGTTTCTAATGGAACCCTGGTGAGATGAGCCTGACACCTGATGTTATTCATTCCTGCTTAGTTGGTTTCAGCAGTCAGTGTTGAGAACCAAACCCAAACATACAGCTTTGGTTCCTTTTCCCACAGCCAACCACTGCTTTACCTCACAACCACGTGAGGGGAAAAAAACCAAACCACTTACGCTGATTTCAGGTTCCATTTTAATGGACGCTTTCCTTTTTCAGAAGTACTTTCCTTTCTTGATAGTTGTTCTTGCATTTCAGCAGGCAATTCCAGCTGCTCATTTCTGTAAGCAAGCAACAGTTCCAAAGCTTTTCCAACAAGCATTTGACAGCTCATAACGTGGAGGGTGTTTCTTTAGAACTTACTTAGCTTCAGGATGTTCATCCTCATACTCTGTCCAGGAATAGGTGCTAATGAATCGCTGTAGGGAAGGACGCTTCTCATTTTGCCGTGCTCCTAGCCGTCCCCTGTCATATTTTAAACACATTAGTCTTAATTTCCCCACCAGAAACATACCATGAAACTACAAGTTTAGCAGCAGCCTACTCATTTGGCTGGGACTTAAGGCACAGAAGTTTCAGGATTAGTCACCTGAAATTAGGCTTTATTTTTAAATTAAATCCAAATCCGTTAACATTAGCTACCTGGTTGTCACATTTCAGTTCTAATGCAAGACAACGTGATTTTTCAATTTAGAGTTGAGAGATTTGAAAAAGAAAAGCTGCAGCATTTAGTCACAAAAGCTCATTTACCCACCAAAGCACAGAGTGAGCATGAAAGATGCAGCCTAATGTTATTATACCTCAAGATGCTCCATAAGCTGCTTTATATTTAAAAATATAAAAATATTTTGCCCTAGACAAAGAGGCTGAGCAACTTTACCAACTGCTTGATCTCCTGTTGAATTTATCACTCCATTCATCGCCACCAGTTTCTTGTAGTTGGGCCTAGAGAAGAAGTGTAAGCCACTTAGCACAGCTTCCTTTTCCCAGTGAAACTCAGCCACTTCTCAGAAGGGACATGTGCCTCAACACACAGGAACCCTTACTTACCAGCTGAACCCCAACACCTGCATTTCCAGTGCTCCTAGGCAATGCTGCAATGCTAACTCTTCGTAAGGATGGTGATGGCTATACAAATAAAAGGCATTACTGACTCTATCAAGGAACAACTGGATTACTCACCGAGTGCACAAGACACCATCTGTTTTGGTACAAACTGCATAAAAACTCAACATTGATGCTTAGTTTGAAGTGACACACAACGAGCAATTACACACAGCCCAAAATGAATATATATTTTTTAAAAAGCAGCATCTTTTCATATTAACAGCCTCTCCCCACCTAAGCATCTAAAGGGAGGCTGGGCATCCAGCTACCAGCAAAACACCAAAAGTGAATGCATTCCCTCACAGGAATTCCTCCAGTCAACAGGAGTTAAATTTGCTTTTTCATCTCTTCTCTTATAACCCCAACAGGAGAACCACACGTGAACAATATTTCATAGCCACTATGAGTACACAGTCATTCCCACTTCTGTGAACAACTCATCTACCCTAAGTGGGGCCATATGCAGCTCCCTTGGGGCTGGAGAAAAAGGAGGAATCAAGGCAAATGAGACCCCTGTGCTTGATGATACCAGCCCATATTTGAGAGGAAACCATCATGTCAAGCACACACCAGAATGCCAGCACATGACTTGGCAAAGGAAACCACACAGAAACACACTTGACACTTCACATTAAACTGTAAGGGCCATACCTTGAAGTTAAAGGAATTGGGGAGCTTTTTGTTTGTAGATTCATCTGCAAACAGATCAAACATCAGGAAGGTTTACAGGAATGCAGTGAGTTTTAGTTGCAACTAGAGGTCTGATTTTTGCAGCATCTGCCTTAGCAAGTACATCAAAATGCTCCCAGAAAGCAGAAATGAGATTTCAAGGGGGAAAAAAAAAGCAGCTCTCTATTTCTAGGTAAGTTCTGAACATGCACATATATTACACATCCTCTGCAAGCATCAATTCCTGTTGCAATCAGCATTTCCACCATTATCAAGTCAAACACCTTATTTTAGGCCAATCTCTATATTCAATTATGGCTTGTAGCCAAAATTAGAAAAGAATAACCTGTGGTTTAGAAGGCTCCCAAGAGGATTTTTAGCAGAGCACAAGACCACCCTACCTGTTTTGGAAACACACAGTTCAGAAGAAATTCACACTTCTCATGGAAAAGCTACAAGTTCATGACACCATCTGAAAACCCAACCGCTCCATCCTTTGCTCAATGGGGGAAACTCAGAGCACCTGCAGTTCAGTAGCTGAGATTCAAATTTAGAAAAGAGCTGCAAGCATCTACAAAGTCAAAACTAACTATGTAGAAATGAAACTGCTGGGAACGCTGCAGGGTGAGCAAGCTGCTAAATGTACTGCTCAGAAGCAGTAAGATCACCGTCACCATATGCACTGCGCTTGTGGAAAAGCCAGAACACTGCCACATCCTTGCAGCGTTTCTTCCCACTATCCAAGATTCCCAATAGTTCGTATACAAGTTTGTTTATAACATATCATTAGCACACTGCTTCATTTTTCCTCTAGTTTTAAAAAAGGAGATACATCAGTTATACAAACCCCTCCATCTAAGATGCTGAGCTTTAACTAGACAGGTCTGCCTGGCAAACCCCAGCAAGGGGAGGGGCCAACCAGCTGGTTTGAGTTACCTCGATCTCCAAGAGAACTGAATGACCTCTCATTCTGGAGCAGGACCTGCTTCAGCTCCTCGAGTTCTGCATGTTCTTTTGTGTACATGCGCTTCAGGTTCTCTACATGCTGAATCATTACTTCCACAGCCTTGCTGATACGGCTCTCCTGACAGAGCGAAGAAGCCAGAAGACAATGAAGTGGCTCTCTGAGGTGTTACACTGTGCTTAGATTGTAAGATTTTATTTTCTCTGTCATTGTCTATCCCATCTTGTACCACAGTGGACAGAAGTGAGAGGGTGTTGCATCACCTTTAAAGTTTCACTGCAACCCATCTCTTATTTCACACCCAAGTTACGCAAATCTCATTTCTCCAGTGATTTTTCTTATTCTAATGTGGTTTATACTTCAGTGTTCTGAGTCCTTATAGCTCACCCTCCTTGAGCTACAGTCTGAACACCCACCACATATTTGCTAGTATTGTCAAGACTTATCTTCACACTGTTCTTTCTCATTTCCACATGCTTACACGCAATATTTGAGCAGAGTTTTTAAAGTTCCCATATATATTTCACTGATGCTTCCCCCAAAGGCCTGTTACAACCCTTCACCAGAAGGCAGAGAATTCTCATTAGAGCAAGACTGTTATTGCCACATTGTATCTTTGCGCTCTCTATTGTAAGCAGCTCTAGGCTACCAGTTTCCTATTTTTAATTTTATTTTAAATCAGGGCCATGTTGCTGCTGTGTTTCTACACGATGCAGTCACTCTCTCAGTGCCTGGGATTCCCAACAGCAACACATGCAGCAGTCTAAGGAAGGAGAACCAGGACTAAACCTTACTTGTCCATTTGCTCTGCATACATGAGTTCCCACATCTAGTCCTGGAACCAGAAGGCCAGCCAACAGGTACTGCTAACCCTCAACAACTAGAAGCTTTTATGCAAAACATGTACATGGGAGGTGTTACCTGGTTAATAGCTCCCAACATCTCTGCTCTGCTGGCAACTCTGGCTGCATACTGGCTGAGAAACTGCAAGCTTTTCTGCAGCTTCTTAATAATCTCTTGTGCTTGGTTATCTTCTTCACACAAGGGAACTAAAGCCTAACAAACACATAGATAAGAAAAAACAAATGTGAGATGTTAGAGAATGATGGGCAAACCCTACTGATGACATTGAGGGGCAGTGTTCAGGCTCAGAGTTACCACACTGGCACTCAATAGCCTCACTCAGAGTATCCTGATAGTAAGCTCCAGTGGACAGAGACTTCACTTTACCTAGCATAGAATCAATTGAGTACAGGGATCTTTCTAGACACCCGCACAATAGAGAAATTCCTTACTGCCTGAGCACTCAGATGAAGGTTACCCCTCCAATGCAAAGCTTATCCTATCTTAAATTTATCAGTAACTTTGTTCATATTAGTTTATGATGTACTACAATTTCTGTAATAAAAAGAGTCATACTAAGAGACACTGATGACCATTGGTCCCGTGCACCTTACTGAGTGAGCCTCAGCTCAAACTCACCTCCAGCATCTTCAGAGCATTTGTAATCTCCTTTTTCAAGTTCTCTTCAGCCAGTTCTCGGGATCTTTCTTCAAGCCTCACCCTCTTGTCCAAAGTAAACAAGTCACACTTAAAACCTAAAGACAGCCTCAGAAATTCTGCCTATTGTGGAAACAAAATGATTTCAGAACAATTCAAGTGGTGCAGAATTTTGGTGTTTGTTTTACTTTTTAAGTAGATACGGATGCTGAAGTGACATTTTGGAATATACTCCATAATGAAATTATAGGGGAGATATAAAGATAAAGCAAACATTGCTTGCTTTTCCAAAGCCAGTCCTCCCATCCACAGTGATAGAGGAAATAATCTGCAGCCAGGACAGACGAGATCCTGGCAGCATGCAGTGTGCCATCTGTCCTTTGAAAAGTGACTAAACTGATGCACTCTGCCAAAAGGAAGTCACAGCTCTGCTATCCTTCACCTTTGCAAATGACTGTTTTGGTTGTGACAGTGTTTTGTTCAGACTCACAGATTTCCACCTTTTTGCAGCCCAGCCCTTCCATAGTTTGTGAAATACAGAAACATTGTTTATGTCACCATAACTGGGGACACACTTCAAAAGCCAATTCATAGAAGTAGAATGGGTTTGAGTTACTCAGCATCATTCTTTTATATGGGAAAAGACAGCAATCCACAATTAATGGCTCATCTACAAGGCCTTTCTGTTGTCCATGATACATAAGAATGCAGACAGACTTACCTCCACCTCCTTCTCACTTGGAGAGTCGCTGTGGGATAAGAAGAAACAATCATGTAACAGACTGCTACTCTGATTTCCCATGTGCAGGTATCACTGAAAGTCAGAACACTTACGGCTCATTTTGTTTCACTTTATCTCCTTTGAGGCCACCTGCAGTGGATGAACTCCCTGAAAAGGAAAAAAAAGCCAAAAACTTTCTCAGCCAAAATGAGGAAAATAAAACACAAATCAACAGCCCACCAAAATGGTTTGTGAGAGTCTTTGGAGCTCCAGCAAAAACCACAGCTGTAATTCCCCATGTTAAACTTTTTCCTGGGGAGAGCTTGTGTACCTCAGTAGGACAGCAACAACAAAGCACTGACAGTTGCATGGAGCCACAGAAGTTAGCTGTTAAGTGATTTCAACTCACATCTTGTGTGCACAGGAAGGGCTAATCCTAAACTTTGGATTAAGCTCTCAACCCCTAGGTTCAGGATGTTACTTACACCATTGCTTGTTTCTGTTCTACTCCAAAGGCAAAAGGGTGAGGTGACAGAGTGGGGACCGCTAAGCACAGTTTAGCAGAAGCATTTTCTAGTTAATCTGGAACATAATACCCTAAATTCTAGTTAGGGAAGAGGATGCTGTTTCATAAATCTCAGGGGGGAGGCATGAAAGTTTCAAATCCTCCAGCTCTTCTGCAGCTCTTAAATTCTTCCTCCTGTCCAGAGGAAGCTGGAGCTGGTTAGATCAGTATCAGCAGAAATCAGAGAAGCAAGTTCTTGCATGTTAACATCTTCCCTTTCTCTACTGCTAACCCAATTCTGGTGTTTAACTGCAGCATCCATCCCTCAAAACAGAAGTCTCATGCAACGACTGGCACAGCCCAGGCACTTCTCTACATCCACTCTCACAGCTCTTGGCACAGGTGACCAAGGCACACACCTGGTAAGTTAAGCAAATGAACTCAACAAAAACCTCTTACCTTTTCTGCTGGGAACTACAGCTGGCATTACCTCACTCTGTTCTTTAGTAGGTTTATTTTCCATTTCCTAAAAAATAAAATAAAAATAAAAATAAAATAAAAAATTACAAAACCACACAAGAGCAGTCAGACCAAGAAAAGAGCCACAGAAGCCCTGGAGAGGCCCATCCCCTCCCTCCTGCTTTGCATCAGCACCTCTCAGCCAAACAACATTCCCACATCACCAGGACTCTCACCAGGTCTTTCTTTATGGAATCTGCTTTGTGTTCTTCCATCATGGAGGTGGATTCCTTCTTGATAAGGTCAGGTTCTGGAAAGAAACATTCCAGAAAAGAACTGTAATAAAAACCAAAACAAGCCTCCAATGCACCAACACCCAGAATACCAGCCACTGACCAACAGGTCTCCAAAAAATTTGTAGTAACATGTGCTACACATTTATGAGTGAGACTTACTTCTGACTGGAGTTGCTCCAGGTGAAGTCACAAAAGTTACAGTAATATTCTCTTGGATTTTCTGCCTTCTCCCCCTCAGAGGTTTTATTTGTTTTTTATTTAGAGAGATAGTTTATAATGAGTTTATATTTTGACTTCTATTAGCACAGGAATATGTGAGAATAATTCCCACGCGCAAACTAAGAGGAGAAGCAGTGAGTGTTTGTAATTCTTCACTTTTATGCTATGAAACATCAGACATGGAAGGTAATTCAGCTACCATTATGGAGCATCTCAAGCAAAACCAGGTCAAGAAATGTACAGAGTTGTGGTATACCAGGAGCCCATAAGCTTCCAATACCTGACACTTGGGCTGCCCTACCTACCCCAAAAAACACAAACCAGCAGTGTGCTGGCAGAGCCAACAGAAGAGCTCTCCTTGCCAAAAGGCTGGTGGTAACAAACTGCTCAGTTCAGGAACTGATGATGCCAGTTCAGATTCTTTCAAGTGCCACAGTGTAGAAAGCATTTAAAGCAGTCAAAAATAGCCTCCAGAAAGACAGATATTAAAGGGAAAATATTTAAGATACTGAGGGAAGTCTTGGAGAGTTAAGCTGATTTCTTGTGTGCAAGTAACTTTAGCAGCTATTTATAGCTTTTAGAACATCTAGAATTTTTTTTGCTGTTTATATAGTCACGCACACCCACATACGCAGATGCACAGAAAGAAGTGGCACAAGAAAAGTTTCAGGTCTGAAGCACTCTCTCTTTTCACCCTTCACATAACCAACATCCTCATCCTCAGTGCTCCCTTTGACCCTGCTATTTTTTTTCACCACAGCCCTAAGTATCCAACCTGGCTCCTTTAGAAGATGTTGTGTAGTAGTATGAAAGAACGCAAACACTGATTCAGCAACACTCCCATCTAATGCTAGAAATGCTTTCTGTTGGGAGATGCAAAGCTGGCAAGCACGATCTGAGACTTAAAACCTATTTAGATTCTTCCTGACCTGTTTTGCATGTCTGTTTCCTCCTTACTAAAGGTACCTTCATCAACTATGAAAATGAACTGCAAAGGCAAATTAGTAGAAAGAAAATATATTAAGCAAGGAGCCTGAATTAGATTTCAGGAAGATAGCAACGAAGAAACAAAACAAAAGAAATGACAAGAAAAGAGCCTTTTAATTGGGTAGGGGTTAAAGATAGTTACAAACAACCACATGTTCTGTGTTGCTTATTCAGACCAGCCACACACACTCTGTACTTTTGTTTTGCTTTTAGTTTTTAAGTGAAAGAAGCCCTATCAGATCTGGGAAAAGTGATGATTATGGATATGTGTTACTATAGGGAAAGAGAGGACCATACATAAAGGCCTTCACCTCATCTCTCCTCCTGGCCCACCCCATCTCCTTACAGTCCAGTCATCAACTTCGAAAGGAAAATGCTATTTAACATGGTTACCGAACTTTATGAAACAATGAGAAGGTTATTTTTCCTCCCCAAATACCCCGGGGTTTAGCACCCACACGGTGTTACACCATCCAATTTCACCAAATTATTTCATGCTTACATGCAACACCATAAGGTACCCTCCTGGGCACAGCCTCACTCCTACTCAGCTTTGAGAGCACTTGCAGGTGCAAGCATTTGCAACAGCAGAAATTCAGAAGTTGAAGTTACGTTTCTTACTCAGCTTCCTCACTTTAAAGACATTCTAGAAGAAAACTGTTTCCTCACTGCTTGAACACCAGTCTGATTGCAGCAGTTACCGTACCTGACGCAGAACCAGCCGCATCCTGGTTGTTGTTTTGCTCCACTGTCACAGAAGTTGGCAAAACTTCCTCTTTCACACATGAGTACTTGGGCAGCTTTTCCTCCATCATAAGGCAGCCTAGATTATCAGGCCACAGAAGACAGAACACTTATTGTTCAGTAAACGCAGAGACTTCAGCATATCTATTTTGAGAGTTTCAGCACAAGAAGTTTACACACCTGCACTCTAGTTTAGAAGCCTACCTGTTACTGGCACAGTGCTTTCTGAAGAGGATGCAAGAACTTCTTGAGGAGAAGTTAACTGATCACTGTCAAAAGAGAGTTACTTTTCAGATGCTCATCCATATTATACAATTTTAATACTTTTAAAAGCCTCACACAAAACCTGACCTGGATGGGATCAGACCGAGTGGTACTGACGGCTCTGCACAGTCCATCTTAACAGGAAGAGAGAAGAGTTAGTATCAGGTTGTCTTGCAAGTAGAAAATTTTCTATGCCATTGAATATCTTGGGTGGAAGGGACCTCAAAGCCCAACCAACCCCAGCCCCTGCTATGGGTAAGGCTGTCCCCCACCAGCTCAGCTGTCAAGGGCCTTAAACACCTTCAGGATGGGGCACCACAGCTTCTCTGGGCAGCTATGACAGTGCCTCATTGCCCTCTGAGTAAAGAATTTCCTCCTGACATCTAACCTAAATTTCCCCTCTTTTAGTTTAAAGCCATTTCCCTTTGTCCTATCACTATCAAACCACGTAAAAAAAAGACAGCTTCCTGTTGATAAGCTTCCTTTAAATACCAGAAGGCCACAATGCGGTCTCCCTGGAGCCTTCTCTTCTCCAAGCTGAACAAGCCCAGCTCCCTCAGCCTTTCTTTGTAACAGATACACTCCAGCCTTCTGATCGTGTCATCTCAAAACCTTAATAATTACTCTAGCCGTACCTGAATTACTTCAGCAGCAGGAAACCCAATGGTACATGGCTGTGAAGTCTACAGCCACCTGTATTCATAACACACAGCTTACTGTGATATTAGGAGTGATAACTTCCAGCAGAAATTTAGTGAGATAATTTTGTTCCTGACCACAGGTTTAGCCTTTAACACATTTTTATGCGATCAAAGCATGGTATTACCATACTGCCTTGCTATCCCAATGATATGCTTAAGGGTGCATCCATTTTTCAAGGTCATAAGACGTACACAGAACTCCACTCAGCTATAGATACTCAACTCATTTAGGTAGATAAGAGCTTTACTTTTAACAACTTGACTGGACAAAAAAGAAAACACGTAGCTTTGCTCATATGCCCTTAGCCACTGCAGTGTAGTTTCAATCCCAAGACTTATTGTATCACAGCTGAGAACAAGATCTTAAGCCTTTCAATACGCAAAGAGAGACACTGAATGGAAATGTCTCTTTCCCCTCCACCAGAGCTTGACTGCCCTCGCAGAGCCTGTGCCTCAGCCTGCTGATGTTTCCTCTAATGCAAACGCAGGCTATTTTTATTCTTATTTGAATTCTCTATTAAGCTTGAGGAAGTTCAACATTGTGTTAGTCTTGTTCAGGCCAGTAGAACTACAGGAGTAGTAGGGGAGCAGGTAAGAGATGAATGGTGCACTGGAACAAAGCAAGGGGATCTTGAAGGATTCCTGAAGCACAAACATGCAGTGCCAACCCAGAAAGCAGATGGTACCTGGAGCCGACCAACAGCACCCTGCATTATCTCTCTGGGTAACCTCATTGTCAGTGGTTTCCTGTGTTGCAATTAAGGAAAACCCTTAACTCTATTTTTAAAGACCTCATACTAGCTGCTTGTATTGGGATTGCACAGGCTACGCTTAAAACAACCATGACTAAAACACTTAATACATTTTATTCTCATACAATCAAAACAAGTCTAAAAAGCCCAATTCTGATCTGGCTTCACAAGTACTCCTTTATTTATAGTATCCTCTGTTCTACAATGTGAACACTGACAAAACGCTGGTGGAGTTACTTACACATGGAAAGTCTCAGCCTGGTCAAGCACTTCTGCAACCACAGTGCAAAATAAAACAAACCTAGAGATACCTTTCCTATTAATTTGGGGTATTCAAATGCATCCATATGTCACAGGTTTCAGAACAGGTACCAGACACAGCCCCTTTACCACTTTCTAAGGGCAAGCTTTAATGTTTACACTTTTCCTCCTCTTGTTTTCCTTTTGGAAAAGGAAAATGCCACTTGTTAGTCCAGCTGGAATTACAGAAAGCTCCAGAACAACAAAGGACAGACCTTCCGAACAACTTCACAAAGCTGTCACTTCCCAGGAGGATTAAAATCATATATATTATCCCTCTAAGACAACACAAGCAGCAGTAGCATGAGGGAGGGAATTCCTCACCTTGTTTTCCAGCTGAGCAGTGTGCTGAGACCACAGGCAGTATCCATCTCCTGCTTCCTACCTTCATTGCACTTTCTGCCTCACTTTGCACCGCAGTGAGACAAGAGCAGCTGTGAAGCTGCATGCTCACTGGTGCTGCACAGCTTGTTTCCAGGTTCACAGAAACCACCTATCAACATTCACCACTGCCCATGCCCATAGAAAACCATGCCTGTGTGACAGGGCTGAGGTCTTGATTTCAGCAGTGAGAGCTGCAGCACTGAGCACAGTGCTGAGCTACAGATCACATGGCTGTCACCACGAGAAAGACAACTGACAGCTCAAATAGTAGGAGGAATAGATGCAGGATTCACTACAGCAGTGAAAACATATCTGAGCACATGACTGAAGGAAGGTTATACATACAGCAAATACATCATCTTTCAGCTGTTACAGCTGTGAGAGAAAGTCAACATTCACAACTAGAGCATCCTGTCAACACTTAAAGGTGCACAAGCATGGCGAGGTCGCTGAGACTTCCCTGGCAGAACTGAGTATTACTGTACAAGTGGCACTGGCTGAAGGCTAGAAACCATTTAGAAGTTATCACCCAGCTAAAACCACAACCTAGTGGCACATGAACATCAGTACTTTTAGGTTAGTAACAACAGTACTCCAGGTTTGAGCCCAAGCAGAAGGAAATATCCCAGACAAAACAAGATGTCTCTGCACCCTGCTGGCCGGTGCCAGCTCCATTGCCAGGCTGATAAATCTGCATCTGCCTGTTTATAAGGCACAAAGTGCATGAAGCCATTCAAAACTACATTTGGGGGGTATCAGAGACGGCACTCACCTCAGTAAGTGAAGAGTCCATCATTGAAATGGAAACAGGAAGGTCTGAATCAGTATAGCCACCAGCAGAATATATTTTCCACCTGGCAATACACATTTTATTTGCATATTGCCTGAACAACAGTGAGATACATTGCCTTAAGCACATAACAACCAAAGTCACCACTATCTGTCTAGTCAGACAGCTAGTCTCCAAGAGAAATTCATGACAAACATCAATCCCTCCTCCCCCAAACAGCAAGAACCACCACCTGTCCTTCCCAACCTCCTCCACACTGCACTACTCTAAAGAAAACCTATGGCAAAAGCTTCAAAAGCTGCTGAGCTTCCTGCTGCAAACCGCCTGCTTCTGCATCTCCAGGAACATCCTTAGCTTGCTTTTTAAATATTCACTGGCATTAGTTAGCTCGCTTAGAGTCTTAAATAGTTCAGTCTGTTTGACAAATCCAAGGAGGCAGTTTGACAGGCAAGATCTTAGAATTCCTGCACTAAATTCTGCCAAAAAAAAATTCTCCTCAAAATGGATGGGAATTTGGCTCTGAAATGCAAGTGTCATCATAAGTTAAATACTGAAATAGACACAAGAACATCTACCTTCTGCCACAGCATGAAATGCTGTTCACTGCCACCATATCTGCCTGCTGGCCATACCAGTGGTTCAGTAAAAAGTTTTAATACTCTTGAAAGGAGGAGCAAAATGTTCCCCTAAAACACCATTAGGTGACCACTGAGTGCCTAGAATTAAGAGATGCTCATCTTTTGAGCCTAGTGCATGTGCTGGGGATACAGTGTCCCCCAGGACCTGCTGTATTCCAAGCAGTCTTCCACTTCACCCCAAAGAGGTTATCCTGCCATCTTACTTGCACCCTACTGATGTCACATCTGAAATGGATGTGTGCCACAGACCGCAGTTTTCGAAGAGGCAGGTGACAGAGCTCCGTCTGTAAGGGGGATTCCAGCTGTGCACAGGAAAGTTAATTGGGCAGGAGGTTTCCAGGTTTAGAGCATCTGTAGAAAGTGAAAGAATTATGAAGAGTCAGCCACAGGCAAAGTTGTAGTCATTTACATCGATTTTCATTTCTTAAGTCTGAGATAATGAAACAGACCAATCTAATAAAGGTTTATAAGAAACTTCTCATCTCGTATGAAGAGTTGGGTTACTGGGCTTTGCATATTTTTGTACATGGAGGTATGTACAGGGTGTTACTTCCCTGTAACACCCAGGGATAGGGATTTTTCACCAGTCAGGTCATAGAAACTCCCATATGCTAAAGTATTGGTCTACTGAAATGTTGTTTCATGGTAAAGGACAGTGAGAAATAGATCTCTGAGAACTTGCAACAACATTCAACTGGTGCAAGACACAAATACCTGCCTTTTTTGTGGCAGCATCACAATAATAAAGTAAGTTGCAGCTACACTCTGTGTTGGTGCATTTTAAAAAGCACATACAATCAAGCAAGTTCATCCTTCATTTCCCCCCCAGTATGGGACAGGATCATAGAATGATCTGTGACATGCTCAAATATAACAGTCACTGTGTTCTACCAACTTACTCATGGAGGGAATACTGTCCCAAATGCACTCTGCTGTGCAGTGGAGTAAGGCTTAGGAGTTACAGGAAAGTACAAACTGCATATGAACAAAGTCATCAGAAATACTACTACTTGGTTCTTAAAAACTATGCTGTCCATTTGAACTGTTAAATCAGGATTGTCCCCATCTCTGTATCAGGATACCACTCACTGCCTCAAGTGTGTTCAGCAGGATGAATGGAAAGAACATTAGTCCCATCAATCCAAGTATTTGCCAGTAGTATACTTGTATGTGTGATTTATTCAATAGCTCCTTATGCTTATTGGGACCCTTGGTAGACTGACAGACAGCCACCTTTTCAGGCATTTATTTGAAAGCATTAAAAAACATGGTTCAACATCAGATCACAAGCAAAATAGGCTAAAGCCAACAGCAGGTTTTCCACAATCTAGCAGCATGTTTGGCTGCAGCAAGACTGCTCTATACAACTTGACTCCCTCTTACACTTCAGGAAGAGACAGAAAATTGGCAAATACCACTAGGTCTTACCTAGCAGAGGACTAAGACTCCAGTATGAAGTATCTGAGGGCAAGGTCCTGGGAAACTCAGTACACAGGGTAGATACCTCACTCCACAGTCTTTTAGGGCAGCAGAGCTGCTAATAGAAGAACAAAGTACTTATGTTCAACTATGTTAAATGTACTGGTGCCATCAGCACCACACACATGCAGAATTATTTTTGCATTATATAATACTAAGTTACAGCATTTCCCCTCCACCTACAGTTTTCCTAGAAAAAACTTATATCCTTCATGGGCAGAATAGTTCAAGTTCCAACTTCACAATTACAACAGATAATATTGGTTTTAGCTATGTTTGGGAGTAGATAACATGAAAGAAATATGGAAGGTATAAATGCAGGGTGTGAAGGACAGGAGAGGAAAGAAACCATACAAAAGCCACTCCAGTCTTTCCCCTTCTCTGCTTCCACTAAAGTCAGACCAATGAGGCAGACCAAGACAAGGAGCGCTTGCCCAGTGCCTGGTACCTGCTAAGCAGTGAGTTTCCTTCAGCAGGGGTAGCTGGACAGCTCCAGCTTAAGCCCTGCTGCACAGAAAGAAGGCACTGCCCACATACCCCATGAACACACACAATTGTATAAAATGATGAATAAAAGAAGACAAATTGAGAAATGCAGCTCCATCTTCAGCTTCTGATCCTTCCTAAAAGGCACCTTACCAAGTGTATGAACTTCATCATAGTACTGTTTAGAAACAATAGTAAACTTCAAAACACATATTTGAATATACTTTTGTATGTGTACACATGTACCTAAATGATAAACACACAAATGATTATATGTGTTTTACATACATAAGTAAATTAATTGACTCATGAGGAGAGACTTTTGGCAATGGTCAGAACCACTTACCTTCCCTTTCACTGGTTCTGCTGATGTAGGCAGCAGACTGTAAACAGATTCTTCACCTACACAGAGCTGTTGCAGTGGAGAAACAGTAGAAGGAAGAAAAAAAAGGAATTTTAATCTAACTTAATTATTTTCAGCTACTAGGAAAAAACACATAATTGTTTCCCCTTGTTGTCTTCAGACTTAAATTCTGCAGACTTCTGTGCACAAATAAAACTTCTATTTTACATACAGCTGGTCTGCAGTTTTGATTCTGCTCCTCTGATGCTCCTGTTACAGTCTAAGATACATTTTAGGATCTTATGTTTGTCTTTATAAATACCTTCCTATTCTCTGTTAAATTCAGACTGCACAGACCCTATAACTTTTTTTTTTTTTTTTTTTACTAGAGCCATTTGGGAAAGTCTTCCCACTACATCTCCCCATCCACCCCTTCCTAGAGATGGAGAAAGTATTTTTATTTAAAGCAAATTATTCTAGAGTTATATAATTTCCAACATATCTCCACAGATTAGTGCAAGGTAAAAATCATTTTATCTGCTATCCCAATCCCTGGATACTGGAAGTGTTTTGTAAGGAGACTCTCTGCAGATGAAGATACTGATCAGGGAAGGGGGGAGCTGGGGAAAATAAATAAATAAATGAAAAAACAAACAAACGATAAATCACATCATGCATCAGGGAAAGCTCCCTGAATCTACAGTTGATATTATCATGTAGAACTTTTTAAACTGAGACTAACACCACACCAGTGAGTTTGGTCCATCTTTACTGGGAGAGAACATCATGCAGATCAGCACGTAGAACTCTCTTGGGCTCCACAGCCAAAAATAATGGAATCACAAGTAATTTGGCAGCATAGCTCAGCTGTGCTGTAGATGCCCCTTCAACAAAGCACCTCTTGTGCAGGCCTACCTTTTCTCCTCCAACCAGACAAGCTTCGTACCTGATATAGCCTTTCACAGAGTCGCTCTCTAAGCAGCTCCCCTCTCAGCGCAATAACAGTGGCTATGAAGAGACATTTGTCAGTTTTAGAGTGTTCCTTACAATTTGATAAGGAGCAGTCCAGCATTAAAGTGCCTGTAAACTCAATACTGCCTGTCACAAACCTATAATATTTTGCTTTGGCGTTGTTATACTTACAATAGTTTTCACAGGAAAGAGTTTTAAAAGCGTACTTTGTTTTGAAAGTTCCATCAGGCAGACAAAATTGGGAACCTTTTAACTTGTGATTATGTCTCCTTTGTTCTTCTATGAAGGGGGGATTCTTCCCCACACTGTCAGTGTTACAGTTCCCTATGGAAATGAATGATTATTACAGACTTTTGGAAGAGAAGGATTTGTACAAAGACTTTACATAGAACCACAGAAAGTCTTGGGTTGGAATGGACCTTGAAGCCCATGGAGTTCCACACTCCTACTGTGGGCAGTGTTGCCAGACATGAGAAGGTTGCCCAGGGCCCTGTCCAAACCAGTGTTTAACACTTCCAGGAATAGGCTTTACTTCATACTTAGAAACATTCTTTGTTCAAGTTTGGTTACACCATGGCCTGCCTCTGATGGCTTTTGCTTTGATAGAAGCCTCTTGGGACATAAAAACTAAATCTAATACTGTGCAAGTAAAGAGGAGGAAGAAAGATTTCACCAGTAGTGTCACCTCAGTGCCCAAGTAAAAACTTTAGGGAGGTTGTTCAGATTTTTCACTGAATGATGGCATTAGCAATTAGCTTCAAGTCATCATCCCACATTTTAAACACAGGAGGAGCTGTGCCAGGCTGACACGGGTTGAGTAGCAAGCTTTCTCATCTATCAGGTTCTCTGATCTGTTATCTCATCATGCAGGAAGGGAAAGTGAGGAAATGGAGAAGGAGGCAAGAGTAGGAAAAAAATCCCCCTAAACAACAAACAAGCAATCCAGGCCTTTTTTTTTCCCAGAAGAGGCACTAGCCCAGCAGGCTTTCTGCAGGAGCCAATATAAAGCACTGCCCTTACCCTGACCGCAACCCTGTTTGTCCGTCCTGTTCTAAGAAATTCCAGCTTCCCTACAGAGCTACCAGTTTGCTTCTATTCACCTTTAGAAAGGCTCCTACAAACCACCTGGAGTCATTTATAGCCTAAGTCTTGGCCATTTTCAAGCCAGTAGAGTTCTGGTTTTATTTCTGTATTATTTTAGATCAGTGGCACCAGCCTCCTTCATAGTATCTGGAGCTCTCACTCCTGATTCATTCTAGATGATTTACAGAAACACTCCATTTATTTAGTGACATCTTTCACTTCTATTTCTACTGTTATGCCCTTTGGTTTCAAAGCACCACATAGCTTGAAGAAAGCAGCAAACATGAAAGCATGCACACGTGACTGAAGTTTTGGCATTGTCCACAAGTCAGCATGCACAGTCAGGGGAGTCTGAGAGATGTACCTTAAGGCTAAGGCATAGAGGACAGTGTAATTTTTCTAGAGGACAAACTGTAATTTCACACTTGCATACCTTGAGCTTATTGCCTAACACAAATCACACTGTACAGTGCACCTTAAAATGCATGCCTGAGGCCAGATATTCAGTGGGCTTAAATTAATTTTAT
Source organism: Excalfactoria chinensis (assembly GCF_039878825.1). NCBI lineage: Eukaryota > Metazoa > Chordata > Aves > Galliformes > Phasianidae > Excalfactoria > Excalfactoria chinensis. Next base: position 64,059,748 of record NC_092825.1, on the reverse strand, counting down.
CTGTCAGCAAAAGCTACTAGTGTATTTGGACAGGAAAAGCCACATACACTGGAATTAAACTAGCAACTTATTCACCCAACTTTGTAAAGTGGGAATGTTAGCAAGCAAGATGTAGAAATAAGTTTTCATGGCTCCATAGCAGAAGCTGCACATGTACAATGAAGTGACATGACTGCTTTCTAACAAAGATACCACACAGTTATTTGTGTACACAAAGCAAATCTAAACATCAAACAGAACATGGAGCATAAAACCCAAGTCTCCTTGGCACAGGAAGCTTAAGAGAAAGGGATGACTGCCAGGGCTACGCAGGTGTGTGAACAGCACCTTCAGTAAGGATGAGGCTTCCATAGAATTACTAAGCCTTCCTCATAGATATTGTTAGAAGTCCACAGCTCCAGACCAGCCACCACTCATGGGAAACCTACCCAACTCACTTCCACAGAGCATCTTACCACAGGTGACCTGCACATCAGTATTATTCCCCTTTTGCCATAACTTATCCAGAAAGCATTTGCCCACGTAAAACTGAATGCTGTCGCATTGCCAATAGTTACTCACTTTTCTGCTCTTCCATCTTTTCTTGAAGCAACCGGCAAGTGCTTGTTAGAGCTGCATTCACATCCTTGAGCTTTTGCTGCTCAGAAATGGCTTCCTTTAACTTGCATTTCAGGGATGTGGCTTCCTCACAGGCAGAGTGAAAGGCTTCAGCTTGGTCCTCTCTCTAAGCACAAAACAATATTTAAAGAAAAAAAAAAAGAACAGGAAAAATAAGAAAAACAGCTTGCCTAATACAAGGAGACTCTACAGTTCACATAGATGAAACTGAACTGCATCTGCTTTCTCTCAGGAAGTGATAAAGCTCCCTCTGAACTTCTGCATTTTTACAGTTGGGGTGGACTGTGTATGGAAGCTATTTTTGGCTTTTTTTTTTTTTTTAAGCCACCACAAATATGCAATGCTGCCTCTTTCATCAGCAAACTGTTGTCACCACCCCCTCACATTTTACTTCCTTCACTGGTTCCACTTTCGCAATGAGGCACTCCATTCTGTACACAGGACTTCCTTTCCCAAGAGCAGCAATGCACTGTATACAGTGTTTTGTGTCTGCCTGCATCTCTTTGGCAAAGAAGAAACTAGTCTGTTCCTTACCTGTTTGCTGGCATCCTCGAGCTGCTTTATAGCTTTTTGTAGCTCTAAACCAAGAGCTTCTGCCTGGCCAGCAGCTTCTTCTTGCATCTGTTTGACAGTTTCTATCTCACGTTGCCTGCAGGGCGCAAGAGCACAAACCACAATCCGTTACTGACATTTTAGAGCAGGCATGCCTGGGAGATGACACATACTAGTTGCTGAGACACACATTAAGAACCATATTCAGCCATTACATCTCACAGCACTCCAGGACTGAGCACTGGAGGCTTTCTGCTTGGGAAGAACAATTTAACCTAGTAGGCAGGCAGTTCCACCCACCCTCCCCCTTTCCCATAGTAGGAAGAAAATGAAGATTTTCCCTGGTTTATAACTAAGCAGTAAAAATGGCTGTGCCAGCCTCTGCCAACTGGGTGTCATAGTGAAAGCTTGTAGATTATCCAGAGACATCTCAAAAATAAAAATCTTATTTGATCAAATTGTGAAAGCTTGGTCTAAGTTCATAAAAATAATCAATATTGAGAGTCAGTCATTCTAGCAAAAACACCCTGGAGCTGTGCCTGCAGGTAACAGCTTCCTCTGGTTGATCTCCCAGCACTCCAGAAGGTATTTGACTTGACAGTGTGCAGATGCTATACCACAGAACAGGTGCTAAAGTTGATCACTTTCAAAAAGCCTCTTCTTTTACTCTGCACAAACGCTTTACTCACTTTTTTTTTTGTCTCATACAATTATTTCTTTTTCTTTTTGCAGCCACCACAAAGAAAGGTGATGCAGAAAAGCAGCTCTAGGAAAGCAGTACTTTTTTATTTAAGAAATTGTTATTTTTGTCAGCTCCTTCTTGAGTGAAGGAAGAGCAGGTGGGAGGTCTACATTAACAATGAGAATTGCATCTGAGTGAAGTGAGAGCAGTGTGACTGCTCTGCATCAGCTCAGAGATGCAAAGCCCCGCTAGTAAGCTGCTTGCATCCTGAGCCTAGGGAATGGCAAGCATGCAAAAAAAGAGTTTAGCATAGGATGGCAGAAGACTGACACTATAATTAAGTTTAGGACAAAGAACTCAGATCAATTTACCTGGAAAAAAGAAATTGGAAAAAAAAAAATCCCAACTTGGCTAGCTAATTTCCTAAATGTCTGAAAAGAGGTGGGAGGGAAGAAAGAGGTTTCAGTTTGCTGTCTCTTGCTGCCGTATTTGTAATATCAAACATACCATGCAGGAACTACAGGCTAAAAACCCTCAGTTTTAAAAGCTATATTTTCACATTTAGTGAGGTACCTCACTGTCTTATTTTCCACAAGAGTACAGCTTCAGTGATACAAAACACAGTAACAGCCATAGATGTTTATTTCACAGGTCTTGCTTCACACGCAACCAGCAGTTTTATTTAATGGTTGCACCTGCTAGATAGGCAGTGCTCTCCCCCACTTATCCCCTTTTAACTGCTCAGCTTGTGGTCTTCCCTCGCATTTTCAAAAAGGAATCCAAGATCATATGTTACTTCATACACAGACCCAAACTCCCACATGCTGTTATGTTACACTAAAACCAGATCCACTCTCCAAAAACCCATGGGGAAAATAAAACACATTCGGAATTCAGTAAACTCTAATACACTTAAAACAAATGAAATACACCTATTTTTAAACGGGTACCTGGCAGAGAGCTCTTTCCTTAGGTGAAGCTGCTCTGTTTTGGTTCGCCTCAGGTTGCTTGCCATTCGAATAAAATCTTTATCTAGAGATTCTTTGTATTTTTCCAAGAGATTGAGTTTCTGGATCCAAAGGTGTCTTTTCTCTCCTAACTCCTGCTTGAGAACCTGTGGAATTTTGAGAGTGAGTTGACACATGTCTAGAAGAAGAGTAGAGACACAGGGTAAACTAGATCCCCGAATTACATGATGCAGCATAAAGTACTGAGAAAGAAGAACCCAGTCTTTTTCCCCTGACACCGTTCATCTGGTCATACAAAAATGGAGGCCTTTAAACAATACTTAACATGGGAGCCATATTTCTAGGATGTTACATTGGTTCAAAGGAAAAAAAAAAAACACCAATTCCACAGATGTAGGCCATATTTGGACTTGATAATCTTCAAAATCTCTTCCAACCTGGGTAAATCTATGATTACTTATTTGCACATTGGAGTCTAATATTGTTCACAAGCCTCAAACAAGTGAAAAGCAGCATGTAATGTACCACCCTACAGAACTAAAAAAGCCTGAGTAGTTTCATTAGATAGGTTTACTGGAGTGACATGGGACATTGCCACAGGCATCCTGAAGATAAGTTCCTCAGCTAAATCAGGCAGCAGTTGCTGTTAGAAATACCATAGCTTGACACATAAACAGTAGATATTTATACCAAGACTGTTACTCTGTACATATGCCCTATATTCTAGCAGGAAAGGGGCAAAAAGTGTTTTTACTGTCACCAGGTGTATATGCCTAATCAATACACATACACATGTGGCTACATTTGAAATTTACTTGTTTATAACAATTTAAAATGTACCAGCAAAGCATGCGCTTCATGTATTTTACAGAAGAAGGGGGGGGGGGTAAAAAAAGTTTTTAAGCTTCAAGTGACAGTAGATGGTCCCAGTTTCCAAAGATCTCGTTGATTTTTCTACAACAGCATCCTGTAAGGCTGAAAAGAGTACTTCCCTGCCCGCCCGCCCCCCTCCCCCCCAAAACATCTTCTATTGTTCAGCTCCCTATGCCATATTTCACATAATACACATCCATTGAATTCTAGGCAAAGACAATGTGGTTGACATGAAGTCACCTCATGCTTCCAGAAACCTGAGGATGGGAGACCTATTTTTAAAGCATCCTGCTCTTTCTTGAACCTCTGCTAGCTTAGTTTCCAACTGTATAACCCTCTGTGAGCCAGAATAGGTCAACACCCACAACAAATGTTCTCAGCTCTACATGTTTAATGGGAATACAACCATGACACAGAAGGTAAATCAGCATGCATCTTTCTCCTTCAATATTTCATGGCTGAAAGTTTTTCAAGACCAAAAACTTGTAGCAGTGCAAGAAGGGTGGATGACTCTAATAATTATTTCCTCCTGCCCAGGAAGGACAGAGGAGACCAGCTATAATATTTTGCAACACTAGAGGAAAGAAAGAGGAGTATTTTTCTGCTTAAAAGCAGAAGAGACTGTTGCTAACAAAGGGAGAAGTTCTTCTTGCCATAGTTACTTTGATTGGGATGCATTAAGAAGAGTATGTCCAGCAGGTCGAGGGAGGTGATCCTTCTCCTCTCCTCTGCCCTGGTAAGGCCTCATCTGGAGTACTGTGTCCAGTTCTGGGCTCCCCAGTACAAAAAAGACAGTGACCTCTTGGAAAGAGTCCAGCAGAGGGCCACAGAGATGGTGAAGGGCCTGGAGCATCTCCTCTATGAAGAAAGGCTAAGCGAACTGGGTCTGTTTAGCCTTGAGAAAAGAAGACTGAGAGGGGATCTAATCCAGGTTTATAAATATATGAGGTGTGGGGAACATAGTGGCAAGGCCAGTCTCTTTTCAGTGGTACACGGAAACAAGAAGGGGAAATGGACATAAGCTGGAACACAGGAAGTTCCACACAAATGTGCACAAGAACTTCTTTACAGTGAAGGTGACAGAGCACTGGAACAGGCTGCCCAGGGAGGTGGTGGAGTCTCCTTCTCTGCAGATATCCAAGACCCGCCTGGACGCCTACCTGTGCTACCTGGTGTAGGGAACCTGCTTTGGCAGGGGGGTTGGACTCAATCTCTAGAGGTCCCTTCCAAACCCTACAATTCTGTGATTCTGTACCCTCAAGTCTTAAGAGAAAATGAGGGTAATAGGAAGTATACGTTTTGCCCCATCCCTGGAGGCATTCAAGGCCAGGCTGACTGAGGCCTTGGACAACCCAAGCCAGTGGATGGCAGCCCTGTCCATGGCAGGAACTGACTGAGCTTTAAGGTTCCTTCCAACCCAGACTATCCCATGATTCTATGATTTTATGATTAAGGTGTAAAGTGTATTTCTGTAGAAAGCGTTTCCAATGCACATCTAGAAAGAGCTGAACATTTTACTTCTTAAAAGAATCTGGTTAAAAAGCTTGCCTTCCTTCTTTTCCCGGTGGAGCAACTATTTGCCTTGTAGGCAAGCAGAGCAAAAGAGGAAAATGGTGTTTTAGAAACATACAAGTATAAAACAATGGACAGAAAAGCTTCATAGCTCACACTACATTGTGTTGTCCTCTGACTTCAAACCTACTTGCTTCATCTACCCTTTCCTTCAAGCACAGAGTTACCAAAGCAATGTGTCATAAAAGACATATCAGGAAAAACCCAGCACTTCAGTAAAAAGTGAGTAAAAAGCTGTTACTTCTTCCTCCCCCCCCCACATTCCTTAGAAGTTGAGTTAGAACAGAAGATACTTGTTCTTGTACAGCCATATCTGACCCATAAACAGACAGCTGTGATAACATATACATTTTGTAACAGTAAGATACTGGGATCGTACAGAAAACTTTAGGCAAGTATGACAGAAAATAGCATTAGGAAAATATTACTTACCACAAGTTTTCTCTCCCAGGCCTTCTGCACATTCACATCAGGATCTTCTACCCATTGTAAAGAAGTCTTGACAAGCTCCTCTGCTGCAGAAACTTCTTCCTGCTGAAAATAAAATTCCAACTACTAGTCTAACACTACTCATAATTACTCAATTCATAAGAAATGGAATAGTAGATGCGAAATAATATTGTTAGAGGTGGCCCCACCTCTACTACCAAATAAGTTACATTTACTTTTTGTAAAAAGGAGCAAACATGAGCTGATTAATAACACTTGAAGAGGTTGCAATTAAAAGGCTGACAACAGAGCACAACCTTACTCACATAAGCTGGTCTACTGACCAGGTTTTGCATAACAGCCTTAAACTTTTCTCCCGCATATTCAGGTCCCTGAAGTAAAAACAGTACTTCACGGTCCAGCGTTTCATCCAGGGACGTCCATTCAGTTTTGGTAACCTTAAAGACACAAAAGAGCCAGCTAGCTTATTTTGACATCCTTATTACAGACCAGCATCAGTGACATTTAGATTTCTCAGAAGTATCCTAGCATTGTATTTACTAGAAGGTCAGAGCAACTGAAACTTGAAGCCTGCAAAAGCTTTTCAAACACACTGTGTCTTAGAGGTTTCATAGAAGAAAAAAAAAAAAAAGCAAGCAAGCCAAGCTCCTGAATGATCCAACGTAAGTTCCACATCAGAAGTAGACAAGAAGTCAATATGTGCTTTCCCTTACTCAGAAAAGTTTTTACCAAGTGAAGGCAGAACTCCTCCTGGCTTTACAGGTGATTAGGTGGAGTTGCATCTCCTTCAGTATTTGAGAGGTAAACACAACAACTCACTGTAGCTGTGCAGAGCATCAAGAGGTGACAGTACACTACTTCTGAATCCTGCCAAAAATACCTCTCACTCCTGGGCCTGCATTTTCAGTCTTTCACAGGACCTTCTCCTTCCAAATGCTACCTACCTCTTGAAAAATGCAGCAAACACAAAAAGTTGCGAAGTTACAGTGAAGACTTCCAAGGACATAATTAAAAAAATAAAATAAATCCAATAACACATTTGTTATCAAGCTCTGCTGGATAACTTACATCTGAAGAGAAGACAACACTACAAGGATAGGACTCCATAGAATGCTTTTGGGAAGTGGGAATAGAATCGCTTAAAGCAAAAGCGCAACATAAAAGCAGACTGCTGGTACAGGAGTTCTCCACCAGCATACTAAAAAGCTATGAGAAGAGTAAATCAGAGATCAAACTTCCAGTGCATGTGATCAAAGTGCCGTTCACAGAAGTTAACTGCAGAGGACACAGGCAACACTACAGCTCCAACCCAACAGGTGCAGCTGCAGCACAAATATTCAACAGCTTATGCCTGACTCATCAGAATAATGTCCCTCACACTCTTCTGAGTTACTATCAAAAGACCTTAGAAAAATGGCTAGACAGGACTTCCAGATGTTAGGGATATCATTACCATTGAGAGGCAAAGGAATGCTACCTGCAAATAGATGCCCATCATTTTCTAAGGAATAAATTAAATGAAGACTTCAACCTTCTTAAATGTTTACTTTGGTGTTTAGCTTTCTTTTTCACTAGATTTCAAAAAACATCTGACCTCCTGCAAGGCAAGAGTCATTGTTTGTATCCAGTGTAGGCAGTACTTTCTTCATTAGCCTGTTATGTGTTTGATGACTCATCTCCTATCAGTCTCTTCTTCTGCCAGCTAAATAAATGACCATAGCTCTTTCAGATACACATCTGTGAGTGTTTGCTTTGCTTTTATCTGGACTTTCTCCGATATATTTAAAACAATACTCTAACCTTCACATTCTATGCTTATGTGCTAGTACTAATGGATCCTAACTCTGAGATTACCTAACAATCTGCAGAGAATGAGCTTTGTTTTTAACTTATTGATGCAAGACAAGATAAGATTCAATAAGAATCTGATTCACACCTCAGAAGACTGAGCAAGTTCCAGTTCACAGTCCAGTGAATTCATCTCTTCAGGAGTACTACCATTAACTTTGCTCATCAATGGGAAGCTCAAACCATTTCTAAAAGAAAAAGGAGAAAATGAAAACAAGAATCAGTCCTTTTTGATTTTTTCATGAACTATTTTTCCTGGGACTTGCTCTCAATACTCACGAGATCATCTCTTGCTGCATGTGCCGCATGTCCTCCAGTAGCTTACTCTTTTCTGCCCGCAAAGTCTAAAATATATTCATCAGACCTAGTTAGAGAGTTAATCGAGCATGCAGTGCAGCTCAGGATATGCACACTTCCCCCCCAAATAGACAATAAGCAAGCTTACTCCCATACCTCAATAACCGAGGAACACTCTGCAATGGTTAATTTCAGTTCTTTGATGTCCTGCTCCTTCTGCAAAGATAGTGGAGAAAAGCTTTAAAGCATACAACCTGATAAACTAGCACACTGACCTGTAGCTGTAGGTATGTATTTTGTAGTACTGTCTTTTAGTTACAAAGCATACTTAATATTACACCACAGCAGCAAGCTACAAAAGAATGCCTCACCTACTGGCCAATAGAAAACACTTGGAAGACCTTTTCCAGAAGTCCTAGAATTAAGGGCATAGAAAATTGCTTTCCAGGTACTATGTTTTAATTTATCAGTTACCTGGTTGCTGTATCAGCTGCAGTAGGTTAGAAAGAAGCATTCTACATTTAGTTGAAAATCTAAACCATATCATGTATGGGAAAAGTGTGTTTTTTTGTTGTTTTTGCTTGTTTAAAAAAACCCAACTGATCCTTAAAATCCCTTGTTGTGTTCTCCAAGAGGTTTATTCTCATTATCTTTCATGATTAAAGGCACAGAGCATGGAACTTTACAAATTGAACAATGCCTGGAGGAAGGGCTGATGGAGAACATATCAAATGTCATGACAAGACTGAGCTGGTAGAAGTAGCAGCTTTCTTAGTGTTATGCACCAGGCTTCAGTTGCATTATGTGCTGCACAGACAAATGAAACATTTCCTGGAGAAAACAGAACTTGAAGTAAGAGCTCTGTTCTCTCACCCCTTTAATGACTTCTATCTTCTCTTTCTCTTCAAAGACTTGTTTTCAGTGAGCTGAAACTATTTAATCAAACTGATGAAACTTTCTTTTTGAATAAAGAGTTATTTTTTTTTCTTTTTTGTTGTTTTGTTTTTCAATAAAAATACCTTTGAGGTAAGCCCTTGTCCCCCAATCCTTAAATCAATTATCTGCTGCTTTCAAGTTTTCCCACAAGTTTATGCAAACAAATCACCTTGACCGACAGAAACACCCACTCTAGTATTCAGCATTTAATATTACCTTCCTGACAATAGACTAAATAAACACTGAAAAGAAGAATACATAGGCCACACAAGTTTTAAATCATTCAAGTAGGGGAAAGAATGAACCATTAAGCTGCTTCTGGGAGCAGAGGTGAGGGTAGGAAGAACACCTTGCCAGCTATAAAATTATCAGCTGGACCACAATCTGATTCTGTCTTGTCATTATTTGAACTTAAACTATACTCATTTTTGTGGTGAGCTGACAGTCAAGTATTTAATCAGCTGATTCAGAACATCTTCAGTTAAATAGAAACTTCATTGGCCCAGAAAGAGCTTTATACAATTCACTATGCCAAAACCTGCAAATGGTCTTGAGTTTTTGTATTTTATTACAAAATGCAAGTACAAGAAACAGCAGAAAAGTGGTTATCTAGGCTTTCCTGAAGTGTATAAACCTCAATATGGAGGAAACATTTTTCTTTTCCATTGAGTTCTGGATCATTATTTCCATTTTGATATAAAATGGAGTTATTTAAAGCTAATTAGATGATGGAGAAAGATCATTTGCAGGTACTGTCTAGTGAAGGAAGTAGCCTTCAGAAGTCTTTGCACATTTCTTCTGAAGTTTGGAAGTTTGTTTTAAAAGATTCTGATTTATTTATCTATTTTTATAAGGAGCAGCAAATTCCAGAAGCCTTTAGTTGTGCTGACTCACTAGCAGGTTCTAAAGCAGATCTCGCCTACTTTGAAGACATTTATAGGATCAGGTTCTGTTGTGTGAGAACATCGAAAATCAAAGCACTACAGCAAAGACTACAGCCTTGCCTTTTTGCAAAGCATTTCATCTCAGTATTTTCAGTCAAGATGTCAATAAAATAAAAGCAACTAACCTGGATTAAGCTTGCCTCTTTATTCACCACAGTGCTCTCATAGACATGTAACTGCATCTGAAGAGCACAGAGAACAAAGTCATGAGCATGTACTACAACAATTCTATTCTTACCTGGTATGCTTTATCTCAGAGTTCAAATCTTGCATCCAATTAAGTGTTCTAAGGTCTCAACCCTTCTCTCCTCTTGCCTATCTGAGTCAGTAGTGTCAGCAACATCAGCTGAAGCGCAACTTCGTAAAGCATCTCCTCAAACAAGGAAAGGATTTTCTGAAAGTTTAACTTTGATGAATGAAATGTGTGGTTTGCCTATATTAGCCCCGTTTTTAGCCTCCAGACAGCAATTTCCTTTGTCAAAACAACCAAACTGGCCAAGTTCGGACCACACTGCATTTCTTTAACACGCACAGGTTCAGAATTGTCTACCTTCTAGAGAAGGAAGCTAGACTACGGTTCACTCAGGCCTAACTTCTCACATCTCCTGAAATGCTTACTTGAAGCTCTGCTGCACTTTTGGAGAGATCCAGAATCTTCTTTTGAAGTCCATCAGTGTCCATACTATTCCTAATATTCTAAACAGAATAGAGAACATTTAGGCACAGCTGAACAGATTGACAGCTTCTCTTTGAAGAAACTAGGAATAATAACACCTCCACCCCCAAGATACTGCCTACTCTAAAGCAGTAACAGCATTTATGCACATACAAAACTTTCTCCTATTTCTCATGTTTCTACACCTTTCAAAATATGCTGCAAACATGTTGGACAGTAAGAAGGTGCATCGTAATTTTTGCTCAGCTGTTTTTTTTTCTTAAGCAAGTCCTATAAGTTAAAGGTAAAAAATACAAATTTTTAGGGTAAGAAGCTCTATCTTAAGGCATGTATTTACTGTAGACAAGCTTTTAGTCAGAAAGCAAAATTGTAAGGGTGAAATTAACTTGGTGACACCAGCACTTTCAATTCAGTTCAAAGCAGTCTGAATCTCATCTACATGAGCTACGCTTGCCCTACTGGAATAGTTTCCATTTTCCAATTACCCCAAAACACTGTTTGAACTGAAAGACAAAACACCAGAAAATGTCAGCAAGCTTTTCAGGCCTACCACAAGTGTAGGAACAGAAATACACTGTTATCATCTTATAAAGACTGCTTTATCTTATTTACATATATATTCTATAATATAAAAATTAATAGCCCCCCTCTGAAGAGGAGCACAAAAAAGCCCCAAATAAATAGTCTAGAGATAGCTCCATCAGCCTCCTGTGGATCCATAACTGGACAACGACTGATCTTGAGTGGAATCCAGCCACCAGATTTCTTTAGAACAACAGCTCCATAAAGAACTCCTCCTTCAGATCTTACAGGAAGGTAACAGAGGTGAATATCAAATGAAAAGTGTTAATTGGAGGTTATTTCAATATAGAGTTACTGTATTCATGGCTGTACGAACTGAGCTTAGTTCAGTTTGTTTCTAAAGCTTTGAACTTGAAAAAGAAAGTCAAAAGCTGCTTTAATCCCATCCCCCATGTTTCCCACCTCATACCCTTGTTGCTTGCTTAGCCAGTGGAAAGTCTGCAGCATAGTACAAATTCAAGATAAGGACTATTACAGCAAGTCATTCTTGTTGAACGTAAAATATTTTGACAATCCAATTAACATATCAGGCTTCAAAGTCTCACAAAAAAAAATGTATTAGTAATGAGCTTTCAGCTAGACAAGAATATGTACTTGCAAGGTCATCGTTTATTTTACCTCTTCTTGAAGAGAAGCTATTTTGATGACAAGAGATTGATTTTCTTTTTCCTGATTAACAGAAAAAAAAAAAACAAATAAAAAGAAACAGAGCAGTCATTTTTAGTACATCAAGTTCACAATCCAAAGCCAAACTAAGCAAAAGCAGAGCACAAGCACACATGAGGCCCAGTACAAAGCTGTTGCTTCACATTCCTTTGCCTCTCAGAGAACAAGGAGTGCTGAAACTTGTGCAGCTTCTACACTAGCTAAACTCAGAGTGTAATTCTAACAGTTTAAATTCAAACAAAAGTTATACCAATAGATGATAGGAAGAAGGGATTCAAGGTCAGAGAGAGCAAGGGTAGTTATGCTCATGTTTGAATTCTGTTAAGTCTGAAAACCTTGTGTGCCACACCATACTCCTCCATCACTGCTTCCATTTCAAAGGAAGAAACATAGTAGTGTTCTGCTCAGTACCTCCAGTTTAGGGGACAACAACTAAGCAACTTTTAAGCAGAACTAGAGAACTTCTCATATTTCTTCCTCCCACTTTATCTCCTTCTCACAAGGAGACAACTGGGTATAAACAAAACCAGAAAACAGAAGAAAAAAAAAAAACACGCGCAGTGGAGCAGAATAGCTCCTCCGCATGGAAGAGCCTTTTTGCTTTCTTGTAAATACCCATCTAAATACTGGGTGTCCCATCAGCAGCACACAGCTGTGGAAAACCCATTTACAGTTATACCCATGCAGCAAGATAGACACCACTGTACAGCAAACAACATGCATGGAAGCACCACAGAAATATGTTCTCCAGCCTATGCTCTGGCATCTAGCAATACCTGCTAAAGATGCTGCAGCATCAACATCACTATGGGGTGCTTTACATATATTACAGTCACATGGGCTTCACCACTCAAACATCTAGCATGCAATTCAGATGCCTTCACATGCATGTCTCATGCTGTTGGAGAGACGCACAAGTGTGCTGCCTGGTTTCTGGCTGTCTGTTCAGAATAGACAGATGTACATTGGGCCCTTGCTATTGCTACCAGCTGAAGTGGGTAATTCCAAAGGCCCATTGAAGGTTTTGGAAAAACAGATGTGGGCACCTGAACAAAGCCTCCTGCTCTGATGGGTCTTAAAGTAATGTGCAACACCTAAACTTCTGACAGAACACCAACAACTTAAATTAGATGGAGCTTAATGATGGCAACATGATCATCATCAAAAACAGCTCTCCGTGTCAACTTCCATGGTAGACCAGTCCTCTTAAGTCTTTGGTGCAGTTGATGTTAGCTCCATACTTCACACTTCTTAATACTGTGAAACTACATTTTGAACATGTTTAAATGCCTCAGTACCTACTGACACAGGGAAAGTCACATTACTGAGTTTTTGTGGTCTGAATGGTCATGGCAGTGCTACAGATGGCACAATAAATTGTTCAACATAACCTGAGAAGTAGGAGCACCTACCAGCTGTTTATTCTGACAGACCAGCTTCTGCCCCTTCTCTTCCAAAAGGTTCAAGTTGTTTTTTGCTTCTTCTAGTTCTTCTTCCAGTGATTTGGCTTTCAGCACAGAATGCTGGATGCTGTTTGGAGGGAAATAAAACCAAGAAAACTTCAATAAGTTACACTTGGTCATTAGATAGGGCTGTCATACCAAGAACAACGTATTTCTAGAAGCTGTTGGGGACTTATTCTTTGGCACAGATACTTAACAAAAGTTATGGGCTTCACCGTTAAGTAAAGGCTCACAGATTCATTATCCACTTTATCACATCTCTTCCACTCTCACAGTAAGGGATGAGAGCCCACGCAGGCACAGCACTAAAGACAGTGTGCTTTTGTTTGCATCCACCTACAAATCCAGCTTACTGTAGTCAAATACCAGATTAACTTGAGCACAAAAATTTTCAACACTTTATCATTAACTGTTAAGGAAGCCATTTCAATCCAGTTTTCAAGGATAAGCTTTCCATCACTTTCCCCCCCCCCCCCACCTGATACCCTAACCTATATACATATTTAGTCAGTGTGGCAAGGACCTTTCTCTGGCTAGCTCTGGGCTGTACATTATCACCAAGCACACAGTCTTACATGAGGGCACACATCCCACACCAGCAGGGCTGCAGGCCTGTTGTCTTAATATCCCCCGAAGATGTTGGAAATAGCTTGGCAGTTGACATACCTACATCACATTTCAATTAATTGGCTAAGATGAGCATTATGAACTCACTGTAAAAACAGAACTATACTCATGGCATTGATAGTTCCCTTGGCTGTAGCAATACTTGCTAGTGAGATAACACTCTAGTTTTTCAGGGGCCTAGTAGAATAACTCTTACACAGTTATTTCCTCCCTGCAGCAAGCAGGATGAATAGTTCCCCCTGAAAAGGAGCACAGAAGTGGAAACCTTACAGGGCATAACTCTTCTCTTGGTAATATTAAGACTTTTTCCATAGTCACCTCTATTTTTTTAATTTATCCTCCAAGTTTATTATATTTACCCCAAAAATCTGCCTAGATGCAAGTCAGCCTGCACAAACCATGCTTAAAACAAATAAATAAATAAACAAGTAACTGATCTAATAAGAACCAGGAGGTACAGAGCAGAACAAGCAAGCAAGCAAGAGGGTTAAACCTCACAAATGCAACTTTAAGCCAAAAAAGTTGCTGGCATGAAGCACTAGTGAGGCCACAAGCACAAAGCAAGGCTGGACCACTTGGTAGAATATAGATCCACCCACGCTACATCACACAATAGAACAGATGGTGCCAAGGTCTTCCACCTTTTTATTTGTTGGCATAAATTCTCATTCTCTGCCAATAACTTGTTGTTGGTCTCATCCACAGCTTCCAGGGTAAGCTTCAGCTTGTTGTTCTCTTCCTGAAGCTTCAGGTTGTTGTACTGCAGGTCTGCGACACAGGTTATCAAGTCAGATGTCTCCCTGTTTCAGTAGCAAAACCAGAGGGGGGGGGGGAAACAAAACAAAACAACAACATTAAATCAAGGAAAGTGACTGACTCTAAGTTAGACTTTTTAAAAAAGAATCCTGAAGCTGAGTGGCAGTGATTAGAGGGACGGTGAAGAAGCATTTGCAGTCAAAATCCAACGTATCAGATCACATTTAGTTAAGTCCTAAAACCCCACAGACATTAGGAAATACTTCTTAAAGATGAAGTTGTTTTTTTTTTTTTTTTTTTTTAAACTCTCTACAATGAAAGTTTGCCTCCAGGTGAGTATCACATCTGTACACCTGCAGGACAGCACCTTCAGCCTTTACTAACCCACTCTTCAGTTCTAGCTAATACTTCTAACTCCTTGAGCTCCGGCTTCTTTCACTTCTCCAAAACCACCCTGCAACTACACTTTTGACCGAAACTTGAACAAGGATCATCTTTCTGAAGTCCTAAAAGTGAGACAAGTGTCAGAAGGTAGATCTAAAGATTTGTGACTACACAGAGTGCAAAAAGTGATCTTCAAAAATTCCAGTGTTGATTAAGTACTTTGGTATCAACCAAATCTCAGTCATAATTATTATAAAATAACCCAAACAGAACTAATGATCAGATTTTTCAGGATAATAGCTTCAACTATCAAGCACCTAAGAACTTGGATAGAAAAAAGACAACAGGAAAGAGGGAGAGAAAGATTAAAAAGGAAAAACAAAACCCATAATTTTCCCCTCTCAGAAATACTCTGACCACAGGAGGTTAACAAGGTAGACAGGCACAAAAGGACTAAGATATCAACAGGGAAAATTATTACTGTGTTTTTCACTTTGAGTAGAAGCTGCAAGGAAGAATGCAGCAGTATCAAGAGCATAAAGATTTCCACCAAAATAGTTTTCCAAAAGCATCAGCTTCAGTGGGTCTAGGAACTTCTCTTAAGTAATTTGAAGAAAAGAGTACTAAATTTTAAGACAGAACTGCTTTAACAGACTTACATGTCTCCTTTGGACACATCGCCCCCAAATGCCTCCAAGCTTCCTGATGTCACATTCATCCAAATAGGTGTCTTTTTTACTGGAAAAGATTCTTTTTTGGTTATGGAATAAAAACACAAAAAATACACTTTCCTGAATAATATCAGAATAAAATGGTCTGCACCTTCAAAGGTGTTTCTGTGTACTTTAAACTCCAGGTCTTCTATGCTTGCTATTGGTTCCTCAGTAGGACTATCATCCCTGAAATACAGAAGCATCAAGTGACACATCCAAGAGCATGAAAGAGGAACCTGTTGATCTTGCTTACCAACTTGTTTGGCTGAAAGCTTTAAGTATTACACCACCTCATGGTCATGATCCCTTTGTTCCAAAGTACAGGAAGTGCAAACCACCAAAAAACTTTCAACTCTCCCATTTTCACAAAATACTTGAAATAAATTGATAAGAAGCTCTTACCACTTCCTCTTACAGTCTTCAATCCACTCTTTCATGATGGCATGGTATGTTTCAAGGTCCACAGAGACATCTTTCTGATCTGGGTCAAGCATGTTGCACAGCTCTTCAAGACCACTGTCTTCTAGTCCTCGACTCGTTGTGTGTCTCAAATAATCAACTATCTTGGAAACTGCTACTTTTCCTGAAATAGATACATGGGATCACATACCAGATTGTGAAGACTAGTAGGCTAGTGGAAAAAAAGTTGCAAGAAGGCCTCCTACTGATCTACACTGTTGAACACAAGATTGCCCTCTAGGGCTGCCAGCAAGCAATCAATGACTATAGCTCAAATGCTTTTATTCTTCTTCCCCTAACGCACAAGTGTGAAAGTTAAGTTACTGGTTTTTGTGGACTTTAGTTTAAGAAAACAAACATGCCTTATTTGCTGTGTTACTTCATTCAGGCCACTCATCAAATTGAGCAAAACCTGTGACTGACCTCTTACTCAGCTGGACTCTTTATCTAACAATGTTAGTCACATCTGAGATGGAACTTGGAAGATTAACTTCCTGCTCTGAAGCTTCCCAAAGTTATTTCCTAACAGGGAAAACTTTAAGAAATAAATGTTCACTTCCAATATGGCTGATTGTCAGAAATGCTTGCTCCTCTACTTACTCTGCACTGCGATGCAGCAAAAATTACCTAGGGTGGAGGAGAAATGAGAGGAGAAAGGAAGTGATGCATCACATAAAAGAGACATTATATGATGTGCCACATACATACCCACCTAACTAAGGCAGCTACTCTTAACATATCACAGATTGCCATTCCTCTAGCTGTAACATGATCTTAGTTTTCAAAGTTTATTAAATGGAAACTGAAAAACAGCAACAAAGGGCACTGACAAACCTGTATGTTTAATGTCACACGCATGGAATATGGTGGTCAGTAAATCTTCTTCACAGATCAAGCTCACATCATACATGTCATCAGTTTTGGAGCCACATGACTGCTTCTGTCCTGTGAAGGATAAGTTTGCCATTACCAATCTTTATTTGCTCATAGTAATTTTCATGTGTGATACCTTCGAACTGCAGTATTCTTTCTGCAATCGCATATGCACACACATCACTGTTTCAACATGCTTTCAAAGATGACAAAGAAAACAAATAACTTTCACTGTTAAATAACAGCAGGAACTGATGGTAGCCGAGGATTTGAATTTGGAAACCCAGCTTAAGCATCTATTTCTACACACACATATTTGGAAACTCCAGCTTTTCCTTTACTTGAGGTAAATATTACATAAAATAGAACACCTTACAAAACCAGGTCTTTACTTTCTCCCCTCCAATCTTCCTGTATCTTAGTCAGGTTGAGAAAACAAGCAAAGAACTTTAAGAATAAAAAAAAAAAATCCATACATATACTTTGATCTTTTTATATTACTACAATACAAAATACTACACAGATAGCTAAAGCTTCCTCTCCTCAACAAGGAATCAAGAAGTCTGAAGTAGTATTTTTTACTCATGTTTTACATTGAGATTCACATTTCTCAGGGAAAAACGAGATTCCGCTCACCTTTCAGTAGACTTACTAGGTTAGACTTATCCTAAAACATATCGTTACCCATTTAAAGAGTAAAGAAATTAATCTATGTAAGCTTTAAGTCTGCATATTCAGAAGCTTTTGTTTCCAGAACTCTTACCTCTTTCACTCAGAGATAATCTCTTTGGCACAGGGGGATGGATCGCAGGACTTTCCAACTTTTTATCAGATGCAAACAGCAGTAAATGTGGACTGGATGTAATGTGCTTCTGTTCACGATGCACATCCTCAGATTCAATGTTTGCTAAAGCACACCGCTGGTTTTGGGCATTCTCCTCCCTGGATGTGTAGTAAGGTGGAGAACAGCTGTCCATAGAGCATGCTGGATACCATGGGCTGCTGATCCTCTCTTCCCTTCTAATGACAGAGTACGTAGCATCTGCAGCGCTGCAGTCTGAAATACGTCTGGAACAAGGTGACAGCAACTGCAAGTCTGTGGAGAAAACACTGTCACTGCCGGGACTAGAGAAGGGCGGACTGGTACTATTACGACTTCTGAAAGTTCTTTTCTTCAGTATTTCTTCTAGATTTTTTTTTACATTGCACTGTGGACTATCAAAGTTGCGAGACTGAAACTTCGGTATTTGCAAAGCAGGATTAGAGACTTGATCCATCATCTGGATTGATTTGATCTTTCTGCATATACTGTCCACTGGGTTGTGATGCCGTTTGTTAGCACCACGTTCTGAAGACATTATCAACTCCACTGTCTTGCTAAGTGTCTGAAAAGAACCAGGACAAGATGTAATAGTCAGAACAATGGGCATGCATTTTTAGTTCTACTGTAAGCTTTGGTATCAAGGGATGTGAAAATTCTTAGTCTCCATACCAGCTATGACAAAAGCCTTCAACCACAACACTTAGTTCTCCAGGGAACTAGAAGCGTTGCAGATTTGGAAGGGGTGGGAAACACAGGAAAAAAATACATTCTGAAATCTTCCTACTTATTCTTAAATACAACAACCAAGGCCAAGCTGAATGGGGTTGTGAGCACCTTGGTCTAGAGGGAGGTGTTCCTCCCTATAACAAGGGAGTTAGATTCAGATGATCTTAAAGGTCCCTTCCAACCTAATCCATTCTATGATTCTGTAGCCATGCCAAGGGGTAGGGAGAGGGTAAGGAATTAAACATATATATACATACATACATATATATATATACACACACACACACATATATACATATATATACACATACATACATATATATATATATGTATATATAAATTAAAACTCCCCCCTCCAACTTAACAGTTGCCTACCTTTTTAAAGGAAGCAGTAAGCACCTTTACTTCTCAGCCTACTCTATTACAAATTAGATGCATATACATCGAATATAGAACATTATATCAACAAAACATCAGTAAAAATCCACACAACTTTCCTAGCTATTATTTCTGTTCATATTTGTAGCATATGCTTCTTCTTGATCTTATGAGATTGAGACTTGCATTTAACAGCAACTATCCAGCTACTTACCCAAGATACCCCCTACAGCTTTAGGTATTTGTAGAGCTTAATTTCATTCAATTGCAACTTTTTACTCAGAATGAGGATCACAAAGCAAAACAAATTAACATCAGCTCCCCTAGGAAGTTAACACCCCACTTTTCCCTTAGACACCAAAAAGAAAAAAATTTAAACAATTTTTTATTATTTCTTTTATCAAATATATATATATTCCTAAAGAAGCAACACACATCATTTGCGTTTAATATAAGAGTTACTGCTTGTATAATCCTGCAAAGAGGAAAATCACATGCAAGTATTTACGAATCCAGACAGCAAATACTCAGCATTATTTAGTCTGCAGCAAGCTATGTGCATACTAACTGCTTGGTTTTACAGATGGAGATCTTCACTACTTAAGTTTTTTATTATTATTATTTTTCCCTACTGTTCAATCTTTAAGTAGCAACATTTACAATATTGACCACGTCCTTGGTCTGAACAATACCTTAAAAGAAATAACAGTAAGACACTCAGCATGCTTTTTAAAGGAGAAACAAAAAGTCAGCTTTTAACTACTGTTGCAGTTGATTTGCAGGATTTAGTCCTAAAAGCAAAAGCTAGGAAGTAAGGCAGCCTCCTATATTAGTAATATACAACATACTTTAAATGAAAAAACATTAACACATCGCAGTTAGATTTCATTACATTCTTTAAACATACAAATGCCTTCAGATACAAGTAAATGACTATAAAAGAACACCAACCTTTTAACAATAATATCTTTTTTAAGCATTACCTGCATTTCCCTCATAAAAATAAGCATAAGACTTTATACTCACAACAGCAGAATAGGAGACAGAAAAATACCTTTGCTTTCTCTCAGATAAGAATAACACAGGGTAACTAAGCCAGCTTTAGTTGCTTCTCTGACCTGACTAGGACTTAAATGAAGGAACCTTGGTAGTGAGAGGGTTCATCTGCTGGAAAATCACCTTTATGAGGTGCACCTGCTGCTGTCTGCCCCTCAGCTGTCCAGCCAATGGGGCAAGTTGCAAAGAGGTGCAAATAAAATGTCAGCTTGCAACTTTTTTGCTCTCTTATTTTCTTTCCTTTGTGCCTGCTAAGTGAGCTACCCAGACTTGTAATATATTTGGTTTTACTGTCCTAGTACTCTGACTTTTAAAAGGAAAATTATGACAGTTTATTGCTTTGTAGGATCTAAGGTACCCAGGGATGTTTCTCACATCAACAAGCAGTTTTCTTATTTTTCCTCAGTGCTGTAAGCTCTCAGGCAGCAGATCTCACCTAATTTCTCCTGTACAGAAACTGAGCAGAGGATGCAAAAGTCATATAAAAACTCATAGCTCTTGTTAGTTTTTAAAGGAATGCAGAAGGTGAAATGTATGAGTCTCTGTTGCCATCTGATCTGTCCTTGGTTCTGTGAGCAAACAAGTTTTGCAATAAAGACTGCTAGCTCGCTCCTCTTTTCTGCATTATATTCTCAATCAAGATTTGATTTTTAACACTGTAGATCCTTAGGTTTATGTTTTATAACAAGAAATAGAACAGGTTAACACAATGCATTTGAGAGAATTTTATTGCTTGTCACATAAATGCTAACCACGCACCCCACCAGGCTTCTCCATGTCCTTGGAGAAATGGCACCTTCCAGTCTACCACAGGCTACTTTGGCACACCCAGAGAAAACTGACATTGATCTCACTTTGTGATTAAATCCCAAATGTGGAAATGCACTGACATTTCTCTGTTTTGTGGAAAAATGTTAAATAAAAGAAGTAGGCACTGTCATCCAGTAGTGTAGCCAGAGATCAGGTGATGGTGCAATTGGTTCTGGTTTCACTAGCAGGTGGGTGAGTACTGTGATTAGGCACACTTCTTTTCCAGGAGTAAAGCTGATTCTAATAGAGAGGTGCTATCTCCAAGAGCTAGTCAATCCAGCTGAGGGCTTCATTTCTTTTATCTTTGAGCAATTTATTATGTGTACAGGAAGCTTTTTAACTCCTCAGGTTGAAGAGGAGACTTCCCCCATTAAAACAGCACTCACGTCTTCTTGCCAGGAACAAGATGCCTGTTCCCAAGAAGTTCCTCCAGGTGATGATGATACCCATGTAGTGTGCAGCTACCAGAGTAGGCACTGAGCAGGAACAGGGGCAAAAAGTCCTTGCCTATTGAGCTCGTAATCTATATTGAGAAAGATGGAATCAAAAACAGGGGTACAGATACAAGTGTTTCACTCATAGGATCTGATGTTTAATTAGACCCTAATGTGTACTCTCCTAATAGTCACACCAACATGTTATACAAGAGTTAAGCGTGCCACATATTCAAGAGGTGTGAGAAAATATTGAGGACCAACATTTCAGAAGTTTTACAAGTGCTATTATAGAGAGATCCTAAGTTACTAGGCTTCTCTTGAAAATACTCCGAGGTTTTCCACTCAGTCTTTAACACTTTTCTCTACATAAGTATATACATAAGTATATACTTTATATATAAATATAAGTATCCACCCCTCCTGGTATCCATGGGTAAGGAAAGAGACTGCACATTTTATGGATGGAGCTTGTATAGTTTAGGCACTATGTCAAGAATGCGGAGCAGACTGCTTCCATCTCTGACTCCTGACTACCCAGTTATCACTCAGGTTCTCAGTGTAACCTCCACTGTTCCATCCACAGCTTACAACAAAATGTTGGCATCCAGCTGCACAGTGATAGTGTTTATATTTCTTGTCCAGCTCCGTGGTGAGACTGTGTGACAAACATACTGCCCAGCCAAGAGCAGATGACTACATGCATAATGCTTACTGTAGTTGGTAGCCCTATAGGTAACTTCTTGACAAAGACAAGAATGCTTTTTGCCAAGTTTACAGCGAGCCACATAACTTCTGCTAACTTATGTTGTAAATGCATATGCTTAGGTGGTCAGATCTCTTTTCCAGCTTGCAAACTGAAGAAAACTTTTTCAACTGGACTCTTCTTCCTGGTGTTTGCCCCAGACATTTCCATCCATGGAAAAAAAAAGTTGTACTATTCTATGGGTCACTGAACTTCACAACCAGTGCTTCCTTTTGTGATGTTTGCACCTCCCAAATATTTGTTTATTTCTCTTCTACTTTGCAGACTCTGCCTCAAGTAGTTCGATCTTTTAAGATGTTATGGGTAGCACATACAAGCCATAGCAATGCTGCGGTAGATGCTGTTCACATACCAGACGACAGTAAGATGAAACTGTTTAAGAGTTAACGTACTAGGAGGAATGTACGGAAGAAATGAAGATAATAGACAAGGGTCATGGTAATGGTCCATTTGTACCTTGACACTAGAAGAATACCATACTTGCTGATGTATCCACTGGCCACCTCCACACAACAGCTACACCTTTTACTCAAAAGCAAAAAACAGATCACCAGTGTCCTTACCAGCAGTTTAAAAATAGGCAGGCACAGTGACTGCAGCCTGTATTTTTAGGGAAAGATTAGGGAAAATACATGGTCATGATAAAGGTCACTGATGTATGTTTGGCCCCAAAAGGTAAATCTCCACCATGCAACAGCTTTCACACACGTCAGCACTGACTGCCAATCCCAGAAATTGGCTTTTTATCATTTACAGTGCCAGGATAAGCAGCCTCTGCCCTTTAGATCATCTTTAAGAATAAGCATAGGTTATGTTCTTTCTAATAAGGGACCATGCTGCTACAGCGAGCTTCACTCTACTTCCCTCACTTAGAGTATTGATTACATGCCAAAGCCACTTCCTCATTTATGTGAATCAGCTGAGAAATGGCAGGATTGACAATGAGTGTTTCATGTACAGCTCATCACCCCGAAGTCCTGTAGAATTTAGTGTGTTATGATCCGTAACCCAATTACAGGCTACTTCATTTTTCAACAGCACGAGCTTATATATGCCTATGCACATCCAGGGTATGGGCCTTTTTTTCTTTTTGGCAAATGCAAGTACTCTGTGTACATGCGTTTCCTCCTGAAAGTATTGTCTTCTGTTGCAGTCTGCAAGTAAATCATGTCCCACCTGCCATCCCAGTGGTTAGATTTCTGGGAAGAGTGAGATGCCCATCTTCTCACAGTCTCATGGCAAGAAAGCTACAAAGGGAGAACAAGTGTCTTTGAAATTTTAATCACGGAGGTAGAATTGACAAATCTGGAGTTCCTTGTTCTGCACACAGATTTCTTATTTCTTTCCAGGGAAATGGTTTTGTTAAAATACCTAGGCAACTTAGAATCCTCTCTCATAGTGAAACTAAACAGATTCAAAGCTCTAAAGTCACAAAGGCACTAAGAATTTAAGGAAACAGAAAATCTATTTTCTTTAGCCTCTGCCTGATTCCCACGCTTTTTGGTTTAGGATTATGAAGGTCCTAATGTTAGATCACGAAAGAAATTTAATTGGGGATTGGATTCATTTCACTTGATGAGGTCTGTGTAAAATGCCACCTGTCTAGGCTCTGTCTGGAGCCAATGAAGAGAGACAGACATCTTCAGATGGGAATTCAGTTCTTCCCTCCTAATGTCATAAGCTCTGCAGCCAGCTGTGTTACAAGGTCCTTTTTCTGTCCACTGAGTGGTACACTATAGAATCGCTTCAGTTCCTAGTCACAAGGAAACAGTGACACTTTAGGTACCTTAGGATTCCTACCTACCCTCCAGCTCCTTCTCAACAAGGTCTTGGGTCTCTTGCAGGTCCTCTGTGGTGCTGCAGGTGTCCTGCATTGTGTTTAGACAAGGTAGCCTGTCTCTTGCTAGTGACTGAAAATAAACCTTACACTTTTAGACACCTTACTACCATTAAGAAACCCAACGTGAGAGCATTAAAGCAGTTTTGACCAATTTAAGAGGATGCTGTCAAGGTCCTGCATTTGCTCTTGAGATGATGGTCACCTAACCTTACAGTAAGCCAGTTTAGGGTCTGACCTGTCCAGCTGACCTCCCTGCTGTCTTCTGGGCAGTGACAAACAAGCTGCAGTTGCTACGAGAAGATGACAACATGGCAACAGAGCCGTGTTCACAAGAGAGAGTGGGACTCCAACACCACCAAATTCAAGAAGCTCAAGACTACAAAAAGCGGTCAAAAGAAAAGAAAGGCTAAAGTTTTCTTTCTACAATGTAGTAGTTATCTAAATTGTTTTCCATATCTCCCATTCTCTTCCTCTTCACCCTCAGTTCCTACAGGAGAAATAGAGCTGATTGCCTCCATAGCCTGTGTAAGCTTGTTTCATTTCACTGGCAGGAGAATGGGAGCTTGTTTTCAGTGCCTAATACATTCTGGTTGTTTTCCACAAAGACAGTCATTGTGAAGACACTATATTTTACACTGAGAAGTAGTGAATTTTGGGTGTTAATTTTCACAGACTCGGTTGTGTGTTGTGATTTTGTATCTTCAGTCTGTGCACAAAGAGCAGCTTCGAAGCAGCTACAGGAGGGAGTATTTGAGGAGCTGTATCTTTTTCAAGTCTTTGCTTTTTAAAGATCTCATGGATGCAATGCATTACCCTCTCCTAAGGCTAAGGGTTAACTGTCATCAAGAAAATTCTCTGATCTGTCAGAGCATGAAGAAAATAGCGAGGAAAATGTAAACTTCACATTGAAGAAGATGCAAGTAGAGTACATTCTGCTGCATAAATGTCCACCTTGGCATGGCCTTTTTAAAGGATAGAGGCACAATGGCAGTTCCCAAACACCATGAGAACTGCATGAGATCAAAACCGAAACTTCTCTTTAATTTATTGCATCCATGCCAAAGCAAGCTGCAGCTAATGTGAGTTCTGTACATGGGATGACCAGCTCTGGCTGGAATCAACACAGAACAGAGCAAAATTCCCTCAAAAGCAGGAGAGCAATTGTACCTTCAGTAGCGGTGTCCTTCAGAGCAGTCTAATACAGATACCTCATGTCAGGGAAAAGCTCCTAACAAGCCTTAACATTGCCTCTTTATATATCTTCATTCAGACTGCACACACATGAGCATGCATTTGTCACACATATGGACTGACTTGCATTTTCGCTGCTGAACAAGCTGCTTCTGTCTGTGAAGCTTCCACAGTAAACTTGTTATTGTTCAGTCTTCTAATTAGCAAATTTCCCACTTCCCATTTGTACCTTTTCCCCTTCTGATTCTCTTTCTCATTTTACAAAGGAAAACAATGAAGATAAAAACATCAGACTCAGAACCAGCAAGGCTAGGTACCAGGGTGAGCTCTTTGTCTGACCAAAACAACTACACATGACTGTGGCAAGTCCAACGATCACTTAGAAGTAGCTTATAGAAATGATTTCTCTGGCTCCTACTTCCTGCCTTTCTTCTGTTATCTGCTACACCACTTGACCTCTTCAAGCCCATGATCTGGCTTTTACTCCAACCAATCCATGAGACGGCAAAGGGTTGGTGTTTGTTTTTTTTTTAATGTTTTTTTGTTCGTTTGTTTGTTTGCTTGTGTTGTTTCTCAGCTTTGTATTTTCATTTGTGTATAAGAAAACCACATGCAAGAGATTGTTAGAGAAGCAAACAAGAGGCTGCATCCTTTGAGTGTATACTTGGAATACCCTCGAGCTAGTAACATGGGATATGCCACCCATATGCATGTTATGACTGGGAGTAACTTACTACCTTTTCCAGATATCAAAATGGATAACAACCTAATATATGTTAGATTATCCTGGGTAAATACTTATTATTCATATTAATACCTGCTTCTGGACACAGTTATTGATCATCTGGCAAGAAAGTGACGTTGTACTGTAAACGCACATAGATGATGCTGATGCATTCAGAAAGTATTCACCTGGCTAATGGAGTGCATCTCCACACGTGTCTGTCTTTCCATCATTTCCTTCACTTCCTGCAAGACTACAGGTCTCCCTCAGGAGCCATTAGGCATTCTACTTCTCCATCTACAGAGCTGACAAGAGATCCCTTTGGACTTCTTCAGCCCACCAGAGAAGGGGAGGGGACATTCACTGTGAAGATTTAAAAAGGTACCCCCAAACCTTTAGGAGGTCTTGTGACACATTATCCCAAGAAACAAAGACTGAAGATCGGCTACTTCAGTAGGTATGAAGGTGAGTGAAACTCTTGGTTATGTGGGTAACATTTATTTTGCAACTTAAGATTTTTCATGTGAGTATAATATTTCAGGAACTGCAGTTAGTAATTTTAACTTTTAAATAGCAAAGAAGGCATATACACATAGTTATATTCGGTGGGTTTGAAATCACTGCATTAAAAATAATAGCAAAATGCGATCTAAAAGATAGGATGGAATAAAACACTGTGAATCACAGAGCTAGGTGCTCTCTGACGCCCATCATTGTTATTGATGCTCTGCAAAACAAGCAGACATGCATTTTGTTCACAAAGGATTTATGCTTGGTGCTTTCATTTGCATGTGCTGCATCAGCAAACAAGTTCAAAGGATCCAGTAAGCAATCCTCTTGACATGTATGTAATCGGGATGGAAGCAAATAAGATGTTGAGTTTAAAAACTTTCTTTTCCTGAGGAAGTAGTGATGTGCTTTCCCTGTTTTTGTTTGTAACGGCGAGCCCCCTATGTTTGCTTATTGTCTGATTTCTGTCTTCAGGCTTGGTAAAATCAAGATGTACTTTATATCATACTTCCCTCCTAGTCTGTACACTATTCTCACTTCTGCAGGATCTAGTGTCCTTGCAAACAGAAGCACAAAAGGTGCTTGACTCAATGGCAGTTCTCAACTATATGGGACCTTTAAGAAGAACAGAGTAAAAAGAATAAGTATGTTTGATTTAACATTCATCCTCCCATTAGATCACAGTATTGAAGATGAGATAGCCAGAGATCATGGTGAGGTTGGGCAGCAAGACAGGGAGAGAGAAAGAAAATATCCTCACATTTAGATGTGAAGCTGAGAAGATTTACAGATCTATAAAGCTTTTCCTGTATTTTGTGGTTCTTTGCTGTGCACAGGGACTGCGTAAACTGACAGCATCTGTGATGGCACTGTTCCTTGCAGTGTCCTTCCTATCTTTGTCCTGGAGTGCTCCCCAGGTAAAGAGCTGACTTGGGCTGAATGCACAGCTTCTATCTCACAGGTCGGTGCTATTTAATACTTGTACTTGTTAGTAATGTCATACAGTGCTGACATCTCTCTTTGCTCTTTTATTGTCATAAAGGCTCAATTCCAAAGGAGAAACTGGACTCCTCAGGCTATGCTCTATCTGAAGGGTGCACGTAAGTCCTAAGCTCTTTAAATTTTGAGGAGATAACTTTCTATACCATTGGATTATTCCTGATCTGTTTGGCTTTGCACAAGCAGTAAATTCCTGACAATACTGCGGAGGTAGAAGTTCTGAAGCCTGCCAAGATGTGTTTATCGTTATTTCTTCTTGTCTTTGAAACAGTGACATTGCCAGTACTATCATAATTTTTTAAAGGAATCCAAATGAAGAAGGCAACTATTGGAAGAATAGCAAACCAGAAAGTAGTGAAGATATATGTCATTGGAAGCTCAATTGTGAAACCTACTGAAAAGGCAACTTCCTTAACTGAAATAATCTTAAAGAAGATTTAATACATATTTGATACATATCATTCCTTATCATTATTCAGGCTTTAATTAAAACATCTTCTCAAGCAATAGGATAATGCATGTACCTACTACAAGCATCTTGCATTACAGCCAGTATTCAGATTGCTAGTGACCTTTTTTAAGGAGAAACTGGTTGTCAGACTTATCAGTATAGTGGTATTCAGGCTGTGCAAATTAACTTCTGAGTTTCTGTTATTAGAACAGAGTTAAAGCAGCATTCAAAATAATGTTTTGAGTCTGAGAGGTCTTGTTCTTTGATGCAGACCCACAACATTTAACAAAAACATTTCTGTTCTTAAAAATTTGATTCCAAACTGACTCAGTTAGGAGTCAGTTTAAGAGACTGTGTTAAGAGAACAAGGTGCTTTCCAATTACAAGCACAATACATATACATATAAACTACAAAGAACAGTGAGTGTAACACCGTATGAAATAAATTCTGTTGCTGTAGAAATTATTTCTATCCATGAAAGCAAAGAATTCAGCCCCTTAACTTTTTTCCCCCAAACTGACTAATGGACTGTATTGCTTTCATACCAAGCTTCTTCTGGTTCTTTTTCAGTTTATGTAGAAAAATTCCTTTAAAAGCAATACTTCATAGGCCAGCAAAGAGGCTGAAAGTTTTTGATTGGATAGCACGGAGGAATGACTGAAGAAAACTCTTCCACACTACAGCTCCTAAAGCAGGATAATACAAGCATGGAAACTTTTGGAACAACTCTTTCGTGGAATAAAAGATGTTTTGGAGTGTTCTGGTTCAGGATGGGCTATTGTTCATTCCAAAAGTCCTCAGGGGGAATAAATGCACCCAATTTTATGCTTGTAGAATTACTGCTGCAATTTTGTGTTTTGAAAAGACTAGTTTAGTGGTCATAAGGTATCGTTTACATCAGATTTGGGAGGTTGTTTACACCCTTACCCACTGTTCTTGTAGAAGGACGTCGATTCATCTCAGATGAGAGCCAGCGAAAGGATCTGTATGGCAGAATGCAGCTTGGTAAGTATATGTGCACAGGTACATATAACATTGATCTTTGCTCAGATTAGAGGAGAAATCTGTGAGAACAGGAGAAATAATTTTGCTTTCCTGGAATCTGATTCAAGGAAGCAATTATGTAACTTGCTCTCATTATACACTTCACTCCAAAAACCATATGAAACACAAGACCATGTGCCTGGTTCTCCTCTCTTGTATACCTGTGTGACTTCACTTCCATAAGTGGTAATGTTCCACACAGATTGGGTGTCAAGAGGGATTAGCATCAGTGCCTTCGATTTTCTATTTTCATGAGAAAGAAAAATAAATCAAATCAAATTATTAATTACGCTGAACAGAAAAAAAATTGACAAAAGTAGACAACATTATTCCATGTCAGACAAAGGACGTAACTTTGTAGCAAAATAAGGAATGCATGAAAAAAAGAAAGCATTCTCTTTACTTTCTGAGGAATTTCAAAAGAACCTCCTTCAGCAAGAAATTGATATGCTCTTATGTGTTAGGCATTTATCAGCCTGGTTCGGAGCACATAATGTTGTAAAGGAGACAACAATATTTCTCCTTGGGCCTCTAGCTGTAGATCCAAAAAAAGAAAAGAGCAATATAATGAAATTTCATCAAACACAACAAACTGAGTGTCTCTGATTTGTTTTTTAATCCTAGAAACACGCAGCCAAAACACAAATCCTTTATCTCTTTCTGAAGCTTCAGCACTGTTACTTAGTTCCTTACGGAAAGCCCAAGAAGGTAAACATATGTTCCATTTTAAAATGAGCTTTTAAAGGGAGGTTATAAGTACTTTTAATGTACCATTTAGTAAATGTACTTACAGGTATGCTTTAGTAAATGTATGTAACACTTTAATCTAGAAACTTGTCTTTAAATATTATTCCAACAGAGTGAATTATATCAAGTTGTACATTTACATAGGCTAGAACAAGAATAGGAGAAGTTACAGTATGTAAACTTTTATATATTCAGCTTTTCATCTGCTTTTCAGATTGCCTATTTTGAATTAAGAGGTAGAATTAACAGAAAACACTGGGGTTTGGACAAAATATACGAGCATTTCTGAAGATAAAACAATGAAAGTGTCCTATATGTGTGCCAACAAAAAGAGAAAATTCTCTGAAATTCACAACTGATAAATTTTAGTGGTATTTTCCTACCTGCTGTTTCTGTTCCAAAAGAGAAAGTGTATGGCAATAGACCCTTGATAAAAAAGGTGACATCAGAGAGATCTATGCAAGACTAGCAGCTTGTTTGGACAGTACTTCATGGAATAACACTGAAATCATTGTAGTAGTGGACTAACAAAATAATCAAAGATAAAATTGCTGTCTTTAAAATGTCGTAGCTAATCAGTTTAATGTGGCTACATTACACTAGGGCTGTTCCTGAGGTATATCTATATTCTGGAAACTTGGAGTGATTGAACATTCCTTTATCTAAAACTTATCTTTCCCCATTGTGTCTTCTCTTGCAGTGGAAGAGGAAAACAGTGACCACCCCGGCTACCTGATGGATAATCTATCAAAGTGGTGAAATATTTGAAATTTCTTTAACATTTGTACTCCATCTACCCTGAAACCACACGATCTGTGTAAACAGTGCTTCATCTCCACTTAAGTTCCAAAAAGTTGACGTATATATTCATTGCAACATTTTGATTTCAAACTGATTAAAATTTACCAGTTCAGCCAAAGAAATTATTTGTAAAGTTCCTGTCTTGTTTAGGTAATTTTGTATGCCTCATCCAAAATTTAAAATCCACTGTACCTTCTTAGCTGAAAGGATGAATGCATTGATATTACTTCATTAATATCAATTTTTCAATAGTCATAGGATAACCTTTTACCACCTTCCACCCAGCTATGTATTAAAGCCTTTTTATTGATGATAAAGGTAGGTTCCTTTACCACTTCACTGCTGGCCCTGTAAGTCAACACAGGATCAGGGCGCCAAGTAATGACCGTGGCATACAGACACTTCTGTTGTCAGGAGGCGTGGTTCTTCTGGAGCTGGTGGGGGCTTACTAGTT
This sequence comes from Excalfactoria chinensis, assembly GCF_039878825.1. Taxonomy (NCBI): domain Eukaryota; kingdom Metazoa; phylum Chordata; class Aves; order Galliformes; family Phasianidae; genus Excalfactoria; species Excalfactoria chinensis. Next base: position 64,029,054 of record NC_092825.1, on the reverse strand, counting down.
ACAAATCTAGTGCCAAACATGGTAACTGGTACATAGATTATTAATTGCATCATCATCGTACCCCTTCGTCAGCCTGTTTTTTACACTTTAAAACTGAAATTATACATAAATTGGGTAATTACCATTCCATGCTGATAAGGATGTATGGAACATTATTTACATAGCATTGGGGTCTCACTGGTAAGCCCTCTGTAGTTCTCATGTAATTGAAAGTCACTACATGATCCTTGCGCCCAAGCAATTACATTTTACTTGTTCAGTCTTTACTCTTGGTCATGCACTTCATCTTTTAAACACTACTTTCCACTGATCTTTTCCATGACATTGATAATGAATTTTGTTAACGCACACACGCTACAAGGTTGTTTCTCCTCAACATAAAGAAATGAAATTAATTTCTATCATGGGGCCATAGGCATTTTCAGTAGTTGTTTATAGTTTATATCACTGCATGGAGGAATATAACAGAATAAATCAAAATCTCCTTGTCTGCTTATTTTCAAACACTGATGTACCTATCAGTAGCAGTGTATGCCATGTGACAGAATGCATTCATCACGTACTGCATCTAAAGGCCACCAGAATCTTTACATTCATTTAATTACTGCTTATTTTAAACTCTACACTGAATGTCTCAAGTGCATCTAAAGTAATTATCAGTACAAGTGCTAAGACAAAAAAGTACAAACATGCCTCTTTTGACTTATGAGTATCATGAAATTAATATATACCTAAATGTCTCAAAGACACAAAAACTGTTCTAATCGCATTCTCCATAGACTGATTTTTGTATACCTTCCTATAGATCTAAGCTCACTAGTTCAAACAGTTCTTTTCAGGTACCATGAAATAAATAGAACCAAAGTTCAGCCTTGAGAGTGAGCTGTCTTTGAAACTATGTTTTATTCAATATGGCAGAAATATTTCACCATATTTAAGCTGCCTTGCTACTGACAGCTGATCCTAAGATAAAAGGCAGAACAGCAACCAGCTTAAAAGCATGAGACAGAGGTCACTTTGGCTCCTGCAGGAGCATTTCTGAGAAGGACGGGCACAGTATTCAGTTAAGTTGTATCTCAGAATCTGTGCACTTACTGTCACTGGACATGTGTCCACAATGTGATCATGCTGAAACAAACACACTGAGATTTGTGAAAGATGTCATGCTAGCATTCTGTTCCTGAGAAGGAATAGACATATGAGTACATCTAGGGGAACCTGCAACCTGGATCATATATGTTGTTTATTTTTCTCCTCAGAGACCTGTCCAGAAAGAAAAAGTGTGTGGCTGTCCTAATACAATCCCAGCAAAACCCTTCCAGGTTCCATACTGTCAGGGCTGTGTCTCCACCATTTAGAAAGATTTACAAGATTTATCTAGTGATCACATCTAGTGCTGCAGTGAAGCTGAGACTGGAATGACGATAAATAGATGTTTACCAGCTTGTTACTGCTAGAACATTTTTACGTAATGAAATGCTGGATTATTCTCAGATCACATTAAAGCAATTGTGATGAAAGGGAATTTGACATGAGATTTCTTCAGTAAAACAATGCACTGAAATTCAAGCAATAAATAACTATATATATATATATATTGGGGGGGATCATTTTTCAGTGATCCAGATCAGCTTAAGAATAAAAATCCAGTTTTAAAACTGATTTTACGTGGCCAAAGATACTGACAGGCACATGATCACTTTTACTCTATATGGTTTGTGTAGGAGGAACTGTGCCATCAGCTGTCAGTCAAGTGTTTGATAGGTCAATGTGTAATCAAAGTAGGCCATCTAAACCTCCTCCGCCCCCGAATAGCAGTGTAAGTAAATACATTCAGAGGTCAGATCTTCCTACCTGCTAAGGAACAGGCTGAATCAAGTCTGTGTCAAGATCTACATCTGAACATATTTCTTCGGCCATTTTGTTCCTGTGGAAGGTAAAAAGCATTTCAAGACTGCAAGGTAAATTAGACATCTGTTTCTCATCGACAGATTCACTTCTTCCCAAACCACTTTAAAAAGAAGCTTTGTATGTTTTACCAAATGCTGTATGAGGGAAAGATGTGACTTTGGAATACTTCTGAAATTTTATTTTATGATTGGGTGTTGTCACAGTTTTACAAGCCTTGTTATTGATATTCTGCACCATAACATCATGTGGTGCACTGGGAGTTAAAGAGCTAGTGGTGCAGTTAATGGATAGTTGCCATATCCTAATCCCTAGTTTTCAGGAGAGAAGAACTGTGTTTCCTACAAGACTTTCACTGTTCACTTTCCAATTTCCATTCCAAGAGATAAATCTCTTTCACAACTCACAAGACAGCCCCTTTTCTTTTACTGCTCGTCTCTGCAGTAAAGTGCCCTGAGGATAACTGATCTGACTATTAAAAGCAGATATAGAGAATGTGTTAAGAATCTCAGCCTTTTCCTTTTCTACAGTGGTCAATAATATGGTGTTATTTTATAATCCAATAACGTATTCCGGGAATTTTTAATTTTTTAAAAATTATTATTATTTTTAATAGTCAGAACACACTGGGCCTTTATTAAGTTTGCCCCTCTGCTCTCTGGAGCTATATGTACATCCAATAAACTAAAATTGCAGTTGAAAATACCCATCTGGTATCTGTATAAAGCATGGCACGGGCTGGACATTGAAAGGTAGTGCCCATAGGTAGCAGATATTTTGACAGAATGCGTGATATTTAAGCAGGCTTCCAGCTTCTCACTTGAATTCCTTGTGTGGTTTTTGAATGTTCATCTGATAACCATGTTCTTAACCTCCCCACAGCATCCAGGAAGCACAGACAACACATGTCACAGGGGAAGTGTCACATTTTAATTTAAAAACAAGCCCCACAATAATGTAGGGGCCGTGCGCAGCCTGTGATGCAGATGCTGGAGGACACGTCACATGCGGGTGGAGGACGGGCTCCTGTCCACAGTTAAGACAAGCTCTGCTCCTCTTATGGAACACCCTTCCCTACAAGGACAACACATCCCACCAAGCCCAGCAAGCCCTGGGCAGCTGGGACAAGGACAGTTTACCCTGCCAGGGCTGTGGACGTGCAAAATGGGCAACACCTGGCCTGCCTTTTGCTGGGGAGCCCAGCTCTGCACCCAGCACTCCAGCTGTGGTCTCCTCAGAGCTGAGCAGAGGGCAGGATAACCGCCCTTCACGTGCCGGTAGCACCCGGCCTCATGCAGCCCAGGACAGCGTTCACCAAGGCAGCCTGGGCTCCTTGCTGGTTCAGCCTGGTGTCCTGCAGGACTCCTTGGTCCTCTCCAGCTGGCAAACCCCAGCTGTTGTGTGCTCTGGGGATGTTCCCCCAGGTGCAGAAATTTGCCCTTGCCCTCCCTGAAGCCTGTGGGGTTCCTGTCTGGGCTTCAACAGTGCCAGCAGTGGCACGGCAGCAGGATAAAGGGGAGAAAGCACTGAGGATGGGGAAGCAACAACAGCTGTGCCGTTAGCAATACCAAGATATATTTTTGCAGTCTTTCTTTCTAGTTTATTTGAATGGTAGAAGTGGACACTGATGGCAAGGGTCCATTGGGGCCGGTGTGTGTCCCAGCTGCTGCCCGGCCCCAGTCTTGTCAGCTCTGCTGATCTTCTATTCCTGCCGGCGGGGTGGCCTCTTCTTTGGTGACGCTGAGGCCTGGCAGTCTCTGGCCTTCCTCTTTGGGGCTCGCCGGGGCCGCTGATGTTGGCTGCTGCCAGAGGGCCCTGCCACAGGCTGTCCTGGCTCCTCGTGGGGCACTGCCTGCTCCATGGTGACCGCCGCAGGGTTGGAATGTGGGCGGCTGGGACGCCCATTGATGTCTTCTCCTGTCCTGCCCAGCATTTGGTCCCTGTTGGAGCTGTCAGAGCTGCTGGAGGGCGCTGGGCCAGGGACAGGAGCCTCCTGCTGTGGGGCAGCTCTGGGCTCTGATGCTGGGTTGGCTTCTTCTGCCCCAGCAGCAGGGCTGATGCTGAGGCCCAGGAAGCGCAGGGCCTCCCTGCTGCACCTCTGCACTGCGAAGGCGATGAACTGCCTTACAAAGTTCCCGGTGTGGCCGTGCAGGTTGTTGTCCAGCCTCTGTATGAGGATCTCCTGCTCCAAGCCAACGAGGAGCAGGGCCGAGATGACACTGTTGGCCAGTGCATCTGCCTGGGGCTCCTCATTGCCCAGGATGCGGCGCAGCTTGCGTTGCAGCCAGGAGTGCAGGGGCCGCAGCAGGGCCGGGTGCTCCCTGAAGAGGGAAGCCCAGGTGGCAGGGGAGAGGCCACGCGCAGTATGCCTGGGCTCTGCAAGCCATGGCCGGGATGCTTGGAGGCCTGTGGGGCTCCTCGTGGCAACAGATGCCACTGCAGCCGGTCTGAGGACCAGCTCCTCGTAGTCACTGTCCGCTTGCGTGGTGTGGATGATGGACTGCACACCCTGTTTGCAAAGCGGACACTGGGGCCTGGTGCTCGTCCACCGCTGGATGCAGGTGAAGCAGAACTGGTGGCAGCACGGCATGGCGTACGCCGCGCTGTCCCAGTTCTCCAGGCACACTGGGCAGCGCGTGTCTAAGGCTGCCTCCATGCTTCCACCAGTTGCGGTGGGCCAGGGGGAGCGGGAGATGGCAACGCGCTCCCCAGCACTGGCGCTGCAGCAGCAGCAGGTGTCACGCTGGAAGAGGACAAGAGGACAAGAGACGTGAGTCACACGGCGGCCTGGGAAGGGTCCCTCAAGATGCCCCCAACCCCGGCACCAGTCCCCGTGCCGCCTACCTATGCTGCTGCAGGCGCCTCTCTGTGCTGTCCCGTCTGCCTGCTCCCAGCAGGGTCGGGGGAAAGAACAAGTGGCTCTGAGACGGACACTGAGAGCTGCGCTAGCAGCACCCAGAGCACGTGTCAGCACCAAAGCTCGCCCTGTGCACACTCCAGTCCTCGCACACTCGCTCGGTCGGAGGTCAGGCACGAACTGCTGGGCTGAGCCGCTGCACCCACCTAGAAGGATCCGTGGGCTATGGAGTCACAATCCGTTGCCTGGAGATGTCTCACAGCATGGCTTGGCCAAGCTCCTGGGCGTCACCTTCACCTGGCCACATCCCTGCCCAACCCACAGCCATGCCACAGTCCATTGCTGGCTCGTCACAATGAGCTGTCCTCACCTGCAGCATGTGCTCCAGCACAAGCGTCACCAGTTTCTGGGCTTTTCCCGGTGCTGCCGCCCACTCCGTTGCCCACATCTCGTGTGCTTGGCATTGCTGTTTCACACCAATCACCGGGGCCTTGGCCACATCTTCCCATGGGCCCCATCGGGTTGCTCTGGCCGTGGCTCGCAGCCCCAAGTGTGTACTGCAAGAAGGTTTATTCAATAAAAGTTCATGTTGCTCTCTGGTAGTTGGACTTGATGATCTCAGAGGTCTTTTCCAACCTTAATGATTTTATCATTCTATCATTCTTAGGCTGCAGGAGGAAGTCCTGCAGGCTCTCCTCACTCTCCCACTCTGCTGGCCTGCCCTCTGGGACCTGCAGATTCCTCCCGAGGGATATCAAACCCCAGTGCTCTCTCTGGGGGATTTTCTGCCCTTTACAGAGCAATCTAACCTGAGTCTGAGTGCTAGATTCCTCAGGCATGGAATGTCTGAGATGCTCAATAAGTGAAATTTCATGTTTTCACACAGAGGTTTTTAATACACTGGAACAGGTTTTCCCACGGAGCTTGTGGATGGCCCATCCCTGGAGATATTCAAGGCCAGGCTGCATGTGGCTCTGGGCAGCCTGGTCTGGTGGTTGGCAACCTTGCACATAGGAGGGGGGTTGAAACTCGATCACTGTGGTACTTTTCAACTGAGGCCGTTCCATGACTCTGTAATTCTCTGATTTTCTCATTCTCTGATTTTCCAATTCTATGATAGTTGGACTTGATCTCAGAGGTCTTTTCCAACCTTAATGACTCTATGATTCTGTCATTCTTAGGCTTCGGGAGAAAGCCCTGCAGGCTCTTCCCACACTCCAGCTCTGCTGTCCAGGCCTCTGAGACCTCCAGGTTCCTCCCAAGAGATGTCAAACCCCAGGGTAGTCTCTGGGTGATTTTCTCTCCCTTGCAGTGCAATCAAACCATAGGGCTGTTACCTTTGGCCCTCTGTTCCTACAGGGGCTTGTCACAGTTGGATCCCCGGCTGGCTTGTCCTTATCTGGAGTTATTTGCCAGTATCTAGTCGCCAGTTAGTTGGTGGTAGTGAAGGATAAAAGCCTGATGTTCTTCAGGTAGTGGATGGGAGGGCAGGGACTGGACAGTTGAGATCCACTGATATGACAGAGAGCTTCAGGGCAAGGCAGCAGAGCAGGAAAGGTGTCTGGATGCAGGGAGAAGGGAAAGGAGGCCTGGGGGATAGCAGCTAAGAGAAAGAAGGATTGAAGGCAGTATGAAGGGCCTGGAGAGGAGGACAAAGGGAGCAGGAAATAGGAGTCAGGGGGTAACAGGGCTGCTGAATAAATCAAGGAAAAGAAGGAAGCTCATGCATAGGAATTCTGTGGTGTGTCTGTGGGCAGCACTGCCCTGCGGAGGCCTCTGGCACTGTGCTGGCACCCACACTCACTGACAGGGAGAGCTGCACCTCATCAGGCAGCTCCAGGTTGGGCAGCATCTACTCAACTCACTGCAAGTTTTCCTGAGCAGATGTGAGGTTGCTGTCTTCCAGCTCTCATCTGGACTTATAATTTGGCATGGAAACTACAGGGAGGAAAAAGCACCCCAAACCACGTAGTGACAGATGGTTACAACACGTGCATTAGCGCCTCAGCACAAGGCCCTGCTGAGAGCCCACTTTCCACTGTAATTTTCCTGCACATCTGCCAAGCAGTGCATGGAAAGAGCTGCCTGAATGGAATGCACTGCCCAGGGAGGTGGTGGAGTCACCGACCATGGGGGTGTTCAAGAAACGTTTGGACGTTGTGTTGAGGGATATGATTTAGCTGGGTTGTATTGGTGTAGAAGTACCAGAAATTGAAAAGAAATATGCCCTGTTCACTGATGGATCATGTTGTATTGTGGGGAAGCATTGCAGATGAAAAGCTGCTGTGTGGAGCCCTACATGACATGTTGCAGGGGCCACTGAAGAAAAAGGAGACTCAAGCCAATTTGCAGAAGTAAAGGTTGTCCAACTGGCCTTAGATGTTGCTGAATGGGAGAGGTGGCCAATGCTTTATGTTTATAAATGCCTTACAGGAGTTGTTACAGCAGTGGGAACAAAACATTTGGCAATGAAGGAGCAAACCTATTTGGGCTGCTGTACTGTGGAAAGACATTGCTGCCTGAATAAAGATTATAAAGGCTCATCATGCAGATGCTCATGTGCCAAAGAATTGGGCTACTGAAGAACAACAAAATAACCATCAGGTAGATCGAGCTGCCAAAACAGAGGTGGCTCAAATAGACTTGGAATGGCAAAATAGGTGTGGAATATTTCCAGCTCAGTTGGCCCATGAGAGCCATCAAAGAAGAGATGCGACATATAAGTGGGCTAGAGACCAAGGGGCAGACTTAACTATGGATGCTATTGCACAGGTTATTCATGACTGTGAAACATGCACCACAATTGAACAAATCAAGAGGATGAAACCTCTCTGGGGGGAAGGACGACGGCAAAAGTATAAATATGGGGAGGTGTGGCAGGTTGATTATATCACCTTGGCATGATCTCACAATGGTAAGCGTTATGTGTCAGATAATGGGACTCATTTCAAAAATTCTCTTGTAAATACTTGAGGCAAATATCATGGCACTGGATTTATCATGCACCCTTTTCATGCACCATCTTTTGTTAAAATTAAACTATACAGTGGATTGTTAAAAACCATGTTGAAGACAGTGGGTGGTGAAACATTTAAGCACTGTGAGAATCATTTGACAGAAGCTACCCGGCTGGTCAATACTTGAGGAACTATCATTGTGATGGTCCTGCCCATTCCAGCTCCCTACATACTATAAAGTGAGATAAGGACTCTGTAGTACATGTAAAGAACATGTTGGGAAAAGCAGTTTGGGTCTTTCCAGCTTCTGGAAAGGGCAAACCTCTCTGTGGAACTGATTTTGCTCAGGGATCTGGGTCTACTTGGTGGGTAATGAAGAAAAATGGGGATGTTCAGCGTGTACCACAAAGGAATTTGATGGTGGAGGAGTATAGTCAGTAATTCTATGTATCTGTATATGTATATATATGTATGTGTATGTTTGTAATGCATGTTAATTATTGTTTGTATATATAAAGCATGATGTAGTGATATGGAATAAGGGGTGGGATGTCATGGGTTTATGATTTTTGTTATTGGTATTCCACATCATAGCATCATGTAGAACACTGGGAATTAAAGAGTTAATGGACCAGTTTCATAGATCGTCAATAGTTCTGAGTATACCTGTCTCAGAAGTGAAGAAGCACATCTCCCAGAGGACTTCTCATTGTTCTGTTTCTGTTTTCCATTTAGAGGAAAAGATAAAACTGTTCACAAGTTGCGAGACAGTCCCCTTTCCTTTCTGCTCATTTCTGAGGTGTGTGCTCTCTGGCAGTCTCACCTTCAGCATTAGACTAAGGCCTTCAGTTTTTGGACACTCTCTCACTCATTTCATTTGATTTATTACCCTCAGTTCCAATTATATTGTATTATATTGTGTTATCTTCAGTCCAATATCTTATTTAGTAAATTAACTCGCCTCTTCAGATTCTTGCTGCTGTTTTGTTTTCAGGCCCATCTCCCTGCCTTTTTCCCTTTCCCCTTCCTCCTCTCCTAGGTGTGGGTCCATAGGTTCCCCCAGTCTCATTAGTCACGTAACTGGGCCAAACTGGCCCATAAAGTGTTGTCAGGTCTCTTCCACAGAATTGAAATAGAGCACAAACCAGTGGGTGACTGGAAGAACTAAAATTACACCACCTGGAATTGCTCTGTGGCATGTAAGTTTGTCTGCATGCGAAGCTGTTAACTGAGGAAATTTTCTCATTCTCTTTAGACAAGTCACATTCAGTCCCTCCCTGAGCTAGTTTGTTAACAAACTTAATGTAAAACATGACGAAAACAATTGAAGAGACATACCAGAGGAGTCAGAAAATAAACGGTCTGCTGTTTATTGTGGGTCTAAAGGACTTCAAGAAGATGACTTCATTTGTATCTAAAATTCAAATGACCACTGCCTAAGCCTTTATATTGTTCCACAGTGTGTTTTATCACTGAGTCCAACACACTTCCACGTGCTTTAAAAAACACTTCAAACGATGTAAGTTTACAATAAGATAAACAGCATAAGGAAAGACAAAGACCATTTTCTTCTCAGCTTTTTACCCCTGACAAGATTTCTTCAGTATAACACTCATTTCTCTAAATTTTCTGAGCTCTGGCTTAAAGATTACGTTAGTTTGGGAGGAGGAAGTAAGGGACATAAGTGAAGGAAGAATTCATTTGGAACAACCATAGCAGAACTATCAGCATGAACTAAGATTAGTGTAGATGATTATGCAGACAAAGGTGTGATCTATGCTTTAGATAAGCTTTAGGAGACTGTTACATTCTCTACGTATACCAAGCTTGATAAAATTCTTCTACCTCTGAGGAGCACAGAAGAACTGTCACTTAAACTACTTTCAAGATGAAGAAATATTAGGCTTCCCAGCAGTGTAGCTCAAGTGTCATTTAAGATTCTCCTAAAATATAATATACTGTCCTTAATACAGAGCTTGCAATACCTACAGAAGAAACTCTTAAATACATGGAGAGACTCTGCTTGGGTGGAGAGCAACACATTCAGTTCCTGAACTCTCCATGTTGCTTCTTCTTTCCTTGTGGCAATACTCCCAGTGAAAATGGAGACTTGATATTTTGCCTATCCCTTTCAGCTTCCTCATCCTCATCATATCTTTCATCTTCATCTTCATCCTCACCTTCGCTATGGTGAGGGCTGGAATGCTGAGAGACAGAAGGTGATGGTGGCACTGATGAAGGTCTTGGGAATCTGAAACCTTCCGTCTGGCAGAAAGAGAAGCAAGTTGTATCTAAATTACCACAGTGTTCCTCAAATGATTGTGTACAGCAATTTAAGGCTTCAGTGCTACAAGGCAAACTCTGGATAATGGATGTAAGCTAGACTTGCTTTGCACTCCAAAAATAAACTCCCTTGAATACAGATCCCTTAAGTCCTTCTCTGCTAGAAAGTGCTTGTATGTCAGTGATCTTTAGCTGGTGCTATAAAAGATGGTTTTCCTTTCCAGCATTGTTTCTTGCAAAATATGACAACCTTTATTGAGCTTTTAAACCCTCACCATTACATTAAAACCTTCTAAGCTCTGTAGTCAGAATCTGCTGAATTCAGAATCTGAGCCTGAAGTTTGAGCAGTTTTCTAATTATAATGCCAACATCTGCAGAACTAGAGCCAAACAAAGAGTTTTGGCCTAAGCCTCCTTTCTCATCCATATCCCTCTAGATCATCTGAAGAACTGTTCTGTATTGCACATGGTACCCTTACTGTTTGCATATGACACCTTTATACGTTCTGATTGGAGCCTGGATCTATAACTAGAGGTTTTAACTGAGAGCTAACTTCCCTGTAATTAAGTAAAACCTTATTGACTCTCTTTCTCTCACACACACATATTCTTTTTCCTTCTCTCTGTAAAGTAATGGAAAACGCAGATGAATTCATTTCTAAAAGCAGATTTTACCTTTGGTGGAGCACATGGTTCCATCTCAAATTTATCAGGGAATGTTCTGCTGAGGGCCAAGTGTCTAGCATGCATATAATACTGCAACATAAAAGAGAAATCTTTACAAGTCAAGCAAGTCTTGGGTAGATTTAAGGAAAAAAACAAAAACAAAAACAAAGAATGAGTATCTTCTCCAAGATGCTCAAAGATGATGATGAGCAAAGGCCGAACACGAGAGAATCCAAATGGTACTGATATTTGTAAAAAATGTATTACCGCTAAATAGCAAACTTCATAGTGAAGCAGGAGGTGTACCAAGATGGAAACCAGCACCAGGTGGTGTCGTTCAGTGGTGAGTGACTGGTATTTATCTCTCAACATACCACAGGGTCTTTTTTATCCAAAGAATTTTACATCTTTAAATATGCATGTGTATACAGTTAACCTTTGGGTTCACCTCACATAGGAAGAATGTATAACCGTTAAAAGCAGAAACATTTATGAGTTTGATGAGGTGTGACATTTAAGGGTTCGGCAAAAATAATTGATGAATCTACGACAATCACCAGTCTCCATCACCTGTACTGAAAATAATAGCTTGTGTCAGAACCTTACACTGTGCTGGGAGTCATACAGACAGAAAGGTTCTCACACAGATACCAACACAGAGAAAGATCCAAAATAGTTACAAAACTGATACATGTGCATCCATCCATTTTTTCCCCCCTGTATATTTAAGAATGTTGCTTCACTAATTTCTTCTTAGTAGGTGGTACTGTAGTGTTTTCTACATCAAATAAAAAACTCTGTTTTGCTTTAATGCACAGATTTAGTTCAGGAATGATGACGAAGGTCTAGCAGCATTTTAGGAAGTACAGATAGGATTCTTGAAAGACTCCAGAGCACAAATCCTACTCGCTGTAGAGTTGCCAGCATTCTCAGAGACATAAGCTTTTCGTACTGAGGAGTAGAAAGAGGTCACTGTGACTGGCTTCTGCTCTAACCTATTCTAACTGAATAAAGTTATGCCTATCCTTACCATGGGACAATGGAAGAATTACACCAAAATATAGAGACAGGCATTGTCTTTAGCACCTCTGACAGGTGCCTTTCAGAACAGGAATGCCTCCTTGCACTGTAGCATGATGCTGTAGACAGAGTGTCTGGAATTTTTAATACCTCTATTAATATTTTCACACACCCTGCCTAGGTATCTCCAGTCCAACAGATCTGAGAGCCTCTCTGTTCGGTTTCTTTGGATGATCCTCTGACGACGGGACTGCTGACAAAATCCATACAGGAACTGAGTCAGCTGGTTGCATGATTCATCAGGTGAGCGGAACCTCCTGTCAACTATGTAGATGCCTAAAGGATGCAAAGAAAATGTGAAAGTAAGCTGAACTGAAAGTGGGATCTGACCTCTTACATTTCCATTCTACTGCTTGTCATGTAGTCTTACAAACACTGCATAAGTTGTGTCAATGCTCACATCTATGCTTTCGCAGAGTAGAGCAGATGACCCATCTCCCTACCTGTAACCTTTCCCCAGGTTTTCAAAGACGTGTCTAGCCAAGCAGGTGTAGATATATTCTGCAGCTGGCACTATTCTTTCCAGTAGGTCAGGATATAATTGGGGCTAGTGTGGAGATGTTTCCTTTGACTGTACAGACAAGCCAAGGTGCTTAGTAAGATACTCTAGTTTGGTCACATTCTCAGTATTGTCTTGATGTACTGGGATTTGGCTGTGCTCCTCCTCACCACAGTTTAATCAGGGACCATTTTTCCAGTTTAATGAGCAGATTCTTATCTGTAAGTAGGCTCCTTTTATTGTCACAGGCTTATTTTTAGTGTTCATGATAATTTACTGTTTGTTTGATGAGGGCATGCTTCACTGTTCCTAAAGTCCCAGCATATTCTTCTTGGACTGCTCAAAGAGAAGGGGATTTTCACTTCTTCTTTTGAAGGTCTCCAGTGTGTAAGGAGACTACACGTGGGATAAAGAGAGCTGAGTTTGAAACAGCAGAGCAAACAAAAGATTAAAGGAAGATAATAGAGAATCTGGAAAGAGTTTAGTTACATATCGAAGCTTGAATAGCTTGCTCAACATCACCAGAGTTTTAGAGCTCTGAGTGTATTCTCCCAATGAACTGCACTGCACTAGTGAAAGCAAGAAATTCACGAGCCAAAGCATTGTCGCTGTGGTTTTGCTTCCTAATTCAGAGGCACTATTTTGATACGGTGTTAAAAATTTTACCATAAGCAGCTGGGTCAGCAACATGTTCCTGCATGAAACAGCCAAATCCAGAAAGGTTTGTGGTCACGCTGGGAATACCCATCACAGTACATTCAGCTGCCAAAAGAAACAGATTAGAAAACAACATTTTAAGGCAATATGTTTTGAATGGTTTCACCCTGTAAGGAAAAAACAAATAAAATGAAATAGATGGACAGAAGGTCCTATAAGACTAGAGCTGCTCTGAAAATGTTAAGGGAAACCTATAATACTTTGTGATGGATTTAGGGGAAAAGAAAACAGAAAGAAAGGATTTTTAAAGAGAAAACTTCGTACTGTTTTTGCAAAAATATTTTCGTGTTTTCCAGCAGCTAAACTGAAAACATTGTAGGATTCAAGTGTTGAAACAGAGAATCCTGATATATGGCCTGCACTGTCTGCATTTTAAATCGAAGCCTGCTGTATACAAATGTTAATTAGGTGATTCATTAGTATTTGCAAAAACTGATTCTCTTAATTGCAAGAGTGTGCCATAATTTGTATTTTGTTATGATGCATTTGTAAACAAGTCTCTGTAGTAACAACAAGGGAAACATTAAGTTTGGATTGCTTTCAAAGTAGACATGGAATCAGCTTTACAAAATTATAAAATGTATACCTCTCTTGTAGTTATTTCTATAATCACTGTAAAAATAACTTTTTGCACATGCTTAAAGATTTTCTTCTGATAAATATTAATTCTAACCTAAAGCAACAAACAGATGAAGTAAAATCCTCCAGTCTTTAAATGCTGAAAGCCATCTACTGGAGCAGGTCCAGAGAAGAGCCACGAGGCTCGTGAAGGGCTTGGAAAATCAGCCCTATAAGAAGAGGCTGAGGGAGCTGGGGCTGTTTGGTCTGGGGAAAAGGAGGCTGAGGGGAGACCTTATCACTCTATTCCAGTATCTGAAAGGTCCTTACAGTGAAAGTGGGCCAAGCCTCTTCTCACTGGTGACAGGTGACAGGACAAGGGGAAATGGCCTCAAGTTGCACCAAGTAAGTTTAGGTTGGATGTAAGGAAACACTTCTTTACAGAAAGGGTAGTTGAACACTGGAATAGGCTCCCCAGAGAGGTGGTTGAGTCACCATCCCTGGATGTGTTTAAGAGCCCTTTGGATGGTGCTCAGAGATATGATTTAGCAGAGGGTTGTTAGAGTTGGGGAACTATGGTTAGGCTGAGGTTGGACTTGATGATCTTTGAGGTTTTTTCCAACCCGTGTAATTCTATGATTCTATGATCTACATGGCATGGACTTCCTTCATATGACAATGAAGCTGGTGTTGATACAGCAGAACCACAGATCCACCAAAAAAGAACACTTCCAGTTTCAGGGAGAATTGAATGGGTATATCAACAAAGAGAATCTATTCTGCATTAGTAAAAGAAATAACTCTTTTAACTAGTGTAAATCACAGCTTTCCTCAAAACTGCTAAGTAGCAGCCTAACTTCTCTGGTCAGGTTACTTTGAAGTTTAATTTCAAAATCATCCCTGGCTGTCACATTTTCCTTATACTTTAGCTGAGACTAAAACAGGAAGAGAAAGTGCTGTAATGCAAAACAGTTGCCTTGGGATTAGCTCTCTTAAGTGGAGAGAAATGGCTCTGGAGAATGATCAACATCACAAAACTGTTACTCTGATTCACTGGCTTGCAGCAAATTTACTTCAGAGGAGCATCCAAACGTTCAGATGTATATCAAGATTACAGAAGATATTCTGCAGGACATACAAAATATAATAGGAACCTAGGCTTTGATCTGCATAGACTTTCAAGTTTAGAGTTTGCACTGATTTCATTAGGTGTTAAGTGCCCATTGTAAATCTGGGTTAATTTTTTTGAGCCTGAAACTAAATGCTCTCTGTATCTTTAAAAATTTCCCTTTAAGTCTGTGAGATTATCTATTACTTCAAGTAAGTATCGGTGGTAAATATCTTTGATATGGTGTTACACATACCAAACTTAATTGCTATCTTGAATTAAACCTACTGAAGTACATCTGCTGGTAGTATCAGAATTCTTGCTCTGTTCTTTTTTTTTTTTTTTTTTTTTTAATATGCAAACTCCTTTAAATCTTTTTAAATCCTTTATGAAAATTAAAAATAATGTTTAAAAATGATATTTCATTTTAATTTTTTGTTTTGTTTTGTTTTGTTTTAAAGTCACAGAAAATTGAAAGATTACATGTTAGTATGGAAAAGGGTCCAGCGCAGGGACAAATTTGAGTAGCTGTCAGTCAGTAGATGCCATTTTATACCACCTGGCCCCCAAATTTTGTCAGCAGTAAGACCTTTGCACTGCAGAGGAAACAGAGTCAAAAGAGTTTTTTCAGCACTCCAGAAGAAACTGTCTTTAAGTCTGTCCTGCATCAGCAGAATGGGTATTCATCTTTGGATACCTACTAAAATGTACAGATTGCCTACCTGGAGTGTAACCCCAGGGTTCATAGTATGATGGAAATACACCCAAGTGACAACCTCTAACAAATTCTTCATAGTCCAAGGGCAGCAACGGGCTTGTTGAAGAAAGAAACTCTGGATGTACGATCACCTGGATATTCAAAAGTTACAGTAGAGGTGAAAGCAAATCATCATCAATGCACTGTAATTATCAGTAAGCTTCAGCAATTTTTTTTCACTCTGGTCTTCTTCTGAGCACTTGGACAGTGCCTCCCATGTCCATTCTGTTATCTAATTAAATTTCCACACTAAAATGTATTATCTTGTAACCTGTCTGTATGCAGTCTTGTCCTGGAAATGAAACTGATAACGAACACTATTTTCTGAAAGGCTCTTTGGCATTATTCTTCTTGCTCAAGAAGGACCATGCATATTGTTGATTATGCCTAATGCTGTAACATTTAGCAGCACTGAATTGGTTCTCTTGGTCTGCAGTACCACAATATAAAGCACTGGGATGTTTTGTTCCAGAGGAGGCCTCATAAAAATACAGTACTCCTGAGCACCCAACTGAAAAATAGTAATGCTTGCAGTTCTCAGAGGATAGCTGAAAAAAGATATGTATATAATAGTGCCATCATCGTAATTCTGGACTTGGGCTAACTAATCTTGCTGAAGGACTAAGCTTATTAGAGTAAAGCCTTCAGAGGTTAGTATCCCTCTTCCAGGACCCAGGTTAATTTGTTTGCACGACTCTGCTGGGTTTGGCATTACTGCCCCATATTCCACTGTCAAGCAGAGAAGCACCTTGTGTAGCCTGACCAATCAGGGAGAAAGGATTATGAGGGAGTGGTTAAACCTTCTCTGGGCATTTTCATACTCTGAACATTAATTCCATGTCAGGGATATGCCTTTATCTTTTCTTAATAATATAATCATGTTACACACTTGGATAAATTAACACATCAATGTATTCAAAGAGTAAATGGCTTGTAAACTCATTATGCAAGCTTATTTGATCCCACTGAATCAAGTAAGATTTTTCATTGGCATCACTGTAGCTTTTTCGTATGCTAACTGTGTCTCCATGGACATATAATACAAGTCTCCAGATGACTTGCCCTTTCAACTTCACACCATTTTGCTCCATGACATTCAGCTCATTATGTACTAAGCCTGTTGGTATTGTAGATTTAATGCCAGTTTTGTACAACCTATCCAGTCAAGTCTGTTGAGAAGCAGGAGAAGGTGTCTACAGTGTTACATGCAGTTTACTTACTAATTACTTCAAACAGTTTGTATTCTGTTCTCAGAGCTCATTGGATTGTTGTTCCTGGGAAGGGAGCAAGAGGGGGGAAATACTCCAGTAGTATATTATTATT
This sequence comes from Excalfactoria chinensis, assembly GCF_039878825.1. Lineage (NCBI taxonomy): Eukaryota > Metazoa > Chordata > Aves > Galliformes > Phasianidae > Excalfactoria > Excalfactoria chinensis. Next base: position 64,012,341 of record NC_092825.1, on the reverse strand, counting down.
GACTATCTACCAAGAATTTGACCGCACTTCCTATGCTAATGATCCAGATTCAGACTCTTTAATTCCATTTTATATCTAGAATGAAAAAACAACAGAACATACCTTTACTCTGTCCGTTCGGTTGTTGAAAAGGCCAATACGTCGGATGGTGTTGAGTATTGGATCATTGCCATCGTCAATCATGTTATGGGTGGTCACCGGTGGCAGACAGTGTCGCTTAAAAGAAAAAAGACAATCCTTGAGCCAGACAAAGCTGATGGAAAGTTGTCCTGCTACCATTTTCTGAGGTTAGTGGAAGACACTGGGAGATTTTGCTGTTAATGTGGATAAGCTTTTACCATTTCATTTGAAGACAGGAAAGGAAACTTAGAATCACATAACATTGTTTTCTACAGAGCTCAGGACACAAATGAGACCATAAAAGCTGTCACAGGTTAATTTACCTCAAAAGAAATGTATTTGCAGTAACTTTTAGAAATGCCTACCATTTATTTTTAGTTGTTTTTCATGGTAGAGGATTGACTGTAACTCTCCTTAAGGGACTGAATTTACATATTTCATTAAAATGGAGTAATTTGAGCTTCGGAAACAATGCAAAGACTTTGAACTTTGTGTAGAAGAAAAGAATGACAACATTTGGTGTCCTGAAAATGACTGGGGGTAGATTTGCAGACTTGCCAAAATAATTATTTTGCATCAGACTCTCCTCAAAAACAATCACAGATGATCTTTAAATATTACCATTACCATTACTTTTTTTTTTTCCAAAGCACACATATGTCACACACAACCCTCGTACACAGCCGTGTTTAACACATACAGCAGATTTTCATATGAATAATTTGCTTTCTGACCTGAGTTGAAAAGATGGCTCTTTTCATAATGGTTATATCATCCCGGTCAAGCATCTTGCTCAAGTCTGGAATTTCTCCTCTGCAGAGGCAACACAGAGCCTAGTTTACCAAATGATTTATTATCAGTCCTTCTGAGAACTAGGATTATGAGCTTACATTAGAGATGCTTTAAAAAAAAAGGAAGAAGGAGAAGAAGAAATAAACAAGGCCTGATCTGAAGTCTGCTGATGTCAACCAGAATCTTTCCTTAGTTTTCCTGTCCCTTCTACACTCCCTACATTTTATTCTCCCATAAACTTGATATCCTTCCAATTAGCTTACAAAATACTACAAAAGGAATTTTTGTTTTGTTCTGTTTTTCAATCACACTTTATTTTTTTCTGAAGTTTCAGTCCTCTCAGCTCTGGATGATTCACTTCCAGCTCACATCAACTGTCTTTTGAAAGGATACAACCAATTCAATAACCCATATTTGTCTCTGGTGCTCTTTTCTGTCTGTGAGTAATTCTCATCGTTACATAAACATCCCTCATGTCTCTTAAGATCCTTTACAAGATGGAATGTTATTTAATTTTTTTCATCTGTGTTTTTCCTGTTATACAACTACCCTAACTAACAATACAGAGGGTCCCATATTCTTCTCCTATGTCTTTTCTGTAGACCCCAATATTTCTTAGACAAAGAGTAGAAGCACAAAACTACTATGGGTAAGCCAAATGAATATGTAGCCCTGCAAGACAGGACAAAGTAACCTACACACTCACTTTAGTAAGGCATTGTAGAGTTTCTTTCCAAACTTTTCTTTCACAGATTGTGCAGTGTCCCTAGGAAAATAAATACATTTATGTATAAACAAGAGAATCCTTTTCAAAGACAGAATAAAAGATATCCCTGCTGCTGTAACTTATATTGTGCTTTTGTGTATAGCGGTGGAACCGAGAATGCAGAAGCAGAGGTCTAATTCTCAAAGGTCTTTTACCCAACCAGCAGCCATAATGACTCGTTTCATTGCAAGAGAGGATATGATCTGTACCCAATGATGAATGAACTGCTAAAGTGAGAAATAGGACTCACTAATGATTATTTACAATACTTTGATCAGTAGGCCACACTTGGATCTCAGCTACAATAAAGACGACATATATATGACTCTAAGTAGAAAAATACACAAGACACTGAAAACCCAGATGTTTTCAGTTTAATTCAACCTTAGGAGCAATACAAGAAGTAAACAAATTGTGATTTTAAAGCAAGATTTTTCCTTCCATTTTAGCCCTGTTATCTCACTTAATTTTTTAAAATTATTATTTATTTAATTTTAAATAAGGGTTTAGTCTACAAGTTAGTTTGGCATAAATCATTTTGGAAATCAAACATCCTTCTGGAAAGTCCAGCCCATGCTTTAAGCTAATAATAAAACCTGTCCTAGAAGTGTTATATTTTCATTGAGAAAGAACTCCAGTGAACAGCCATTCTTAACGCAAAGAGCCATATTATACCAATCCTAGAAGAAAGAGCTTGGAAGTAAAGCGGAAATTGGTGTTCTCAAAACAGCGAATACACTCTTGTTCTGACTAAAATGCCCACTTTCATGGGACTCTTCTGCTTTTCTGATTTCTAAGAATTAGACTTTGGGCTAAGACAAAATTTATTAACTGAAACACTAAACTTTACCAAGCTGAAAATTCACATACTTATTTTTAGCTGCTTTCTCTCAGCTCACATTGATACAATAGTAGATGAGTTAATTCTCTATGAGCTGTGAAGCAGCTATATGTCAAAACAAATTGATTCAATACCAGCAAGCTAACCCACTCATGGCTATGTTTTATTGACTCATACCTTGAGCAATCTCCAAAACTTAACCCAGATAGGATAGGCTGCTGTTTCATAAGCAGAAGAAGAGATTTTATATCTCATATCAGCCATCATCTGTTTCTTGATAACTGCAAACCTTGTCCTGTATTTAACTTCTGTGGCATCCTTAAAATCAATTAATGTTATTATTTAACAGTGATATCAGGTGGATTCTTTTTTCCAGCAGCTCACATGATGATCATGGCACTGTTGCATTTAAGGACACGGAGGACCTTTTACTTTTCATAGAGCACAGTAGGAAGAACATTTGAAAGTAGAATTTTTTGCTTGATTTCACATCTTTTGGTTTACCTTTATGGTTACTATTGTGCCTGTGTTTCTGAGTACCAGAGAAACAACCATTTAGTAGAGATTAGTAGAGATTTAGTAGAGATTAGTAGAGATTGTGTGCCCCCAGTGGCGCAGTGGTTTAAGCTGCTGCCTGCGGCACTGGAGGGCCCGGGTTCGAATCCCCCCTGTGGCGCAGGGGTAGAAGTACCACTTCGCTACACAGAGGGCTCGAAACCCGGGAGTTGGACTCGATGATCTCTAAGGTCCCTTCCAACTCGCACGATACTATGATACTATGATGATGATGATTCAAAAGGGAAAAATCTCTGCATATTTCATTTCATTTAAACTTTCCTAATATGTAGTATTTATTTAAAATATACTTAATGTACTACATTTAAACATTACATACAGTAAACTAAAAATACAGCAGAGGCAAAAAGGACTTTTTGAAAGCATGGCTGTCTCTCACTGCACTCACATTACTTTCTTGAAGTTGATGTAGAGCCAGAATCTTGCCCTGTGACAGCAACAATGCACTGCCCATTTAATTCAGTTCAGGCTTCAATGGTATTTCTCTCTGTATGGCCAGTTCCTGCATACAGTTTCTCATTAAAAACTCTGGCTATATTACAGGACCTTAGCCATCTGCAGTTAAAGATAATTGCGTAGATCCTCTACACATCCTCAGAAGGTGATAGCCAATTTCATAAGATGATTTCGCTTGTTCATTTTAGACTCTTCCTGAGGTGGTAGAGGATGAGTCATGATCTGGAATGAACCGTCACTCTCTACTGCCAATGAAGGCAGCTCAGAAGCACTGCTTTTAGAAAGCCACATATGAACAACCGGTTCCAACCTCTTCCTTTGTGGCATCCATTTTCAGAGTGGCAGAACATTTTCTGAAAATCCCCAAAGTCGCTGTTTGATGACTCCAGAGATAATCAAATAGCAAATAGATTTCTCATATCTGACTTCTTTTTCAAGTACCGTCAGAGCTAGATGCTTCAACAACCCTTAAACTATTGCTGCTGCTGCTCCTGTGCAATTTCATTATCCTTTAATCAAAGGTTTCAGCTTGCCTACTGATACCCAGATATTCAGCTACAGGTTGTCTGCTGGAGGCAGTGAAGAAGATGTACTAAAAAAAAAAACCAACAGTATCCTTTTCATAATCTGTACCTTTTATCTACAGATCTCCAAGTCATTTCTATTTCTATAATTTTATAACTAAGCAATTGACATCTGAAAGAGGTTAAACACAGTGAGAAACAGGCATCAAGACAGAAGCTAGGTCTTATGGCTTTAGTCCCTTAGCTTAAAAATCAGCTTCTGCAGCAAAAGTACTTAACTTCTCCGTTCACCTGATAGGGTGTACGTTTTAATTTCTGTGACTAGATAATTCATCTGTAAATATCATAGTATCATAGTATCATAGTATCATAGTATGGTGCGAGTTGGAAGGGACCTTAGAGATCATCGAGTCCAACTCCCGGGTTTCGAGCCCTCTGTGTAGCGAAGCGGCACTTCTACCCCCTGCGCCACAGGGGGGATTCAAACCCGGGCCCTTTGGTGCCGCAAGCAGCACTTTATACCACTGCGCCACCGGGGGCACACAATATGCTGAATGAAATAACATTTTCCACTTTTTCTTTAAACAAAATTAATCCTTCATTATCTTGATTTTCTTTGAAGAATATCACCATTCAGTTCTATTATGTGTTTCAGTCTGAAAGCACCTCACATATCTCCTCCTGTGTAGAATTACACAGTACTTAAAGGAGGGTGAGGTTCAGTGGTTGAATTCTGCCCTTGCTTTACTTTTTTTGCATGGAATGTAGTAAAATAAAAAATAAATACATTAAAAAAACCTTCTAAACCGATAAGGGCTGTGACAAGAAGAAAGAACATTATTCTTCATTAGAAACATCCATATGTCTCCTTAATTAAGGCCTTCAGTGAAAATGGCAGTTACCAGAGCTGCTTCCGGACTGCTTGTCCTTTCAGGGTTTCCACATTGAAATTGTTTGTCTTTGCTGGCATAATGAAGAACACAACGACTGTAACATCACTCTTATGTACCTGTGTGGACAGGAGACGGAAAAAAAAAAGACAAACTCACCACAGGGTATCAAAGCCCACGTTAACACTACAGAATAGTCACAGCAAAACCCAGCAGACTTTGACTGGTCATCCAGGACGGCTCTGATCTTACTCCTCTCCCTTTAGCTGTAAAGCTTTTATCCAGTCAGGAACCTAACTGAGAATAGATAAACAGATAAATAGATACCAATTGCTCAGTTCCAGTTTGATCAATGTGGATCTTCCTGGCTTCTCGTGATTTAGTAAAGCATGGCTTAGGATATGAATATAAACAGCAAAAAAATAAAAATTAAAAAAAATAATAGCAAACATTTTCTCTTGTGACATAAACTTGGTTGGCTGAAAGGAATGAGAAACTAGTTTACGAGATGGAGAGTGCCCAGACATGGGGCAAGGCACTCCATACAGCAAGCAGAACTATCTTCTGCAGCAGTGCCCCAGGTGTATATTCTAAAAGAGTTATTATCTGCAACCACTGTCTATCTGAATCCCTAACACAGAACCTGCCAGTCACACAAAAAAAAACACAAGTAACCTCTTGCTTATCTCTCACATCCAGCTACTCCAAAGGCAAAAAGCACAAGGTGTAAAATTCAACCCTTTGGTTATAGATGGTTTCACTTGCTTCTCCTGTGCATAAACAAGTTTTAGAAGATCAAGTTCCTGAGAGATTCCTCATATGAAGCAGAACAAGACTGGACTCTTGTCAGCAACTCTTTAAAGGAAAGCTAAGAGTAACCTGTTCAGAGCCATAAAAATTAAATTATTTTGAATTGCTTCCACTCCATAAACATTAGACAAACAAATATAGAGTTAATGTGCTTCTATCAGATGGAGGTACAAAAGAATGTGTAGTGTAAAATAATAGGATTCACCTATGATTTTAAGATTCTTCCCTTTCTTTAGGGCAGCTCAAATGTCTATATGTTATTATATTAGTGTGTATTAACAAACTGTCATAACATACATGGTTTGTCTTCAAAGTATCAGTAAAAGTATCCCATGTTGAGCATTTCTGAGGTTTCAGGCACGCTACTGGAACCTAGTTTAAGTTGCATCATCATTTTCAGGTTCACAAGTAGTAAGAGTATTCTGCTGAACCCAGCCAGTACCCTTCTGAAGTAATTACAGAGCAAGTGTTCTTTGAATAGATGGTATTGGATGAAATCAGGTGCTGGCAAGCACATTGTAACAGTAACACAATAAAGCCGTCTTCAATACATGGGAAAATGATGTAAGTGATTAGCATAAAAGTATATTTTTAATTGTATTATTGCATGATTGATGTTATCTGCTTTTTGATAGGTACACTTTCAAAGTACACTCTCGAATCATATTTTTAGTATTTTTCCTTAAAAACAAGGGTGGTACCCACAGATTAACTTTTTGAGCTATGTAATTATTTTAAGCAATCTGACATTGTATGCTTTGTTGATTCCGGGAGTGAGCTTGATGAAAAGCCTGAATATCCCATAATTATTTTTCTGTAAACCAGAGTATAACAGAAATTATTGCACATGACTTGGATAATACAGTAAGTTTAAGCATAAGATCTACATTTCCAGAAGCTTCCTTACCCTCAGCAAAAAGTTTAGTCTTGATAAGGCTTCTAGAAACATATCAGCTCCTTTGTTGGAAAACTCATATCTCCCAGCAATGAAGAAAAATAAGGTATTTTCAAGACTGAAGTCAAGGTGGCTGAAACCAAGCAAACAAATAGACAAGCACAAAACATTTTTCAAGATGTAATCATACAAAACACAAGTTTTCCTTTTCTGGAGGGATTTATTTCCCCAGAAAAATAATGAAAGAGAGGCTTTTCTTGACATTAAGGTGACTATCAATCTGATAAAGTCCATTTTGGGCAAATAATGAAAAAAAAACAAGATTTTCTGCCTGCTCCCACACGGAGTTAGAGCTGGTATCTGAAATTCCTTCAGCTTCTGTCTGAGAAATCCCAGACAGATATTTGACTAAGATGATGACAATTCACCTCCTTTATGAGGTATCTGTTAGTCTTCCTGGTTTGTTTTGTTTTTGCTTTGAATGGACTTTAAATGATGTTGGAAAAACATTGTTAAATCTTGAATAGTAAAAGCATACCCATAGAAATGGCCTCGAATGAACTCTTGGATCCTAGCCTTGTACATGGAATGCAAATTCTGGAATTCATGCATTGCTGAAAACTTCTTAATGTTCAAGCCATTTGGAGTGACAACATCTGGAAAAGCAGAGAAAAGGTAGAGGCAGATATCTTCAGAATCAGAGAAGATAAGGAAAGAATAAGCACGCCTTCCAATGGCAGTATGTGAACAGTTTATATACACTCTTATCACTCATGGCTCAAGAATAGCACTGCCTAGTACAGTGGTTTTCATTAGTTTTCTCCACAACTATAACTATTACATGTTACATTCCATTCTCTACAGCACTGAAGTGGCTTTGTAACATTTTGACCTGTACTCAACATTAACATAAACCCTGCTGGATAGAAAAGTCCTGTCAAGACTGAATTTATGCTTCCACTTAGCCTTTTTTTTTTTTTTTTTTTTTTTTTTGTGTAACATGCCCTTTGCCTCTTTAATCCTGACATCACTGATGCCTGCTTTATTACTGTAGATTGAAAGCTCTTGAAAACAGAAACTGTGTTCTACTATATACTTATTCACTGCATGGCATAACAGAGGTCTGTTCTACCCAGACTTCTGAGGATTTAGCAAAAAAGAGAGCTTCTGCATTAGGGCAAAAGGCAGTTTGCCATCTTGCTAGATAAAGTGTTCAGTCTAAGTTTGGCAGAGTGACTGCTTACATCAGACTGACTTCACATTACACTGTTGTACTTAATTTTTAGGCGTACTAAATTTGATCAATGATTTAGGAAATTATTTGTCAAAAGCTTGAGTGTCTAACGTTAAACCTGCTCTCTTTAATGAATCATGCAAGGTTCTGCCAGTGATCATAAGTTTTATTCTCATGATTTGAAAGATGATATTGTGGGATTACTATTATTTTCATTCACTTATGAAATATACATTTCATAAGCAGTAGAGATGACTTTGAGTCAAAGTTCCAGCAGACTTAGTTAAGATCTAGATCTAGATATTGTAGCTGCATATATTTGATCAAAATCATAAGTGAAAACTGAAAAACTACGAGTTAGCCCAGAATCTTTGCAATTTGTCAACAGAAAATATCACCCTTTCCTACTATTACCTAAATCAATTCCAGTTTATTTCCTGTGAATCTGGAAGTCAAATCATTCTGATTTGACCCACTTGGGGTGACTTTAAAACAGAATTTTCACCAATTTATTAAACAAAACAAAATGACCCCACACTTAAAATGGGAGTAAAGCCCTCTTTCACATTATTTTCAGTAGGGCACAGATTTGAAATATTGTTTGTTAAGCAGAAACAGAGAACTGGAAAGTTTAGGGAAGCCATGTTAGTTTTATATCTCTAAGACTGATGTAAAAGACAGATTGAACACCATTACTGATGAAAGGGTAAACGGAGCAGAATTTTAATCAAAGAATATGAGACTGGTCAATATACAGCCTGATGTGGATGTGTGAAAAGGTTCAAAAATCCCTCATTAATACCAGAGAATGAATGGAAAATGTCCAGAAACAAACTAACAAACAAACAAACAAAACAAAACAAAACAAAACAAAACAAAAAAGTCAAAGATTTTTATGTTGTTGGGAAGAGCTTGAAAGTGGTTGCAGTATTAAAACTAAGTCCTATATGAACCAGTTCTCCCATGGTAAACTAGGAGGCTGGAGGAGAAGGTTTCTTGTTTGTAAACAGAAAAGGAGAATGTTTCTGCTCTGTTGACCCCACATACACTCTTTTCAGTCAGTCAGCAATGAAGCTAAGGATCCAGTGGATAACTTTCTGTTTATCCTAATGCAGAAACTGTGATGTGGTTTGTGGCATTGAAGCTAACAGGGATAACAGTTCCAGGCCTACAATTAGCACTGCAATTTACCTAAAATAAATCTAAAAAGAATAAGTAAACCAAATTCAAAACAAAAGAAAACCACAAAAACCCAAAGTCCTTTGGGAATTGCTATACTTGAAACAAAAAAGACGTGAACACATCTGCTAAACAGTCTCAAAATTATGCATACCTGTGGATGGGATACCATGGCTCATCTTCCTAAAGCACTCTGCTGATTTAAAAATAGCTTTAATGATGCATCAAACTGGGTTCATTACCTTATTCAAACTCCATACATGGAATGAGACAAAGTTTCTGATAAATTCCATATTTAATGAGACTGATGCATAGGGCTAAACAAACTTTTGGGCACGTACATTAACTTTGTTTTTAAACTGTTCTGACTGGTCTAGCAAAAAATAATATATCCATCTAAGAAACTTATCATGCTTAAGTCCTAAGATGATTATGACCTCAACCACGTCGCTGTTCTTGGCTGTGATATATGTATACAGAAATTAGTTGTATTGTCTATGGTTTGTCTTAGCCCTCTCATCTCTTTCAATATTAAGTAATGAGGAATAGCATAATCACTGGTAAGTATAATATATCTAACATCATATCACACATGAAACCTTTTGCTACATTTCTACAAGAGCTCTACTAGCAAGTTTAAAAGCTGGTGAAATGTACTACAAAGATTCTACCTTGTTTTCTTCAGTTGACCAGAATATATTAGCATTGCCAGAAGATGATGGAATATATGTCTACTACTGTAGATAAAATCCCTGTAAAGAAATCCTGACATCCACAGAAGTAAACAACGCTCCCCTAAAATGGTATGAAATGAATTGCATGATGGTGAACTTTATTTTTTCCAGATTACATATGCTACTAGAATGTGTTTCAAGTGATAATGTCTGCATGTTTCTCTTGAAAAACAGTTATTCTCTGCAGGGTAGCCACACATATCTGCACAGTGTACCTTGCTCTTATGTTTTTATGCCTGTTATTTTCATTCAGTCTGAGAAAATGTAGATACTGAGAGGAAATATAAAAAGGAAAAAAATCAAGTCTTACCAGGATTTCTTTTAAGCATGTGTTCTGCTTCAATTGCTGTTATCTGTGAGACTGTGGTGAACACATGGGCGCAGTGTACGGATGCCCGTTCCATACAATATCGATGGTAAATCTGTCTCTCCCCTGCTTCCTTGTCAATGTCAAACTGTTAAATAACAAAATATACAAAAAAAAAGATATCTATACAATGTGCCCACCAGATTTATTACCATAAAGAAAGCCTCTTGAGTTAAACTTGATTTCTCAAGGGAATCATTTGTGATAATAGTCTCTGCCTGTTTATCAAACCACTCTTTGGAGAGTCAACAGATTGATGGAGAAAGTCCGTTTCCGCCTATTTGGGAAAAAGATGACAGCTAAGCAATAGGAAGGAGACCCAGACTAATGATTCCTAGATAGGTAAGGAATGTGCTGTCTGGCCCATAGACTGGACACATGTCATGCAGACTCTTGATTGGACCTGTTGGAAAACTTGAATGAACAGGGAACTCGCTGATAACTGAAGGTAGAGAGGGAGAGAAGAGGAATGCAATGAGGATCACAGGAGATCTGGGGGCTGGGTAGAATAGTGACAATCATGGCTAGTCAAGATGGAAACTGAGTTGTAGTTTTAGAGGAGTGGGATGTAAGCATTCAGTCACAAAGCCTGAGGGAACAAGGAAAATAGAAACGGAGGTATTTATTTTCTGATACTGAAAACTGTTCTTCCTTCAAGTCAACCAGAATTATTTGCTGTTTCTTTTATTTCAGTTTGAAAGCCATTAATTTCCAATGGCAGATTAAGTTAAACTCCAGATAAAATCACCTTGAATTATTCCTGAGTTACCCTTAAATCTTGCAGGTGTCTTTTTACTGAATTAAGTCGAAACAAAACAAAACAAAACAGAAGTTGGGTCTGGATCACTCTAAGTTTCAACATGAAAAGGATCTTCTCCCAGTATCTATTAACTACAGCTCCATACTTGAACTCTCCACTATGGTTATGAAGGAGATTCCTTACAATATGTCTCCATTAGTGTAATAATGTTCCTGTGCATTGATGAGTATCTGGTGGTTTCCCAGATAGATGTGATTCCATTTCATGTATGCATGTGAATAACCTCATGTAAGATATTTAGATTTTGAAAAGTTTTCCAGAACTAGGAGTAAAGACATTTAGAAGGGATATTTCCTATTCCTCTTATACAGATTTGCTGTTTCACAAATAGGTTAATGAAACCTCTAGTTTCTGCTAAAATCTGTGCAGTGCGAATGTAATCAGTAAGGGCGAAGTGAGGAAAATCTAAAATACCTATTATTTATATAGATAAAGGTTAACAGAATCAAATTTTCATTACTGATGAGCGCTGCAAAGTCAATACATTGAAGTCTAAAAAGGAATAACACTAATGAAGTGTTAATGATTACAATTAAATGTCAATCCTCTTAGTCCTACATGATGTTTCACTTCTGGGAACATCAAGGTTACACTCCCAAGGTCAACAGCATGGGCACCAAATAGACTATGTTAGTTACACAAAGTGTGACAGTATCTCCCAATGTGCTATGTCATTAACAGCGCCTACGCCTAATTTTAGGTGCACAGTCTGATTTTGATTGCATTTGACTCTGTAACTTCATTGACTGTAACGGATGTAATCATTATTATAGGCTGAGCAGATAGCACTATGTATAGTTACATCTGCCTGATCTTTGTCATGGCTAGTTGCTATCAGTACTTCAGAACTTAGCCAGAAGTAGAGTTCTTTAGAATGTGAATTTCCACACTGAGTACTTGCTAACAGTTGGAACAGAGCACATCTTGAAAGCAGAGAAAAGAAGAAAAAAGTAATTAAACTCCTGAAAGTGACATGGGACTCTAGCATTATGCTTGCTTTATCCTAACCCAAATCTTTTACAAGCAGTTCCCAACTGTGTTCCTACTTTTCTAGGAGACTATCTCGATACCTGTGAATTTGCTCTATGGAAGCATTTGAACATTCACATCTGCATTGGAAATTCATGGGACCTGTACTCTGTGTTTATTATTTTTTGGTTTTAATTATTATTATTATTTTTTAATTGGATAGTGCAGCTACCCTCCACTCCCCAAAGTTTACCTAATGGTTTACCTAGTGGTAAACTAATGAATGTTTGTTACTGGAACGTTCAGATACCACTGATGACTGCCACAAAATATCTCGCAGAAAATCACAGATTTGGCCTTTAGAGTAGAAATGTTAATTACATGTACTTTACATGTAATTACTTTACATGTACTTGTATGTACTCACTTCTTTCTAGCTTTTATTTCTTTGATTGCAATGAAACCCTTAACGCATGTAACACATCCACAGAATGACATCTCACTGGTATTCACTTCTGCATCTTTGGAAAATGGGAAAGATTTTACTTTGCACATGCTTGCATGATTTTTCGTATGCTTTTTCAAAGGTATGCAGTCCCATTAGCAATAGTTTGCTAGTCCATTAGCACATATAAACTGGGTTCACATAGTTCTCACACTTTTACCCACTGTTATTCTACAGCTGTTTCCTTCGATGATCGCTGCAGCAAGATCCTGATCTTTAGCTTCATTCATTGTGTCAAGTGAGAAATCTCATTGTGTACCTCTGAGCAGGCTAGACAAATGACTTCAGAAAATAAGTCCTAGACAAGTTGAAGGACAGGTTGAATGGAACTTAACTGATGAGACAGTGCAAGAGACAAATTTAGTTCACACAGTGGAGTACTGGGAAAAGACAGCTGAGCTTGCTGTGATAGTATTAACTACAGAACTAAGGGTAATATGGGGCATGGCTCTGATCTGACCTACTATGTTAAATGAAGCAGACTGTCAGCACAGTTCTTCACCTTCAAACCAGTGTTTTTACTCAGCAATTCTCTCTGTTGTCTGGATGCACTGCTGTCAGATACAGCTCAAGCATCTATGAACTATGTTCCTAAATGTTTGTGTTCAGTGAGGCCAAAACAAAATATTTGTGAAGTGAATCATGCTTACACTTGTTTGTTTGCCATTATCAGCAAATGAAAGCTACGGGAAAAGGAAAACAGATCTAAGCCAGGCTCACTGTTTCTTCCCTCAGTGGTATTTAAGAGCTAATCTCTTCACTGTAAATACTCCATTTCTCTCAGTGAGAATATACTCCCACTCTGATCTTTGGAAACCAAGCAGATTATTACCATTTGCATGACGGTGGGGATTAGAGGGGAAAATGTTTCTCATATAAGGTCACTGAGTTCAAAACAAAACAAGATGACGCGCTCCATGGGTCTTAGAAGTTTGCGTTTGTTGTAATGCACCTCTGAAATGTTAGGGACAAGAGTAATTAAACACTGAAACTCCCAGCATGACATTGTGGTTCAGAGAGCTAAGAGGATCTTTGAAGGTAATAGCAAAAGAATAGCAAGTGGTTATGAGATACTGGCACTATGCTTCTCCTGGAAAGAATGAGAAGTTACTGAAGTAATAAATTCAAATTGGACATTCGTTGTTCAAACTGAGAAGGACAATTTGTAGAGGATTTAGAAATGTGCAAGAAGACAATGGAAAAGGAGGATTCTCCTCCCTGAGCTTTACATCAGGTCTGGATAACTTTGTGTAAGTAGTTTGTACCTCAAACAAAAGGTATGATACACAGACTGGCAGCTGAGGATTTTAGGTAGAGAATGTGAAGATTTCTTCTGTTGTCTAAACTTAGAGACACACTCAAGTTCACAAGGTGATTCTGCAGTACAATTGGAGAGGAGGCGTTCAAATTCCTTGTTTACTGGCAGGAGGAATGAAAAGATCTTCATCTCTAACAGCATCACACTGGCTGCCATTGTCTGAAATGTATAAAAATTACCTATTTTAAAAGCTACTTTACATCAGATTTAACTCCCATGGATTGTTGTTTCGTGCAAATAAAACTTGCATTGTGGTACAGCCAAATAAGACAGAAATGTATACATCCTGGCTTAAGTCAGATTTCCATTAGCTGCTCTACTACCAAAGCGGATCAGCTTTGTTTAATAGGAAGCTCAGTGACAGGTATGACAATACAGTACTAAGAGGAACATAAGCTTGTGCTCTTATATTGTCAGCACAAAAGCTCTCAAAGATTCATTTCCATTGGAATTTTCAATACTTTTCCTTTTAGCCTTGGTGAGGCAGAATTCTCCACTCCTTTCTGAATTATTTTCAGTCATACCTGAATGAATTGAATGTAAAATTTTCTAGGTCTGAGTAGAAGTGCTACTCACTGGCAGGATACCCTTATATAAGGAAAAATGCTGTGAAGAATGAGACTAATCTTTTATTCTTATTTTTTTTTCTTAGAGAATCCTATCACAGAATCACAGAACAATAGAAAGACAGGTTAGAAGGGACCTTTACGTTCATTTAATTGCAACCCCCTATTGTGGGCTGGGTTGTCACTCACCGATTAGGCTGCCTCAGGCCCCATACAACTTTGCCTTGAACACCTCCAGAGATGGGGTATCCAAAACTTCCCTGGGCAGCCTGTGCCAGTGCCTCACCATCCTCTTAGTAAATAATTTCTTCCTAACACCTAACTTAAATTTCCTGTCTTTTAGTTTAAAGCCATTCTCTCTTGTCCTTTTTCTACCAGACTGTGTAGAAAGTCAGTCCTCTTCTCACTTATAAGCTCCCTTCAAGTACTAAAAGGCTGAAATGAGGTCTCATTGGAGCCTTCTCTTCTCCAAGCTAAAGAATCTCAGCTCTCTCAGTCTTTCTTCATAGGAAGGGTGCTCCAGTCCTTTGATCATGTCTGTGGCCCGAATGCCTTTTCTATTATAATACAAGATTATTTTTTTAGTAAGAGTTATCAGAGGTCAAAGCCCACAGACTTCTCAGCTATTCCAGCCAGTGGTCCAGCAAATCATTTTTGGTCACCTTCCAGGTAAAATTCCAGGTTAAACCATTTGCCCAAAGGATTGTTCCTAATTCATCTAGGAACTAACTTGGATCATTAGTGTCTCTCAGTCAATTTATGAAAGGTATTGGTCTATTTAAAATCCAAGAGGAGGAAAAAGAAGAAAGGAAAAGGAAAGGAGAAAGGAGAGGAGGAAAGAAAAGCAGATCCCTTAATGTGGAAAACAACAAAAGATTTAAATGCTTGATCTTCAGCCAATAAACCAGTTGCTCCTCCGGAGAAAAAAGGCTTCACAGGCTCAGGCCTTTTTCACAGAGCTTTTATTATAGCAATATACAGAACCTTTCTTGCAGTAGTGTAAAAGCTACACTGGACTTGGGGACAAAGAGAAGAAAAAAAAGAAAAGAAAAAAGAAAGCATTGCTTGTTGGATTATTTAGACCTGAAAAAATTTTTAAGCACAGCTGAACTTACGGTAATGTATCTATTGAGAATGAAGATCATAACATATTCTGCTCGTAGTTGAAAGTGTTGACTTTAGAAGAGTTTAAGCCACTAAGCTGTAGGTAGGTTTAGCAGTCCATGACACCCATCTGTTTACCCAGGGTTCCTCAGATGCTTAAATGAAAATATAAATATCAGACACTGCTAGTTACTGTGCAAGTCAGCTTCTGTTTTGTTCTACTTTCCCTCCCTTCTTTGTTCCGGATCAGAGTGATTTAAATGTGAATCATGGAACTAAAACTAAAGTGTTTCCCCAGGGTTATTGCCTTAGGGGTCCCTAGATCATACTGTCTGTTGTTTGTTACATGTTGCTGAACACAGCAGTTTTATTTCTGGTATTCTCTGGTATTCACTATGGTCCTGTGCACGCTGTTAAGGGTTTAATGCTTGACTTCTCACTGGAGCAGGACCAGCTGAATTTCTCCCAGTCCAGCTGAACTGAGTTACAACTGTAAGAATGTAAAAGTGCGCACTCCCATTCAGTGATGCTGTATTACAACTAGGATCCAATCTCTGACCAAGGTAAATAGCAGATGGCTTGGGGAGAAGTTGAACAGGTTATGAGTTCCCTGTTTGTTCCAGCTATTTTGGCTCGATACATGATGAACGTGAGACTATAAACAGTATTCTGTCTCCTTACTTCCATTCAGATTCAGTTGCTCTCCTTAACAATCAATTCCTAACATTGGTGCTACCAATATTCAAACTGATTTTGAATCCTCTCATGTTCCCAAATCCTGCGAACAGTTTGCTATAGCTCACAGACTGACAACATAGGAATTCAGCCATAGAGACCTGGTGGCCTATGACTCAGGCACCTAAGTGATTTCAGGAGTCTAAAGAACCATCACAGTGAGGCAACCTTTCACTAATGGCTTTTTCCACCAAAATGAAGTAAAGCTGAAGGCCAAGTTTGATCTAGTGTTTCTAAGGGCTATCAGAAGACTGCATGAAGCCTTCTCTTCTACTTTTCCATCAGGCAGAAGCTGGTGACATTTTTGTTCATAGGAATGCTTGAGGAAAATATCATCCAGGCCATGCTGCACAGCTCTTTGCATAATCACTGGTACTCCAAACAGGCTGGGACTTGGGCTGAAATATTCTCATTGCCTTATTTTAAAGAATACGTTTCTACTTTCTATACTTGTGCCAGTGGTACATATTGAGCTTTCTTAGGAAGGTGGATCAAAGTGTCATTTTTCACTATGGACTCTGGAAAAAATCTCAGTAATCCTTTCACATCTTTAAAAGAGATCTTTCAGCTCAGCTTGTATCTTCTGATACTGTTTGTCTATAAGAGTATAATAACATTGGGGTAGAAGAGTGCTGTACTGAGTGCATATATGTGTATGTATGTGTGTTTGTATAAGTGTGTGCAAAGAGAGAAGGGCTGATGGACAATGGAGGACAAATGGAGTACATTAATTTAAGTGCTAATGGGAGATACTATGGTGAGAATAAACATAGCTAAGGCACTGTGAAAGAAGAGAGAAAGGACTTTGAAGAAACTGGGTAAATATCTTTTCTCAAGCATCTAAATACCATGTTAAGGTAGTGCATGTGGATCCCACTGTTAAATTCCTCTTTAACGCTGAAAAAGAGCACTCGGCTTCAGTGACCAGAGTAGACCTCTCTACTATGCATTCAAACATGGCTTTTCTTGAACTGTGTTGAGGACTGGGAAAGGAAACATGGATTTGATGTTTATGTCGGATCACCTCCAAGTACAACTAAGCCATACCTTTTCCTTTGGTGCTGCAACTGTTTTTCTGTTATAACTGACACAGAGCAAACCACAGTAGCTTCTTTCCCACCCATCTTGGCTACTGTACTTAAAACTGGTGGAAAACATATTCTAGCCATGAAAAGCTGATCAAAAGTAAGTATTAGGCTTTAAAGAAAATCATGCAATGGCACCAACAGGTAAAGCAGTTATAACAATTGTGAGGGGGAGCTCACAGGCACTTAAAAGAATTGTCTCATCAAAAGGTTTAATATTACAAAGCCCTGGAGAATCTCCATCACCACACAGATCATTTGTTTGACCTTAATAGTTTACTACTGGCAGACAGCAACAATAGCCTTTGAAGACATGCTCATCTGTATCATTTAATTACCAAACTCTAGATCAACCTCTTACGTTTCTTAACAAGCTTTTGGGCCCAGTTGACTTTTTTACAGTGAAAGGAGCCCTCATTTAGATATCTAATCTCTCACTAAATCTTGACTTTGTCAGGGAGAGCTTTAGCATCTTATAAGCATAAAAAACAGCAGCGTAAGAGTTTGGCATCATTTCCTGTATTAACAGTGCATGTAAATATCAGTCTTTACACAGAGGGCATGAAGGAGTATGGTCTGGACATCCAAAACTTTCCTCATCAAAATATTTTCTATAGCAGTTTATAATATTTTAAATAGATGCATATGTTTCATTCAATATTTTTTTTAGAATAAAACTGGTTGTATTTATATTTATCACGTAGTTAATTGTTACAAATTAGGTTTGGGAAGATTCTCAGCAAGATGCGCTGTAGCTAATCAGACAAAGGCTGGCCACGTAATGTGTGAACATTAAAAATAATATAAATAGTGTGACTAGTATAAGAATATACTAAAATCTCTATGTCTGTTTAGATGCAAGTTCATCACTTTCTTTTGAGTACACAGATAAGGATGAAGCCCCAAAGTCATCGCTGAGAAAAAAAAGAAGTTCCTTCTCAGAAAAGGAGTCTATTGAAGGAGTCTATTATTTCACAAGCCTTCTTGTAGCTCACCAAATTAACTTGAATATGAAGCATTTTATATCTATTTTTAGGATTTTCTTTACGAAAGAAGGGGATTCTCTGACAGCATTTTTAGAATCCACTTATAAAACTATTAGCTCCCCTCACTTCTTTTTTAAACTCCAATTTCTCATTTTAAATACCTTTTCATTTTTTAAATGGTAGCTTCCTCACTAACAAATTATGTCTAATAATACAAGGGCGAACAAATGAATTTTCTGCTGGAAAATCCCTGCTTTCTCAAGTGATAAATCTGAAATGAGACGGTCTTAGTTATTTCAATCTAACTCTGTCCAGAGAAAAATACAATAGCAAGACTGTAATTAAATTTTGCATATATATATATATAAGGAGAATATAAGGGTGTAGGATGTCTAAACTCCTAAAGTTGGGTCTGACAGCATGCTGTCTCGTTAATGCCTGATCATATCTAAGATATAATGATACCTAAATCAGGTGAGTAGTTTTCCCAGGTGACGGAAGGAGACATATTACAGAAGTGTAAGATGAGAATATTCAGCTCACACTGGCTGTTTTGTACTTCTGAATAAGGACAGGAATACTGCTTCAGCCTTGGGAGACTCTTAGGTTTGACACATACTGGAATAAATATCAATTATGTTACAAACTGATTCATTTTATTCAGTGCTTTTAGCCAAGGAAATGCTTGAACAGTGAATAAAGCAATTGTTTCAACCTTCTAACTACTGCTGCCTTCAATATGAAAAGAATCTCCTGTACTTGATTTGTCTGTAAACACACTAGAAATCTCAAATCATATAATTCAACTCCTTAGAAGGCAGTACTAAAGTCTGGGTCCTTGAAATGTTGGTTTATGTTATGCTTGGACTGAAAAGAGAACAACTAAAACCAAAACCACTAGAGACTTTACAAGAATTCCCAGAAGTGGATGTGGGTCTTTCAAACTCAGAAAATACTTCCTACCTTGTCAGTTATAAACAAAGTCTAACCTAAAAAGCTTGAAAGCAGAGGGATCTATGATCTGCAAGAATTAAGTAGTCTGGGAGAAGGGAACTCAAAAATCAAATAAAAACATTTAATGGCATTACGGGGTATCTCCTGCAAGCAAAGAGATGCTAGCTATTTTTTTCTACAAACTTTCAGTACAGAAAGAGTGTTGCCTGACTGCAGCTGTATGGACTTTATATTTACTAGTTACTCAGACTACTAACTAAGAAAATGCAGCATACACTGCTTGAGTTGATCACTGCTCCAGAACATGAAGGGGAAGATTCTCAAAGCTGCTTGCAGTGATGTCTGGCCCTATAACTCTCTCATGCCTTTGAAAATGTTTCAAATCATTGAAAAGAAGATTATGAATCACTGTTGGCAGAACAGCACAACTGCAATATTATTCCATATAGTTGTGGATTGGACCAAGACACTAACTTGACTAAAGGCTGAATGACTTTCTGTACTCCGCAGTGAAAATCTGTTAACGTAAAGTTAATTGAAGGAAGTACAAGTATTCCAGACTCTACTGAATTAGACAAGAAAGCACAAGGTCCTACACACCTCAGGATCTTACTATTTCTTACGTGTTAGAACTGATGACTTATCACTTTGCTGTGGGGCAATCGTAAGTGATCATAGAGCATGGAAAATGTAATATATAGTGTAGCACAATAAACAGAAAGGAAACTGGGAGCTGATTAGGTGGGGGGGCGGGGGGTGGGGGGTGGGGGCGGAAAGAAAGAAAAAAAAAAAGAAAAAAAAGAAGGGATAAGAAAACTGTCTCTTACCTGGTCAAGATTGTTGTAAAAGTCTATATTGGCTGCACACAGGTATCTCCCAAGCAGGGTAGCATGGGTAGTAAAAATTGTGGCAACTGGAAGTTTCTGAGATCGAGACAGTATTAAACCCACTCCTGCCTGCCATTCGTGGAAATGAGCAATTACATTGGGCTTGTCATCAAACTGACAGGAAAGCTGAAAATAATCAGAAAGAACATATATTAAACATGTATCATCCTGCTCATCATCCCAGCTTCATACCTTTCTCTCTGTGTGTTCCTTCATATGACAAAATAGTACACTGTTTTAAGTGGTCATGTGTCTTGATTCCTATCAGCCCTAATCCTTAGGTCACAAAGCACGTGTCCTTCACTTGTACCTCAGAACAGCATCCTTCCTAGAGTGCTGGGAAGCTCTGGCAAAGACAGTCACTCCTCATTCTTTCAATTTGCTTGTCTGCTGTTGAAACTCTATAAAACAGTCATGAGCATTTCTAATGGAGATGATTCTATAGATTGATAATGTTTCATTTTTTGGGGGTGGCTGTGGTAGAGTAATGGAAGTCATGGTGCTGTCATTCGTTTTGTCTGTAATATCTCTGCAAGGTACAATCTAGCAGCTGAGAGATAACTGTCTTACTGGCTTCATGACAGTTTGTGAGAGTGACAACTTGACTACGGTAGGAGAGGAAAAGGGAGCTTGGGATCTTATCTGTAAGAACACCCCATGCCAAATAAAAGAGATGGAAAAAAATGCTGGGAGAAGTGACAGTGAAGACATGGCACATTTCACATAAGACTTCCCATAGAAAAACATAACTAAAGAGCTAAGACTTAAGTTATAAGTACAAATTTGATCTAAGTCAGGAACCACATCCCAAAGATTTTCCTCTCTGCTGACAAGGCTGAGGATTTAAAAGCTCCAGATTTTAAAAATCGTACCTCTTTTAAAAACCAGGCTGTTAATGATCCAAAAATTACAGCATCGTTGGCTTCTCGGTCATGAAAAGGGATTCCTATGTTGGTAGCATCCCAAAATTCGCCTTTCCATCTGTCCAAATTCCAGGCTGCTGATCCTATATCAAACAGTAAGACATATGGGCTGCCCTCTATCAGCCATCTTCCAAAAAAGACCTACAGAAAACGGGCAAAGATATAAGATGGAAATGTTAAAGTGAACGTAAAAACAAGTTTCCTCAAATATTTTCATCCACCAAGTCATACATATTTTACATAAGGAATGCCAAGGATTGTAGTCCTACACACCCAGGATTTGTGGTTTTCCTTGCAAAACACATGGAGTAATACTTGATCAAAGGCTGGGGTAAGTGGAAATTACATGACATTTCCTCATTCTGCCCACACAGTGCAGTTGGTGCCCACTGGCACAGAGGAAGGAACCATCAGAATGTGTTATAGTATCTAAAAATATCAGCCCCCAAATATACAGCTCTTCATCTTTATCTGCATCAGTACATTTAAACATCTGTAACAGAATAACAACTCCAGTGATATAACCTATGTGCACAATAAGGAGAATAGGCTGAACTGTCCTAAGGCAACACAGTGCAATTTGGATCACATTACACACTACAGCAGTCTACACAGTCAAATTATTTCATCTTATTTCCAATTATCTCATTTATTTGGGTCTTTCAAGCCAAAATGGCTATAGCAGCAGTGGCATATTAACTGTGGATAATGAGATACTATATGTGGATTAATGCAGTTTATACTCTGTACCCTGCTCATAGGAATCTTTTATGTTGCTGTTCAATAGCATTTAATTCACCAACTCCTGGGCTCTCCAGGGCTGAACCCTGTCCTAATGTTAGAGCTAGCCAGACAGAGGGCAGGTCTTGAAAACAATGAGACAAAAGTTCTCAGACCTATTTGCACAAATAATAAATGCTGTGTCAAAGATAGGCATGTGAAGAAAGCTCAGTCCCTTATGCACACATTTCAAGCTACTCTGGTTTCTTACTTAGGAAAATGAGGTTAATGAGCCGGGATTCTGAGTGAACCCTGATTTTAAATATAGTGTCAAATTGTGGCACAGAACACACCTGACCTGAGAAGTTCGGAAGCTTTCCTAGGTCCCCTGGTTTAAAGGGTTCCATTGTGATACATAAGCAAAATCCAGACACGCTGATAATAGGATAAGTGCAGCTCCTGGAATCTAAAGCGTCATTATTAGAGATCAAAGCTATACTTGACGTACCTGGGATAGATCTCCTGCTATATATGAATACTCCAGCAGAATGATGCACATGTCAGACTGCCAGAGTTGGCTGCTTACACTGAATGTATTCTCGAACAGCATAAAGTATATATGTATATATATATATAGCTTTGCAAATAATCTTCCCCACAAGCCTTTTTCTATTTTCCAAACAAAGGAGTGTTACACACCTTGCAGAGACAACTCTCTGTTAGGAATCTAAATGAATTTAGATTCCTGTTAGATTAGACTTTTCAGTTAGAGCTTCATTTTTTTTACAATGCCAAGCATCACACAACAACAGTGTCACCAACAGACACTATCCCAAGCTGTGGCTCATGTATTTCCAGCAATGTACATCATACTTAGCAGGGCATGAGAACCTAAGAACTGCCATAGCACAAGGAGATAACACATTGTCAGTGCCACAGCTGGTGTCAGCCCAGGATATTCATGAATTTCTACATTAAAATGTGCCATTTTAAGCTTATTTAGCTTTTCTTCAAGTTTCTTCAACAGTACAAGTATGCTGAAGGTAACATAAGGGTTCAGTGAAAGAAAGGTCGTATTATATCCACTAAAATCTCACTGTATTTAGAGACTGGAGAAATAAGTCATTAATCCAATTAGTCTTGCAGATAAATGAGCATTAAAACCTTTAATGGGATAAACTGTTTCTTCCTCAAAAATAACCTTTAATGAATTGACTTTGCTGTTCTAACCGTAGAATCTGAGCTTTTCCCATTGTGACATTGACCAGGACTGCTGTGTCAAGTGGAACAGTGGGAGCATTAACCAAAACTGTAATCTCCTCAGAGTCAGCTTAGTTGTCCTGAGAAGCAGAAGCACATCTGATTTACCTGACATCCTTGGCTTTTCATGGTATCCATTGCCTTCTTAATTGCGGGGTTTGGAGGCTCACATACTTCCACCTGTGTCTTCACATTGTGCTCAAAATAAGGACCAATCAGAAAATAGTTTTCACCCCATTCATCTGCTGTAATTTTGGCTTTTGTCTGGATCACGGTATAAATTCCTCCCACTGAAAAACAAGACCACAAAGAACAAAAAGTAGAAATGGGAACAGGCCTGGAATAAGCTCTGGAATAAGTTCCATCCTACCTGGGAGTCAGACAGACCACTAAATCACTTCACGTATTCAGACTTAAAGTGAAACACGGAATCTAACAAATGAATAGTAATTCAACCTCCTAGAGTGTAACCAGAACTTTACTTTATTGTAGTTTAGGAGTATGCTCTGATAGCAGACCATGTGTGTTATCCTTAAATAGCAATTCAATACTTTGCTTAACTCTGGTTAACAGCACATGGCTTCCTTCTATTTCTCCTCTAATCTCAAATGGATACTTTCTAGCCTAACTACCACTTCTATCTGTTGTTATTATTTTAATTTCCTTCAGGTGTATGAAGTCACACCATAAAAGTTCATTCCATTTATTTTTTTTACCTTGTCCATCCCTTTTCAAATATCTGCGCTCAGACTGTGGGATTCAGATCCTGAGGTACACACTTCCATTTTCCTTGCCTAATCTTGATTCCACTGCATTCCAAGCTCAGCCTGCTTGCTTGCTTGCTTATTTATTTATTTAAATGAAGTTACCATTTTCAAACACATTTCTTAGTGACATGGAAATACATGTGGTAATAACAGAGCTGGCACCTCCAGCTGGTTTCACACAAATCATGGAGAGAAGTAGAGGCAGTGATGAATTTTGTTGACTACTGGCCATGAAAATGGATTTAAACCTCAGTCTTTGAAGCAAAAGATGTTCTGTCACTAAAGAGTTGTTATATTGGTACGGATGTAGCCTGTGTTGCCAATATAAATGTCTGCAGCACTTTCCACCTAAATATTGTCAATCTTAAAAGTAGATGTAGTATTAAATTTCTAAGAGAATAGAGCAGTAACATCTTCTGATGAGTAAATACAGATCTATCTAGCCTTGCATATGTTATGCAAGATTCAATTAGTTGCTCTTCCCTGACAGTTTCCCACATTTGTCCCCATGATCTGTACACTGCCAATGCAGCCTTGCAGACCCCTTGGTCACAGGACCCACAATGCAAGGCAGTGGCCATTCCACCACCACAAGAACAGAACAATAATAAGTGTTTAAATCAGTCAAGTAGAAGGGAGGGCAAAATAAGAGGCTGCTGCTGTATTTCAGAGATGTTTGGCATAGCTCTGATGACTTTAAGCAGGGTAAAACAGATGAAGCTCAACAGGTATGTGCAAACATTTGCAGACTAGGAAACAATAGGAAAATAATTAACGTTGCTACTTAGAAATGTCATCCTGCACTGAGTCTGGAAGTGCTTAGTAATAAATACTTCAGCCAGAAAGACTGTTACACCTTTCAGTAGCAACATCAAAATACATAAGGAGTCCGCAATGCAAGTGATGGTTGTCTAGCAGTACTCCAGACTTAATTTTAAAAGGTACTTGAGTATCTAGAAGTGCAGGTGCACTGCATACCAATGCAGGTGGCAAAAAATCTTCAAGGTTCACCTGATTCTCCTTAAAAATCTGCCCCAAATGGCCATGCCCTACAGAAGAGCTGCTCAAGTTGCTCAGCATTTTGGGAGATTAGTTCCCAAGCTAATTAAATTCACTTGAGAAGCATAAAAAGCCTTCTCCCATTCCTTGTGTCTTGCAGCCCTGAGAAACTGAGCAGTCAGAGCTATGCTTTTTAATTGCATTCTTAAAAGAGAATTTCCATACTTAAAATCGTTTTCTTTGCAAGTATGCCATATGTTCTGCATGCCTGAAGGGTTCCCAACCTTATTTATTTATTTTTCTTCATGTCAAAGTATCTCAGATTTCTAGGCATTTTACAAACAAATACAAATGCAGTTCCAATCTAGCAGCTTGCTAAATAAAACTGTTTCATTAAGTTATTAACGTTGTAACTCAAGATCTAAGAAGATTATTGTATCTTCCTAAATAAATCCCATAGTACAAGAGTTCTACACCACAGAAATGTGGAACTGCAGAAATAAATCTATGCATTGGAATGTTCTATCCTTTGCACAGAGCAAAAAGCCAAGAAACTAAACCATAGCCATCATGAGCACCTCTCCTACGAGGAAAGGTCGAGGGAACTGGGATTGTTTAGCTTGGAGAAAGCTCTGAAGAGACTTCATTGTGGCCTTCCAGTACTTGAAGGGAGTGTATAAACAGGAGGGGGTACAACTATTTATGAGGGTGGACAGTGATAGGACAAGGGGGAATGGTTTTAAACTGAGATGGGGGAGGTTTAGATTAGATGTTAGGAGGATGTTTTTCACTCAGAACAGGTTTCACACTGGAACAGGTTGCCCAAGGAGGCTGTGGATGCCCCATCCCTGGAGGCAATCAAGGCCAGGCTGGATGTGGCTCTGGGCAGCCTGGTCTAATGGTCAGCAACACTGCACATAGCAGGGGGGTTGAAACTAGATGATCTTTGAAGTCCTTTTCATCCCAGGCCATCCCATGATTCTATGATTGTCTACCACAGCTGTTCTGGACAGGGACTTGGAGGAGTCTGAGGAAAGTGGCTCCAAATTCCTCTGCTCACAAGCTGATAGAAACTACTTGAATATCTTTTATTTTTGTGATCATACCATTTTGAGACGTCAGAAGTTTCAATCTACAATGTCATGTGGTTACAATGACATAAACGTCTGTCCTTACAGGAAGGTATATACACCATATGAACACAAAGCACTTTAATCTAAAGCAGATAAACAAGTAGAAATCTTAGTTGTGAAACTAGTTGGTTTCAATTGGCAACAATACTGGTTTTAAGGTAAGATTTTTGTGCAAAGTTGCCTGGTGGCTGGATGGAAATGAGAAAAAAAAAAAACCTATGTGCAAGAATAAAGATAGTAGATAACATGATAAAGCCACATATGACAATAATGCTATGGAGCTCTTTCCCCACCATCAAAACAGTGGAGATCAGTGTACTTCACACTTCAAGGTGTTCAAGTTGGGAGCTGCATGGCAGCTGAATTTTGCAAATGCTGCCTTTGAAAGAGATAAAGCTTCTGCTCAGAAGCTGAATGTGGCCTGGGACATCACTCTGTAAAGCCAACAGCTCAGTGTTCCTGTTCACAAAGTTTTGCACAGTATTACTCTTCGTTCTAAAACACGTCCTGTCAAAAAGGAAGGCCTATTCTGAAGGAAAAATCAGAGATTGTGCTGTGGTCTACCACCATAATCTGTTGTGCAGCAATGTAAAGTACATTTGAGGGTATTATTTTGCCTGAAATGCAATGAGAATTACTAAGGATAAAAATGAAAGAGTACATTTTATGGACAGTAAAACTCTGCAGAAGATAGTTCTATAAAAGGTCTGGGTTACTTGGTCCTCAAATCTACTTTTGCCTTCTCTGTTAATGTGGAAATACGACTCACAAGGCACATCCTTGAGTAAACCTTAATTGACTGGGCATGTGAAACTGTATGTACATGGAAACAGTCAGGCATAACTTACAAAAAAGACATCTTGAGACGAAAAGAGCAACATCTAGAACAACACATAGACTCTGGAAAATTCACTTTCCAAAGACAATTCAAGGAATTGTTATATATCATGAGGAGATAGATTATATTTGCACAGGGACTTTGAGTCCACTGGAAATACCTGTGTTAGTAATGAATGCATTACACATTCTAACAACTAACAAATCTAGGCTACAACTGAATATGCAGATCCTAACAGAATTCTCAAATTATTCCCACCTATATGACATACCACCTCATTCTTCCCTAATCAGATATTTTAATGTCACACTGTAGCTATGACAACTTTCCAAACAATAAGAATGTATGAAAATCCCACGATGTTTGAGGTTTCTGTATGCAGCCCTTGAAGTTTTGTTATCTGAAGAAGTTACAAAACAATGATGGATTAAATGAAAAATAGATGCATTATCAGGAGAGATTAGACGCAAAGAGCTGGATTATAAACATGAGGCATTAGTGTTGAAATGTGAATAAATCATGGAATCATAGAATGTTTTGGGTTGGAAGGGACCTTTAAAATCATCTGGTTCCAACCCCCTGCTATAGGCAGGGACACCTCCCTCTAACCAGGTTGCTCAAAGCTCCATCCAGCCTGGTTTCCAGGCCTAGTTTAGTGCTCTAATTCCCATTGAAACATTTCATCCAAATGTTTTAAGTTCTGATAATGTTAAATTCTCCTTGAAAGAAAAATGCTTCTATTATTTGTTTTAAAAATTTACCTTATCTGCGCATTTACCTAAAAAGTTATCATCTTCATTACTCCAGCCATTTACTTCTTTTCCCATTCCAAGTGTATTATTACTGCTGCATATTTAAAATCCAAGCAACGATTAGCCCCTTCTGAGACAGATATTAGAGCTATTTAAATAAATATAAAGTCTGTGTGTCAGAACAGACTCCCAGTATTACATTGCTACTGAGGACAGCATTATGCAGGAGACCTGATTTCGCAATTGGAGATCTTTGTGTGAGATCTATCACTGCAGAAAAACACGCTCTTTCTGCTGAAAATATTACATGGAAAGACCCATTGCAAATACTCTTTGTCACCTGATGAGGAAGGGGCTACAACTTGCAGGATTACACAGGAACTTATTTCTAGAAAACAGCCTGCGCAGGTGGGACAGTTTGAGCAGGGAATGGCCCAAATTTCTCAAAGCTGCCAGAGATACCTACTGTTCACTTTACTTGCTCTTCTATCTCCCCCATACTGTGGAAAGAGTGGGAAGCAGCAGCATACATCAAAAAGGACATAGAGAGATGGCACGAGGATAGATGCAGGAGCCCTTCCCTGCACACCTTTGCTACAGAGGCAGAGGGTGCTCCCAGGGCACATCATCTTCTATGTCACAGCCTGACTCAGAAGGTGCTAGAGCTCTTCTGGGGGCTGTGCTTGCTGTGGAATTCAAGAGGGATGTGGTACTCAGCTTCAGGGTTCACAATCGTAGAATCATAGAATCATAGGATGACCTGGGTTGAAATCCCTATGTGCAGGGTCACTACAATCACTACACCAGGCTGCCCAGAGCCACATCCAGCCTGGCCTTGAATGCCTCTAGGGATGGAGCATCCACAACCTCCTTGGGCAACCTGTCCCAGTGCGTCACCACCTTCTGTGTGAAAACCTTCTTCCTAGTATCTATGCTAAACCTCGCCTGTCTCAGTTTAAAACCATTCCCCTTTGTCCTAAAATGACTTCACTGCTACAATTACTAATTATTTCAACTATTATTTCACTCCTTCCCCTCAAAACTTCTTTCTGATCTATAGACGTAATAAAGTTGAGCTTGGTCTCATTTCTTCTAATGTTTGGCTGTATCCTGAATTTTTCATTAAGTGTATCCAGTGAGTATTTTTGGAGTAAAATAATGTCAAGCAAAAAAATACATAGCCTGAGACAGTAGACACTTTTCATGTATTTCTGGCTATTTTTGTGTCCAGGACTCATCAGAAGATAGAAGTTCTCCGTATTCTTTGAAATACTGACACTAGAAGTATATTTTGAAATTATACCAGAACGCTGCAATTTACAGCAGATGTTCACAATACAGCCCTGCGTGCATCATCTCAAATACAAAAGATTTAATTTCATATTACTTTGATGCTGAGATGCCACCAGATCTGAAAACACTATGGGTTATGATGCTTTGCTTATGCTAAGTTTCCCACAAATATGATTCTTCTTATGAATAATAACTATGTATTATATAACTATGTAAGATATATATTAGCATATCTTCACTTTCTAAAGCATTCTAGTTGAACTGTGTCACACACATCAGCTAACTTTTCCCTATGACCTTTCACCATGGAAAAATAGTCCTGCTGACTTCAGTCATTTCATGATTTAATTACCAGGGGTCCAGGTTTTCATTAAGGACACTGTACACAGAGCTCTGCTTTAGGGGAAAATGAACTAAGGTTTGTTTTTACCAAAATCTTCCTTCAGTAGGGCTGGAGAATAATATTTAAGATTCATCTACAAATGATTTTTGAGCTAATCTGTTCACAACTGTATGGTGATAGAAACTGGAAGTCTGCCCAGCATTTTAAAGCACTTTTCTACTTCCTAGCTAAAAGCTGTTAAGTATGGCAGAAGATATGAATCTAAGCATCAACTGAATGACTTTAAAGGAATCTTTAAAGAGCACAGATCAGATTTTCAGTCTGCAGGCCTTCTCACTGTATGTATCCAAAAGCCTACTAACCCACAACTAAGAATTATACTTCTCTATTCCACTTACATACTCCAGTTACCAGTGGGGAAATCTTTAAAAGAGGTTGAGAAGGTGGAAGTGAGGACAAAAAATTACTGTGGAAAGTTTGCTGCAGTTTTCTCCATGCTCCTGTAATGGCTTTTGGTTCCCTGCTGACTATTTCCATCTCTGGAGCTTCAGACAAGTTCTACAAAGCTTGTGGCCAATTTGCTCTGTGCTCCCACTCTTACAGTTCTATTAATCTTTGTGTTAAGAGGTGAAAAAAACAACACAGCAAACAGTCCTCTTCTGCAACATGCACAGAGAGAGGTCCAGAGTTGGTTTTACTGAAGCATGCTGTCCAGGTGAGATGGGGAAGGAAGTGTGAAACAAACTGAGTTTCTTGAAGATTACCACCGGATTATGCAGCTCTGCAGTGTACTGGGGCTTTTGTCTGTCTGCTTTCATCCTTTTCTACCACATAAACACAGTAGATTCACTTCACAGTACCGGACTTGCCCATCAGTGGAGAGTCAAAGAGAAAATCTTGCATCACAAACTACATTTTTCTCATGTTTGTGATGGGAGACTTTCAATGCAAGATGGTTTTGATGTTGTGCTCGCATTTTAAGCGACAAGTTCCTTTTTGCACTACTTGGGGGTAAGGTGGATGGAGAGTCACACTTACAGATGAGTTTCTTAATTTCTCATTCTCTCCTTTAGCTATCATATCTTTGCATGCTACAAACAGATGATGTAAGCAAAGGAGAAAAAGAAGAATAACTGAGGTGCTTTCCAGTTCTTATGTCAGAAGCTGCCACTCAGTACACACAGCACAGGAACACAGAATATAAGAAGGAAGTATAGGCAAGTAGAAAACTCTGCTAGTTAGAGCATGTGTTAAATGAACAAGACTTAAAAAAGGGAGGCCCATTCACTGTGCCAGCTGTTGAGAAAGAACTTAAGAGGTTCTGGGAATAATGGATACTTGCATCTCTGAATATTAAGTTCATGCAACCAACACATCCTTTCCTTCTGCTGCATCATAGGCCTTAGCATCAACCAGCACCAGCTCCTGCTCAAGGAAATGCCACTAAACCCTCCTTCCCAACAGGCAGTTTGGCACATGAAAGCCCTCTCACATCCCACAATCACATACACTCCAATTTGCAGGACCTTTCATTGTCCTCCAGCTCTGAGGGCAAATGTATTTGAGAGGTTCAGAAAACAGCTCATCTGAGCTACTTGCAATGGGCACTGCTTACGAGCAACTAGTGATGCACACAAGGCTCACATAAAGACCTGAACGCCCTCCTGTATTGTAGCAGCAATATTACACTGCTTTAGCTGCGTGAATTAACTTCATGCTAATATAGCTTTGCATTGGCAGAAAAGAAATATGAAACCATCATATTAAATCATCAAATGAGCTTGTCAGGGCAATAAGCCCAGCTTGTGCTTATCTTTCTCTCTATATTACGAATATAGATAGCAACATTAAAACTAAAACACTGAAATATGTAGCAGCATTAAATCTACGTGGGGGCAGGTTACTTAGTAAAATGAACAGTTACTCCTTATGCTAAAGGAGGATGAGGAAAATGGTGAAAGCTATTGTATTTCCTAAGCCTGTATATCTTCTGTGAAGACTCTCCCCGTGTTTTGTTGGCTATTCTCTCTCCTTATAAGCCCAGCTCCTTAATGTTTTCCAAGAACTGTTTATAAAAAGGTCACCAGGAAATTTCACTGTATGACTTTGACATTCAATTGCATGGAACACACAGAAAACAAAAGCCTTCAGCATCAGTAATAGAAAGGCTCACTGAAAAGTAAGCCAGAATAGGCTTATGAAAGATTTTTTGCCCAAACATTTCCAGTCAGTGTTGGCTGATGGGAATTTTGTACAGAGCTCCAGTTTAAATGAAGACATTGTTTGCTATGTCTAGCTGAGTCAGCTCCATATGAGTCTGACAACTGGCACAAATAACAGCACCTTTATTTTAAACTAATTTGACAAAATGTTCACTTTATTGTAAATATTAGTTCTCCCATAAAAT
Organism: Excalfactoria chinensis; assembly: GCF_039878825.1. Classification (NCBI taxonomy): domain Eukaryota; kingdom Metazoa; phylum Chordata; class Aves; order Galliformes; family Phasianidae; genus Excalfactoria; species Excalfactoria chinensis. The sequence continues at coordinate 63,980,793 of NC_092825.1, read as the reverse complement.
ACGAGACCAATTAGTGAGGCCAAATCAAAACTGACACAGCTACAAATGAGATCATTAAAAGCCGTATGGATGATTCAAAGAATCTCAGCATTTTTCACATACAGACAGATTAATCTAATTCTTTCTTATTTATTCTTAAGCATGCTGTGTTATCCCTGTAACCAGTGGGTCCAGATAGCACAGAATATGTTTATACCAGAGGGCTCAGAAATGTGAACAAGGACACCTGAACTTTCCAGATTTCTGCTGCCATCTGCTTGCTGGTGGCTTACCATGCATGCTGCAAAAGTACATTCTGCATGCTCCAGGTTCTGACAGTAGAAAACAACCTCGAAAAAGTTGACTAAAACTACTAAAAAATAAGCCCACAGGGATTCAAAGTGTAAAAGCTGCTCTGTACTACCTCTGTGTATTGATCCACCTTGCCAATTAAAATAGCGGTTCAGAGCACACTAAATACTGGAAGCTATCACAGAATATTAATTCCAATTCCACCACAGTGATAGACTCTAGCATTGCCTGCTCCTCTCACACACGTTTCCCCGTTAGGGTTAAAATCTTAACAGATTACAGATCCTCTCTTCTGCCTAATCTCTTTATTTATCTGCCAGGACAATAACGCGTAGGTCAATCATTTACCCATACTAACTCAATTCTACGGCAAAAACAGAGCCTGTCCTCCCTTGATGAACTGCACTCAGACAAAATTATTCCATTCTATGATACTGTGACTCCATTCTATGAAAGGGGTATATTTTGTTGAAGGAATTAGTAATGAAGGCAGAAGGATCTTTGCATAACAAGTAGCATATACTTTGTGTGTAACACTGTGTGCGGTGAGCAGATTTTGAATCTGTACATGTGTGCAACGCATGAAGTCCCTGTCTGGCACTACCTGTGTTTGCAAAAGGCAGTCCAAAAGGGTTTTGGCTGGTGTAAAGATTGTGGGTCATTGACGTCTGTTCTTGTTCAGTGGTTTCAATGCAACTACGTCTATTTGTGACTATTTCAAATTGGGCCTCTTTTCCACACTGCTATAGAAGGAGAAACTACCAACTTCTCTGAATTTGGTGTCTGTTTTATGGCCTATTTCCATGTGTTATATCCCCAGGTGAATTTGCACAGAAGATAAAATACGTACAAAGGAACATCTGTATATTCCTACATATGCACACCTAGGCATAACATTTAGATGTTGTGGTGGTGCTGATGGTGAATGGCGTGCAAATACATATCCTGACACTACTACGCTCATTCCATGAGCTGCAAGAACATGCAGATGCAGCCCACATGCAACCAGCACAAACATGGATGCCACATTTGTTCCTGCCAATACAAAAAGCACACAGCTAGCTTTTGCCTGGTCTCCCTTTAATGCCCCTCATGACCACATCCCACACTCCTCCTCCCCACAAAAACAGCAGTGCTGACTCTTACGAGTGTTGTACAAACCTTTGTTGGTAACTTCCCAAGAAACTTCAAAGAGCAACAAGTCCTCCACTGGCAGGTCTTCATCTTCCCACTGAGGAAGCCCATTCAGAGAGGTCATGGACAGTGATCTAGCCAGTGGCATTTTCTTCAGCCCCTAAATGCTCAGCACGCAGGCCACAACAGTTGTACTCAAATGTCCAGTCAATGCGGCAGTTCTCTACAGTTCTGCTTGGAGTGGTCTGCCGGTGCGCTGGGTTTGGAGGAGAAAATTTACTCAGATAGCTGGCAGCTAATGGGTTTAAACTGTCTGACCACCAGCATTAAATTGGCTCAGTGAAATCCTCAGGGCTTGAGAAGCAGCTGCTTGCAGAGGTAAGAATTTAAAAAAGACTGACCTGAGGAAGGTCTTCACTTTGGGGCCAGGCCTTTCTTCTGTCCCTAAAGGGAGGTAAAACTTGGTTTGGAGCTCCCTACTCACAACTTTCAGTATCTTCCTCTTCACGGACAACTGAAACTCACCAGCTGTAAATCCAGCACTGCCCTGAGCAAACTCCAGGAAGGAGGACACTCTGAGTTCACCTCCTGATCTGAGTCCGGCCCCCGAGTCCTCCCCTGCCTGTTACCGCTCATGGACTTTCTCTATTCACTGGCCAGTAAGGCAAGCAGGCTCTTTCTACATGATGTCTCTTAGATTACTTGCCAGGTTAAGCTCTGTTACCTGTTCTTGTTCAGTCTATCAGTCCAAAAGCACTAATTTGCCTCATACGCTTTTTCTGCAGTTAATTCCAGCTGCATTCCCAAGGCCCTGGGCAAGCTGTTGATTTCATTCTGATCTAGAGCAAACCTGCATCTCAGAGTTTTTACAAACAGAGCTACAGTTGCTCTATTTACATACTCTTAGTTGCACTCCCTGCAGGTCTTGTCCTCTATTTTCCACCTGGTTTCTCTTTTTCTCTGGCCTCTGGGCCCAGGGAAAAAAATACACCCATCTTGCTGCAGCACAAGATACTGCAAACAGTGCACACATCTGCAGAGCTTGCAGCTTAAGGCCCTCCAAGACCCACAGAGCAGCTGCCTACTGTGAAGATACTTACATGCTTATGCTGAGAGCCTAGTCCCTCTGGGATAACTGCGTCAACTGAATCAGATTCTGAGATTAGAGAGGAACTTGCCCAAAATCCAGAGTTCAGTGCTGACCAGAGCTCTGGGTGAGCTCCAGGGCATCACTAGCTCTATGGAGGGCAATGACAGGCGTGCACTTCAGAGCAGCAAGTCCAAGGCAACTGGTTTAGAAGACAGGCTACCTGTCTGTATAAAAGTAAGACAACCATGACTTCCTTCTCTGTACTATAAAGGAACCAGTAATAAATACCACTATTTAGATAACTGCATGGATTGGACAGCTTCGTGTAAAATAGAAATGTAAGGGATGCTGTAAACCAGTAAATATTTGAACTGTGGGAGAGCTTCAGGCCCACATAGGCCAATGTTGCTTTGTCACAGCATAACCCTTTATTCTTCTCTTGCTTACCACTGTGCTGCCACTACTCTGCAAGAACAGAGGTGCGCACAACAGCACGTAGGCAATGTAGTACTGTAGTACTGAGGCTGACAGCCTCACCAACGCCATTCCAGGTGACCAGCCGAGAGGACAAGACCAAGCCAGCCCACAAACCCATCCTAACCGCAGAGCCCTGCTCCACCCCAAAAGCAGGCCTCCTCTCACAACGCAAGTCCCGCTTGCTGACCACTAGGGGGCGCCAGCCTCCCAACGGCCGCCGCAGGCCTCCCAACGGCCGGGGCCGCCATGTCAGGGCGCAGCGTCAGCTGGCAATGGGATACAAGGAATACAGACCGGTGCCAGAGGAACGATGGCGGTCCGCTGCCCCCAGGCATTCAGCAGTTGTAACAAGCCTAAAAGACATGTGAACAGTGATCTCAGGTCGAAGTAATAGTGTTTTGTTTTTTCAGTTTGAGGATACTTTTTAGAGTTGGCAAGAGATAGCAGAAGCCCTTAACCCTCTGCAAGTGGGTTTGCAAGGATTCATCAGCTCACAGAGTATCACAGAATTGCAGGGGTTGGAAGGGATCTGTAGAGATCACCAAGTCCAACCCCCTCCTAAAGCAGATCTCTACAGCAGGTTGCACATATAGACGTCCAGGCAGGTTTTAAATATCTATAGACTCCACCACCTCTCTGGGCAGCCTGTGCTCCATAACCCGCACAGTAAATTAGTTCTTTAATGCCAGGATCTGTAATCCTACAGAAAAACAAACAAACAAAACCCAGCTCCCCAGTAGAAAGATTTTATTCTGTCAGCAAGAATGGGCATATGCATACAGAGTATGCAGTGGGGGGCAGTCCCCAAGAGCAGAAAGGAACAAAGTCACTGCTTATCCTCCTTGCAAAGTGCACTGAGAGGCAAGCAGTGAAAAGGGGACAATGCTAACACTAGACGAATGTGCCATTTTTTGTTGTAGAGATAGGACATCACTAAGCATATAGTGGCTAGGGATAGACCTTAAAGCCTACCTAGTTCCAATCCCCAGCTGTGCATAGGATTGTCACCCACCAGATCAGGCTATCCCAGGGCCCTGTCTGACCTGGCCCTGAGCACTTCCATGGATGGGGCACCCACAGCTTCTCTGGGCAGCCTGTGCCACTGTCTCACCACCCTCCATGAAAAACTTTCCCTTGACATCTAGTTTAAATTTCCCATCCTTTAATTTATAAACATTTCCCCTTGTGCTATCAATATTCATCCGTGTAAAAAGTTGATTGCCCTCCTGTTTATTATCTCCCTCTAAAGACCTCAAGGCTGTAATGAGGTCTCTCTGAAGCCCTCTCTTCTCCAGACTCAACAAGCTCCATCAGCCTGTCTTCATAGGAGAGCTGCTCCAGCCTTGTGATCATTTTCCTGGGCCTCCTTTGGAGTGTTTTCAAAAGCTCCATATTTTTCCTGTATTGGGAGACACAATACTCCAGATAGGGCGTCATGAAGGCAGCCCCTTCCCTTGCCCTGATAGCCAAACCTCTTCTAATGTAACCCAGCATACCGTTGTACTTCTGGGCTGCAAGCGCACCCTGCTGGCTCATGTTAGCTTTTTCATCTACCAGGACTCCTAGAGTCCTCAACAGGGCTACCCTCAAGAAGTTGTTCTCCCGTGGTCTGCACGTGTATCTAGGCCTGTATTGCCCTGACCCAAGTGCAATACTTGTAGAACACTTGTAGATTTTTTTTTCTTCTTTTGTAATATAACAGAAAGGCCATCTGCTGAATTGGGAAAATGGAAACCTACACAAAATAATGGTTCATAAAAATACTTTCCACAAAAGTGAAGTCCAGTCTTTATGTTCCCATTTTACTGTTATCACCAAAGTACACAGACACCCTCAGGTAATGCATTATGTAGTGAGGCTCAGTCTGGCCTAGCATCATAGGTGGTTGCACCAAGTCAGCTTGCAGACCTGAAGTATTCTCACTTGCAAGATCCTGGACAATAAGAAGGCTGAGTCTGAAAAGTCTTTGAAGAGAAATTGCACAATGTGTGTTTTGTTTTGTTTTTAATTTGCCTGCATTCTCTGGATATTGACAAGCAGAGATAATAGGCAGACAGGAGCACTCTGCCCCATGTAAAGCTCCTTTCAGAACTGTTACATTCCAGGATGTTGTCATCTCGACTCACTTCAATCTGACTCCTTCTGTTTGAGACCCCTCAGTCTGTCCTGTAGAACCACCTCAAGGAAGTTGGAAAATCAACTTCAGCCTCTCTGGGGAAGAAGCAGTCAATATTGTTTATTGGCTGAGTTTATAACCTGCACCTGGGTCAGCTGTAGAACTAAATAAGATATAGATATTAAAAATGTTCATAAACACAGGGTTAAACTGTACAGGTTTGTAGTATTAGTTATGTGCACTCTGGAAATTGAGCAGTAGGTGGCACTGATGGTATTAAGAGGAGTTCTCAAAGGTCTACTGGGTTTTGCTTTTGACAAAAAAGGCTGTTTAATCCTTCTGATTAATCTCTGTTCATGACAAACCTCAGTTTTAGAAATACTGTGGAAACAGAATCACAGCGCAGACAGCAAAATGGGGGATCTTTGTCTAGAAGAAAAGCCCCCACCTCAGGCTGAGGTGCACAGGAAAGAAGGGTAAAGAAGAGCAATGATGGGATATATAATAAAGTGAGATCTCTACTGTACAGGGTGTTGTGCTCCCATCTAGGATGCAGACTCATGGACAAAGACACAAACACTTTCACAGAAGTACAAACACAGCTTAAGGGGAGTTCTGAATTCTCACTCATTTATCCCGTGTGACATTGAAAGAATAGTTATCAGAGCTAGCAGCTCGGTTTCACAGAGCTTATCTGCATCTTCTCCAACAGGTAGGAGTGCATTATTTTACTTCTCTGTCTGCAAACAATGGCTTGTCCAGCCTTCTGTGCTTTGAAAACTGCTCTGCAAACTCAGAGATGTGGTGCTGAAAGAGGCCTTCTCATTCACTCTGCTATAGCATAGTAAGGACTTAATCAGGAAAAAATAATAATAATAAATGGGCTGTCCCATGATCAGAATTAAGATATTTGCCGAAATATAACCACATTCAATGAATTAGATTCATTCAATTCATGAACATAAATTCTTCTCAGTGGAATATAGGCACTACTCGTGAGTACAGCCTTCTTTTATGTCCCTTTAAGATCCACACTATTGACTTTGAATGCCTTTGATGCGTGTCCAAAGACTTATAGAATCATAGAATCACCAAGGTTGGAAAAGACCTAAAAGATCATGCAGTCCAGTCCAGTCCAGACTTGTTTCTGTTTATTCTTCTGACTTTTATCTTTCAAACAAAGCAAAAACAGAGCATTCAGAACCAGCTCAGTATGGAAATCATTTAAAAAATACTTAGATCCTTCTGATGCAAAACCATCCAGCACTGAAAAAAAACCAACTCAGTATAATGAATAGAAGCTCAACAACAAATAGTCTCCCAGACCGATCTTCAGTCTGAGAGTATAAGGGACTACTCTACTGTCATATGTGGGTAGGAGAATGAGTTTGATGTAATTCTAAGGTGTCCGTGCAATCCCGGTGACACCGCTGGAGATGGCTGAATGAACAGAGGCTTTGGAAATCATAGCATTTCTGTCTGTCTGAAATGTGGAACTGGCAGCACAGATAGAAACCGTACCTCAGAAAAAAATGTCTTGTTTATTCCCTTTGCATTTTCATTTAGTACATCCCACTAAGCAAGAAATACAAATATTACCTTCCAGAAATTCCTGCTGATAGGTATCCACCTGCACTCTGTTTCGACAGATTTTCTGGATTATTTTTGCCTCAGATGTTGAGTGTGTAAACACAACTAAGTAGAGTTTGAAGAGCTCTTAAAGAGGAGAGCATAAGGGAGAAAATATTTGCATAGAAATCGTAGTTTGCACATCCACTGCCTGGGCCAGACTGTGCATTGTTGCTCATGTTTGCAGGTAAATCACTCATTTCAGACACTGATCAAATTCAAGCCTCTTGAGTCTGACCTCTCCAGTAGACCATCTAAGTTAATGATTTGCACAGCTCTTTTGCTTGCACAGAATAATGACTCACAAAGCAATGGCATGTCAGGAAATTGCTTCTACAAATGGAGTACACCACTGTGGTCAGTGTGGGTTTTACAAAGACCCCAGCTATTGTCATCTCTGAAAAGCCTTGAAAGTTTTCACTCACTAAAGGTTGTGCTCAGAGATGTGCATTAAAGGAGAACTACTCATAGATAAAGAAATGCCAAAAATTAGACATTGCCCCGAGAGGCCTTGCTATGCTATGGCAATGTGTCATTGTAGACCACAATATAAGAATGAGGCTTTTCAATATTCTGGGGCTCCACGCAGACACTACTGAAAGTTCTGTAGCTACGTACCACTGAGAATTGTGCAACATAACTGTAATGATTTATATCTGCAAACTGAAGAAAGTAGCATTTAGTTGCAGCATAAAGCCGATGTGAGGTGTATAAACACAGTGATAGCAGCAATTTGATGAGCAGCTGAGGACACAAGTCACCTACTTATCACAAAACACAATTCTAAGTTAGATTCTATGCAAGTCACGTAAACACTACCAGTCTAGCAAAATGCATATGTAGGATAGTTCCATCACTCTATACCTACCTGTATGTTCTGTTGAACACCATTCCACTGTTTAATCCTGCTTCCAACTCCCTGACCCATTTTTGTCCTCTGACTACTAGAGGAGAAACTAATAGAACACTGCAGGTGAGCTCAGAACAAGCCCACCTCTTGCTTAGGTGATGGCTGATTACCACAGACATCACTGATGTTTTACTAAGCTTGCACTGTTTCTTGCAATGCAGACTTCTTATAAATAAACAAAGGATGCAAAGGATATCCAAGTAACAAAAAGCGATAGTTTGCTGTTTGCACATACGAAGAAGCTATTGTACAGCAGCTGCAGTGAAGATACAAGATTAACAAGGTTCCTATCAAAAAATAAATGCAGTGCTAATGTTTGCATGCTCATTTACCTCAAAGGTTTGGATGTGCAGATAGAAAATTCAAGTTCTTTCTCCTTAGCATTTGTTTTATTTGTAAAGCTCTGTTACAAATACAGTGGTAATAAGCATATATTTAAGGTTAAGTGTAACATGGAAGGCCATGTTCTGGTCTTCTGGTACCACCATGCCAGTAACATCCCTCCTCTCTCCATTTTCCATTGGTATTTCCTCATCTCTTGTCTGATGCTTGCAGAGCAGTCAGACTGACTTTCTGTTCTGTACTCTGTAACTATAAACCTGCAAATAGAAGGGGCCTAGGTCCTTACAGCAGTGAAAACAACCTTACTGCTTTTACCTCATGTAAGTCAAGCAAGTTGTCCTCAGTGCTTTCTGAAGTGTTCTGCTGTGCTTCCGCATACTGTTTTTTCCTGCTTACTTCGACATAAAGTCCAATAGCAGCATGATGTTTTCTCTTAGGCCAAGATATCCTTTGATACATAGGAATGTGTTTAAAGACCTGCATTGCCCTTCACAGGATAAAACGAGCAAGGTTCATGTATCTCTAGGGCTGTAAAAGCAAAACATAGACAAGATAAGCGGGAGTCTGCTATGTTCAAAACCCACAAGCATCTGTTAGGTGAAAACTAAGGCAATATGGTCATCTTGCAGACTGATATTTCCTCATTCTTTCAATTACCTTTCCTCTTTATATACAGCCACTCTATTTTGTCACAGACTGCACCTTTTTGTGATGGGGACAGTCTTTAGCTTTCTATTTAAAGACAAGGCACAAAAGATGTCATGTTAATGTTGAATTTATGATCACTAAAAAAAACCAAACACCCAACCTGTGGATATAGAGGGAGTTGAAGGAGCAGTTGATAGACATTGGGGTGACAACAGCTTCCAGCTCAAGCAGTGATTCTTGTGTTAATTTCAAGGCATCACAACCTGAGATATCAGTTTGCTGATCACAGAACACAAAGACCCTGCTCTTTGATGAGTGAGGATTGCATGCTGATTTAACTGGGGACAAAGCTCAGTATTATGGCAGCTGAGAACTTCAGAAATAAGGTTCACAGACAGAAAGGAAAACTGCCCACTCTGTCCTCTGATGCCTCTCCATACACACCAGACTTAAGAATCCTAGAAAATGAAGTACCACAACATAGTTTTGAATTATATCATTAACTGAGAACAGTACAAGTATGAACGAAGTGGAGATTTTAGGCATTAAAGGATCACTGAGCAATCAAAAGCATAACCTTGACTCCCACTCAAAAATGCAAGAGGAAAGAAGAGTAAGGGAAGACCTTCCCCATCATACATTTACAAAATTCTCAGTGCCAAAGTCCAACATCACATATAAAACATAATGGTTGAACACTCACAACTGCCTCCCAAGCCTCAGACAAGCAATTTAGTATTAAGCCTGTTTTATCTCTTTCTGCCCTGGAAGTCAGAAGGGCCAAATGGACAGCACAACATGGCTAACCAGCCCAGGGAACGGATTGTCTAGCTCTGCATGGAGTACAGCCTCACCTCAAGTCTCACGTGTGGTTTTCAGTGCCTCCATTTAAGGACATAACATTAGAGCATCCAAAGGAGAGATAGGAAGTTTGCAAAGCGTCTAGAGGAAAGACACAAGTTCCCCTGGTTTGTTCAGCACAGAGAGGCCTCTTGATGGCCTACATATTTCTCATGAGGGGAGCAGTGAAGCAGACACTGATCTCCTCTCTGGCAACAGCAACAAGAGAATAGTGAGAAATTACATCAGGGGGCATCTTCCATTTTCTAAGTCCCTACACCATTCACTTTTGAGATACTAACATTGGTCAGAGCAAAAGCAAATGAAGTCACATCATTCACAGCAACTTACTCTTTTCACTATTTTGTAGTTGGTATCTGCTACGTAGAGTAGAAAGCATCAACGTGGGTAAGAAAACTTCAGGATATTTGCAGAAACATTTTTCATAGCAGGTTTCCAGATCTACAGATCAATTTATTTTATGCAACAGTAAAAATATCAGGAAAGTTTTTAATTCCCAGACTTTAGTCAGCATCTGGATTTCAAGTTATCTACTGTACACAAATGGCTTCCAATAAGATTGTGTTACTGCAGTCCCTCCACAGGTAATGACTGCATTTTTGCTAACCTTATGCTTGAAAACACATGCATTTACACTATAGTGTAGGAGGTGGCAGATATTAATGGTGAACACTATGGCCAGAGTAAGCTGCAAATACCAAAAATAAGTCACTAGGACACCAAAACATGCCTGAAGGTTGCTTTATTTGTTCATGAGGTCTGTGCGTTACAGCAAGCTTATGTTTAGCTACTGTGGACAGAAGCCCAGCCTGGAAGAGCATTAAATGTTAACCACAGAGACGTATAGTGAGTAGAGTGCCCACATTTGTACATAACATGCTGTTTTTCTATTGCTGCAATCTAACATTTGAGTTACAGATCTTTAAGATCTTTCTGGATGTTCCACAATGTGTCTGCACTCTTCTTCAGCTGAGCCACTTCATCATCCTTCAGCTTTTGGTTGATGACACTTGTCAATCCAGAGGCACTCAGAACACAAGGCAGGCTCAGGAAGACATCGTTCTCAATGCCATATGTGCCCTGTCACAAACAAAAGAGCATTACATCACTGATGGGAATCCATAACTCCAGAGCTGCTTTTGATTTAAACAGCAGGAAGCCTTCTGATGTCAGATCTTAAGACTATTACTTTGCAGCCTGGAGACAATTTTCAGTCTATGTATTTGAAAATAAAACAAACGGCAATAATAAAACTGATTATTTCGTAAATTCCAATTCCAAAAGTCCCATTTATATCTATCAAGTAGGATGACAGAATTCTAAAGCTGTAGGATCAGAGCAGGTAGAAGTGGCAGGTCTTTTTTCCGACTATAGAGGGAGCTGTAAAACCAGCCTGCTCAGAGTTCATGCTCTGCTAGAGATTCAGCTGGCACAGCCTCCACAAAGTTATCCTTTTCCTTTCTTGCACTGAAAGCTTTAATGAAGCTGTACGCCATAGACGGCAAACTTCACACAGGGGTAACACAACACTTGGCAGTACAGTATTTGCCTTACCCTTCTTACAAGTATGGAACTAAGAGAACTAAGAAGTCAGGAGAGAAAACTACAATAAGAAGCTCCCTTTGTAATGTCTGAAATTCAGAGTGATTTAGAAAAAGCAACAACCAAAGCTTCCTTTGTTCACCACCTTGCTAACTGAGACTGTTCAGTTTTCCCACAACAAAAACTGTGCTAGAGCATCCAATTCAACAACATTTCTTACCTTTACCAGTGTTGACACTGGATGAACTCGGAACAAGTTTTTCAGAATTGTCTCACAAAGCTCAGCAACACTAAGGCCAATGGCCCAGTTTGTATATCCCTTGAGTTTGATGACCTCATAGGCACTAAGGAAACATTGAAATACACTCGCATTAGTTAAGGAGCGTTCAAAGTATACTGAAGATTAAGTCTTAGATAAGCAAATATTCCTCATCGAAAAAGCAAAACAAAACATACTACTATGACAGACAAAAAAAATAGCTTCCCCACATGAACAATTCTTTTAACAAAAAACAAAGTCAGGTACAACTGAACAAATTCTTTAAATCAGTGGAACAGTGATTTAAACTGTCATTCTGAATCCATGAAAGCTGAGGTGGAAAGGAGATGTAGCATGCAGAAAAGCCACCTCCATCTTTACATGCATCCACATTATTCTTTAACTCACCGTACCTATCAACAACCTGCTTGTGGCATTCCTTCCAGTTCTCACTGTCTTTGTCAGTTCCCATGGCAGGATTCAGCTCCTGAAGAGAAACACCTGCCACATTAACTCCGCTCCAAACAGCCACTGCAACAGAGAGAGAGAGTATAAGCCTCACAGCATTTAGCAACACCACCTTCTCTTGGCCAAGCTAGGATAAACATGAAGCAAAACAACAGCAGCCAGAGCCACAATAATGTCTGAGGCAGGTTTTGTCTTCATTTAACCAGAATTAATTCTGAGAACTCTTGAGTATAAGAATATTCCAAGAACACTTCAGTACTGACACTGAAATTCATCTCTACACAAGAATAACAGAACAACCAGTTCTGAGAGTCCAGAACTTTCAGTTCAGAGAACTTTTTTTCCAAGTCAGAAACCTCAAATTCCTGCAAACATCTCAGCTGCTTATTCAGCCTTTTAGAACAAATTTTACTGAAGAACTGCTTTATGTACATTTACTGCCCCACTAATCAGTATGTGTATTGCCTCTAAGAACCATACTCTTTCCCTGAACAAGGTAGCAATATGCAAGCTTAGAATACCAAGAAAGGAATTTGTTAATCTCCTTTCATATCAAAAGCTTACAAGCAGATTCATTCTCTGCTCCTGCAAATTTATTAGGATAAGTTTCCTAGATACTTCAAAGCAAAAACAGATGAAACAGTGAAGCAGCATAAGCTCCGCATGCTCAGTCAAGCTCTGCTTTTATTACTGTAGAGCTGGCTTCAGTAAGTACTGTAGTTGATCAGACACTACTTTGATCAGATGCAATCTGACACCAGAGATGTGACTCCCTCTAGAGAGCACATGCAGTACTAACACTCAAAGCAGTACCATCACCCATACAGTTGTTCTGTTGCATCCTTTCAGACTTGAAATGAACATAAAAGCTGAACTAAGACAAATAAACTTAAAACCATGAAATCAAAGAAGCTTTTCTTAAAGCTTCTATCGAAATAGCATGGAGGAAATTCGCAAAATAAAGGAATTTAGGTTTTTACTTCAATCTTGAGTACTGGCCTTTTAGACTAGTTGCAACATTCCCACTTAGTGATGTAGTAACAACATTAATGCAGCTTTCAGTGGAGAGTCTTGCTACAGATTATACAGATGAAAAAGAAAAAACAAAACAGGAAAAAAAAAAAACAACAAACAGTAGCAGGATTTCCTGAACTTAACAGTCTCAACTTACTGTAAAGACAACAAAGTGCTGCTAGCCACTCAAGCCCAGCTATATCTATTTGTTCAGGATTTTTAACACACACAACTTCAACCTCTAGTACTGTGTTGTTTAATCAAACAAAGTCTTCCAAAGTGCTCCTTACCACTAGAATCACCGTGTTCTCCTAAAATCCAGCCGTGGCAGCTGCTTGGGTGGATACCAAGTCTCTCAGCCATCAGGTAACGGAATCTAGCTGTGTCTAGATTGCAGCCACTTCCAATCACACGGTGCTTTGGCAGGCCACTCAGCTTCCATGTGACATAGGTTAATACATCCACTAAAAAAGAAGAACACGCACGGTAAGTTAAACCATTCACGTACACCAGAAATAACGCACCAAGTATTTGGTGCAAGTGGTAGAGCAATCAGGAACTCAAAACATAAGTGAGCTCACTGGTCACTGTATTTTAGGACTGTCTATTCACAGGACTAAGGTGAATAAACTACAGGAAGCTTAAGACCCATTTAGCTACCTTTCAGAAAACCTGAGGAAAGTCTTTGGAGATCAGTATCCTGCCAGCTACAACTAAACACCTCAAAGCATCCAGAATTGGGACTGAAATTTTGCTCTGGCTAAAACAGTCAAGCTATTTCCTGAAGTAACGTCATCTTCCACTTCTTCACAAAAAGCAGCAAAGCGACTCACAGTGGGAAAAATAAAGAATCTTTACATGTGCATACTCCTACTCCAGGTTCACTTCTTGAACATATCTGTTCATTAAACAGTTTCTGCAGTGGTTACTTCTGTAGCATGGAAAGTTAAACGAGCTCTGTGCTTTGGCCACATGTGGCTCTAAAAATAGATTTAGAGAAAAACAAGCCAATTAAGGCTGAGGCAGACTGAAGGAAAACTTAGATCTGTAACTGCAAAGAAGAATAATAATCTGGCCACACCACTGAATGCTGACTCCAAAACTCCCGAAGGAAAACCAGTTCTCTAGAGAGAATGTATTTATATAGAAATATAAGATATATATAGACTTGCTTGGGCACCAAACGCATGCAGTCTCAGTGCAGTTTGCACCTTCATGTTACAAGAAGCATTCCCCTTAGACATTACCTCACTACAGCTACAACTAGTGGAGCTCCTGCCAGGGCCATCTGTGTGCAGACTACAGAGCACTGGCCTCTCAAACAGCTACATTCCCCCTGGACACATCCAAACTTTGGGGCACAGTTTTATCTCACTACTTGCCAACAATACGGTTTTCTGCACAGGAGAGAATGTGGGCAGTGCAACCTGAGTTAATGCTCAGACAGATCTGGGCAAGTCAAACCAGAAAAGACACAAAGGTCACACCAGCACACAGCTAATGGACATTATTCTGATACCTGACATGCCTGATACCCTGACATGCCTGAAGTCCTTTCTAAGAGGCTTACAATAGCTCCACTATGTAAAACCAATGAACACAGGGATTCCACAGATTCTGAAGGAAAAAAAAAGCGTAAGTGATTCTGAAAAAAAAGCAACATGCTCAGTTGACTCACACAGCTGCTCTACTGGAAAGAAGTCTGTAGTTTGAATTCAGCCTTGCTAGAACAAGAACAATTTGATCTGTGATTTCATTTTTAGATAAGCTTACAATTGCCATGTTATTGTACTTGCACAGAAGTCACTTGCTCAGTACACCAGTACTCAATAGTACAATTTGTACACCAGCTAATTATTCAAACGGCAGCTGAGTTACCAGTTCTACGTGCACTGTCTTAACTGTGAAGGTACTTTAAAAGTGGTGTCACCTCATTGCCAGGGCTCTGCAGCAGCTGCTTTACTCTGGTGCTGAATCAAGGAAAAACCACCCCACAGAGACTTCCTACAAACTATACTGGAGTTTATACCACTTCCTCTTACCATGAGCCTCAGCATGCAAATATTTACTGAATATATGGCTACAGCTGTTTGAAGAATGGTCATATCTGGTCTTATCCTATCCCTTGATAGGATAAGGGGGAATGATTTCAAGTTGAGACAGGTGAGGTTTAGGTTAGATATTAGGAGTAAGGTTTTCACACAGAGGGTGGTGACACACTGGAACAGGTTGCCCAGGGAGGTTGTTGATGCCCCATCCCTGGAGGCATTCAAGGCCAGGCTGGATGTGGCTCTGGGCAGCATGGTCTGGTGGTTGGTGGCCCTGCACATAGCAGGGGGGTTGAAACCGGTGATCATTGTGGTCCTTTTCAACCCAGGCCATTCTATGGCAAGTCCCAGTCAAGATGTTTGATTTACACGCTATGTACAAGCAAGTATCTCCCAATCATTCAAACCTTTTGATCTAGAAATTTAAAGCAACCTTCTGCTTAAGCCAAAGAACCAAAGTATTTATCATTAGGAATACTTTAAAATGAAAACCATGAAGAGTCCTGAATAAATAATATCTACTTCCTAGTGCTCTTATTTTACTGTTAACAACTACATAGCATATGTCTACATAAAGATAAGAAATTTCATCCTGGAAATAGCATTTGAGAAGATTAAAGAAGCATCACTAATATTCTAAGAACAAAAAGCATAGGTGTTCTAAATATCAGTTTTACCTGGGTTGGAAACCACAAGGATGATGCAATTGGGGCTGTATTTCACAACCTGAGGAATGATGAATTTGAAGACATTCACATTCCTCTGAACCAGATTGAGACGACTCTCCCCCTCTTGCTGACGAACACCTGCAGTTACTACCACAATCTTGGAGTTGGCTGTGACAGAATAATCTACAAGCATGGATGGAGGCAAAGACTGTTAAATATGTTTATCAGCAATATCAGCAGTACCATTTTCATACAGGTATTCTAAGTAGCCTCTGTACTGTATCAACATTCAAGCCCAAATGTAAGACACCATCCTAATGTATCAGCACATAGATCTCAATTACATTCAACTTCCAAATCTCCAAATCTCATTTCTACCATCCGTACAGTAAGAAAAGTCTTTTGTTCTACATTACAGAGGTACTAGTATTCCATTAAAATCAATTTTAACTGTTGCCCAAAATAGTAAAGTCACAATTAAGAGATACAAGAAAGCTTAGATTAAGGGTCACTCCTGATTGGGATTATGAAAGACTAAAATCTCACCCCAATTCATGAATTTAAATCTTCTGATGCCAAACCCTGAGGGTTCTTATTACCTGAGCAGTACACTACTGTTAAGCTTACGGAATATTGTTATAAAGATTCAGAAGTTCACCTTTGCCCGCCACAATCTTGTGAGTCTGAAGGAACAAGCTCCCATGCTGTAGATCCATCATTTCTCCTTTTAGTTTGTCTTCCAGAACATCAACCAAAGCAAGTTCATCACACAGACCCTGAAGAAATAATTACATTTAAGGAAGTTAATTTGTTGTTATCTGTTAACTCACATTTAAAAGTTGCTTCTTAAGCTATATTGCTTTCTAAATTAACACATTTAAACATATATGCTTGTTGTCAAGCCAAGTGAGTTGGGAGATAACATTATATGGTCTCAAAATAGCAAGATGGTGAAACATGGATGGAAGATGCTCTTACTTTAACCTGGAGCACCGCCACCTTCTGATGGAAGTGTTAACAACCCTTGTAAATTCTACTGTACGTTCAAGTTTCATCATTCATTAGGTTACACTGAGGACCAAATTAGTTTTCCCTAGGTATATACATCTGATGGTACTCATTAGGCCATTTCTATGCCATTGAAAGCATCATCTTGAAGCTTCTCTTTAGTTCATATAGAAGGGTAACACTCGTTTCACACGGAAATATTGGCATCAACTAAGCTACCTTAAACACACAGCAATATGCACTGTTTTCATTTGGAAAAAAGAACATTTAACAGCGAATATATATTTAAGTTTTTCACTTCTGACGTAAAAAAATTGTGTTGGCCTGTTGCTTTTGTGCAAACTGTTTACGTTTAGAACAGTTAATCAGTCACCGGAGGAAAACTTCAGGAGCTCATACTCAGCACTAGTTTTACTCTGCAGACTAACAGCAAGCTAAAAACCTCACTTGTTTAAACATTAAAGAAAAATCTAACAGTTACTGTAATCAGAACCTGAAAAGTGCGTACAGAGACGTGATTACTTATGGATTTATATATACGGCATAATGATGTGGTTATGAACTGATTTCATGCATTTGCATGTGTTGCCTAGAGGAAAACTCAGCTTGCCATTAGCACACACAGGAATGAAGTCTGCACAATCACCATCGAAAGCAGCTTAAAATATTCCCCTTAAGAACGAGCTGCCTTGAGACTGAAGAACTTTCCATTTCCAGAGCAGCACGGCAACATCAGTGACTTGTTTCTGAGAGCTAAAAATAACCAGTGCGTAACTGTAGCGTCATTGAAGCCTATGTATGAAATACCACAGGTAAACTCAGAATTAGCATTAGGATCCAAAGGTATCCAAATACTAACACATTTCCAGTACCTTCAGAGATGAGACGGTACGGCATAGTCACACAAGAATAAAAATCACCAAGATACGGTTCCGTTTCCTACCCCATCCTTCACACTGGTCTCCGGTCAGCCCGCATTCTTTGTGGGAAAGAGCTCCGCTAGGCAGACTCCCAGCTTTGATACGGAAAACTCTTAATCATTTCGTAAGGAAAAATGAAGAGCTCGGGAATGGCCTCAGAGCATCTTCGCAACGAAATAACTCTCTAGGGCCAGTTGAACCTGATGGGACGAAGCGAAGGTGACCCCCACATCCATCCCGACCCTCCCCCCCCACCGTCCCACCATGTGCTCAAATACGAGTCGCCGCAGCGCCGCCTGGCGGCCGTACCTTGCAGAGGACGCTGATGGCACTCGCCATCCCCACCTGCCCGACCCCCACCACGGTGATCTTGTTGTTGGGGACCTTGCTCTCCGCGGCCACGGGGGCGATCAGCTTCTCCTTCACGGTCGCCATAACGTCCTATGAGAAGGGACGGTAGGAGGCACGGTTTAACGGGGCCGCTTTCCAACGGCCGCCCGCGCGCCCCGCCCGTTACCGCTCGCCCCGCGCCCGCTCCCCGCCGGGCTGGGGGCCGCTGCGGCAGCGCGGGACGCAACGCCCTCCCACCAGCACAGCCCGGAGCCCCCGGAGCACGAGGGCCCCACCGCTCATCTACGGAGTGCGGGGGGGGGGGGGGGGGGAAACCAAGCCTCCGCCAACACCATCTCCGCTACAGAGAGAGCCTCGCTCTCCCGCTACCCACCGGTTCAGTGCGGAGAAAGGAGAATCGGGAACAGCGCCGGGACGGTGGCGGGGCTCGGGCAATCTGCGCTCCGCAGCGGAAGAGGCGGGCTGGGCTGAGTGCAGGAACCCCTCACCGCGCCCTCGGGGCGGGCACAGCGTCAATGGGAGGCGGTGGCTGCCCCGTTCAATCCGAATTGAGGATAGAGGCTTGGTTATGACGTCGCTCCGTCTTCTCCTTCCATCCCCCGCCACGTCCTTTGCAAAAATGTTTTGCGGTCGGGATGGAGGCCCTTTTGGCATGGCTGCTGGGGGTCCCTGCAGCGAGGGCTCACCTCAGAAAAGGGTTATTGCAATGGGAAGTTATTGCAATGAGGGTTATTGCAACGCGGGCCCACTGCAACCAGGCATTGCTTGCAGAATAAGGGGAGCGGGAGCCTGGTCAGCACGGCCTGTAGCATCACTATGCCATGCAGCTGCATAGCAGCCTCACAAAAAGAGAACACTATCTCGCCTCTTTCTCACCCCTCACCCCCCTTCTTCCTCTTTTCGCATTCAGATGGTTGGAATGATCTTGTTGATTCTGTTGGTTACCAGCCTGCAGCATAGCCGGGAGCAGTGCGGTGCGGTGCTGGGCCCCAAGGAGCACTGTACTGACAGTGTTTTAGGCACCCAGGTTGCAAGATGGCTGTTGTCCTGCTTGTAAATCATAGAATTGGAATCAGAATAATTTGGGCTGGAAAAGACCTTAAAGATCATCCAGTTCCAACCCTGTGCTGATGTCAGGGCTGCCACGCATGAGATCAGGCTGCCCAAGGCCCCATCCAACCTGGCCCTGAACACCTCCAGGGATGGGGCATCCACAGCTTCCCTGGGTAGTCTGTTCAGTGCCTCACTGCCCGTTGAGTACAGAATTTCATCCTAACATCTAACCTAAATCATCTCTTATTTTAAAGCAATTCCCCTTTATCCTATCACTATTAGACTGCAAAATGTCGCTCCCCCCTCCTGCTTGTAGCTCACCTCATGTAATGGAAGGCTGTAATGAGGTTTCCTCAGAGCCTTCTGTTCTTCTAAGCTAAACAAGCTTAACTCCCCCAACCTTTATTCACAGCAGAGGTGCTCCAACTCTCTGAGCATCCTCAGGTCCTCCTCTGGACCCAGGTCTAGGTCGTTCTTGCACTGGAGGCCACAGGCCTTGACTCAGTACTCCAAATGGAGCTCATGAAAGCAGAGGAGAGGGAGATAATCACCTCCCACACCCTGCTGGTCACCTCTCTTTTAATGTAGGCCAGGGTACTGCTCGCTCTGTTCATGAACACAGTGACCTTCACATGAGTTTTCCTTCACAATTAGCTGATAAGGTAGAGAAGCTTTCTCTGTTTCACAGAGACTTAGGCAGTTGGAATTTTAAGAGGATTCGCTGCAAGCAGGGAGTTGTGCATAACTAAAGCATTTTATGTGATCTTACTTGGGGGCAAATTTACAAATTTATTGTGGTATCTGATGTTTGTACAAACTGGTTTTTGCCCCACAGCTGTCTTCAGCTAAAATTTTGTGGTTGAATAAATCCTGGTGAGACAACAGCATGTCTGAAGTCACACACAAATGCTTTGGCAAGAACAAGGAATGTAACCTGATGCAGTGACACGATGACAACTTCTGCTCCTGCAACAGGAGCCACAACCCACATCACAGTATCTCTGACTATAGCACCATATCCCACTACAGCACTTTAAAATGTAGGGCCTGTGATGTGAGCCCCTGGAGTGTGAATGGAGTTTTGTTCCTTTCTAAAGCAGTAACCACAGCAACCACCCTAGGGAATGGTAAATGTGACGTGAGATGCCTTTCCTCTAACCTTTCTCCTGCTTCACGTTGGGGCAGCTGTATTGAAATTTGGGTATGCAATTTGCCAGTGTTGCTCAGCAGGGAAGAAAGAAGGGATTTGCTGAAATTCCTGCTGGGCCCATGCATGGGGAATGGAAAAGAAGGAATAGCAAACATTATTTTCTCCTAATTCTGTAACATTACTTCTTTGTAGCTGTCAAAGGAGAAAGTAGAGTCAGAACACTAAATTTTGCACATTAAATTTAAAAACAAACAAACAAAAAGCTTTAAATGCCTTATCACACATCATTAACTCTGAAGAGTAAAACAGAAGGGTAGATTCCAGAGTCCTAAACAAGTGACCAGGCACAGAGCCCAGCCCTTCCTGTTAGATGCTGTGGGCTGCTTTTGTTGTTGTCACTGCCAGTTTAAGGTTTTGTTGATTCTTTGATAGGTATTTTTCCAGGTTAGTGCTTACTGGATTAATTCCCTGTGGCTCGCCAAGCAGCCAAACAAGTGCTGGTGCCAACTGGGGAGAGGTGGTGAGGATGCATGGTGAGGAAACGGTGAAGTCTGTTTTTCTGGGCAGCAGTACAGCTCCCTGCTGCCTTTCAAGGACTATCTCACTGTGACCTACTTTGCTTCGTTCCGCTGTTTGGCATTGCAAAAGGTGCCTTGATGGGAATGAGTTAAGTTGTCCACATAGCACTTCAGATTGAGGCTGAAGAAAATGAATTTGAGACTTCCCCAGCTCTGGTTGAAATGTGAAGGAGCTGGACTAAAATAAAAATCACACAGTGAAAAGTACGAGTAAGGAAGTTTATCTTGTGTAATCAAAGCTGGAACGTGTGCAGCTGGGCGCTGAGAAAATAAGGGGGAAGGGAGAAGAAGAGGTGTGTGAGGGAGGTCAGAGGCAGATGAGAGCAGGGCTCTCTCAGGCCCAAAATGGAGTGCAGATGTGTGTACCTCCTGCCAGCCTCCCTGGTGAGGAAAGCTCACCAATGCCTCACGTGCTCTTTGGACAGGATCCTTCTTGCTCATTACCAGCATTCCAAAATCAGTTGTAATCAAGTTGAGAGGAAAAGGCCGCTTTCCTGCTTGAAAGACCTTAAAGGCCCTGATTTAGATCCGGCCTTGTCTTGCTAGCAGTATTAAAAACAGAGGGTGTTTAATCCTTCCTCTGAAGCTTTTGCTATCTAACTAGAAAGGGCAGGTCCAGGACAGCAGAAGAAAAATTATTCCCTCTTCCTGCTTTTAGTTCTTTACTCATTGATCTCCCCAGAGACAGAGGCCCTGGGAGGTGAAGAGCTCTCCCTCGGGTCAAGCAGGAGGCCTCCGGTGACAGGTCACAGTTTCAAAGTTCATCTCAACTTTGGCAACGTTGGCATTTTTGACGAAGAACAGTTTTCCAGAAAAAACAAACCCTACTGTTACAGGACGCAGTCTAAATAAATTTGCCTACTAACCTTCATACGGTTACAACATTTTTGTGTGTACATTTTAATCACGTTTAACTTTTGGTTTGCATACAAGGTCTGTAATTACATAAGTCTGAGATACACCACTTACTTGCACCAGTGTCATTGTCTTCCCAAAACACATGAAAGTAGATATGATTTCCTCACTGTTCCTTTTTTTGCAAAATGGCAGATTAATCTGACTGCAAACAGAGACCTCATTTGTAAAACTCTATTAATGAAACCACAGCAAAATGTTAATGGCCTGATGATGGCCATAGTCCTAAGGAGAATGATTCTATGGTTCTAATGGAGAAACAAGAATTATTGGCCCACTTTTGCAAAACAGAGATTGATTCACGTGCCAGAAATCACGGAGGGCTGGTATACACACAGTTTTGCTGGCAGATGGTGAACTAACATTCTGATCCACCTGAGTTTTAATTCTGTACTCCTCTATCTGGCTTCTCCACTGAAAGGGAAAAATACATCATACAGTGAAGCCACGGGATCTTGGAGTGGCAATTACTCAAACTTCTTTTATCCCAGTTTTATCTGTAGAAATGATTTCTTATTTATTTTCGGCACTGGGCCAACTTTCTGTTTAATTTTTGTTTAAAGATTATACAGTATGCCAGATAACACATTCATAGCTACGTTCTTTATAATGCACTTTATCAAAAAACAAACATCACATGCACGTGTGCACAAGTTTACACAGTGATCATCAGTGACTGAAGGCCCCAGTGCCAGCAGAAGAGTTAAGCCCTCTTTAAATGATTTCTTGTTGTTGTTAATTCATCCTAACAGGCCACATTTTCCAAATAATCTTGATTTACCCTCCATTTTTTAACACTTTTATGAGTAGTCCCCCTCAGCACCTCTAACAGCTTTCACTGGAAAGCAAAAGCTGAGCATAAAAGTGAGCCTGGGAGCTGTGGCAAATGAACAAACAGGGCTTTTTCCTGCAAACCTGCACTACAGTGGAGTAGGGTCTGTGTCTCAGTGTTTGAGACCATGTGTCAAAGGAGTGAAATGCGATTATCTCATTTAATGAATTTCTTTGACATCAGAGGAAGCAAATGGTTGCAGAATTTTGTAAGTAGGTGAGAAATAGCTCTCATTTTGTGTCAGCTAAACAGTATCGATGCCTCTGGCTTGTTAAAAAACAATCAGCTGCTGAATAAAGTGATGAGACAGAAATGTGGCAGTATGGTACCTATCCCCTATAGAGAAATAACAGTTAAATAGCTTCCATAAGCATAGCAAGAAGTGGCACTGTGAAGAAGTTGCTGAAACAAAAATAATACTTTATTGTATGTATTGAATAAAATGAGTTTACACAGAGAATGTTTTACCCCGTGTTCTGAAAACATAGCTAATTCTGTGGAAAGGTGTATTACTATACCTGTCCTACAGGTGTGCAACTGAGGATTGGAAGGAGTAAACGTGATAGCAGTACTAGTAGTGAACCAATGCCAAAACTAGCAGTCCAGTCCAATGATCCTCATTTCTGTACTGCTAGTCTAACTAGTGAACAATTTCAGAAAGTTTCTTTCCTTGCCCTTTCTTGAAGCTGTTCTTATCTGAAAATGCAGCACAAATTACAGCACTGTTAATCTATTCCAACCAGTGTAACCATATGGGAGACGTAGGTAATGTACGTAATTCCTAGTAGACAATCTTTTGCATTTATGTTTCCTCATAATGCTCTATTCTGCCTGAGTATGTACCTATAGACATCCTGCCTTTCTCACATTTTACTTTCAACTGTGTTTACCCTACTGTGCAAATTGAATCTAGGTTTAAATTAGATTTCTTACTTAAAAAATGAGAATTGAAAACAGCTTTGGTCAATGGAAACTAAATGACGTTATCCCCTGACAGCACACTGCTCACACTGATTATTGCAAAATGAGTTTGGGGATTCTTCACAGCAGTGTCCCAATAATCAGATGTTCAGCATCATAAAAGATGCCATGGTTTGGATTACTTTGACTACTTTGACCCACTGATGATGATTCAGACAGTGTCAAGTAGTGTTATATGATAGGCACATCTACCTCTGGCAAAGAACCTGGCTTGGGAAATATCTTCCCTAGATCCAGTAACCTCACTGACTTTTTGCACTATGATTCCTTTTTTTTCATTGTGAGTGACACTGTTTGGAAGGCCTCATGGGATCTCTAGAATGATCTTGGTGAAATTCAGATGCATTTATACTGCAGGGACACTTTGAGTCAGGAGAAAGATGTGACATTGTGAAGCCTCTTTTATTAACTGTGTAGGAGTCAGTTCAGGGTTTCCCCATATTAGTGTAGTGCTTTGAGAAGGTACTATACTGCTTGAATTCCACAAATTTGGACATTGCTTACACTGTATTTTATGAAAGAGCAGGTTCACCTCTCATACTTCTCTCTAACTTGATATCCACTCAAATGATCCCTGTTAGAACTCATAATTTTTAAGAGAGTGCATTTTTGCCTGTTTTACAGCTTCTGCTTCTACTCACCAGTACAGTCTCAGCTTCCAGTCGCTGCCTTTGAAGCAGATCACTGATGTTAAGGGTCAAGGTTGATCAGCTGTCCTCTGTTTTGGGAAGTGTCCATTGATATCTTAACTAACCTTTGCCATATTGCACTTTGGACTCATACTGCACTGCAGTTCACAGAGCAAGTTTTTGTGGAGATAAAGTGAACGGAGCTGAGCTTCCAGAGAGCATTATTTAACCACTTTCCCAGTACTGAGGATTGCCTGGCTTTATCACAGCAGCCAAGTCCTGTGTGAAAGGTCAGCAGGACACACATTGCTCTGAATGCACTGGGTTATCATGGTGGTAGAGGTTTGTTGATGGAAGCCAGCAAAAAGCAATTGGGCAGTGTGAGGGAGCACCACACTCTTAGTGGTGCTGGATTCACAAGGAGGGGAAAGACAACTAACTGTTGGTAGATAGCACAGGTCAGTGTATGGCTGAGTGCTGGGGAGCCTTCTCAGTCACAGCGTATTCCACCTGACCAGCGAAATAAGGAATGGAAAGTAGCAGCAGGCTACATCACATCGGGCGGCATACTGTGAAGAAGGGCTTTGCTGTGAGTCCAGGCTGTCTCTTGACCTCATTAATTTGAGGACAGACAATTTTCCAGAAAACATATACACTGCTGAAATTAAAGATAGATGCGTGTCCCATGCTAAGTGGATGGGGTTATGTTTTGCAGTAGTGGTCCGAGAGAGTGGTATGTCAGCTTAGATGTCCACAGACACATTTTGAATTTTCTCTTTCAGTCTCTAAAGCAGATCCTAACTATTCCACAAACCAGGCTTCCACTTCGGTTTGTAATGGCATAGGTAAAACAAAGCGAGCCAGGAGCCTTAGGATTAGTTTAACAAATATATTTCCTTTGGATATAGCAGGCACTCACTTAAAACTTGATTCCTTTTGAATTATTGTGAGGGACTTGTTTCCTTCAACAAATACCACTGTAATACACTGAAAGAAGAGGCAAAGAAATACCTCATGGCTTGGATTTGGTAACATCACCTTGATGATTTCAGTGCAAGCTCATTGATCCAAAGCTGGGTCAAGCAGATCTGAAACAGCCACTTTCTGACCACCTTCATCTCTGTATCATTGTTTTGGATACTGACACCATCTCTTCTAAGCAAAGGAAACAGCTAAGACACAGAAAATGCTCCTCAGCTCTGCAAGTCAGCCCCAAAGCAAGTTGAGGATGTGGGAAGAAAGGCTCCTGCTCTCTCATAGCTCATGCCACTTCATCCAGGCACCCAGCATCTATTGCAATTAGCCACTGCTTCAACTTTCTGATTTGTATGAAAGCCAGATGTCCACAGAAGAAAGGACTTGAGGCCCACCAGATACTGCAAGTGAATAAATGGAGCCTTCTGGGACAGGATTCACAAATACTAATACCACCCCACACATAGTCAGCAGAATCACTTCAGAAGCCAAGCCAACTTCAGAGCTTTTGCTTCATGTTGGCACTTTCCATCTCTCCATTGCTGTTTGTTGCTGCTGCCTCATCTAGATTGCTGCAGTTCCACTGGGGACAGTAAATCCCTGTTTTCAGGGAGATCACTTGTTGACCAACCCCATAACAGTGACAGCAGCATGAGAACGGGAGTGGGAAATTACACTGTGGGTGTGGGGACTCCTGTAAGCCATTTCCACTGGGCAGCTTTGGCTGAGGCTAAAGTTACTCAGCAAATCTGAGTTAAACAATCAGTGCAGTGCAGTGAGGATTGGCCATTGTCAAAGTGCTCCTCTTCACCCCTTCTCATCCATCCACTAACACATGGCTTTGATGCTCCTCTAAGCTCCTCCTGAGCCACTTCAGCTCATTAAAGCAGCTGAAATTCTCTTTTCTTGAAGTAGTTTTCTGTTCATTAGCCAACTGAATTGATTCAGGGAAGTATCCAGGTGAGCCAGACAAGGCCCAAGAGGAGCATGCATAAGGAGAGTCCTGTGCCTTTAGTGTGGCTGAGAAACAGTAAATCAGCTCGCTGCCTCTTCTGCAGCCTCAACCTAAATTAAGCCTGTGCTCTGAACTGCCTTCTAGAGAAGCTTACACTTCCACAGACTACAGAAGGAGCTGGGGATGGGAATTAGCTCTGCTAAGCTAAATTTAGTCCGTGTGAATACCTCTTCCTGTATCTAGGGTTGTAATTCCAACACTTCTTATTAATAATAATTAATGTCCATAAGCAATTGTAAGTTGTCTTGTACAGCACAATCAACACCAGCAGAGATATCAGCTAAGACCAGCTACATAAACATGATATTTTTTCTCTTGGCACATGCCAAAGATTTACTGCGTGCATTTAGCCTGTGCTCTTGACATCTCTGTGTCATTGTCACCTTACTAGCTAACACTGAAATGTGTGCATGTGGGCAGCTGCAGATCTGATAGGTTTGGAAAGCCACAAGTTCCCTGTAGTATTTTGTTCATTTCCTTTTTAGACCTGTAAGAAAAGTAGGAAAAAATGTATCCTGTCTGGATTTTGATTGCACTGATCAGGACTTGGAATAGTAATGAAAATCAATAGACTTTAAAATAAAAGCATGAGCAGTAGATTAAAAAACCCTTAAAACTCTGTCATGTACTAAACTTACTGCTTACTTTTCCTTAGTACAACTGATGCACCTTTTGCAAACCTATTTCATTTTATGTTATTGTACACATGGTACTGCTTGTGCATTTCAGTTTTTATTGTATCTTCCCATATTATTTCACAAATGATGTTCATTGTCATTGCAGCTGCTGTTTGTACGTAGAGACGTGGTGTTCCACTTTCAGACTGAATACACATATTACATTCTAAGTCCTGTTCAGTTGTTTCTTCATTCTACAAAACATAATTAAATTATCCTGCCATTCAATGGCAAGTATAAGAGGATATACATACTAAGAACATACTGTATTTGCAGCCCTGTGTTCGTGAGCATTGCTTCCTGTAATAAAGGAACTTGATGTTTGTTTTTATTTGTACAAGGTAATTGTTTGCTGTCATGAATTCTAAGTAACACCTGGGTGAGCTGAATGAGCACGGATAACTATCCTTGTCTATTACTTATTGCTGTTACTTTTTGCACTGTCTACACTAGAAAGGGTTTGGTAATGCTGTTAAGACAATGAAAGTACAGCCGACAGTTCTCTTGCAGAACAAGATCCTGCTCTTGGGACAGTTAGTTATATCTCTCTGTATGAAACATGCTGCATCAACTAAAATACCTTTGATACTAATGCATGCATGGGTACGTTTAGTTAGAGAACACTATAGCATGGGTACATAATTCCATCTGAGTTCTACTGGTACAGTGTAGTGTTCTGAGTATCTTCAAATTGGTGTTGCTGTAGTAGCAATATTTGTTAGAATAGACCAGCACTCTGCTTTATTTTTAGTGTAGTAAGACTGTAGTAAGTGGCAAAAAAAAAGGACAGTTGGGGCTTCTGAGCTACTTTTCAGTTGCCCTATAATGTATTATTTGTGAACTGCAATATTATCTATTAAATATATAATAATATAATAATATATTATCTAAATATCAGTTAGTTATTAAAGGAACAATGTTGGAAGAGAACGACCCCTCTTCCAACTGGACTTTGCCATGAAAAATATCCATGGGCGCTGGGCTCGGGCAGCCTTTACATCCATGGATGGCTGTGAGGCAAAGGAAGGCATTTCATATAAGGATCTGATCAGCGTGAAGCTGATGCTGTGATTTTGAAATTGGAGATGACAGAGATAGTTCTGGTCTTACTCAGTAGTGAAATGCCAATACTTGAGGAATTTAACTGGAAAAAAAACCACACACCCTCGTGGATCCATTAATGACATAATATCAGCACCTGACACTTGATCCTGAGAGCAATTTGCCTAATCCAAAATTACAAGCTAAGAGGATGAATAGCCTACAGGGATGTCCACATTTCACTGTGATGGTGAAGGGTTATATTCAGAAAACTTATCAATGGGGAAGAGTAGGTGAGATGAACACAAAAATTAATGATGGGATTTGTCTCACCTGCCTTTAAATAAGCAGGACGTAGACTACTAGTTGACTACTCACTTTACTGAAAGGTAAAAAGTAATTTTCATTCATCTTTTCTAATGTAGATACCTGTTATAGGCACAGCTGTGTTGAACCTTAGAAATGCATATTTCTTACCCTTCATGCCCAAAGTGAGCTGATCATTGTTGGGGAAAAGATGAACTTTTAATCTGATCAGTGACACAAGAAGAGAAGGCAGGAGCACACAGCAGGGGAGGGGAGATGGGGTGAACAGCAGAAGGAAGGCTCGGCAGCAGTGATCCATGAAGCAACACCTTCAGCAGAATGCCAAGGTCACTCCTTCCAGCCAGCACCCTGCTGCAGCCGGCATGTGCTCCCATTGTGCCTCTGCCAGTTTCAAAGGGCATTATTTTAGTTAGCCAAAGAGCTGCCAAGGTCAAGTGACTGCCTGGGTATTTATAGCAGCTGCCAGTAGGAAGCATTGAGAGCCTACACTGTAACAAGGGAAAATGAACCCAGTTGTGGGAATGTCATCTCCACTCTGTGTGCTGTAGCAGCAGCTCAGCCTCCCTCTGCTGCTCATGTGTTGAAGATCTGCTTTCAGATGGATTGACTTCTGTCGTGGTTTTGTTAGCTGAAGAGGGAAAAAGAAATCCAGTGATGTTACTGCATGCATGAGACACAGCTCTGGCAGAACACTGTGAAGCTGGGGTTGGTGAGTCTTTAGGGAGTTGATGACTCTCCAGGATTCAAGAAGATGAGCGCTATCATCACAGAAATGGAAAAAGGAATCTAAGTGCTTCTGGCTGATAAGGGTCACAGAGTCGTTGGTTCTGGCAGTTCTGGTGCCGTTTGGACCCCTGTGCTTCTTCACTGATAAATGTATCAGAAGGTAGCATTTAGAAATAACCATAGCCTTTCACAATGCTATCTGCAGCAGCAAGGTAGCAGCAAGGTGGCTGAAAAAAGTAATTGTGCAGTGCCTGAGTCAGAAGCTACTGAGTTTGCCTGATTATGTAACTAATTAACTCCGTACCTCTGATATTTGCATTATGCTGCCCTCAGTGGTGCTAGTATAACACTTGCCTATTTCAGGCAGCTGACTCTGGAAATGAAGGTCACTTTCTTACTAACCTTAAGATCTCTAGGGCATGCTTTACCTGTGCTTCCCTACTATGAGGGTGCAGAGGCTCCAGATTTCTCTGATCCCTTCCAAACTGGTCTGAAGACTGAGAATCACTGTGGAGATGGCCTGGTTTGCCATTACCTTTGGTTTTCTCCAGTTGAAAAATGAAGATTAAAGCTACACCATTGAATGACTTTCTTGGCATCTATGATGATAACTTTCTCGCTTGTGCTCTGAAGGGATGTGTTTGTTAGGCTGCCAGTTCAGGAGGCACTGGGGTAATTTTTATTCCCATAATGGGTGTCTTCTGCTCTACCTGGAGCTGCAGCCTCAAAGTTGGTGGAAACGCCAACTGGAGCAAAAAGTGTTACTACTTTTATGCAGATCTAAAAGTTTGGTAGGGAAAATGTCTGAAGATCTTGGTGATGTGGCATCTTACATTGTGAAATCACACAATGTTAAGTTCTTTACTATCGGAGTGGTGAGGTGCTGGAACAGGCTGCGCAGAGAGGTTGTGGATGCCCCGTCCCTGGAGGTGTTCAGGCCAGGTTGGATGGGACCCTGGGCAGCCTGGTCTAGTATTAAATGTGGAGGTTGGCAGCCCTGCCTGGGACAGGGGGGTTGGAGCTTGATGTTCCTTAGGGTCCCTTCCAAACTAAGCCATTCTATGATTCTATGAGTCTGATCAGATTTCCAGGATCAATTGTAGCTCAAACAATATCATGTCATGATGCCACAGGATGCTGCATCCCTAACCTCTTCTTCTTGACTGCCCATTTGCTTCAGCACCTTTGCCTTCTTCAGAGTTATGTTTCAGCCCAGTGCTTGGTTAAATCTGCTCCATCCTGAACTCTGTATCAAGGTAATACTGGTGTGCTACACACACCCATCTTCAAAGTACTTGTAATGACCACATCTCAACTGATAACTCCTTTTCATGGTCTTTTCAGTTATCCAGTTAACCTCTTGGCCATGGATCAGGTTTGAGATCTTTCATGGAGGGAATATAGCATTTTACCGCAAATTTGTAAGCCAACAGCAAACAGAGTGCCCCAGATAGAATTAGCCATCTGAAAGACAGCAGCATTGGGAGACAACATAAAAGGGGTTGTAAAAGTTGTGTCAAGGCCTAGGGCTTTAGAACTGATATGTAATTGGATTTTCTGCCAAATGAGAAAGAAAGCAAGACAGCTATCATGTAGCAAAAAAAAAAAAACAGAAACTCCAAAGAACCTAATATGTAATTAGGGCAGTGAGTGACAGCCTCAGTTATTATTCTGCTGAATTTCATTTTATAGCAAGACAGAAGAATAAATGAGTGGAGTTTGGCACTGACAAAGCACAGGTAAAGTTGAGATGATGTGCTGGAGATTGTCTAATTTACCAGAGTGAATGAGGCAGCAGCTCATGGATATGTCTGCTTTGTGGTAAGTTTACATCACAGGTAAACAGATTTGTATAAAAGATAATGGTTGTCTTAACTATTCTTAACAAGGCATTTCCAGCAATGCATGCTTGGAACTAACTCCCAGGCAAAGCCAGAAGCTGTGCTATGGTAATGTGAATGAAAAGAGGTGATATCTCAGGCATTTTACTCTACTCATTAATGCAAGAGAGCAGTAGCACAGTCTGCTTAGCCTAGACTGCCCTTCTGGGGGATAAATCCATCTTACACTGCTCACGTGAACCCTTCAGGGATGAAAGGCCCCTCTGTGCAACCTTTACCCTGAGTAGAACCTTGCTCATTATTTAGACCCACTGACCTTGGTGGGATTACTTGCAAAGCGATCAGTGCTGATGCAGGCATTGTGATCCAGCCTGAACCACAGAGTGTTCAGACCCCTGCGGAGGCTGACAGTGTGGAGAGGATATATTAATGTTAGCAGAGCTTACTATGGTTTTTCCTTAAAATGATTGTAAACATATTTCTTTAACAGATTAAAAACAAACAAACAAACAAGAACATTCCCTATCTAGTCACATACATTTCATTCTTTAAAGCAGTCACAGTATTGTTTAGACAGGTATTTGCTTGTTTTCATCAATCTGTTAAAATAACATGTCAGCCAAGCAGAAAATCAGATGCTCACATTTTGCCGGGGGGCATTCATTTAGATCTCCAGCCAGTCGTGCACAACTAAGCTGCTAGGTGTTCAGCTGAGGAAATTCAAGAGAAAGCTCAGCCTCTCAAAGCAGTGCTTTTCCTCTCCCGAGTTTGGATCCACTGAAAGCAGTGAAAGAGTTTCAAAGCAGCATCCCATGGAGGCGCGGAAGAAAGCAACAGTATTTGGAAGGCAGCACTGTCTTGTTGATAAAGAAAGTATCCCCAGATATTAGTAATACATAACCTCAACAAGTGTTTGCAATTCAGGTTTGTTTGCAATTCAGGTTTGTTTGCAATAAGACATTCCATATTTCAGAACATTCCATAGACTCAGCCTGTTGTAACTGCATCTTTTTCAAAGTAGAATGAGATCCTAAAATACACAGGAAGGAAAGCTGTAAAGGGAAAGGGATAAAAAGCATGGAACTTGATCAGCTTTCTGTTTCCCTGTACACATAAACCATCTTCAGTTAAACCTGTTGGACTTGTTTTTTCCTCTTTAGCAAATGGGAGTTGGATAGAAAAATTATGTATTTTTTAAAGTTTCTTCTTGAAATTTGTTGCTTTCTTCACATAGATGCACATTTTAAAAATTCATTAATTTTTTTTACAGAGCAAGCAGTTGGAGAAAAGTTAGGTTAAAATGTTATGGCAAATCACCCTATAAAATCTGAGGTGCCTTTGTATTTCCCAAGGACAGTTTTGGTCAGCTGTTACTTTGCTTTGTGATGCCTACAATCATCAACACTCCTGCTCGCTGGCTGCAGTTGAACTGGAGATAAGCTTTATCAAAGACAAAGCAGTGTTGAGGCTGCTTGCCCAAAGCCTCCTTCCTCTTGAGAGAGGTGGGGGAACACAGCCACCTCATCGTTTTTACAGCCTTGTGCTGTAAGCTCATGTGTAGCTGCTGCTTTGTTCTCTCTGGAGGGCTACCAATATCCTCTGGGCCTCTCGGTAACCCATAGGAGAGGAGTTGGCTTCTCAAAACACCTAACTTTTTGCAAGCTCGAGGAAAGAAGGCCAGGAGAGATTTTTTTCTGCTATCCCACTAAGCAGAAAGTTAATAAGCTTATTTATTTGTTTATTTGCATAGACGTTAAAGAATCCATGCAATAGAGACATTTTGGAAACCAGGCTTAATTAATTCTGCTTGCAGCACTGTTTAAC
Organism: Excalfactoria chinensis; assembly: GCF_039878825.1. NCBI lineage: Eukaryota > Metazoa > Chordata > Aves > Galliformes > Phasianidae > Excalfactoria > Excalfactoria chinensis. The sequence goes on along the minus strand of NC_092825.1, from coordinate 63,948,453 downwards.
ATGCACAGTCAGTCACCAGTGTGGGCCAGAATGAAACAATCAGCAGGCTTTGTCCCTGTTGTCCCTGTAGGGCAGCAGTAGTGCCATCACAGGAACAGGATAGGAACAAGTAATGTTGGTCGGCACGCACACACAGAGCATGAGGGCAGAAACTGGGAGGCTGGGAAATACACAGGAAGCTGTGAAAAAAACAATTAGTGGTTTGTTAATTAGTCAAAAAAGCTTGTTCTCTTTGTCCATCAGGGATACAACGGAACAGAAGAGGCAATTGTGGGATGCTGCGCAGAAGGGTGACTGGGGCAAGGGTAACACAAAGCCTTGAGGACAAGAACCAGGGGTAAGGCTGATTGGTGAGGATGCATTGACTAATTAGTGCACTAACAGTGGTGGCTGGAAACTAAGTGAAAGAAAAATACAAGGGCTAGATGAGAAAAGGCTGAAAGAGCCTGCAACAGCAGTCGCAGTATGACTGGCACATGTGCAGGTAGGGACTGCTGTCGGTCCTACTGAATGCAGTGCTCCTCCTGAAGCACCTTCCTCCTGGTGGTTCCCTCTGCCAGTTAACACTGTGCTGGCTGAACTACTGCATCCCTCCTTAACTGACGACTCCAAGTCATCTAATTGCTCCTGCCTGCCAAACCCATTCCTTTTTTTCTTTCTCCTCTGCTGGATGAATCCACTCAAACACATTCTGACAAAGACAGGGAAACTTCTAAGGAGGACAAAACGGTTGTTTGTGAGACAGCCACCCACGTGCATAGTGGCACTGGCCTCTGCATTGCTCACTTTTGCATGCAGAAGTTCAGCACCCAAGGAGCAGCACAGCACAGACAGCTGGATGGACAAATGACTACAGAGAGCATGGAGCTCAGGCTGGGTACGCTTGGATAGAATCTCATTTGCTTTATTTCTACTCTCATTCAATCTTGTTCTTCCCCCGTGGATTCAAAACCAACAGTGAGAAATCCAAAATCAGTGACAAAGCCAAAGTATCATGCCTTCGTGAGAATATATGAGATTGTTTAACTCTCGCCTCTCCTCAGGACCAAACTACCATAGGGTTTGCTAATTACTCTTTTTTAGATACTCATCTCTCTGAGGAGGCTCTGGCTCTCCCTGTGAAAGAAAATGTCTCATTTGCATTTCAATGAGAGGCATTCAGCTTCCCATCCCTGCCTCCCCAGACTGCTTCCTGTTGCAAGCCCTCCGCCTTTCACTTTCCTTTAGAGGCAGTCCCATTGCATTGCATTGAGCCCTCTCAGGCACCTTCTTTCTCAGAGGGCAAGGCAGGGACTTCTAGAAGGACACTTGGAAAAAAATAGTTTCTGCTCTTAAATGTAGTGAGTGGAAGTTGTGCCATGGCTGCTCGTGGCTCTGAGAAATGGTCATGTGTCACAGGGAGGAAGGGCCAAGTGACAAAACACTGCATCTCTAATCAGCATTCTACTTCCATAGTTGGGATGTGCCCAGGCATGCTTCACAGCAGGTTAAAGACTTTGTGAGACATGAGGCATAATAGCAGCTGAATGGTAGTGGATTCAAACACCTCATTTGTATGCTACGTCTTGTGCCTGCTGAGCACATGCAGCCAGGAGCTATACCAGTGCAGTGGGAGGACTCATTCCCATCTCATTCTCCTGTCGGCGGGACACAGGGGACTCAGGACAGCATGGGTTCAGTGGCACTAGTATACAAACCACCAACGTTACACAACTTTGCTGTTGCCAGTGCTAAGTAGTACACTCCTCATCCTACCACATGTCCTGCCTTCTGTGGTGTCCTCAGCAAGTGAGGTTCCATGGAGACCCACCATGGCTGGGGATAAGGGCTTTGTTGGGATTGTGGGATGAGGTTTGGAGGAACTGGGACGAGTCATGCTCACGCATGCACCAGCAGCTGCAAAGCATGAAATATGAAAGCTGCAGAAAGTGATCAGGAAAATGCACACCTCCGAAACAAAAACATCTGGTGCCAAGTTTTCCACAGAAGATATTTGGAAAAATAAAGGATTCAGTCTGATATCTACGGAACCAGCATAAGGGGTAAGACTTCTGATGCTCATGGAGGGATCCATAAGTTGCTGAGAACCAGAAGGTAGCCAGCAAACTAAGATACTACTTTAGTAGCAGTTCTGCTACTAATTTTAGTCCTACTTGCAAGTGGCTAAATACAGTTATTTACTGTCCCAAAACTATGGCTGACCTTCTCAATAAGAGTAGGTGGTCCCTGCCCATATCACACCCTGGGGTTCAGTGTTAACTGTCAGGGGCTTCTCCTGCTTTGTACAGTGTACAGATATGAGAAAACAAAGTGTGAAAGTAGAATGAAATTGAAAAAGCAAGAGACAGAATTAATTCTACCACTCATCAACATCATATCACATGTTTCACTTGTGTAGCGGTGAAGACCTAGAAATACATCTTTAAAGTGATTTCTCCAATCATCCACAGGGGTGGACTACTGCACAGTGAGATGGCAATAGTGTACAAGGAAGCACGGCACATCTGCTGCCAGTTGAGAGCCCTAGTTAAATATCTTAATTAAGATGTTTGTCAAGATCCAAGTGGCAGGCAGTGTGCTTCAAGAGAAAGCAAGTTGTTCCAGGAAGAGGGGAAGTCATGAGTTTCAGTTCTAATGCCTCTGTCATCTATAGATTCTCTGAGGTCTAGCACATGGTGGGCTAACCAGGCTTCTAGACGCTGGAAACGTTATGTAGTCTCTCCTCTCTACCTGTCTCATGACACTTCTGGGAACCTCATCAGTCCTGTTGTTCTAAAACTGAAGTAACCTGAGTTTTTTATAATGTCTGGTTGTCATGCGTAGGCATTGCTGGGTAAGCCCAGTAATTTGTTTTTGCCTCTCAATGGTTTTATCTTTACTCCCTATGATTTTAATGTTACTGTGCCAATTCCAGGTAAATGGTCGAACTTAACAAGTGTAAAGAAAATAATTGAGAAGATCAAAATTATAGGAACCCAACCCACTTAGCATCCATGGGAATGTCGGACTCACCTTCCATTAGGGGAGCTTGTGGTAAATGCCAGCCCAGAACAACACTGGTTGCACTGTGACTGGAGGGATGTGTGAGAACCTATTCCTATTTTCTTGGGCACCAGCACAGGCTGCCCAGAAAAGCTGTGGATGCCCCATCCCTGGAGGTGTTCAGGGCTGGGTAGGATGAAGACCTATGCAGCCTGATCTGGTGAGTGGCAACCCTGCATGTGGCAGGGGGTTGGAACTGGCTAATCTTTAAGGCCCCTTCCAACCCAAACCATTTTGCAGTTCTATGATTTTCAGGCAGGCGTGGGATGCGGTGAATGGCAGTGTTGTGAGTTCAGGTACAGGTACTGCTGAGGAAACTGTGGATCTAGGCATGAGGCAGACTGGCTGTGGTCTGTGGGATGAGGCCACATTTGAAGTCTGTATGGTGCTGATATCCTCCTCAAAATTCCTTCTCCAAAGCATCTCAGCAAGAGTTGACAGGGCCTGGAGTTGCCAAACATGAGCTCAGCAGGGCCCTGTGCCTGGCTCCACAAACCATCAGGGATGCTATGGGAGACTATCATCACCCACAACCACACAGAACAGTTTGTGAGCTAGGACCAGGAAACCTCACAGCATGAAGTGGTCACACTGTCAGCCATGGGATAGCCTCCTTTCACACAAGGGAATGAGTATGGGCAGGAATTAAAAAAGAGAGAGTGAGAGGAAAGTGTGACTAGTTCTGTTAGTAGGTAAAATATTTTCCGTGCCCACAGGTAGGGCAGGCTTTGCACCACTCAGCTCAGCCCAGCTGGATTTAAGGATGCTGTGCTGAAGGGCTGCAGGGAATAGAGCATAGAATGCACAGCTCTGCCTTGCAGACAAGTCTTGTTTCCCTGGCTGCCCTGCTAGATTACAGATGCTAATAGCAGCTTCTCCTCTTACAGAGGTCCCCTCCCAGGAGGGAATTAGTTTCCACAGCCTGAGAAACAAAGCCAAACGGCTCAGGCTCAATGCTTTCATTGTCTGGCTTAGACTCAGAATAAGAGCATCCCAGGGCTGAGGAGAGGTGTGATAGAAATCCCATAGCAAAGATTTACCCCTGGCAGCTTCCACTCTGGCTTTGTGCATGTGTGAGTTCTGGTTGTTGCAGATCACGAGGCAGATGAATCTTGGGGTGCTCATTCCCCTGCAGGTTTTTTGTGATCTGATGCTCTGCTGAATCAAAGTCCATCAGAGGCTTCCATGAAATGCCTGGGGAGTTCTTATCTCACTTTCCAGTACTGAGGATCTGAGCTAAAAAAAGGCAGCACTGTTATCCAGTTGCAAAAGTAGGCTGTTCTGAGAGGCAGAAGCAAGGCTTGCATTTCGCAAACTTGTACAAGAAATGGAACATTTCTGTGCTGAGATGCTCACATTCAACAGGCAAAATGGAAAAACACATTTATGTGTTTGTGATGGACACATGTAACTCTCCTAAGAGAGGTGTATACAGTTTAGAAACCTGCAGCTTTCTAGGGAGGTTAGGAAAAAAACCCACTTGATTTCACTATGAAATGATTTTATCCCTTTCATGTCAATACACTGAACTGTAATTGCACATGTAATTAACTGAGTGAAAGTTTAATCTTACAGATAACTGGGATGTACGTGTTAAATAGGAAAAAAAAGCCTTGTTCAGGTCAACATACTTCTTTATTTTTTAATCAGTGAAGAATTAGTTTAGCACTTCAATGTGGTTCACATTCATGCATTATAAAGGCTGTAAGCACAGCTAACACAAAAATGGAACTGTGGGAGATCATGAATGGCTCTTTGCCTTTACTGAAAACCCCAATTTACTTTGTTATTTCAGGAAAAACCTGCATGTTAAAGCATGGCATAAAGTGTTAGCATCTGTTTTCAGTCTTTTGGGATTCTTTTTAAACTTGCACGTTTCAAAAGCATAGATCCTCTCATTTTTTCTTCTTTAGGTTTAAGAATATCTTGCATTTCTATGGTCTTCATTTAAGACTTTACTCCATCATCCTTGCTTACATCATACAGCCCCTTACCACAGGACCTTGCTAAATCCTGTGTTTTGATTTCACTGAGATTTGGCTTACACTTCTGAAATATCTCCATAATGGGCAGGCAGGGCAGAATTAGGTTTCTATCAAAGGAACAGATTAGCATACAATTTCCATTTTCCAAATGGGAAGAGTATTTATACAAAACGCTGTGAGCGATGTGCTGTGATGTAATTGTTTAAGAACCTGAGTGGGAAGTAAACAGTAAAGACAGCTCTTCCATACAGCACTAATACTTCTAGACCTCCTCCTACTTGTTTCATAGAAAGCATTGTAATTGTTATGTCATTTTTATTCCTATTGCCATAACTTTCTGATTGTGCTTTCATAAATTAATCGTTTATTTGTATAGTGGCTGTCAAGTTGTTCTCAAAAAATATTTTCCTAGCAAATCTTCCTGAAAGTTCTGTTTGTGACCTTAAGTATATTGATAGAAGATTAAGCTTACTTTGGTTATAGGGTACATAGAACCTTTACTTAAAGTGCAGGCAATGAAATGAAGATTGTTATTGTTCTGGTAGCTTTAATAGCCCATGCTTTTTGGGTGGATCTAAGAGAAACTCTTTGTCAGCCTGGGACCAACTCATTGCAAGTTCAGTTGGTGGGAGGGTGGGATAGCCCTGCTCAGAAACGCCTTCAGCCCCCAGCCCTGTGCTGGAATCTCACTCTGCTCCTGGGGGTCAGTGTCTCCAGGCAGGAATCTGCCTTATCACTTGCCTTAGCAACCCATCTTCTATCTATCATCAATTAGCAGGAGTGTGACACTCTCTGGGCCAGCATCCTTAACTCTTTCCTCTGCTGTGATAGAGGCAAGCAGCGAGAATGGCAAAGAATAAAAGAAATAAGATCACATGGCCGCCTGTTTCTCAGTCACCAGGTATGAACATATTTAAACAGGAAGGAGAAGCAGCAGCAAACAAGGAGATGTGTAAGAACTGTGTAGGAGAACTCCAGGTGTCCTTTACTCTGTTGGACAACATTTCCCATTAAAGCATGGAAGAAGTTTTATGTTTTGTTTGTAATTTAGGATGGGTTTTGTGTGTTATTCATAAACTGGAATTTAAATAATTCTGTGTGAACATGTGGCACAATGTGGATTTTAAAGAACATAAAGAGAATTCTATCTCACATAAGCTGTCTGATGCTATACAAAGGCAGTTCAACAGTTGGTTGTGACCTTTGTTAATGCCAGTTAACTCCAGCTCTTTTGTACAACACTGGTGGTGAAGCTGCCTTCCTTGCTTTTTCAAGCAAAAAGGGTATTAGCAGAGCGATAGGGAGCACAACAGAGAATGAAGCCTTTAGAAAAACACACTGTGTTTTTCTATCAGATTTTCTATCAGTGCGCCAAACGGGAATCTAGCATCTGTCTGTATGTCCTCCTGCAAGAGTTAGAAGGAAGAGAAACAGGCTGTTTATTATATTCTCATGCGTCTGCCGGTGGTAGATTGTTTTGTCCTTCGGAAGCAGATAATTAAGCACTGCTAACCCAGGGCCTACATAGTATATGTGACCACCCATGAAGTGTGAGAGATATTTTCTCCACCAAGATACACATACGCACCCTTCACATAACTTCAAAGTGGCTTTGTAGATAGGAGAGGCCTTGAAAAGGCATAAACTTGCTAATGATTTCCTCCTCAAATAAATATCCATGCCAGTCACATGGCATTGTTTATTCAATGGTTGAATATTAGCTCAACTTAAGATAGAAAGAAGTAACTGTCTGGATCATCAATTCTCAGTCCAAACTCTTGTTCCCCTTAAATCTTCCATGTTTCTTCAGGCTGCCAAAGAAAGTCATGACAACTTTTCTACCATGCCAGCTCTTTGGTTAGCCTCAAGAAAAGAAACCATGGGAAGGTTGCTGCTTCCTAAGTGGAAAAAGCCCTGAGTGCATGTTGGCAGAAAGAGATCTGGTACACTGAGAGTGTTCTTCCAACAGAAAAAAGAGTACATTAAATTTGATAGTATATGCTATGAGACTTCAAATCCTATGGTTCATAATGTGGCATGGAATGAAGAGCAGATATCTAGTGTCCAGTTGGGCTTATTTTCCACTGATATAAAGGGCTATGCCTTTTCCTTCCTCTTCCCTTGCACCTAATATCCTAGTAAAGAAAATGAAGAGCCAAACAGCTTAGCTTAAAATGCAGAAAGGATAGATGCGAGAGCTGAACAATCCAGAAAAGAATATTTTTTTTCCTTTTATTTATTATTTGTTGCAATTACCAACTCTTTAAACCTAAGGGCTTCCCAGTCACATGGACACTTTGCATTCATTAAAACAGTGCTTTCTGCTGCCACTAGCAATTTCATTCTCCTTGGGTGGCTGCCTTTATACTTTCTTCTGTGTGTATTTCAGCAGCCTACGAAGTATCAGCGATAACCTCAAAAATAATATTAATAACAACAACAAAAAAAAAAAGATAAAAAAGAAACAAAACACTTGAAATGTCCTCCTTTAGTTTCCTTAAGTGCTTTCTGTTCTTTCTTAAATTGCATAGGTAGTATTTTATTAAGATCTGAGTCAGAAACAAAAGGAGCTGGAGCTCTCTAACAGCACACAGCTGTCTGCTTACTTCAAAGTGACTTGGGTAGGCCTTTGGCCTCCTCCTGCGGGAAGGGGAGGAGAGGGGCACTCTGTCTTCCTGCCTCTTGAGCCCGTTGCTTTCATGTACTGCAGATTTACTGCTGCTGGCTGCCTTACTTCAGTTGTGCATACTAACGGCTCCTGTCTTTGCCTTTTACTTTGCAGTACTCTGAGGCTGCCAAAAGGCCTGGGCCCTCCTACTGAACTGAACTTGTGTTCTTGTTTCAGGCTGCCACAAAGCTGAAGTGATTGAGCAGTGCTCCCTGAAGACCGTAATTTCCCTGCCTGAAGTATGTACCAAATGAGTCATTCATTTAACATTTCCCCTCTTGCAGATTTTGCTTTCGTTTTGACGCCAGTCTCAGAAGTGTGATCAGATCCTGTCCTGGCTTCTGTTCTGTTAAATCACATTGTAACTTCTGTGTCATTCTCTGTGACTTTTGCTCTGCGATTTTTCCACTTTACATTCTTTACTTGCGACTTTTAGTTTTCATCATTTTCATCAAGTACTGCCAACGATGCTTGTAATTTAAAGTTTTTCAAAACAACTGTGGTGTTGGGAGGGAGTGTTGCTTCCATTTTTGCAAGTGCCACGATCTTGCCACGAGAGAGACTAGTCCTTGTGTTTCCTTCTCCACAATGAGTTGCTTTTGATGGCAAAAATTACAAGGAAATCACTCTGTGGGGCTTGTCAAAGTTGGCTCATACTTGACTTTTTGCCAGGCTGCTGTGAGTTTCCTTATCCCTGCTTTGCAAGCAGGTTCAGCATTGCCAGCTGTGTGCCTGCTGCTGCTGGGATGCCTTCCTTCATCTCCTCCCACAAGCTGGGGAGCAGGGCAGGTGCAAGCTTGGGCTTTCTGACTCAGTAAAATCTGTTCAGGATATGAGTAGCTTCCCTCCTGCAGGAGTTTTAGATGTACTCAGCAAAGCATTTTTCCCTCTGTAAACTGCTTTAGCTCTTGCCATGAGCCATGAAGTAAGCTCCATGAAAGACCTACTCGAAGAGCTGTTGTCAAGATATCAGCTCAGCATTACTCATACTAGTAAAATACAGTGAGGCACATAGCAAGAATTTAGAAGACTGAAAAGAGGAACGCTTTTATTTTGACCAGTTTAGTCAGGTTTTGTCTTGTGTCAGCATCTAATACATGCCCTACATTGCCATGGCACTGTGTCCATATAGAGACCCATAATTCCACCAGTACTACTCATAATGGATGAGCAGATGTTGTAGTATAAATCTGTCTTCTATTAGCCAAATGTGGCAGATAAAAAGAAGACTGAAGCATACCCTGGTAAGCACCTCTTTATGGGTGTGAATACAATGACCAATTGAGTATTTATAACAAAAACAAATTAACCAGAGATGTGCATGAAGTCCACACACTGAGCTGAAGGACACAGACTTATGAGGATGTTAGTCCCAGCTTGCCTATCTATACTATAATTTGTTCCTTGGAGGAGATTTTTCTCTCCATTTCCTGTATTCCTAATTGGACACCTCAAGTTTGATATGAAAGGCTTGATTCTGATGCTCTTAATGGTATTTGTGATGGAAAATACTTTCTTAGCCTTCCAGTTATGTTGGTATTCCAAAGTTAATTGAACTCTGACAGCAGGTGTCCAGGTATCACCAAAGTAAGAGTCTCCAATACCATCTAGTATTTTCTTCATAGCACAGCCTATGTTAATAGGGACAAGCTTTTGGTGAACAGTCTTCAGGAGTAAAGATCTCATTTGTAAACTGACTGGGTTCCATTCAATGAAAATAAAGAACACGCTGAATTCTGTCGAGCAATGATTATTCACTTCAATAACAAACAGAGGACTAATTGTGTTGGGAGTGAAATCAAAGGCAACATGTACGCTGCTATTTCCTTACACAAAGAATAGTCCAAGTACACCAAGATATAACAACTCTTGTAATTTTACCACGAGTTTCAGGATATAAATAAAAATACATTTTTCTTACAGTTCATGGTCCCTAGGATTGTCTGCCTGTAAGAGAAATTCCTCTCTCCCATTTACTCTGTGTGCCCTCAGCCTGGCACAGGCATATTGCACTATTGCACTGTGCACCTTGTAGTTTTTTTTTTCTTTCTTGATTACCAAACTGGAAGCAGGTCTTTCTCAAGTGCAGGCACAATATAACAAAAGAGAAATGCTATGAAAGTATATCCTCAGTCCTCACTGAGCTTTTGTGTATGTAGGAGGGGGTTTTCAGCAATGACTCTTGGGACTTGCTTGCTGCAGTGACTTCTCTTTTCATCCAGTGCTCTCAGCCAAGAAGCAGATTTTGATCTTCCAATAGCCAGTACAAGAGTTAAAATCTCTTTGTAGACTGTGGAATATGAAGACACAGAGCATTTTTTCCAGTGAAAGTTTTAGATACAGTACTACCTTGTTTGTTGGTCCAGGCACAGGACTCTCACTTCTTCCTCCATATATCCAGAAAGTGACCAAATCAGCAGCCTAAGAGACCATCTGTGTCCCTCTCCCCACTCTCACTCTCTTTTAAATACCAGGGACGCAATATGACTCAAATTTCATTCAAACTTTCTGAACACAATTCACATTCTTAGTACTTTAAAAATATTGATAAATATGCAGCTGTCAGGTGAAGTCCCCAGTTACTGGAAAAAGGGAAACATTATTCCCATTTAGAAGAAAGGGAGAAAGGAAGACCTGTGAACTACAGGCTGGTGACTCTTAACTCAGTGCCTGGGCAGATCATGAAACAGATCCTTGTGGAAGACATGTTAAAGCACATGAAGGATAAGCAGGTGATCCAGGACAGCTAGCACAGCTTCACCAAGGGAAGGTCATGCCTGACTAATCTGGTGGCCTTTTATGACAGAGTGATGGCATCAGTGGGCATAAGGAAGGAAACTGATATCTATCTTAATTTCTGTGAGGCCTTTGACATGGTCCCTCACCACACCCTTATCTCTAAATTGCAGAGATATGGATGTGAAAGGTGGACTGTTCAATGAATAAGGAGCTGGTTGGAAGCTAGCAACCAAAGTGTTGTCATCAATGGCTCTATGTCCAAGTATAGACCAGTGAGGTGTCCTCCAGGGGTCTATCCTGGGGCTGGTACTCCTTAACATTTTTAACAATGACATATATGATGGAACTGAGTGTACCCTGAGCAAGTTTGCTGATAGCAACAAGCTGAGTGGTGCAATAGATGTGGTAGAAGAAAGGGATGCCATCCAGGGGGACCTTGATAAACTTGAATGGTAGGCCCTTGTGAACCTAATGAGGTTCAACAAAGCAAAATGTGAGGTTTTGCACTTGGGTTGGGGTAATCCCAGATATGTATCTAATCTTGGAGAAGAACTCTTTGAGAGCAGCCCTGCTGAGAAGAACTTAGGTGTCCTGGCTGATGAAAACTTAACATGAGCCAGCAGTGTGTGCTTGCAGCCTGGAAGGCCAATGTTCTGTCCCTAAAGGTGTTCAAGGCTATGATGAATGGGGCACTGACAGCCTGATCTAGTAGTTGATCTGGCAGCTGGCAACCCTGCCTGTGACTGGGAGGATGGAACTTGATGATCCTTGAAGTCCCTTCCAACTCAAGCCATTCTATGATTCTATGATAGCTGGCATTTGCAACAAGCTCAAAGCATAGTTGTGGTTAATATAGAACATATGTATCCAACCCAAAGTTGTATGTTTTTGTTACTGTCTATATTTATGTTGTAACAAAACAATAAATAAATAAATAAATAAATGAAATTTTTTGTTACTTATTGCATATAACTATAATAGTATATATAGTATAATAATAACTATATTATCTATTTTATACGTGACCCAACACAATTCCTCTTCACTCAGTGTGGCAAAGGCAAGCCAGAAGTTTGGACATCCATGATAATAGACACTTGCCTGTTGGGAGTGTATGAGGCTTCACTTTAAATCAAAATGTTGCTTTTTTTTAGTCACTCCTCATTGCAGAAGAGCTCAGGCTTTCCAAGTTGCAAAGTTTTCATGGTAATTAGCCAATTTATGAAGCAGAATGATGGGTTTTTTGTCTTCTTCTTTGGCGTGATTTCACCCACTACAGCAGAAATGGCCTGTTATGAAACCAACCTACTAAATAGTGAATGGCTTTGCATAATTACCCCAAAAAAGTGTTTTGTGAAATGTGAAAAGTTTACTTCCCCCACCCACCACTATTTTGATACATATAGAAATATTTCCTTTTACATTCCTAAACATTCATACATGTGTAACAATTAAAGAGCACAGAGAACTGCGTATGCACAAGGAACATGGCACGTCAATTAATTGTTGCATTTCATTCTAACACAGAATCTCAGCCCCACGTAAATTTTGTAATCATTTTATCATACAAAGAAAGGCTAATTGTGACCTACAGCACTGAACTGCGCCATCAGTCCCACACTGAGCAGGGCTGATCTAATCAGCTGGTGCTTATGGAAAGGCCAACAGTGGCAAGATTGCTTGCTTGAAGAGACTGGATGTGGATTGGGCTGGTCTTTGAGCCTGCTCTAACGTCTCCTTCATAGTCTTCTTGCTGTTTTCTGGAGCATTTCTGTTGTTTCCCCCATATTGGGAAATATCATCCAGCTGCCTGTAGGGGAGCAGCTGCTTTTGGTGGCTCAGCATGTAACGTTAGTTGCTCATTTGGGCAGCTGCTGCTACTTGTGGTCCATTCTTTCTGATAAGGCCTGAGTGCTCAAATGTGTCATATGCCACTCCAGAGGGAAATGTCCTTTATAAAGCTGGCTGCTCTATAAGCAACGATTGGTGTTTTGTCAGGCAGAAATTGCTGCTTACAGAGCCCAGCTGTTGTGTAGATCCATGCTCATGGCCCTGAGTTACACTTTCAGTTAAGTACCTTAGAGTGCTTTGCAAACAGAGATTACTCATGCCTCACAAACCTCTGTATTACCTATTGCCAGATAAGCAGTGACACAGATAGGGGGAAAATCCCAATCTGCTGGCACTCTTAACTGTAGATGCACAACCCCAAGTAATGAAAGTCTGGTTTTACCTGCTGAGCTAAATTTTTTGGATTGGAGATGCTCAACATACCCACAGCATCCTGATCTCTTTTGGCAAGAGCTAAGGATCTTGCCTTGTTCTACATAAAGCCAATGAAAAAAGAGCCCAGAGCTGCTGATTCTCAGGACCTCACCCAGCTTTCGGCCTCCAGTGAGCTTCCAGACTATGTTGGTATGTCATGTAGCTGCAGTGGATTCTGAGACATCTGTTACAACTTAGTTATGTAGCAACAAAGCTAGGGCGATTTCCAGAAAACAAACAAATAAACAAACAAAAAACAAATGGAGGGAATAAATCTTTCATTTAAGCATTTGGAATAACTGTCTAAGAAGACAATGTATGTTACAGTTACAGGAAAATATGTCAGGTTACAGACAGGTAATAATCCTTCAGATGAGAAAGAATTACATGGAAAATTATATGTGAACTAAAGCCGGTCAGCTTCCATCTGATGCTATTTACAGCAGGACCTGATGTTTCCATCCACCTGGTTTCCAGCAGAATCTCTTTCCCTTAATATCATCTGGTGTCAGGGTTAGTGCCTGGAGGAGTCATGTTTCTAGTAGACTTTGTGGGGTTAGATAGAGAAGGTCTCTCTCCCACAGGAAGGCGAACTCACCCATGATCCTTTCCCTACAGCACCCTCCTCTCCATGCTCCAGCAAGTAGTCACTGGATGTCCTGCTCGTCCTTGCAGTCTGGAAGGGCGTTTCAGATTGGACTCTGCAACTCTATTCCCTCTGTAGTGAACACTAGAAAAATCTTGCCCAGAGGAGCAATTAGTCAAGACTCTTCCAGACCAGTGTAAAAGGTAGGGTTTTTTTTTTGGAAGGAGTAGGGTTTTACAGTACAATATCCAGATGGGAGTTTGACAAAACACTGTTCTCACTGTCACAATCCATCCATCCCCCAGATGGCAAGAAATTCACCTACCAAAAACGGAGATAAATTGCAGACTTTTTTCTCTGATTACTCATCTTGACTTTGGGAAAAACAAAAACAAAACAAAAAGAATTGCAAGGCTGGAGGGAATTGCAAGGGAAAAGAGTGGACCCAAAGCTGCATATGAAAACCCTCCTTGCCTTCTCCCCCTCACCCCAGTACCTCAGTACAAAAGGTATGAGGCCCTGGACGTGGAAGGCTGTCTGAGGGCAGTAAGAGCCCACCCAGACCTGACATGCTAACAAAATCAAACCAGGAAAAGCCTTCCCCTAACACCAAGGCTACTTCATTGAAGAACAGAACATTGAACAGACCATCTTCTTAGAGAATCACAGAATCACAGAATCACAGAATGACCCGGGTTGGAAGGGACCTCAAGGATCATGTAGTTCCAACCCCCCTGCCTAGCAGGGCCACCAAACATACGCCTTTACTAGATCAGGTTGCCCAGAGCCCCGTCCAACCTGGTCTTGAACACCTCCAAGGACGGGGCATCCACAACCTCCCTGGGCAGCCTGTTCCAGGACCTAACCACTCTCCTAGTAAAGAACTTCCCCCTAACATCCAACCTAAATCTTCCCTCTTTTAACTTAAAACCATTTCCCCTAGTCCTGCTATTATCAGCCCTTTCGAAGAGTTTGCTCCCCTCCTGGGAGTAAGTTCCCTTCAGGTATTGAAAGGCTGCAATGAGGTCACCCCGCAACCTTCTCTTCTCCAGGCTGAACAAACCCAACTCCCTCAGCCTGTCCTCATAGGGGAGGTGCTCCAGCCCCCTGATCATCTTCGTGGCCCTCCTCTGGACCCTTTCCAAAATCTCCATATCTTTTTTGTACTGAGGGCTCCACACCTGGACACAGTACTCCAGATGGGGCCTCACAAGAGCAGAGTAGAGAGGGACAATCACCTCCCTATCCCTGCTGACCACCCCTCTCCTGATGGAGCCCAGGATCCCATTTGCCTTCCGGGCTGCCAGAGCGCACTGCTGGCTCATGTTAAGTTTCTCATCTATTAGGACCCCTGAGAAGTCTGCTGTCTTCCTGGTGTGTGGGTGAGAGCCGTCACCAGGAAACCACCTAGCCTGATATGGCTGACAGACTGCAACCCCTTACTGCATTTTCATATAGGGAGACATTATGTGGCTACATGTGGGTCAAGGGCTATCAAAAGAGATTTCAGGGCCCTAGGATGACGGCTAAAGGAATTGAATGTCCAGATTGTCTTTTGTTCTTTGCCTCCTGTATTGGGTAAGAACACAGAAACAAGCCTAAGGATCATATCTTTAAATACCTGGCGTAGAGGCTGGTGCTGTCACCAGAACTTTGGGTTTTTCAACAACCAATTAGTCTACATGGTACTGGGTTTGTGGGCACTAGATGAGGTTTCCCTTTCTCAAAGGGGAAGAAGGGTCCTTGGGGAAAAGCTGGCTGGACTTATTGGGAGGGCTTTAAACAAGATGTGAAGGGGGATGGGGAGGATAGTGAGTCTTCCCAAAATAAGGTATGGAAAGTAATAACTGTTAGAGAGACGGGGTGCTGGCGGGAGCCTTGAAGGACTCACTGCCTTGAGAGGTGCTGGCAACACTGCAGCATGTACAGAACACTATGATGAGGCAGTGACTGCTGGAGTAACAGGAGAAGGCAAAGGGGAAATTCAAGGGAAATAACTAGAAGGAACTAAGGAGTTAACCTTCAAGGAAGTGACAAGTCCAGCTGTCTAGTTGAAGTGTCTCTACATCAATACACACAGCTTGGAGCTGGAAGCTACAGTTCTGCTTGAAAACCATGATATAGTCATCACCAAAATCTGTTGGGATGATTCCCATGAATGGAGTGTGGCTATTGACAGCTACAAACTGTGCAGAAAGCACAGGTGAGGAAAGAGGGGAGGGGGTGTTGCTATCTACACCAGGAAAGGAATAAAATGTGAAGAGATGTCCCTGAAGAATAGTCATGAGCAAGTTGAAAGCCTATGGGTGACAGTTAGAGACTGAGGCAGCAAAGGGAGCCTTGTGATCAGTGTCTACTATGGGCCACCAGATAAGTCAGAGCCTGTCGATGAGCCCTTCTACATCCAGCCACAGGAGCATCACAATTGCACATGTTTGTCCAGCTAGGGGACTTAAACCACCCGGACATAGTATTATTATACCAGATGAGGTATTAGCAGCAAATTTAGCTGTTCAGGTCTGAGGAGTGCACTTTTTATAACTCATGTGGAAAAAGAAAACAGAATTCATCAGTGATAGGGCTGATTGCACGGCATAAATAACAAAAGGCAAACATTGCAAAAAATGCTTGAGTACATACACCAGGGGTATGGTACAACCACCATGGAGATGCTTACATTAGTTGGCTTACAAACAGTGGTAATGACAAAAAGGTTGCATTAATTGCCGCTACAATTAGCTGCATCAGGCAAAACCAGCATTAATCATAAAGGTAAAGTACTGCAGTAGTTAAATACTTTTTGGGGAAAAAAACGTGCCTTTCAGTTAGATGGTTATGTCTAGCAGCAAAGATCTTGACCTTGGTCTTATGTTTAGCAGTATACAATCAATATGCAGTACTTTCCACAAGTACTCAAAAGGTACAAAGTATATAGCAATAGAAATAGCAGTTTCCAGAAGAGGTTTCTGGTTCTATTTTTTGTTTGTTTTCCTGTTTTGTACTCTTTCTTGCATCTTCAGTTGCACGAGAGTTACTCAGAAACAAGAACAAGAAAATGCCATCTGAACACTCCAGGTGATCAGGAAAGGTAATGAAGGGGAAGAACTGCAGTAATACAACCCTGTATTTTAAAAGAGCAAATATTAAACAATCATTTTGCCTAAAAACTGAAAAAACAACACCTGCTAAGCTAAAAATGCCACCAACAAGAAAGTAAGGCTACTGTCTTGAAGTTATAAAATGACAGAGAAGGAAGAGGGGAATCCACTTAGTCTGAAGCCATTGCCAATCAACACAAGGGAGTAAAGATTACTGTAGGATCTTTTTTTCCCCCCCATTTCCTTTAGAGTTATTTAAATATACACCATCTCTCATGTTGAAGAGTCAGTTTCTAGGCACTGACCCCCCTCTCACTTCAGAGGAAACAAACCTAACAAACACCCAGATAAATGTTATCACAGTCAAGCCAAGGAAGACAACAGTAAACCAACAACCTTAACAAACGTGCACTTTGATTTCAGAGTGCTTTATGGCTTCAAACACCAGGAGCTGATAACACAACCATGAAGATTAAAAACAAAATGCCCTACGGGGTTGTTATACCTCAGCTCTGAGCATTTTTACAGCTCATATATCATTTTTTCCCAACAACTTTACTAAAAATTCTCCCTAACCATATGTTCCTTAAAAACAAAAGCTGAGTTCTACTGCTCCTCCTTCCTACCCTCCTCTTTTATAACTTCCAGTCTGACTCAGATGTCTGCAGCCATGCAAGGCTGCTGCTTAAATTTGGGTGCCATCTCTTTAACAAGGAAACATTTCCACAAAGTGTGTTGTTACAAAACAAGGCAAGGGTACAGAAGTCTGACTCATGTGCTACACCTTATTGGTTTGTTCTATAGTTAGAAAGGAAGACAGGGAGTTCTGAAGTGGTTGGCTCTTAAAATAGCATGAGAAGTAGGCTTGAACACTGTTTAATAGCACATCTCTACTGAGAGCTTACAGTGTGTGTGTGGCAACAATAGCCTAAATACAACCTCTGAACTTTCATTTTCTGATCAGATTTATTCTCCATCTGTGTATAATCCCTTTGCTGTTTAAAAAGGTTTGTTTTCTTTCTTCTAAAAGAAGCATTTCCACATGAAGGACACAGATGAAGATGCAGTAGAAGAAAAGCTCAGAGAGATGAAAAGTTCAGGGATGTCCCCTGTGCTGTGGGACTGGGCACTCAAATAAGATCAGGGTGCCAAAGGGAGCTGAAAAGTACTTACTATAGTTAACTGATAATATCTAACTTACCCTATGTGGGATAAAGGTTGTGAGAAATACATACTATTACTCATAAGAATGAGTCATTTTCTGACTGCCTCAGATTAGTAAGAAACTTGACTGACATTTCTCTTCAAATTAGGTTATTTTATTTTATTATTTATTTTTAACTTGGCAATGATTTCTATCACAGCAAACCTTCATGAAAACTGGCTTTCAAACTGCAGTCTGTGGATCAGAATCAGGATGTGCACTTATGTACATGCAAGTGTCAACAAAAAAAGCAAACAAAGGAAGGCTGTTTCGTTGGCTTATTCACGTAAAAAGAGGCAATACTTCCAATGACTGTTTACTGGCCTCCATACTGAAAAAGTCTAGAAGTTGCAAGTGCCCTAAAATAATCTAATCTTCCTCTAATGTTCTCAGGTAAATCAGCATTAAAAACAAACAAACAAACAAACAAACAAACAAAACCAGGAAGACAATTCATTTGCAGGAAAGGCCCCCTAGGAATTGGGTTGGTGACCCTGCTTACAGCAGGGGGTTGAAACTAGATGATCTTTAAGGTCCTTTTCAACCCCATCCATTCTATGATTCTATGATGAGTAAAGCCAGGGCAGAAAAAAGCCAATGGAGACAGCTGGCTGTGGAGTGGCTTCATATTCCGCCCCTGAAAGAAATCGTCAAATGCTCAGTACTGAGCTCAAGGGTTTTAAAGTACCTTTTATTGCTAGCCAAGCATCTGAGGATGGCGTGGTGCCAATTCATAGTGAAGTTTTTTCCTGTGATGCCAGCTTCTTCCATGTGGCCAGCCCATATTCACACATACTTCCCATGAGGGCTATGCAGACTGTTGAGAAGCTCCTGGAAGAGAGTGGAGCATGTATGAATGAACTAACAAACAAAAATAGCATTGTGCCGACAGAACAACTTTGCTTTTTCTTTCCTTGTGATTACTATATACAGAGTTTGGAAGTATTCAACACACCAGCTGTATGTATGAATTGTTAATAATCCATTGAGTGCCATGGGAAGCCTCTTGTATGTTTAATGTTGACATCAAGAGTAAGTATTCTGTGGAGCAATAGTTTCTATACCAAGCCTGCAGTGAGTATTACTTTCTAATTTTAAATTATCTGAGGAAAAAAAATGCTATAGTTTTCAGGCACAAGATCTTCAGCAATTTCAGGGCTAAGTGCATTTTAAGAATTATCTCTTTGCAGTTTGCATGCTTTATATAGTTAGAAATGTTGTTACTTGGAATGCATGGCCAACCTTGTCATTTGAACATGCTGAGAGAAAAGATGGGAAGCAATTCCTAAAAGCAAATATCAGTTTACGGTGATTAATAATAAAATATTGACCTCCACTGCTTGCTAGTCATGGCAGATGAGTGATAGTGTTTAAAGGAGCATTTTCCCTCTTTGGCTTATTCCCTTTGCCCAATGAGGCTAATACTAATACTAATTTTCCCTGTATTATCCAGACAGAGTTGAGTGTGAATACTGGTGTTTTAAGACAGAACAGCAATTCCCCCAAATTTTCTGTGAAATACAAACTAAAAGTGTAACTAGTATTGGAAGGGTCTCTGGAGTCCCTCTTGGCCAACCTCCCACCAAGCGCAGAGTGACTGGAAGTTAGAGTGGGTTTCTTATGGTTGTTTCCTGTCACACTTGCTCACCTGGTGGCTTGACCAACCTCATGGTGGACAGCTTCTTTCTAAATCTAATCAACATTTATATTTCTACATGTTTTGGCTGTTGTCTCCTGTGCTTTTACTGTGTATCACTGAGAGTTGAAACTTGCCTCTTCACCAATGGAGTGAGGAGGAAGAAAACACTTGTCCCTGGAAGCTGAACAAACCCAGCTAACTCAGCTTCTTCTCGCAAGTTTTAGACCAAAAATGGTTTAGATGGTGATTGTCTCATAAACTTCCAATGTGTTGACTTAATTAGAAAATCTTCTCACAATTCCCTCTTTGATCTATGCTTTTATACATACTGCAGAATTCTCCCCTTATCTTCATGTATTGGAAAACCTCACCCAAGAGTTTCCAGTCTTGGACCTGTCTCCTAGCTCAAAATGCTTCCACTGGCATTACTTGGAAACTCAGAAGCGTGTTTGTGTGCAGGGTGACCTTCAGAGATGTTGGACTTGCAGCCATTGTCAGAAAGAAGGTGGGTGTTCTCAGCAATTTGTGAAGACATTTCATTTTATTATCTGTCACATTCGGTGGTATCTGGGGCTTTGCTTTGCACAAAAGAGCAATGATTCATCTAGGACCTTCTGGACACTTGCCTCTGATTTTTGGCAAGTTCTGCAGTACTGATTAGCAATTCAGCAAACTTTGAAGCTATGAAGGTTCTGGAGGATTAAACAGATACAGCGTATTAATTCCTGAATGAGATGTTCAGTTTTGCCTCCCTGTTTTTATGGGCTAACAAAAAAACCAAACCAAAACACAAGCAAAACAAAACCTAAACAACAACAACAACAACAAAACCCCACCCTGCTAATGCACTTTACTATAAACTAGTCTGAAATATAATGAATCTATGCTTTTAAATAGCTTTCCTCAGATAAAATTTTAGAATTAGCTTAACAACTTAAACACTGAACTGCTATATCAGTGTGTGAAACACAAGTCTGAAAGCAGGCACTGATAATGCATGCTTTTATATAAAATGAATGAATGATCTCCAGAATTTGGACTGGAATGGTGCATGAAGATTGACGGTGCCCAGATGCATTGTTTCATCATATTTGCAACAGGAATATGGAAATATCTAATGTTTCTTGAGAACATTTTCCCCCTGAAACACATTCATCTCTCCCCTTTTCCGGCCACTACAAAGTGACACCAGAGAGGAAAAACGATGCAGTCATTGCTTTTTTTTTTTTTGTGAGACCTTATTTCAGCCGTTTCCTGTGCATGAGTAGGTGTCTATCAGTGACATCTACTGACCAAGTTAAAGAACACAGCCTTGACAAATGCCAGCTGCAATCAGTTGTGCGTTTGAATGCTAATGGATCAGATGATAGAAAAATTAGAAACACTCTCTGTCACTGATATAGTGACTCCAAATCCAAACCCATACTGTGGTATTACTACAGTTTCACTCAGAGGGTGGTGACGCACTGGAACAGGTTGCACAGAGAGGTTGTGGATGCCCCATCCCTGGAGGCATTCAAAGCCAGGCTGGATGTGGCTCTGGGCAACCTGGTTTGGTGGTTGGTGACCCTGCATATAGCAGGGGGGTTGGAACTGGATGATCATTGTGGTTCTTTTCAACCCAGGCCATTCTATGATTCTACAATTCTATGATTTATTCCAAGAAAGTCAAGCAGAAATCCCACTGCAAGCATCATCAGGTCATCACTGCCTGTTTGACAACCTTCACCCTAGTATATCACTACTTTAATTTTCTAGCCTCTCAGGCTAGATGTCCCTGGGAGAAGTAATGGTTTCATTGCAGGTATCTGCCCACAGGACCAAGGACTGCATGAAAACTTGCCACATGCTTGTGGAGAAGTACCTGACCAGGCAGGACCTAGGAGGAAACTCAGTCCCAAGGCCATACTGGCAAACCTTAAATTCATATAATCATAGAAAATCCTGAGTTGGAAGGGACTCGCAGGGATCATCAGCTCCAACTCCTGGCTGCATGCAGCCCAAAATTCAAACCTTATGTCTGAGAGTAGCTAAGCAATCCTCATACTGTGACAAATTGGTGCCATGCCTGCCGCCCTGTGGTTCAGACCCTGTCCCTCACCTCCAGCTGGTCCACCCCTGACCCATCTCCATGCTGTTCCCTTGGGCCCTGTCGCTGTCACACAGAGCAGAGCTCAGCGCTGCCCTTCTGCTCCCTGTGAGGAGCTGCAGCTGCCATCAGGTCTCCCCTCATCTCCTCTGCTCTCAGTACATTACACCAGGAGGCCTCAGACTCTCCTTATATATCTTGCTCTTGCTTGCATGAGCAAAACTTGCATGAGCAGATACCAGCAGTTTAGGCAGCTAATGCAGTTTTAACCAGAAACATACACTTCTCTTATTCTTGTGTGTTAGTTAAATACATAGGTTGTGAAGGAGATGGGATTTGCCAGGTTACCTGGTTAATGACTTGTTGAAGGACGGCCAATGTCACCCCGGTCTTCAAAAAGGGCAAGAAGGATGACCCGGGTAATTATAGGTCAGTCAGCCTCACCTCTGTCCCAGGGAAGGTGATGGAACAGCTTGTGCTGGATGCCATCTCCAGACAACTGGGAGAAAAGGAGGTTATCAGGAGTACTCAGCATGGGTTCACCAAGGGGAGGTCGTGCTCGACCAACCTGGTGGCCTTTTATGAAGATGTCACTCGCTGGGTGGACGGGGGGAGAGCGGTAGATGTAGTCTACCTTGATTTCAGTAAGGCTTTTGATACGGTCCCCCATGACATCCTTATAACAAAGCTGAGGAAGTATGGGATAGATGAGTGGACGGTGAAGTGGGTTGAGAATTGGCTGACTGGCAGAGTGCAGAGGGTTGTCGTTGGCGGTGCGGTGTCCGGCTGGAGGCCTGTGACTAGCGGTGTCCCCCAGGGGTCTGTGCTGGGTCCAGTCTTGTTCAACATCTTCATCAATGACCTTCGCAAAGGGATACTGACCACCCTCAGCAAGTTTGCTGATGACACGAAGCTGGGAGGATTGGCTGACACACCTGAAGGCTGTGCTGCCATTCAGAGAGACCTGGACAGGCTGGAGAGCTGGGCAGTAAGAAACTGGATGAGGTTTAACAAAAGCAAGTGTAGAGTCTTGCATCTAGGTAGAAATAATTGCATGCACCAGTACAGGCTGGGGGAAGACCTGCTGGAGAGGAGCTCTGCTGAGAGGGACCTGGGTGTCCTGGTGGACGACAGGTTGGCCATGAGCCAGCAGTGTGCCCTTGTAGCCAAAAAGGCCAATGGCATTCTGGGGTGCATTAAAAAGAGCGTGGCCAGCAGGTCAAGGGAGGTGATCCTCCCCCTCTTCTCTGCCCTGGTGAGGCCTCATCTGGAATACTGTGTCCAGTTCTGGGCTCCCCAGTACAAAAAAGACAGAGACCTCTTGGAAAGAGTCCAGCGGAGGGCTACAAAGATGGTGAAGGGCCTGGACCATCTCCCCTATGAGGAGAGACTTAGGGAACTGGGTCTATTTAGCCTTGAGAAAAGAAGGCTGAGAGGGGATTTGATCCAGGTTTATAAATACCTGAGGTGTGGGGGCCATAGTGGTGAGGCTGGTCTGTTTTCAGTAGTGCGTGGGGACAGGACTAGGGGAAATGGGATAAAATTTCAGCATAGGAAGTTCTGCATGAATGTGCGCAAGAACTTCTTTAAGGTGAGGGTGACAGAGCACTGGAACAGGCTGCCCAGGGAGGTGGTGGAGTCTCCTTCTCTGGAGATATTCAAGACCCGCCTGGACGCCTACCTGTGCGACGTGGTGTAGGGAGCCTGCTTTGGCAGGGGGGTTGGACTCGATGATCTCTGGAGGTCCCTTCCAACCCCTGCGGTTCTGTGATTCTGTAATATACATAATAACCCATTGTTCATCAAGGCCCATTAACTCTTCTCTGACTTTAGAGTTTAACAAAGATTTCAGCAGAAAAGTTTCCTGCAGCAAACTGGTGCACCTATAACTTCTCTCCGTGTACATCAGCTAAGGATTCTCACCTGTTTCAAAGCACAGATGCTTATATTTGTGCTTTTAAATCCCAACTTCTGCCCTTCTGTGGTTGTTCCCATGGATGTCTAATACCTTGTTTAATTATTTGGTGACTGGGCAGCCTTTTCTATTTTTGAAGTCTACTGATCCTCATCTAACTGAACTGTACGAAAAGAAAACATACCGACCCACCTCTGTTGTGTCACTGTTGATTCTGAATAGCATGAATACTCTGATACATCACTTTGCCGAGTTGGCTAGGCCAATTCACAACACCCACTTTTTATTTATTGCTTCTGTTTCCTTCAAAGTAAGTGGGTCCTGGAATCTAAAACAACATAAACAAAGGAACAAACAGTAGCTACTGCAACAACCACAGCAAACAAAAAACAAACAAACAAACAAAAAAAAAACCAAAACACAAAAACAAAACCCCAAACCAACCAACTTATCAACCAACCAACCACCCCAAAATATTATTTCTTTTTAAAATAAGTGAGTTGGCAAGTTATGCTAAATGCCTTCAAAGCACCTTCCACACCACAAAGGCTGCAAGCAGTAAAGCCCCAGCCCAAGGTGCACAGTGTAGAAGTGATAGCTGGACTACAGAGATGTGGGTTTGCCCTGTAGCTTGTGCTGGCCCTTGAGGCAGAAGTCCTGGGAAAGCATGGCAAAAGTCAGCCACGCACATAAAAAAAAGCCCTTAGGACTTGAACTTGGAATTATTTAAGAGAAGCATTTTGCAGTGTAGAATAAAAAGACTTTCATAGACTTATTTTGAAATTATAAATTCACGTTAAAAAATAAATAATTAGAACTACTCTGTTTTACTACCCCAGCAGAAGACCAACTCTTATCGCACTCTCTGACTCCCTTTAATATTTAATATGATATGACTCGGCTGCAGATATCTAGAAATATATTGTTTGTACCATTATGAGGCAACATTTTCAAAACTATTTCTAGACGCAATCTTTATGTGACACCGTTTAGACTGCATGTAGCAAATTAATGCACAGTGGCTGGAAGCTGAGTTTGGGGTCTTCCTGTGAAAGAGAGTGAAAGGACTGCAGGGCAGATGCTCACATTTTGAACATGGTTTTCAGAACGGCAAGACAAAAGCACCACTTTTATGAATGTCTCCAGTCAGGGATGAGAAATCCTGTTGTTCCAGTGAAGCCCTAATCAACGGTCTTGTGCTTCCTTAGATGACAGAGAATGATCTTGAAGTGTTTCTCATTTAATTTGTACAATAAAATGAAAATTTACATTGCCTGTGTCATTCAAATAGTGGGACAATTAGTGTTTCTTACCCTACAGTGAGTAATTCCAACTATAACATCCTCATGTTGCACAGAAAATCTTGCCTTCACAATTAAGGGATTTTAGCTCTCTCTGTGCTCACCAGGACTGATTTGCTTGCTTCCTTGAAGGGCAGCTATGTGGGGGTGTGTGAGAGCTCAGGGTCTGATTTAGGTTTTAATCGCTAGGAATAGCTATTGTTTAATGAGGTGCATGCTGACCTCTGGTGGCAAAGAAACAACAACCCCCTCAAAACCACAGTAGTTTTAATTGCTACAAAATGGCCAATTCAACTCCGGTATGATTCTGAATAAATTTTAATGATGCAAGTCACATCCTTATGTCTGGTGTGGTGCAGTGTGTCTTAGCCACAGCCCATCCATTCCACAGGTCTATCAACTCATACAAATTTCTTGGTAAGGTCACACTTGTCAAATATTCTCATGGCCACAGGGTTTTCCTGCTTCCAGACAGTAGAGTGCCCCCATCATTTCCTAGATGCAAAGTGCTAGGAAGATGTTTTCAGTCCACAGGCACTTCCTAAATCCAGTCTCCATTGACACTGTTATTCCTCTAATGGTTTCCCCAAGGAGACTGAGCCTATTGGCTTCAGTGATTCTGGTAAAATATGCCAGAAGAGTAGCAGTTTATATACCATTGACAGCTGATCGTCAGATTCTGACCACTGATATATATATATATATATAATGAGATTTATTATTTGCTACACCTTTTTCTCAAAATTCCCATTAATCCTCAGTGATGCTTTGCAAGTTTTACCTGCTGTATTCATTGCCCTGTGGTAGAAGCAATACAAACCCCTCTACTGAATAAAGCACAGACTTGCCATCTGTCTGGAGGGGATCTGAAAAGTCTGCTGGAAACAAAAAGATCATGTAAAAAAAAACACATAGCCTTGTTATAAAGCAACTGGAGAAGCGAAAAATAATGGTTGTCAGGTGAAATCCCCGGTGACTGAAAAAAGGGAAACGTTACTCCCATTTTTAAGAAAGAGAGAAAAGAAGATCCAGGGAACTACAGGCTGGTGAGCCTCACCTCTGTGTCTGGGAGGGTTATGGAGCAGGTCCTCCTGGTTACCACGTTAAGGCACATACTAGAAAAAATTGTGATTAGAGATAGCCAGCTTGGCTTCACCTAGAGCACATCATGGCTGAACAATCTTGTGGCATTCTTTGATGGAGTGATAGCAAAGGAGGACCAGGAAAGGGCTATGGATGTCATCTACCTAGACTTCTGCAAAGCCTTTGACAAGGCTTTACAACATTCAATACAGCATTCTCTCTGTGTCACTCCCATTACTAAGAAAAGCAGAAAGGATGACCTGGGGAACTACAGGCCGGTGCACCTCACCTGTGTGCCTGGGAGGGTCATAGAGCAGATCCTCCTGGTTACTGCATTAAAGCGCATCAAGATGAAGCGGTGGCCATACACAGCCTGCATGGTTTCACAGAGAGCAAATCTTGGCTGACCAGTGTGGTGGCCGTCTATGATGGACTGACAGCTACAGAGGACAGGGAAAGGGTGATGGATGTCATCTATCTGGACTTCTGCAAAGCCTTTGACCACATCATTCTCTCTGCATTGAAGAGGTATGAATTTGAATGATGGACTGTCAAGTGGATTAAGAATTTATTGGCTGGTCTCAGCCAAAGGGCTGTGATCAATGAGATCAGTGGTTCTGTGTCTGGGTAGAGGCCGGTCACAAGCAGTGTCCCTTAGGGATTGGTCTTGAGACTGATGCTCTTCAACATCTTCATAAATGATATGGATAATGGCGTTGAGAGCCCAGCTCTGCACCCGGCACTCCAGCTGTGGCATCCTCAAGAGCTGAGCAGAGGGCAGGATAACCGCCCTTCACCTGCCGGTAGCACCCGGCCTCATGCAGCCCAGGACAGCGTTCACCAAGGCGGCCTGGGCTCCTTGCTGGTTCAGCCTGGTGTCCTGCAGGACTCCTTGGTCCGCTCCAGCTGGCAAACCCCAGCTGTTGTGTGCTCTGGGGATGTTCCCCCAGGTGCAGAAATCTGCCCTTGCCCTCCCTGAAGCCCGTGGGGTTCCTGTCTGGGCTTCAACTGTGCCAGCAGTGGCACGGCAGCAGGATAAAGGGGAGAAAGCACTGAGGATGGGGAAGCAACAACAGCTGTGCCATTAGCAATACCAAGACATATTTTTGCAGTCTTTCTTTCTAGTTTATTTGAATGGTGGAAGTGGACACTGATGGCAAGGGTCCACTGGGGCCGGTGTGTGTCCCAGCTGCTGCCCGGCCCCAGTCTCATCAGCTCTGCTGATCTTCTATTCCTGCCGGCGGGGTGGCCTCTTCTTTGGTGACGCTGAGGCCTGGCAGTCACTGGCCTTCCTCTTTGGGGCTCGCCGGAGCCGCTGATGTTGGCTGCTGCCAGAGGGCCCTGCCACAGGCTGTCCTGGCTCCTCGTGGGGCACTGCCTGCTCCATGGTGACAGCCGCAGGGTTGGAATGTGGGCGGCTGGGACGCCCATTGATGTCTTCTCCTGTCCTGCCCAGCATTTGGTCCCTGTTGGAGCTGTCAGGGCTGCTGGAGGGCGCTGGGCCAGGGACAGGAGCCTCCTGCTGTGGGGCAGCTCTGGGCTCTGATGCTGGGTTGGCTTCTTCTGCCCCAGCAGCAGGGCTGATGTTGAGGCCCAGCAAGCGGTGAGCCTCCCTGCTGCATCTTAGCACAGTGTAGGCGATGAACTGCCTTACAAAGTGCACTGTGTGGCTGTGCAAGTCAGGATGCAGCATTTGTATCAGGATCTCTTTTGCCAAGCCAACAAGGAGCAGTGCCCAGATGACACTGTTGGCCAAAACAGTTACTTCTGGCCCCTCAACGCCCGGGATGCGGCTCAGCTTCCATCGCAGCCAGGAGCGCAGGGGCTGCAGCAGGGCCGGGTGCTCCCTGAAGAGGAAAGCCCAGGTGGTAGGGGAGAGGCCCCCCACAGGACGACTGGGCACTGCCGGCCATGGCCGGGCTGCCTGGGGGCCTGCGGGGCTCCTCGTGGCAACGGATGCCACTGCAGCCGGTCTGAGGACCAGCTCCTCGTAGTCACTGTCCGCTCGCACGGTGTGGATGATGGACTGCACACCCTGTTTGCAAAGCGGACACTGGGGCCTGGTGCTCGTCCACCGCTGGATGCAGGTGAAGCAGAACTGGTGGCAGCACGGCATGGCGTACGCCGCGCTGTCCCAGTTCTCCAGGCACACTGGGCAGCGCGTGTCTAAGGCTGCCTCCATGCTTCCACCAGTTGCGGTGGGCCAGGGGGAGCGGGAGATGGCAACGCGCTCCCCAGCACTGGCGCTGCAGCAGCAGCAGGTGTCACGCTGGAAGAGGACAAGAGGACAAGAGACATGAGTCACACGGAGGCCTGGGAAGGGTCCCTCAAGATGCCCCCAACCCCGGCACCAGTCCCCGTGCCGCCTACCTATGCGGCTGCAGGCGCCTCTCTGTGCTGTCCCGTCTGCCTGCTCCCAGCAGGGTCGGGGGAAAGAACAAGTGGCTCTGAGACGGACACTGAGAGCTGCGCTAGCAGCACCCAGAGCACGTGTCAGCACCAAGGCTCGCCCTGGGCACACTCCAGTCCTCGCACACTCGCTCGGTCGGAGGTCAGGCACGAACTGCTGGGCTGAGCTGCTGCCCCCACCTAGAAGGATCCGTGGGCTATGGAGTCACAATCCGTTGCCTGGAGATGTCTCACAGCATGGCTTGGCCAAGCTCCTGGGCGTCACCTTCACCTGGCCACATCCCTGCCCAACCCACAGCCATGCCACAGTCCATTGCTGGCTCGTCACAATGAGCTGTCCTCACCTGCAGCATGTGCTCCAGCACAAGCGTCACCAGTTTCTGGGCTTTTCCCGGTGCCGCCGCCCACTCCGTTGCCCACATCTCGTGTGCTTGGCATTGCTGTTTCACACCAATCACCGGGGCCTTGGCCACATCTTCCCATGGGCCCCATCGGGTTGCTCTGGCCGTGGCTCGCAGCCCCAAGTGTGTACTGCAAGAAGGTTTATTCAATAAAAGTTCATGTTGCTCTCTGATAGTTGGACTTGATGATCTCAGAGGTCTTTTCCAACCTTAATGATTTTATCATTCTATCATTCTTAGGCTGCAGGAGGAAGTCCTGCAGGCTCTCCTCACTCTCCCTCTGCTGGCCTGCCCTTTGGGACCTCCAGATTCCTCCTGAGGGATATCAAACCCCAATGCTCTTTCTGGGGGATTTTCTCCCCTTTACAGAGCAATCAAACCATAGATGGGGCTTCCTCCAGCTGCAAGCCTCAGCCCTCCATTCGTACAAGGCCTTGCAACAGTTGGCCCCCAGGTGGCTTGTCCTTATCAAGAGCTTTTTGATACTGGGAATCCAGGAGGTTCCTGGAGTCTGTCAAGGATAATTTTCTGGTTCAGGTTCTAGGCAGCCCAATCCGAGGCGAAACCTTACTGGACCTGGTGCTCATCAATGCAGAGGAGAGAATTATAGAGGTTAAGACTGGAGGCAGCTCCATCTTCCCTGATCATGGCCTGGTGGAGTTTGCAATCTGGAGGAATGCAGGCATGGCAAAAAGCAGAATAAGGACCCTGAACATCAGGAGAGCCAAATTCCGGCTGCGCAAGGAACTGCTTGGTGGGATCCCCTGGGAAACTGTCCTTAAGTGTGCAGGAACAGAACAGAGCTGGCAGCTCCTTTAGGACACTCGCACGATACTCTGATATGATATGACACCCTTCTGTGAGCGCAAGAGCTCTCCATCCCCCAGCAGAAGAAACTGAGACTGGCGAACAGCATGGCGGAGCAAGGAGCTGCAGCTTAAGCTGACGGAAGAGAGGGAACTGTACAGGAAGTGGAAGCAGGGTTGTGTAGCCTGGGAATAAGGCAGGGGAGTTGTCTGCATGTGTGGAGATGAGGAAAGCCAAGGCACAGGTGGGGCTGAGCTTGGCAAGGGATGTGAAAAATGTCTAGACTGGGTTCTACAGGTACATAGGCAGGATTAGACAGACGAAGGAGGGTGTTCCCCCTCTGATAAATGAGCATGGAGAGCTGGCTTCCTCAGACACAGAAAAAGCTGAGGTGCTCAATAAGTGCTTTGCCTCAGTCTTCACTGGTGGTCAGGCTCCCCGTGTCTGCCAGGACCCTGAACCTCTGGGTGTGGTTGGGAGAAGCAGATTCCATCCCACTGTATCAGTGGAGCACGTCTGAGACCTCTACAAGAAGTTGAATGTACACATGTCCATGGGGCCAGACAATACGCATCCCAGGGTTCTGAGAGGGATGGCTGATGGAGTTGCTGAGCCGCTCTCCATCATATTTGAAAAATCGTGGCTGTTGGGTGAAATCCCCGGTGACTGGAAAAAGGGAAACGTCACTCCCATTACTTAGAAAAGCAGAAAGGATGACCTGGGGAACTACAGGCCGGTGCACCTCACCTGTGTGCCTGGGAGGGTCATAGAGCAGATCCTCCTGGTTACTGCATTAAAGCGCATCAAGATGAAGCGGTGGCCATACACAACCTGCATGGTTTCACAGAGAGCAGATCTTGGCTGACCAATCTGGTGGCCTTCTATGATGGACTGACAGCTACAGAGGACAGGGAAAGGGTGATGGATGTCATCTATCTGGACTTCTGCAAAGCCTTTGACCACATCATTCTCTCTGCATTGAAGAGGTATGAATTTGAATGATGGACTGTCACGTGAATTAAGAATTTATTGGCTGGTCTCAGCCAAAGGGCTGTGATCAATGAGATCAGTGGTTCTGTGTCTGGGTAGAGGCTGGTCACAAGCAGTGTCCCTTAGGGATTGGTCTTGAGACTGATGCTCTTCAACATCTTCATAAATGATATGGATAATGGCGTTGAGAGCCCAGCTCTGCATCCAGCACTCCAGCTGTGGCATCCTCAAGAGCTGAGCAGAGGACAGGATAACTGCCCTTCACCTGCCGGTAGCACCCGGCCTCATGCAGCCCAGGACAGCGTTCACCAAGGCGGCCTGGGCTCCTTGCTGGTTCAGCCTGGTGTCCTGCAGGACTCCTTGGTCCGCTCCAGCTGGCAAACCCCAGCTGTTGTGTGCTCTGGGGATGTTCCCCCAGGTGCAGAAATCTGCCCTTGCCCTCCCTGAAGCCCGTGGGGTTCCTGTCTGGGCTTCAACAGTGCCAGCAGTGGCACGGCAGCAGGATAAAGGGGAGAAAGCACTGAGGATGGGGAAGCAACAACAGCTGTGCCATTAGAAATACCAAGACATATTTTTGCAGTCTTTCTTTCTAGTTTATTTGAATGGTGGAAGTGGACACTGATGGCAAGGGTCCATTGGGGCCGGTGTGTGTCCCAGCTGCTGCCCGGCCCCAGTCTCATCAGCTCTGCTGATCTTCTATTCCTGCCGGCGAGGTGGCCTCTTCTTTGGTGACGCTGAGGCCTGGCAGTCTCTGGGCTTCCTCTTTGGGGCTCGCCGGAGCCGCTGATGTTGGCTGCTGCCAGAGGGCCCTGCCACAGGCTGTCCTGGCTCCTCGTGGGGCACTGCCTGCTCCATGGTGACAGCCGCAGGGTTGGAATGTGGGCGGCTGGGACGCCCATTGATGTCTTCTCCTGTCCTGCCCAGCATTTGGTCCCTGTTGGAGCTGTCAGGGCTGCTGGAGGGCGCTGGGCCAGGGACAGGAGCCTCCTGCTGTGGGGCAGCTCTGGGCTCTGATGCTGGGTTGGCTTCTTCTGCCCCAGCAGCAGGGCTGATGTTGAGGCCCAGCAAGCGGTGAGCCTCCCTGCTGCATCTTAGCACAGTGTAGGCGATGAACTGCCTTACAAAGTGCACTGTGTGGCTGTGCAAGTCAGGATGCAGCATTTGTATCAGGATCTCTTTTGCCAAGCCAACAAGGAGCAGTGCCCAGATGACACTGTTGGCCAAAACAGTTACTTCTGGCCCCTCAACGCCCGGGATGCGGCTCAGCTTCCATCGCAGCCAGGAGCGCAGGGGCCGCAACAGGGCCGGGTGCTCCCTGAAGAGGAAAGCCCAGGTGGTAGGGGAGAGGCCCCCCACAGGACGCCTGGGCACTGCCGGCCATGGCCGGGCTGCCTGGGGGCCTGCGGGGCTCCTCGTGGCAACGGATGCCACTGCAGCCGGTCTGAGGACCAGCTCCTCGTAGTCACTGTCCGCTCGCACGGTGTGGATGATGGACTGCACACCCTGTTTGCAAAGCGGACACTGGGGCCTGGTGCTCGTCCACCGCTGGATGCAGGTGAAGCAGAACTGGTGGCAGCACGGCATGGCGTACGCCGCGCTGTCCCAGTTCTCCAGGCACACAGGGCAGCACGTGTCTAAGGCTGCCTCCATGCTTCCACCAGTTGCGGTGGGCCAGAGGGAGCGGGAGATGGCAACACGCTCCCCAGCACTGGCGCTGCAGCAGCAGCAGGTGTCACGCTGGAAGAGGACAAGAGGACAAGAGACATGAGTCACACGGCGGCCTGGGAAGGGTCCCTCAAGATGCCCCCAACCCCGGCACCAGTCCCCGTGCCGCCTACCTATGCTGCTGCAGGCGCCTCTCTGTGCTGTCCCGTCTGCCTGCTCCCAGCAGGGTCGGGGGAAAGAACAAGTGGCTCTGAGACGGACACTGAGAGCTGTGCTAGCAGCACCCAGAGCACGTGTCAGCACCAAGGCTCGCCCTGTGCACACTCCAGTCCTCGCACACTCGCTCGGTCGGAGGTCAGGCACGAACTGCTGGGCTGAGCTGCTGCCCCCACCTAGAAGGATCCGTGGGCTATGGAGTCACAATCTGTTGCCTGGAGATGTCTCAGCATGGCTTGGCCAAGCTCCTGGGCGTCACCTTCACCTGGCCACATCCCTGCCCAACCCACAGCCATGCCACAGTCCATTGCTGGCTCGTCACAATGAGCTGTCCTCACCTGCAGCATGTGCTCCAGCACAAGTGTCACCAGTTTCTGGGCTTTTCCCGGTGCCGCCGCCCACTCCGTTGCCCACATCTCGTGTGCTTGGCATTGCTGTTTCACACCAACCACCGGGGCCTTGGCCACATCTTCCCATGGGCCCCATCGGGTTGCTCTGGCCGTGGCTCGCAGCCCCAAGTGTGTACTGCAAGAAGGTTTATTCAATAAAAGTTCATGTTGCTCTCTGATAGTTGGACTTGATGATCTCAGAGGTCTTTTCCAACCTTAATGATTTTATCATTCTATCATTCTTAGGCTGCAGGAGGAAGTCCTGCAGGCTCTCCTCACTCTCCCCCTCTGCTGGCCTGCCCTCTGGGACCTGCAGGTTCCTCCTGAGGGATATCAAACCCCAATGCTCTTTCTGAGGGATTTTCTCCCCTTTACAGAGCAACCAAACCATAGATGGGGCTGCCTCCAGCTGCAAGCCTCACCCCTCCATTCGTACAAGGCCTTGCAACAGTTGGCCCCCAGGTGGCTTGTCCTTATCAAGAGCTATTTGATACTGGGAATCCAGGAGGTTCCTGGAGTCTGTCAAGGATAATTTTCTGGTTCAGGTTCTAGGCAGCCCAATCCGAGGCGAAACCTTACTGGACCTGGTGCTCATCAATGCAGAGGAGAGAATTATAGAGGTTAAAACTGGAGGCAGCTCCATCTTCCCTGATCATGGCCTGGTGGAGTTTGCAATCTGGAGGAACGCAGGCATGGCAAAAAGCAGAATAAGGACCCTGAACATCAGGAGAGCCAAATTCCGGCTGCGCAAGGAACTGCTTGGTGGGAATCCCCTGGGAAACTGTCCTTAAGTGTGCAGGAACAGAACAGAGCTGGCAGCTCTTTTAGGACACTTGCACGATACTCTGATATGATATGACACCCTTCTGTGAGAGCAAGAGCTCTCCATCCCCCAGCAGAAGAAACTGAGAAGAGACTGGCGAATGGCATGGCGGAGCAAGGAGCTGCAGCTTAAGCTGACGGAAGAGAGGGAACTGTACAGGAAGTGGAAGCAGGGTTGTGTAGCCTGGGAATAAGGCGGGGGAGTTGTCTGCATGTGTGGAGATGAGGAAAGCCAAGGCACAGGTGGGGCTGAGCTTGGCAAGGGATGTGAAAAATGTCTAGACTGGGTTCTACAGGTACATAGGCAGGATTAGACAGACGAAGGAGGGTGTTCCCCCTCTGATAAATGAGCATGGAGAGCTGGCTTCCTCAGACACAGAAAAAGCTGAGGTGCTCAATAAGTGCTTTGCCTCAGTCTTCACTGGTGGTCAGGCTCCCCGTGTCTGCCAGGACCCTGAACCTCTGGGTGTGGTTGGGAGAAGCAGATTCCATCCCACTGTATCAGTGGAGCACGTCTGAGACCTCTTCAAGAAGCTGAATGTACACATGTCAATGGGGCCAGACAATATGAATCCCAGGGTTCTGGGAGGGATGGCTGATGGGGTTGCTGAGCCGCTCTCCATCATATTTGAAAAATCGTGGCTGTTGGGTGAAATCCCCGGTGACTGGAAAAAGGGAAACGTCACTCCCATAACTAAGAAAAGCAGAAAGGATGACCTGGGGAACTACAGGCCGGTGCGCCTCACCTGTGTGCCTGGGAGGGTCATAGAGCAGATCCTCCTGGTTACTGCATTAAAGCGCATCAAGATGAAGCGGTGGCCATACACAACCTGCATGGTTTCACAGAGAGCAGATCTTGGCTTACCAATCTGGTGGCCGTCTATGATGGACTGACAGCTACAGAGGACAGGGAAAGGGTGATGGATGTCATCTATCTGGACTTCTGCAAAGCCTTTGATCACATCATTCTCTCTGCATTGAAGAGGTATGAATTTGAATGATGGACTGTCAAGTGGATTAAAAATTTATTGGCTGGTTGCAGCCAAAGGGCTGTGACCAATGAGATCAATGGTTCTGTGTCTGGGTAGAGGCTGGTCACAAGCAGTGTCCCTTAGGGATTGGTCTTGAGACTGATGCTCTTCAACATCTTCATAAATGATATGGATAATGGCGTTGAGAGCCCAGCTCTGCACCCAGCACTCCAGCTGTGGCATCCTCAAGAGCTGAGCAGAGGACAGGATAACCGCCCTTCACCTGCCGGTAGCACCCAGCCTCATGCAGCCCAGGACAGCGTTCACCAAGGCGGCCTGGGCTCCTTGCTGGTTCAGCCTGGTGTCCTGCAGGACTCCTTGGTCCGCTCCAGCTGGCAAACCCCAGCTGTTGTGTGCTCTGGGGATGCTCCCCCAGGTGCAGAAATTTGCCCTTGCCCTCCCTGAAGCCCGTGGGGTTCCTGTCTGGGCTTCAACAGTGCCAGCAGTGGCACGGCAGCAGGATAAAGGGGAGAAAGCACTGAGGATGGGGAAGCAACAACAGCTGTGCCATTAGAAATACCAAGACATATTTTTGCAGTCTTTCTTTCTAGTTTATTTGAATGGCGGAATTGGACACTGATAGCAAGGGTCCATTGGGGCCGGTGTGTGTCCCAGCTGCTGCCCGGCCCCAGTCTCATCAGCTCTGCTGATCTTCTATTCCTGCCGGCGGGGTGGCCTCTTCTTTGGTAACGCTGAAGCCTGGCAGTCACTGGCCTTCTTCTTTGGGGCTCGCTGTGGCTGCTGATGTTGGCTGCTGCCAGAGGGCCCTGCCACAGGCTGTTCTGGCTCCTCGTGGGGCACTGCCTGCTCCATGGTGACAGCCGCAGGGTTGGAATGTGGGCGGCTGGGACGCCCATTGATGTCTTCTCCTGTCCTGCCCAGCATTTGGTCCCTGTTGGAGCTGTCAGGGCTGCTGGAGGGCGCTGGGCCAGGGACAGGAGCCTCCTGCTGTGGGGCAGCTCTGGGCTCTGATGCTGGGTTGGCTTCTTCTGCCCCAGCAGCAGGGCTGATGTTGAGGCCCAGCAAGCGGTGAGCCTCCCTGCTGCATCTTAGCACAGTGTAGGCGATGAACTGCCTTACAAAGGGCACTGTGTGGCTGTGCAAGTCAGGATGCAGCATTTGTATCAGGATCTCTTTTGCCAAGCCAACAAGGAGCAGTGCCCAGATGACACTGTTGGCCAAAACAGTTACTTCTGGCCCCTCAACGCCCGGGATGCAGCTCAGCTTCCATCGCAGCCAGGAGCGCAGGGGCCGCAACAGGGCCGGGTGCTCCCTGAAGAGGGAAGCCCAGGTGGTAGGGGAGAGGCCCCCCACAGGACGCCTGGGCACTGCCGGCCATGGCCGGGCTGCCTGGGGGCCTGCGGGGCTCCTTGTGGCAACGGATGCCACTGCAGCTGGTCTGAGGACCAGCTCCTCGTAGTCACTGTCCGCTCGCACGGTGTGGATGATGGACTGCACACCCTGTTTGCAAAGCGGACACTGGGGCCTGGTGCTCGTCCACCGCTGGATGCAGGTGAAGCAGAACTGGTGGCAGCACGGCATGGCGTACGCCGCGCTGTCCCAGTTCTCCAGGCACACAGGGCAGCGCGTGTCTAAGGCTGCCTCCATGCTTCCACCAGTTGCGGTGGGCCAGGGGGAGCGGGAGATGGCAACGCGCTCCCCAGCACTGGCGCTGCAGCAGCAGCAGGTGTCACGCTGGAAGAGGACAAGAGGACAAGAGACGTGAGTCACACGGCGGCCTGGGAAGGGTCCCTCAAGATGCCCCCAACCCCGGCACCAGTCCCCGTGCCGCCTACCTATGCTGCTGCAGGCGCCTCTCTGTGCTGTCCCGTCTGCCTGCTCCCAGCAGGGTCGGGGGAAAGAACAAGCGGTTCTGAGACGGACACTGAGAGCTGTGCTAGCAGCACCCAGAGCACGTGTCAGCACCAAGGCTCGCCCTGGGCACACTCCAGTCCTCGCACACTCGCTCGGTCGGAGGTCAGGCACGAACTGCTGGGCTGAGCTGCTGCCCCCACCTAGAAGGATCCGTGGGCTATGGAGTCACAATCCGTTGCCTGGAGATGTCTCACAGCATGGCTTGGCCAAGCTCCTGGGCGTCACCTTCACCTGGCCACATCCCTGCCCAACCCACAGCCATGCCACAGTCCATTGCTGGCTCGTCACAATGAGCTGTCCTCACCTGCAGCATGTGCTCCAGCACAAGCGTCACCAGTTTCTGGGCTTTTCCCGGTGCCGCCGCCCACTCCGTTGCCCACATCTCGTGTGCTTGGCATTGCTGTTTCACACCAATCACCAGGGCCTTGGCCACATCTTCCCATGGGCCCCATCGGGTTTCTCTGGCCATGGCTCGCAGCCCCAAGTGTGTACTGCAAGAAGGTTTATTCAATAAAAGTTCATGTTGCTCTCTGATAGTTGGACTTGATGATCTCAGAGGTCTTTTCCAAACTTAATGATTTTATCATTCTATCATTCTTAGGCTGCAGGAGGAAGTCCTGCAGGCTCTCCTCACTCTCCCCCTCTGCTGGCCTGCCCTTTAGGACCTCCAGATTCCTCCCAAGGGATATCAAACCCCAATGCTCTTTCTGGGGGATTTTCTCCCCTTTACAGAGCAATCAAACCATAGATGGGGCTTCCTCCAGCTGCAAGCCTCAGCCCTCCATTCGTACAAGGCCTTGCAACAGTTGGCCCCCAGGTGGCTTGTCCTTATCAAGAGCTATTTGATACTGGGAATCCAGGAGGTTCCTGGAGTCTGTCAAGGATAATTTTCTGGTTCAGGTTCTAGGCAGCCCAATCCGAGGCGAAACCTTACTGGACCTGGTGCTCATCAATGCAGAGGAGAGAATTATAGAGGTTAAGACTGGAGGCAGCTCCATCTTCCCTGATCATGGCCTGGTGGAGTTTGCAATCTGGAGGAATGCAGGCATGGCAAAAAGCAGAATAAGGACCCTGAACATCAGGAGAGCCAAATTCCGGCTGCGCAAGGAACTGCTTGGTGGGATCCCCTGGGAAACTGTCCTTAAGTGTGCAGGAACAGAACAGAGACGGCAGCTCTTTTAGGGCACCCTTCTGTGAGAGCAAGAGCTCTCCATCCCCCAGCAGAAGAAACTGAGAAGAGACTGGCGAACGGCATGGCGGAACAAGGAGCTGCAGCTTAAGCTGATGGAAAAGAGGGAAATGTACAGGAAGTGGAAGCAGGGTTGTGTAGCCTGGGAATAAGGCAGGGTCTGCATGTGTGGAGATGAGGAAAGCCAAGGCACAGGTGGGGCTGAGCTTGGCAAGGGATGTGAAAAATGTCTAGACTGGGTTCTACAGGTACATAGGCAGGATTAGACAGACGAAGGAGGGTGTTCCCCCTCTGATAAATGAGCATGGAGAGCTGGCTTCCTCAGACACAGAAAAAGCTGAGGTGCTCAATAAGTGCTTTGCCTCAGTCTTCACTGGTGGTCAGGCTCCCCGTGTCTGCCAGGACCCTGAACCTCTGGGTGTGGTTGGGAGAAGCAGATTCCATCCCACTGTATCAGTAGAGCACGTCTGAGACCTCTTCAAGAAACTGAATGTACATATGTCCATGGGGCCAGACAATATGAATCCCAGGGTTCTGGGAGGGATGGCTGATGGGGTTGCTGAGCCGCTCTCCATCATATTTGAAAAATCGTGGCTGTTGGGTGAAATCCCCGGTGACTGGAAAAAGGGAAACGTCACTCCCATAACTAAGAAAAGCAGAAAGGATGACCTGGGGAACTACAGGCCGGTGCGCCTCACCTGTGTGCCTGGGAGGGTCATGGAGCAGATCCTCCTGGTTACCACAGTAAGGCACATTGAGATGAAGAGGTGGTCCGACACAGCCAGCATGGCCTTACCAACAGCAGATCTTGGCTGATCAGTGTGGTGGCCATCTATGATGAAGTGACGGCAACAGAGGACAGGGAAAGGGTGATGGATGTCATCTATCTGGACTTCTGCAATGCCTTTGACCACATCATTCTCTCTGCATTGAAGAGGTATGAATTTGAATAATGAACTGTTGGATTAAGAACTGGTTGGCTGGGAACAGTGCAGTCAGTGCAGCAGGGGAAAGGGAAGCCATCAAGAGGGACCGGGACAGGCAGGAGAAGTGGGCCCATGTGGACCTAAGGAGGTTCAAGAAGGCTGAATGCAAGGTGCTGCACTTGGGGTGGGACAATCCCAGGTATTTATACAGACAGGAGAAAGAACTCCTTGAGAGCAGCCCTGTGGAGAAGGACTTGGGGGTCCTGGTGGACCAGAAGCTGGACATGAGCCAGCAGTGTGTGTTTGAAGCCTGGAAGGCCAACTGTGCTCTGGGCTGCATTAAAGAAGGGGTGGCCAGCAGGGAGAGGGAGGTGATTGATTGTTCCCCTCTACTCAGCTCTTGTGAGGCCCCATCTGCAGAACTGCGTCCAGGCCTGGGGACCCCAGAACAAGAAAGACACCAGGCTCTTGGAGCGGGTCCAGAGGAGGATCACTAAGATGATCAGAGGGCTGGAGCGCCTCTCCTACGAAGTAAGGTTGAGGGAACTGGGATTGTTAAGTTGGAGAAAAGACTCTGGGGAGACCTCATTGTGGCCTTTTGATACTTGAAGGGAGCATATAAACAGGAGGGGGAACGGCTGTTTATGAGGATGGACAGTGATAGGACAAGAAGGAATGGTTTTGAACTGAGGCGGGGGAGGTTTAGATTAGATATTAGGAGGATGTTTTTCACTCAGAGGGTGGTGACACACTGGAACAGGTTGCCCAAGGATGTTGTGGATGCCCCATTCCTGGAGGTATTCAAGGCCAGGCTGGATGTGGCTCTGGGCAGTCTGGTCTGGCGGTTGGCAACCCTGCATGTAAAAAGTGGGTTGAAACTACACCATCATTGTGGTCCTTTTCAACCCAGGCCGTTTTATGATTCTATGATTATTATTACTTTATCGAGTGCTTGCTGCAACTCTCTCACAACCACCACTAGGTGGTAGTATCAATGCAATTTCTTGAAGAGGATTTTTATTTATTTATTTTAAGTTAAGTTTGACTTGAAAGCTTGTATGATGATGACAGAAAAAAAGCTGGAAGACATCAGATGTTAGAGAGAAACCACAGGCTCGGAGTCCAGTGATGGGAAAGAATGGGGGCTCCCCTTGAGACAAAGCAACAGACAGCATGACTGCAAATACTGGAGATAAAGTGGATTGTGCTCAATGTAAAGCAGCTGAGTGCAAGTGGAAGGGGTTGTTTTCCTTATTCTCTCTAAAATGCGTTCTGTATTTAAATGCTGAAATATTTGGATTCATGGTTGAACTTCCCGTTCTGCACCAGTACTCACTGGGCTGTTTTGTTGTAAGATCTGTGGCACAGCAACTTTGTCTGGTGTATAATTTATTGGGAAATCAAGCAATATTATTCTTGATGAAAGGATATTTATAAATATTATGAGGGGTAAGGTAAGGCTATCTCTTACTATTTACTTGTGTATTTCTTTGTAGCTTGTGGCTATTAGACTGCTGCTGGTCATTGTTTAATTCCAATGGAATGAAATAGAAGGTAATCCCAGAATCACAGAGTTTCTTGGATTGGAAGGGACTTTTCCATGGCCCCTTCCAACCTAGTCTTGAGTGCCTCCAGGGATGGGGCTTTCACAGCTTTTCTGAGCAGACTGTGTCACTGCTTTACCATCCTCCAAGTCAAGATTTCCTCCTAACATCGAATCTAAATCTCCCCTCTTATATTTTAAAATAATTCTTTCCAGTCATATCACTATCAAACTGTGTGAAAAGCTGTTTCTTCTTCTGCTTCAAGTAGTTAGAAGGTCGGCATGAGGTCTCCCTGCAGCCTTCTCTTCTTCAGACTGAACAAGGCCAGCTCTTTCAGCCTTTTCTCATAGGAGAGGTGCTCCAGCCCTCTGAGCATCTGCGTGGCCCTTCTCTGGACCCTCTGCAACAGCTTTACATCTTTTTTGTGTTGACACCCCAGTCCTAAACACAGTACTGGAATGTTCAAATGTGTTTTGACCATTCTCGCATTCCATAATAGTTAAAGTTGTTCAAATGGAAATTTCATAAAGTCAAGAAGATAATTCTGTGTTCATCAGATTTATGTCCAAATATTGCACTATACATGTATTTTCTTCACCTTTGCAGCCAAGTCCTTGCACAGGCAGCATGCACATGTGCAACTGAAGTTACCACAAAAAACCCCTATAATACTGCAGAGTAAAGTTCCATTCTTTCTGTGTCTGGTATCACATAAAATATCTGACAAAAGAAATAACCTTATACAACAAATTCAGTTTTGAAAAGGAGGTGAAGTTTAAAAGAAAAGGTGCTTGAGGAAAACTTCAAAAACATTGAGGTACAATATTTCATGCTCTAGTGGTTTCACATTTTTTTTACAATCATAGGACATGTTGCATTAACATTCAGATCTCTCAGTTACATGAATCTCCTGTTACTGTGTATGCAATGATTACATAGTGTTGTGATTTGTTTGGCCCAGGTATCTTACATCCTCAGCTTATCACCACCTGGTGGGAATACAAGAAAGACTACTTGGAGCAGCAGCTGTGGAGCAAGAGAAACAGTACCACCTGGACAAAGATAACGCTAGGTAAATAGCAGTCTTCCTAAGTGTCCCCTTCCTCCATTTATTTTTTTTAGCCAGTCTGGTTCCACTGAAACCAAACATCAAAAACACAGGCATAAGACTCAAGTCTGAATCTGAGACCTGACAAACTGAAGCAGAGATGAGCCAAAGCAGCAATGAGTCAAACCCCAGCTTCATGTACTTGATAGTACAGCCTGAGTAGAAGCGCCCTTGGAGACATGACTGAGAACAGCTGTGTGAGCTGGTCACTGCAATGCACTGAAACACCAGGATATTGCATCTAATCCTTCCATTAGTAAAAAATTCACTCATAGGAGGTCAAGAAGCTGTAAAAGACGCAAAGACTCTCTTTTCAGATGCATATTTCATGGTCTATTTTTACAGAAATGTCTGAAGCAGGCCTTGTAGTTCAAGCTGTCTTGAGATTAATGGTTCAGGGAGAGTTAGCCAGCCTTCGTAGCCGTGGAAAAGTCATGAGGCTTCTCAGTTAGCACAACAAATTGATAAGGTGCTGTGCAAAGTGCTCTTTCATCTTCTGGCAGCCTGTGCCCCAGCCCTGTGTCAAATGCATTTGGAAGATGCCACAGGAATTCAGCCAAGTGTAAATATCTGCCACAAAAGTTCTCCCAATAACGTCAAAGCACAGTTACTCAAAGGAAGTGAGCCCTTCTCGTAAATACAGCTGAAAAAAAAAAAAAAAAAAAACGTTTTATTAGCTAATGGCAGCATTGAACATTGCTTTCCTAGAACATTTACACCACAGCTAGTAGAAAATAAGCCAGAGGACACTGAAGCACTTGTCAATGTGTTTGCCAAGTTAATTAGGGTTTTGTTCCACAATAGCAGCTCCACAGCCAGTCTAACTCTCTCTGACAGAGTTTTTGCAAGTTCACTAACTGTGGAGGGACAACCCTGCATCAAGATTATAGGAGACAGGAGTTTATGGGGATCCAGCACCTGGATATGTCTGGATATCTGTTAGGGGCCCAGTGTCTCCCAGGGGTCCAATGAAGCTAAGCTGTGCAGCAGGGCTAGTCCTGGCTTACTTGTGTCTATCCTGCTCTACTGCAACTTTTGTGGAGTTGCTCAGGCTTTGCCAATCAATAAACCAGCCAGAAAATTACCCCCTTCTAGTGTTACGTTAGCTGGTCAACTCCAGCTCATCATGCTGCTGAACAAACTCTTGCAGAAGGGGGTTCCTTCAGCTGAAATCACTAAGTGTAACTGCCTTCATCTAGCAAAAAAAATCATGTTTTTAATCATCTCTTCTCTATATATTTTACTCAGAACCCTCAGATCCAGGCTTTAACTCCTGGAACATGTGGTGATGTTAGTAGGCAAGCAGCAAGGGTTTGAAAAAGCCAAACTTGCAAGGGAATCTGAGTAGGATCTCAAAATGAGAGAGTTTGAATTTAGTGTTAACCAACTCAGACAGCCGCCACTCAAGTCATCAACAGAAAGGGATATATGCAACTTGAAAAATCCTCACCCTTTTTTTTCTGGCATTTCAGGAATAAGTTGCAGCATTCTTCCCAGGGACTTCTGCTCCCAGTACTCCCTGGTACCTTTGTGCTGGGAATTACTGAGAGAAGAAAACCAAAGAAAACAGAGAGTATCATGATGTCCCCATATTGGTCATGTCATAGAATCATAGAATGGTTTGGTTTGGAAGGTTTGGAAGGGACCTTAAAGATTATCTAGTTCCAACCCCTCTGCCATACATACATAGTGAGTTCCACCCACTAGATCAGGCACCAGCTCAGGCTGCCCAGGGCTCCATACAACCTGTCTTTAAATGCCTTCAGTGATGGGGCATCCACAGCTTCTCTGAGCATCATATTCAGTGCCTCACCACCCTTTGGGTGAAAAATTTCCCCTTAATATCCAACCTAAAAATCCTCTCTTTTAGTTTAAAATTCTTCCCGTGTGTCGTATCAGTATCTACCAATACGAAAAGTCAGACTCTTTTAGTTTATAAGCTCCCTTCAAGTACTGGAAGAACTCTCCCTGTGTTCTTTCTAGAGAACTAGGTTGAACAAACCCAGCTCCTTTAGCCTTTCTTCATAGGAGAGGTGTGCCAACCCTCTGATCACTTTCATGGCCCTCCTCTGGACCCACTCCAGCAGCTCTACATCTTGTGTTGGGACCCCCAGAGCTAGACACAGTACTCAAGATGAGATTCCACAAGGTTAGAATAGAGAGGGACAGAGGGACAATCACTACCTTTGGCTTGCTAGCCACCCCTGTTTTGATGCAGTCCAGGATGCAGTTGGCTTTCTAGATTGCATGTACACACTGCTGGATCATATACATATATATATATATATATATATATTTAATCACTAGGGCTCCCTAATACTTCTCCACAGGGCTACTCTCAATATATATATATATACTTCCATTCTGTACACATATCTGAGATTGCCCCAACCCAACAGCAGTGCTTGCTCTTGGCCGTATTGAACCTCATTATGTTCTCATGGGCTAGACTTTTAAGATTAATCCCTTTGGATTGCATTTCTTCCTTCTGTTGTTGGTGTCTTCTGCAAACTTGCTAACGGTGCACTCAATCCCACTGTCTGTGTCACTGATAAAGAAGTTAAAGACTATCAGGTCCATGGTGCACCTTGATGGTAGAGCACAGTTCTGATTCTCTCCCTTCAGAAAAGATAGTAGAAAAGAGTCAGGAACGTAACATTATGAATAAAGTTGAATACTAAATTAAGTAGGAGTCCGTGAGAGGGAACTTGTGACAGACATGTAGAAGACATGTGCTGCCTGAGGAAGAAGTGTAAGAAAATGCTTCCCACTGTCTGTAATGCAAGCTAATGGATATCAATTTGAACTGTCAGAGAAGGTTCACAACATAGAAAATAACCAATCCATCAACCAAAATATATTGAATCTGTCGTCCCTTGATTCAGCAGCTGCTGGATGCTAAGATCACATTTTCAAAAAGTGATTTGACAGCTTCAGGGAACAAAAATTCACAATGAATGTTGGTTGTGAGAACACAGCTCTGCCTCAGATTGCCTTTGGACAGCAAAATGTAGATACTGGGAGATAGTACTGTTACTGCTCTTGTAACACTCCCTACACACTCTTTAATAAGGGTTAATAAATATGCAGGGATCCATTTGTGAGCTCAAAGAAGCCATTTATGGGAAGTCCTCATAGGAAGCACCTGTCACAGTAGGCCATTGAAAGCAGCTACCAGATTTAGTTGTAATTAAACCTCAAGAGTCAATACCAATTTCGAAGAACATTTGGTCTTTTCAGCTATGCCTGTCTTCACATTCTTGTACAACATCTTTGTGTTTTGTTATTGGAAGCTCATGGCTTATGGAGCTACATCAAAACTTCAAAGGATAAACAGAAAAGTAGACTGAGGATATACTGCAAACCCCTAACAAATGCTGAGGACAGTGGGGGCAAAGGCTGAATGCCATCTGGCACTATAGTAAAGGAGAAACATGACCCATAGATGTGTAAGTAAATGTGCAGCAGGTAGCAGCAAGGAGAAACAGGTTTGTTGGTATGTGGCAGCTGTGAGCCTAATGTGGGGACAAGTCAGAGATTTGTAGTGTTTGCCTTTTAAAAAGAATGTTATAAAGCTCAGGTAATTGAACAAGTATCACAAAAGCTGAGGCAGAACTCAGGAAATTGGGAAGCCTGAGGAAATCTTATACTGTTCCGTTTGTTGAGGTATGAC
The DNA here is from genome assembly GCF_039878825.1 of Excalfactoria chinensis. Lineage (NCBI taxonomy): Eukaryota > Metazoa > Chordata > Aves > Galliformes > Phasianidae > Excalfactoria > Excalfactoria chinensis. The sequence continues at coordinate 63,903,794 of NC_092825.1, read as the reverse complement.
TTTACAACACATACAGGTTATTTCCTTGAGTGAAATAGCCAAGCATTACATTAAAGTGTTTCCCAATCTGACAGAAGAAGTTAGAACAGCACCTGATGTTAAAGAAACATACACACTCAAGTGTAAAATAAAACCAGGGTGCCTGAATATGATTATTTACATAAGCAAACTACCCCAACAGCCACAGTATTCATACTTCCAGTTTGGAGGTCCAGGTGGAGGGATTAGGCTCAAATGTTCCTCCACCTTGTCACTGCAAGAGGCTCTGCACTCTTTCCTGCTAGACCTGGGTAAGCAGTTTGTAGAGTGTGGTCTGATACATTCAGCATTCAGTATGTTGCTTCAATTACTTGTAGCTTACATATTTCTTGTGCTACCTCAGTCCAAGGTCACCAAGTCTCCCCAGAGATGAAGCCCATTGTAATCCTATCCACAATCCTTCCATCCTTTCAAAAAATAGTCCAAGTTTTATTGCTCTTCATGCCCTGAAATTATGTTACAGAGTTTTTACACTTGAAAACAAAGCGTATGCAACCACTGTGACCCTTTATCCCCTCTGCTTAGTAACATTCAAATACTTAGTCTATCATAAACCACAAGACAAAGATTTTACAGGTAATTAAGATGCTACAAGTTTTGTGAAAATAACTTTACAAGTAGAAGAGAGAGGAAGGAAGGACCGTAATGCAAACCTACATCTTATTAGTCATTAGAGAACCTATATGATAGAGTGCCTTCACAAAGAAATGCACACTTATGCCCAGTGTCACATGGGAATTCTACATGCTTGGACACCAAATTTAGACAACTGAAAACAGAAAATCCCAGTGAAAAGGGGTGTCATTAGTTCAGCAGAAGGCACGGATAACAGACTAACATTATGTACGGCTTGCCAGTTGAACTAGCTCAGCATATGGTGTCTGTGACAAGGTCATCTACTGTGCCCTTGCATAGCTTAGGCTTTTCTTCTTCATAAGGACATCTGCATTTACAAGGCCAAAGAACAGACAAGGCTATGCAGTCTTAATCCTTTTTATAGGTTCTGAATGGGAGACAGTTAAAATATGCCACAAAAAACTCTATCAGACTGAATGATAATGTCTTCAAACTAGTCTCTCTCTGCCCTTGGGCTGCTGTGCAGAAGACTGCTCAGTAATTTCTGCCCCAGAAATGCCACTGGTTTTGATCAAGTGTTCTTTCCCCTACAGCTCCTTTTTTTCCCCCAGGGATAACAGGGCAAACAAGAGCTGGACCCTCTGGACTGGGTAGGACTCATACATCATGCATTTGGCAGATCCCATTTTCAAAGAGACTCCTCTAACTTGGTGTCTCCTAGAATACAAAATTTGTGTGTGTATACGAATTGATGTTGGCTCATGAATTGTTTCTGGAATATTACCTTGTGACTAAACTGTTTTCTAAATTATTGAAATCCCTCCCCTCCCTCCCTCCCTCCCTCCCTCCCTCCCTCCCTCCATTCCTTCTTTCCTTCCTTCCTTCCTTCCTTCCTTCCTTCCTTCCTTCCTTCCTTCCTTCCTTCCTTCCTTCCTTCCTTCCTTCCTTCCTTCCTTCCTTCCTTCCTTCCTTCCTTCCTTCCTTCCTTCCTTCCTTCCTTCCTTCCTTCCTTCCTTCCTTCCTTCCTTCCTTCCTTCCTTCCTTCCTTCCTCCCTTCCTCCCTTCCTCCCTTCCTCCCTTCCTCCCTTCCTCCCTTCCTCCCTTCCTCCCTTCCTCCCTCCCTCCCTCCCTCCCTCCCTCCCTCCCTCCCTTCCTCCCTTCCTCCCTTCCTCCCTTCCTCCCTCCCTCCCTCCCTCCCTCCCTCCCTCCTTCCCTCCTTCCTTCCTTCCTTCCTTCCTTCCTTCCTTCCTTCCTTCCTTCCTTCCTTCCTTCCTTCCTTCCTTCCTTCCTTCCTTCCTTCCTTCCTTCCTTCCTTCCTTCCTTCCTTCCTTCCTTCCTTCCTTCCTTCCTTCCTCCTTCCTCCCTTCCTCCCTTCCTCCCTTCCTCCCTTCCTCCCTTCCTCCCTTCCTCCCTTCCTCCCTTCCTCCCTTCCTCCCTTCCTCCCTCCCTTCCTCCCTTCCTCCCTTCCTCCCTTCCTCCCTTCCTCCCTTCCTCCCTCCCTCCCTCCCTCCCTCCCTCCCTCCCTCCCTCCCTCCCTCCCTCCCTTCCTCCCTTCCTTCCTTCCTCCCTCCCTCCCTCCCTCCCTCCTTCCCTCCTTCCCTCCTTCCCTCCTTCCTTCCTTCCTTCCTTCCTTCCTTCCTTCCTTCCTTCCTTCCTTCCTTCCTTCCTTCCTTCCTTCCTTCCTTCCTTCCTTCCTTCCTTCCTTCCTTCCTTCCTTCCTTCCTTCCTTCCTTCCTTCCTTCCTTCCTTCCTTCCTTCCTTCCTTCCTTCCTTCCTTCCTTCCTTCCTTCCTCCCTCCCTCCCTCCCTCCCTCCCTCCCTCCCTCCTTCCCTCCTTCCCTCCTTCCCTCCTTCCTTCCTTCCTTCCTTCCTTCCTTCCTTCCTTCCTTCCTTCCTTCCTTCCTTCCTTCCTTCCTTCCTTCCTTCCTTCCTTCCTTCCTTCCTTCCTTCCTTCCTTCCTTCCTTCCTTCCTTCCTTCCTCCCTTCCTCCCTCCCTCCCTCCCTTCCTCCCTTCCTCCCTTCCTCCCTTCCTCCCTTCCTCCCTTCCTCCCTTCCTCCCTCCTCCCTCCCTCCCTCCCTCCCTCCCTCCCTCCCTCCCTCCCTCCCTCCCTCCCTCCCTTCCTCCCTCCCTCCCTCCCTTCCTCCCTTCCTTCCTTCCTTCCTCCCTCCCTCCCTCCCTCCCTCCTTCCCTCCTTCCCTCCTTCCTTCCTTCCTTCCTTCCTTCCTTCCTTCCTTCCTTCCTTCCTTCCTTCCTTCCTTCCTTCCTTCCTTCCTTCCTTCCTTCCTTCCTTCCTTCCTTCCTTCCTTCCTTCCTTCCTTCCTTCCTTCCTTCCTTCCTTCCTTCCTTCCTTCCTTCCTTCCTTCCTTCCTTCCTTCCTTCCTCCCTCCCTCCCTCCCTCCCTCCCTCCCTCCCTCCCTCCCTTCCTCCCTCCCTTCCCTCCTTCCATCATAAAGCATATCAGCTTTTGAAGCTGCGCTTAGAAACGTTATCTTTTTTTGCTGTTTGGAAAAAAACTGTCCTTCCATCCTGAATAGATGTAAAGCTGTGTTTTCTTTTATGTTCTCCCTGTCTCCACCACTCTTTAAACAAACTGTGGCCAAATGATTGTGCTAGTGCAGTGTTTCATAACAAAGCAGAGCCTTTCACATGGTTTTGGCTGTTTCTAGGGCAATGCATGTGCAAAATCAGTTCTCTTGCTTTATTTCTGTTGGAATCAGATTAAACTCCTATTACCAAGGGACTTTGTACCTCCAGTACCAGGAATGTGGGTAGTCATAAAAAATACCCTGGACTTGGGCTGATAAAGCTCAGGACAGATACTAAAGAGTTGCTTAATTCTCAGCCTGATCCTTCCCTCTTTTCACCTATTTTTAAAGAATCTCTATTTTCCATCTAAGACAAAGTATCTGGAGGGTCTGATATGGAAAGACAAGTGATCCAAACAACAGAATACAGACACATTGCATTTGAACTGTCCTTGTTAGGGTGAAGTTCTGCATTATTTCCATGAGGATCATAAAAAGAAACAGATAGTTTATTTAATTTCATGTTTTGATGACATATTGAACTAAGCCAAATTTATAGCTTGATCACTTCAGCCAGTGACTCTGTAGTGCAAAGAATCGGTGTTCTTCATAGACATTATACACAGCAAAGCCCATAAAAGACTTGAAGCTTTAATGAGCAACCAGAAAGAGAAAGGGAGCAAGAAACTGAGTTTCTAGAGTACAAGTCTAAATAACCTTAAATACAGAGAGGCTGTAATACTTTATTATTTCTGTACCCGGATTTAGGAGCTATCTATAATATGTCCATCTGTAGGACATGAACTCCGGTGTGCGGACCCAGTATTATAACTGGTATGTTTAACTGACATTTCCTGAAACAAGGACATGGGCTGGGGCCTCTGTTTTTCTTCTTCTCCTTTTTCTTTTTCCTCTTTTTTTTCTTCCCCTTTCTTTCCTTTTTTCTTTCTCTTTTTCTTTTTCCATTTTCCTTTTTTTTTCTTTCTTTTCTATTCCCTTTCCCTTTTCCTTTCCCTTCCCCCTTTTCTCTTTCTCTTTCTCTTTCTCTTTTCTCTTTCTCTTTCCTCTTTCTCTTTCTCTTTCTCTTTCTCTTTCTCTTTCTCTTTCTCTTTCTCTTTCTCTTTCTCTTTCTCTTTCTCTTTCTCTTTCTCTTTCTCTTTCTCTTTCTCTTTCTCTTTCTCTTTCTCTTTCCTTTTCCTCTTTCTCTTTCTTTTTCTTTTTCTTTTTCTTTTTCTTTTTCTTTTTCTCTTTCTTTTTCTTTTTCTTTTTCTTTTTCTTTTTCTTTTTCTTTTTCTTTTTCTTTTTCTTTTTCTTTTTCTTTTTCTTTTTCTTTTTTTCTTTTTCTTTTTCTTTTTCTTTTGTCTTTTTCTTTTTCTTTTTCTTTTTCTTTTTCTTTTTCTTTTTCTTTTTCTTTTTCTTTTTCTTTTTCTTTTTCTTTTTCTTTTTCTTTTTCTTTTTCTTTTTCTTTTTCTTTTGTCTTTTCTTTTTCTTTCTTTCAGCCTAGTTGTTAAAAATTTTTAACTAGATCACGCATACATCGTGTGTGTGCTTTGACAACTCTGCCCACATACATTTACCTCACTATTTTCTTGACTGTATAAAGCCATGAGGAGAAAATCAAGCTCAGCATCTCCCAGATTACAATTTTTTTGTTTCCCCCAATTATTGTTATTTATTTATTTACTTTATTATATATATTGTCGATGTTTTAGCCTACTCCTTGCTATGTTTTAGAACTCTCAAGGATACAGCTATTGCAATGTATGTTAGCTTAATAAAAACCAAACAAACAAAGAAACACAAACATGGATGGGAAAGGAACCAACCGTATTCACTGTGAACACAGTGGTGTGCAGAATGGACATATTTTTCTTCCAGTTTCTCTTGCAATTCAATGCTTTTTTTTTTTTTTTACACATGAACCGGAGAGTAACATTTGATCTCAGTTTGACTTCTGAGATTGTTCACTGTCTGGCTGGGGAGCAGAGATACGCAGAGATGATGTGTCTGTTTGGAGATCAGCATCTTGTGGCTAAAGGGGAGCAGATAGGAAGCCATAAATCAAAATAAATGTCTTTGTTCCTTCTGTGTCTGAAATAGACTCTCATGGTATCCAGGGACAGCAGAGGATTTGGAATGAAAGGTTGTATTGTGATGGTGTTTTTCTCATTGTGGATAACTCAGAGTGTTCCATGGGAAGATAAGAAATGGCTTTAACATAGGCTAATCAGAACGAATCAACTTCTCATACCACAGAATAGCCTCTGTGAGAACCAGAGGGGTTCAGGTCAAAACAAGGATTGTTTGTTGTAGAAATAAGGCTAGTTGTTTCAAGGGGAGCAAGAGTAAATAGCGCAGATATAGACAGACTCAGGTCTCTTTTAACAAATAAAAACTTAAAGAACATTTTAGTCTATTTTTCTCTGTGCTTTAGAAACTAGAGTACTTTGAAGGATGAAACAGTGAGTGAGGACTGCAGTGAAGAAGCAAAGTCTTGCACTTCTGTCTCTATTAATGGGATGATAGCTGGACTAAAAAAATTGAGAACTGACAAGTTCAGCAACAGTGTTTATAGAAGTAAACCAGGGATACAAAAACAGACAAACAAACAAACAAAAACAACAAAAAATAACTAACAACAGTGAAACCATGTGAGTAGTTGTCAGTATTTTCCTTCCCTGAGGAGAAATACTTGCATTTAAACAAATGGAACATACACAAGTCTGTGGGACTGATGAGCTGTTCCCATGAGAGCCGAGGGAGCTAGCCAACGTCATTATGAGGCCCCTCTTGATTATCTATGAAATGTCATGGCAATCATGAGGAATTCCTGAGAACTGGAAGAAAGCAAACATTTCCATTATCTTCAGGAAAGGCAAGAGGAGTAACTACAGAGCAATCAGCCTCACCTAAATCACTGGATAGATGATGAAGTAATTAATCTTGGAAAACATAATTCCAAACATAGTAGGAACAAGGAGGTGATTAGGAAAAATGAACATGGATTTATGAAGGGGAAGTAATGACTGGCCAACCTGATCACTTTTTATGATGAAATGGCCATCCTGATGGTTGAGTGAAAATGAATAGATACTGTTTATCTTGACAGTAGCAAAGAATTTGATACTGTCTCCCATAATATCCTCCTAAATAAGCTGAGGAGGCACCGCTTAGGTAAGTGGGGAGTAAGGTGCACTGAAAACTGATTTACCTGCCAGGCTCAAACAAATGTGATTAGTGACATGAAGTCCAATGGAAGTCAATCAATAGTAGTATACACTAGGAATTAATAGTAGGGCCAAGTAACAGCTGGAGCATATTTTGTATGAAGAGAAGTCATGACTGTTCAGCCTGAAACAAGGACGGCTTAGGGGTTTATTTCTCCGTATGTCAAAATACCTGATGGAGGGAGTAAGGAACTGTCAAACCAGGCCTTTCTCAGTGGCATCCACTGGCAGGATAAGACATAATAAGCACAAGCTGAAATACAATAAATTCCACTTAAATATGAGGATAAACTTTTTAACCAAATGTTAACTAAACCCTGAAAAAGAGTAGAGCCTGCATCCTTGAAAATATATAAAACCTAGTTGGATGTGTAACCTGCTGTAGTTGGCCTTGCTTTAAACAAGGGGTTTGGTTTGGACCATAGATGTCTTCTGTGATTCTGTAATCATATACTGTAGGATTTTGAGAGGGCCAATATATACTTCAAGTGTTCCGTGCTATAAAAGTGCTGATCATTTGATTTCTTTCTTAAGTTCTTATTGCAAATAATAAATGATTATAGATTCTGTTTCACTTTCATTTGAAAAAGCTCCATGAATATTCGAAGAATCAGAGATCTGATCAAACGTGTTATCCAACAAAGACCATATTGCAAATACTAATACACTCCAGATGAAGTTTTTCCCCTTGGTGTTGAAGAGCAGTGGGAACTGCTTGCATTCTTATAAGCTGGAGAGTTTTACATACTTAAAATGTTTTGTTTCTCCTTAATGACTCTAAAATTATATGTATAAAAAAACAAAACAAAACCATAAATTGAAAATTCTAAACAGCACAAATGTAAGGAAAATGACTGCAAGATAGCACTGTGAGATTTTTTTCCTCTCAGCGATATATATCAGCCTCAGAGGAAAAGAAAATGCTCTTAAATAATTAACCTTGCTGGACACTAAGCTTGAGTTGCAGTAATCAGATTAATATTTTATATCTTTCCCATCATAGGAGACAATGCTAAAAAAACACTGAACACCAGTGCAACATGGTCCTAATCTGGTAGCTTTATGTTATGGTAGGGATCTGTGTCCATGGGTCCCAGAAGAAGGGGAGATTGTTAGGTTGTGTCCAAAGCTCTCTGGACAGCTGGTGGAGGAGGCACTGCCTTTTTTGGGCCTGGCAGAAAGCTGCATAGCTCCAGATTGTGGTGAATAGGGTGGGTATATCTGCAAGACCAGGTACTTGTGGAAATACACAAAGTGAGATAAACTGACAGCAAAGATGTAGCCATACTTCTGTAGTTGTAGGAATACTTATCTGGCCTTCTGCAGTCAGGAAAAAACTGGATACCTCCTGCAGCATTAAGATGCTTTAGAAAACGTTAGACTTCTTCAGTTACCTGGTGGAAATCAGTCAGTCCCACATCTCTGGTGCTCTCAGCCATATGACAGCTATAACATTTTTGTTGTAAAATTGTGGTAGGTAGGATGTCTCATCACCCCAAGAATCCTGTGGCCCCACTTCTCACCCTGTCAGTTACTGAGTCTTCTTTCAGGCTTAGATAGAAAAAAAAAAAAAAAAAAAATGTTTTTTTCTAGTTTTTGTCTGGACAAAAACTGCATCTGGACATAGAATGGCTGTTTTAGTAGCTAGAGAAGCTGGTTGTCTATACTGACTGTCTCTCTGGCTCTGCCTGGTTCTACCTTAAGTCAGCTAGCCAGCATCCTCTGGCAAAGGGAGGACTGAGACTGCTAAGGATCTGGTGTGTGACAGAAAGGCTCCTTGCCACATGAATATGCGAGGAAATGCTGGTCTGATTGTTCCATGTTGTGTGGAGGAAGAAGCAGCTGGGAAGCAGAGGGAGGCTGTGAGCCAGACCAAAGGTGTACAGTGACTTTGCAGCTGTACAAACATCAGCTTCTGTTCATCAACTTTCATGAGCATAGACTGAAGTCATAGATACACAAAACCTTTGATTCTGGGCTTCACACAAAATCTTTGATTTTGGGCTTCAGTCCCAGCAGGACTTGATAGTTTGCGTTTATTTAAGGCAAGATTCAGAGCTGGTATAAGGAGGCAATCCTTTGGTTTAGACAGGTCATCTACAATCTGAAGTTGCAGGTCCTGCTACATAGAAGTTGAATCAGATCTTGTGATGTTTTTGTGCAGCTTTTTTCAGGATTTCAGTCTTAAAAGTAGGCTATGAATTCTGTGGTAAAGAAGCTCTGTGATTTAAACTATGCAGTGAAAGCTGAGTCCATATGGGCACCATTTTTCTCTGTACTTGTGTATGGAAGCTGGTATGAATTGTCCTCCAAAGTATTGGTCTTCCTGGCATTGTCCCGTCATTACTCATGTGGATCCCAATGCAAAGGCAAATGTGTGTGTGTGTTCACATGGCCACCACAGAGGCTCTCTGATAATTCATTGAGCTTCAGCAATCTGAAATCTTCACCAGAGCTCCTAGGGAGAGACACATGTAGTCAAGGACAGGATCTGTTCCACCTAAATAAATAAATAAAGGTTACATATCCCGGAAGATCCATTTTCCAGGGTCCTTAACCTTGTCTTTGCTGGTGACCTCCTTATTTATTTATTTACTTTCAAACTGAGCTTTTCATGGCCATTGACATAAATTTTCCAGCATTTCTAATACGGAACATCTGTGGTCCCTATGCAGTGTCCTCTATAGGTCATGGGAAAGCTTTATCTTACTAATAAGCTCCATTCCTCTATATATTCAAGTCCAATTGATGGGGCCAAGTGTGTTTATAAATAAATATTGTCTTGTAATGACCATTTCAATATGTCCCAGAGGAAAAGAGTTTTAGTCCTTTTGAGCTGGCCAGCTGCCTCCTTTGTGACAGTGAGAACAGTTTTACTCTGTCTGGATAACATTTGATTTATGTGGAAACAAACTCCATGAAGCGACAGAGCAATGATACTGAAGAATTCACTGCTCCCATCCATTTGTAATAGCTAGGGAAGTTTGTTCATCCATCCACTGTTTTCATCAAACAGAATGATGAGTGTGTTTATTGAACATCTCTATTTGCCCCTGACTAACTCTCTCTGCCACAGCCCAGTAAGAGACAAAAGCAGGAGGAAAGCAATTGGGTTGTGTTTTAATGCTATCCACTTACCTTTCAGTATGAGAAATGACTGCAGGTATAGGACATTACTACCTTATGGAATAATACGCTTACTGGGAAGTTCAGAGAATGAATTGCAAGAATATTTGACAAATGATTGGCCCTTCTTATTGAGTGCAACAATATTCTGTAACATGCCTTCTTTTCTGAAATTAAGCATGAACTGAGTTCTTTAATACTGAAGGATGACATACTGTCTCAGTGGTTTATTTCTTAATGCTGTCCTATAGAAGAAAGAATATATCACACATCTAACAGTAGTCTTGATCTGTTCTGCGCTCTTCCATCCAAGCAACACTGCAGCAGAATTCAGTATCCACCTTTTAAAACCCTTTGAAGGTTTTCAGAGAAAAGAAGTTGTAGGTTTTGTTAGATCAATATTCAGGACTAATGTAGTGTATCTGTTAACCTTCACTGCTGAAATTGTTGCTTAGATACATGTAAGTATGTATTTGTACAGATATATATACACTGATCAAAGAAAGCTTATTCCAGTTCTCCCAGTTTTGTATTTTATGGACAGAAATGAACATCTATGGATGTATATCCATAGTGGCACAGTGGTAGAATTGCTGCTTGCGGCACCGGAGGGCCTGGGTTCGAATCCCCCCCTGTGGCGCAGGGGTAGAAGTGCCGCTTCGCTACACAGGGGGCTCGAAACCCGGGAGTTGGACTCGATGATCTCTAAGGTCCCTTCCAACTCACACGATACTATGATACTATGATGATGATATATGATTTTCATCTTGCAAAGCCAGTCTGATGAACAGCCTCCAGTAAGAAGAATTGATCAGTACTTAGAACTGATTCCTATGCCTAAAAATTTCACCTGCATTCTGGCAGCATCAGTTTGACTCTTTCAGGTGGTGAGATAAGCATATTTCCTGCAACGCTTGGTATAAATCCAGCAAAAGATGCCATTAAAAAAAAGGACAAATCAAAAATACGTCTCAGCCTGTTATTCCTTGATGTCATACAGAACTATGACAGATTAAATCACAGCAGTGCCTTATCTTGACTTTAAAGTCTGCACTAAACCCTCAGATTTAAAACAAGAAGTCCACCATCTTCCATCATATGTTAGGCCACAAAGGTTTAAGAGCGTGTAGGGTTGAGCATACCTAGGTATTCTTATCCCAGAGAGAAACAAAATCAAACCCCCTTGATCCCGGAGACCTGAAGAGTAGAAGAGTTTAGGCACTGTATTTAAACTTTACCTCCCTTATCTCCTCAAAGTCTATGGTTTTTCAATATTTATTTTAAAAACATTTCTTGGAATAGTATAACATCACTGTATTCTTTAGCTGATGACTGAGGAGATCATCAGTGCTGGGTCACCTTGTGGCACCACAGGCACCTCCAGGAGAATGGGTGACCTGAGCTGGGCTACAGCTCCTGAGTTGCACACCTGGGTACAAAAAGTAGCAGAGGACAGAGACAACTATAGGTGCCTCGGTGCCTCATGACAATCCAACTTTGGCTGATGCACAGAGAATAATGCAGATCCTTCCTTTCCTGCCCTCTGGGACATATTCTATAGGAACAGAAGTAAACCATGTCCTGTCATTTCAGTTATTAAAATCCTGCAGTGTTTTCAATTCCTTTCACATAATAGAACAGCGCATGGCAGAAAGCGATGTGTGGATTGTTATCTGTTTTAAACAGCGAAAGGAAAGTCACAACACTGGGAAAATATTACAAAATACTGTATGTAGATAATTCTTAAACTTACATCAAAAAGCCCTTAACTGATCTGTTGTACTGTGATCTATCCATTTGTGTTGTGTAAACCATGTGACGGCTTTTCTTTCTGCTGGTGGGAAATTCTCCCAAGGAGAAATGTGTCTCTTACTTCCTCTGGGAATGCTCAGTACTCTGGAGATGCTTCTTGTTTGACATTTTGTTTCTCAAGTGATTACTGGGCTTTTGCTCAGATGAAATAAGTCATTTTTCTTTCCCTGATGTCAAGTAGTACATTGCAGTTATGTAACAACAAGGCTCTTTCCTTTATGCTTCAGGCTACACTGGTTTATGATAATAAATAAACAGGGGTTCGTCCTACCAGTGCCTGTTTGTGTGACTGGGCTGAGCTGCTTTGTTTGCATTCTGGTAGTGGGCATTGCATGGGCCTCTGGAATACTAAGTTCGGTAATAGGCTGTCCATTCCTGCTCCCGTGTGTTTTCTCATTGGGAATTTGGGGGCAGGAGTCAGCAGACCTGAGTGGAAACAAGAGTATTATCCATGGCATAAGATGTCAGTAATGACTGGTGCCAACTGCAGCTCCAGTGTGCACAGTACTGAACTGCATGGCACTTTTACTGCACCAGAGACATTCTCTGCTTTGTTTATAAAATGAAAACACATATTTGTTCTATCTGTGGGAAATATGGCAAAGTTAATGTGAATAACACTTGTAAAATAGACTGGAATTGCATCTGGAAATCCTGAAGTCCTCCACAGAAGACCAGATAGGATTAAAAACAAAAGGTCAGATTATGTCAGAACTAATTGCAGATTTCAGCTAGAGTGGGGCATCTATTTTCTGTCTGACAGTGTTTTCTGGCACAAACTACCTGATGTCACAGCATTTAGAAAGCACTTTAGCACTGTGGCTTCAGAAAGTCAAAGGAGGGACAAAGGTAATAAATGCACACAGGTGATCCAAGCAGGGTACCGAAGTTTCTTGTCGGTATACATCTTTATAGTAGCCTTTCACATTCATATTTGCACTCAAAGATGTTCCACTGATGTGAAGCCAGAATGTGTGCAGTGTCTTCCTTGATGCTTTCTCAAGTGGCATTGAGGCAAAGTTTACATCATGTAGATGAATACCAGTTTCAAGACGTGGTTTATCAACACTAATGGTAAATTTAGGTCACAGTTGAATTACTTCAGATAAGTTGAGTGTCAAACAGTCAAAGACTTTGCATTAAAAGAAAAAGATTAATAGAATATTAATATTACTAATAAAAACGTAAGCAAGACTATGTGAGAAATCTCCAAACTGTATAATTTTAGAGAAATGGCATCAGTTAAATATTTTAATAGCAGTAATATGTGAAATTTTTCCTTCCTTCTGACATGGATATTTAAAATATTATCAAATGGAATTATGAATTTATATTCTAAGTTAGTTGGATTTCATTCAGTCATTAATGATGCTCCTTCCTTCCTTCCTTCCTTCCTTCCTTCCTTCCTTCCTGCCTGCCTGCCTCCCTCCCTCCCTCCCTCCTTCCTTCCCTTCCCTCCTCCCATCATTTCAAATTTCGTCAAACTGTCCTGCAGTGTCTGGAATACTGTTGCTATTGAAAAGCAGGCAAGTCATTCAAAAACAATATTTAACAAGAATATACAAAATAGGGAAGGTGGGAACGTTCGACTGCTACTGCCATACCACCAACATCCAACTCATGGCCCAACGTCATAAAATAGGATATACTACCTTCAGAGCAACCCTCATATAATAACAATGAAGACAAAATTCTTAATGCGTCAGAGTGTGAAACAAAAGCACATTCCAGTCATACAGAAAGGACAGCAGGAAACTTCCTGACATTTTCATTTCCTGTAGAGGTTACAGTGAGATGTCTAAACAAAGATGTTTGTGTTTGTATGTAAGTCAAGGGTTAAATAACTCTGGGGTTGGAAGGTGCATATCCATGCTGCCTGGAAAGGGCTGAATAAGAACTGGGAAAAGTCTAGGCCGAGTTATGATCTGGAAGTCTTGCCACTATTCACAGAGTTGTTCTTCCTGTTTGGACTTTGAGCTCTTATGCATATATTCAGCTTCAGAGCCTTCCTTGAGAACCATCCTAGTTTGGAGGAGACTTAAAAGAAGTGTACAGAGATCTCTGAACTGTTTAGGATCTCAACAATCCCAACATGTTTCCATGTATTTCAGTGAATAACAGCATCTTCAGTGTTATAATGAAGCTCTCATTTATTCATGTTTATCCATACTTAATTTGGTACCCGTTTGTTATCATGCACTGCCCAGCACAGTGGCTGGAGTCCTGCAGATCTCCCTTCCGGAAGTCTTGGATCATTCATATCTGAAATAATCAAAATCACATTTACTTTACCCAGAAGAATAAGACATTTTGAAAGAAATAATTTTAGAACTGTGAAAAGCTGATGTTCACCTCTGCTTTCCTTAAAGGCTGGTCTTTCCTTGACCTCTCTAATGCATTCCCACATTAGCCCGGTTGCCTGGGGGAGCTGTCTCCTTCTCCCATGGATGATGCCTTCCCTCAAGATTGCTGCAGAAGTTTGATCTCTGTTTCCCTCGAAACCCATCTTTCTCTGTTGTATCTTCACAGTAGAACACATGCTGAAGGATGGTTTTTCCCAATTTTTCTGCTTCTTTTGCTCACCAGATCCTCGTTAAGCTGATTCACCATAGCCGCACCCTAGGAACAGGTTCAGCATTCACTGTGCACTGTTTACTACAGAGAATCAAGTTCATCCAGAGGGCAGAAGAGAACATTCAGGTTCAGAGTGTGAGCAAGACCCTTCTGCACAATAATCAGTTGTTTAGCAAGAGAAAAGGCAAAAACCATGGAAGGGAACAAAGAAAAGCCAGGACTCTGGTTTGTCTTTTACAGTCCTTTGAGCCATGCTTCTGGCAGCTCAGAGAGAGTATTCCCCAGGAGATATCAGGCACATGTGCTTTTGACAGCAAGAAGATCTGGGCCTGATCCCTCCCGTTACTGTGATGTTCGCATAGTCACGACACGCAACCCAGTTGGAAGTGAGTCCCTGCCTGATGTGAGCGGGCAGGCACGTAGCTGTGTGGTCATTACTGCTTTTCATGACTGGAAGAACTTGTTCTGCACGGTACATGCTGCTGCTTCCCATACAACACTATCTATGCTAGTGGAGATCCCTGGGGCCATGGGTACATGGAGTGTTAACCTTTAAAATCTGGGCCTTTGAATTGAATCTTTTGATTAATCTACCATGTCTTTAGTAATAAATGTCACTCCTTGGAAAGTACACTTGTACCTGTCTTTGTATGTTTACATCATGACTGAGCTGTTGGGTGAATGGGTCTGTATGTACGGCAGTTTCATTGAATTGAACTGCCATGGCATCTTTATGATTTCACAGAATCATATAATCATAGAATATCCTGAGTTGGAAGAGATTCAGATGACGGTCATAGATTCCAGTCCATGGTTCCACAAAGGACTGCCCAAAATTCAAACCTTGTCCAGATACTTCTTGAACTCCAGCACTTGGGGCCGTGCCCACAGCCCTGTGCATCCCATTCCATGCCCACCGCCCTGTGGTGCAGACCCTTTCCCTGACACCCAGCTGCCCCTCCCCTGGCACAGCTCCATGCCGTTCCCTCTGGCCCTGTCGCTGTCACACAGAGCAGAGCTCAGCGTTGCCCTTCTGCTCCCTGTGAGGACCTGCAGCCGCCATCAGGCCTCCCCTCATCTCTTCTGCTCTGCATTGGGCACACCAAGGTGCCTCAGCCACTCCTCACACGTCTTGCCAGACCTTTCCCCACGTTTGGAAGTTTTTCAGAGGGAGTTTGAAATCTTTTACTACTAAGGAAACCTTTAAGTTTTTCACAAAAATAAGTTCACGAACAAAACATAAACAGTCTTTGCATGTGTGTGTTTCCACAGTTGCATGTGCATACTTTAAACTACTGCTTACATCCTCTTTTTAATGCTCAAAATGACATCTGTAATGTGCCAATATGAATTGCCTGGAAATTCTAATGGAGGAAGAAAAAGAAGCTTCACTTTAACTGTCCTGCCCTCTTTCTTTCCAGATGGCACATGGGCAGTACCATCTCTGACTCTGCATCTGTGTGCTAGCCAATTTGGAAACTTTAAAGAGAAAAGTGGTCAAATAAAGCTCTCTGAAACACTTGACAGAAATCTAAACCAACACATTACAACGAGCTACAAACAACAATCAGTCTCAAAACCAGTGCTTCTCCTGTGACATCACGTCACATTAATCACTGCTACGCTGCCCTAATAAGGACGAAAATTTCCCCTTCACAGCCTGTTCTCCCAAACAAAAAAATGCATCTTCTGCTGTGTTGAACCTTCCTTAACATTTGCCAGAACAGATGGAACTGGTAGCTTTGCTCAAATGTCAATGAGTTTATTTGAGGCTCTGGGTGGGAGAAAAGTCCAAATGGATAATTGGCACAGTGATGGTTTTTCCTCACTAAAGCACATGGGACAAGGCTCTCAGACATGAGGATTCCTGGTCTTGGTCACCAAGCTTTAAGGGGAAACTGTTGGCTGGAGTGTCATATTAACTGCAACCTGGAGTATTCCTACTGTCAAATCTGGCAGTACAAACACTTACATCTTCAATTTCTATAAATAACAAGTTAAACAAGTTTCTATCCTTTGATTTGCTAATGTATACAAGGAGAATTTAAGTTTAAGGAATTTACTGAAGAGTTAATAGTCCTCTGCCCAAAGTGGAATAGGAAAGAATGCAATAATATACACAGATGTATTATGTTGGGAAGATCCTGAGGGGTTATTACTAGCGTCTAGCTGTGTGATATGCAGTCAATTGTATGTCCTGTGCTAGGTGCAGTCATCCAATTGAGATGGTCTTTTTTATCTTGAGGATATCACCAACATCCTTTCAGTGAATGAATTTTCAGACACTGAACTTTGAAATGAGAAAGATACAGTTGACTTGGTCTATGTGTTTCCCTGATGATTTATTACAGCTTGTACGTGTCTGTGTATGGTCTCATTTATTGTTGCCATTGGTGAAGTTTCTGCCAATTCTACTTTGAATATTGTTCCACTTATCACTCAGAGCACAGTTGGGAAATCTTGATTTTAGTCATCTGGACAGGGAAGTGCTTGTCCTTCAGCTACTTTGCTGCAAGATCACCCACTTTAACAGGATATGCTTTAAATGGGGCCAACTTGTTCTGCCTGGAGGGAATAAAGGGTGCTTACACCACACCTGCTGCAGGCTGAGCCACAATGGGTACATCTGACGTGCAAACAGAAGGGGTCCATTGCCCAAAAGGAAGGATGGCAACTTATTGCTTCTCTTACAGGAAGAGTAAAGCTTTTGCAGGGATTTAATTAAGTAACTTCCTTATGAAAGCAAAAAGTTGCCCCAGTTTTAGTGCTGAACAAATCTTTACTCTTTCCGTGATGAAGCTATGCTTCAAAACTAAGCTCACATTCAAGTACCGATATAGACCTTATTAATAAATATAGTCATGCCTACCTATATGTTTTCTTGGGGTCATTCCACAAGATGGACAACAATAAATTAGATTGTGGAAAGGTTTTATGTTTCTTTTTTTTTTTAATTTCTGAAAAATAACATACTGAAAAACTTTGCCTCAGCTACAGAATTTACTACAAACCTTCCAGGAAACAGAATCATAGAATCATAGAATGGTTTGTGTTGGAAGGGACCTTTAAAATCATTTAATTCCAACCCCCTTGCCATAGGCAGGGACATCTCTCTCTAGATCAGGTTGCTCAAAGCTCCATTCAGCCTGGCCTTGAATGCTTCCAGGGAGGGTGCATTCACTACCTCATGGGGCAACCTGTTCCACTGTTCCACCTTCACAGTAAAGAATTTCTTCCTAATATCTAGTCCAAATCTACCCTCTTCCAGTTTAGAATGATTTTCCTTCATTCTGTCACTACACACCCTTGTAAAAAGTCCCTCTCCAGCTTTCCTGTAGGACCCCTTCTGGTACCAGAAGGCCGCTATCAGGCCTCCTTGGGTGCTTTTCTTCTCCAGGCTGAAGAGCCCCAGCTGTCTCAGTCTGTCCTTGTAGGGGAGGTGCTCCAGCTGTCTGATCATCTTTGTGGCCTTCCTCCGGACCTCATCCATGTCCTTCTTGTGCTGGGGGCTCCAGAACTGGACACAATACTATGTAATACTATATGATAAACAATTTTGTTGTATTTGAGCAAAATGAGAACATACACTATGCTCATTGCCTGCCACCCTTTAAGAATATCTGAACTGATATTAGAACAGATTATTGTCCCCAAAAGGGAACAGAAAATATGACTGATAAGGGCATAGTTAGTACCCATATAAACCGAAGGATCCTTGTGTCTTTAAAATTAGTTTATATTAAATATTTCAAAAGTCCCATTCAGATTTGTATTCCATTTTTTTTTTTTTCATGTTGGTGTATAGCCAATACAAACAGACTGACTTTTAGTTCAGAAACTATATTATTCTCTCAAGTTAATACTAAAGATTCAGAGAATATGTTAAAATACCATATACGGAAAAATTAGCTCATCACAAACAGCTTAATCTGATCTGCCAGGAATAGTATCTGTTTATAACTTACTTTAGAAACTCTGGCTGAGATTGAACATAGAACATTTTTATTATTTGATATATATTTTAAATGCTGTGAGGCACAAAACTGACTACCCAAGGGGCTAACAACTATAATTTGCTCTCCCTGAAACTCAGCAGTGTTTTATTGATTCAGTCCTGGCTTTGACGGAATGTAAAAATGACGACAGACAGCAGAAGTAGCCACATTTTGACAGGCTAACGCAGATCACCCAGATTCAAAGACCTAACATCAAAAAACATGCCCTGAAGAATAAAGAAGCTGGGCTGTGGAAGGATGCAATTAATTTTTGTTGCTATTGTGGTTATAGAAATAGCACTTGTGGAGAGCAGCGATGCTCCCTGAGTGAGGAAGACTCAGATCCTCAAACCACAACAGCCCTTTGCAGTCATTCCAGTGCCACTCCTCAATTTAATGGCCTTTGCAGCAGGCCTCAGGCCATAAAACCGAGACATACAGTTTTGCTTTGGCCCGCACAGACGTTTTCTTTCTTGCCCTTGCTAATAAGCTAAAATTTAACAGCAGTAAGAGAAAATGTAAACTCCTGTAATGATAAGATACCCCAACTTTTGCAGATTAACCTCAGGGACATACGTCAATGACATATGACATAATTAGCTCTGGAATACATTTGTCAAAATAAATCAACAATTTGGTGTTGCTTAACATTGTTTTTTTTAATTTTGTATGTTTGCTTCCTCAGTGGGAGATTAATTTAGAACCTTTGAATCAGAAGAAGCCTTTCCCTTAACCCAAACTTACTAACTCTCCCTATTCATAAATTTGGAACCCAGAAGGGACCATTAGGTCTTCCCATCTGACCTCCCAAGCAGCACAGGCCCTGGCATCATGCACAGCTACTGCACTGACTCCAGAAAAGTGTATTGAGGCTAATGTGCATCTTCCAGAAAAACAGACCAGATTCGTGGGTGAAAGAAATGTCTTCATTTGGGACAACTCTTCCTTTAGAACAGAGGCAAAAAAAGTCTGTTAAACCTTTGTTAGATGTGAACAGAGAATCTATCACTTTGTTAGTCTTCCTCTTTGAGTTTTTAACAGCACAAATGATAAAATCATTGGTAGCGTTAGCTAAAGTTCAGGCGATAATTTCCTCGAATGCATTTTTCTTTTGTTTTTTGTCTTTTTGTTGTAGTATAGCTTGATGTTTCCAGCATACTCTCTCTCTATTGTTAACTAGTAACTTGTCAGTGGTCTGAGAGTACTGCATCTAATTACTATTTTCAAAGATTTCTCCTAATCCAAGCCCGTTGGTGACACGTCCAAACTGTGAGTGCCTCAGTCTCAGAGGCTGTTTCTCTTGGACGGCACTGATTTTGTCTCACGGGGTAAATCTCTCTACACTGTCCAATGAAAGAATGTGGGAACGCGTTTTATCTTTACTGTCCAGTTATCACATGAGAAATCTTTTTTTTTCAAGTTCAAAGAATTCTTAAGGGGAAGTAGGAAACATAATTCAGAGAGATAGGGAGAAGCAGCATTATTAATATGCTGGGGGCATTAGGAATTGCCTATCATCTTAGATTAGTCTGGATGTGATGTAAACACACATATACAGAACATATATTTTGACATAAGCATCTGTTGGAGGAAAATGTGAACTCTCACCTGGCTTTGCAAGCAATTCAGAGAGGAAATGTAGAAAAATGGGAATTTATCTTTTTGTATTTCACTGCCTTCTGTTAAAGACAGAAAGAGTTTCCCCCATTACCTTGTGTCATATCCTGCCTATTGGTCCTTTACACCTTGCTATGAAGGACACTGAAGGACAAAGTGTCTTGGAGGGCACAACACATACCAGTCCACTCTTGGGGACACGTCACCACCCCAGGGCTCTGTCAGGGTTTCTGGTGCATGGGGCAGTCCAGCAGAGACCATCCACCTCCTGTCCATGGGTCTGGATGTCATGAGGACACTGGGTCCTTGATACTTTTAGCCCCAGTTTTGTGATCACAAACTCCAGCATTGTTGCCCATTGAGACTGGTGAGCATGGCTCCTGGGGCCAGGCAGCACCCAGCTCTCCATGAATCCCTAGTATAACTTGTTATGCGACCTCAGGCATCTGCAGACAGGGCTGACGCACAGTTGTAGGACGCTGTGCCATGGCTACATGGTTACAAAACCCCGTTGCTAATGGCAGTAGAGCACAAAATCGGAGTCTAAAGGGATGTGATTTATTGTTTGACAGTGCCTTCCAAACCCTCACCAGTGTTTTGAAAATATCGTGCTCTGTGGAGAGTATCATTTATCAAAAATAATGAAAGCTTTATTCCTTTCATCATATAATATCTCATGCTTTTGTCCAGACAAAGTTTCTTTCTGGTCTTGCACAAACTACTTTGTCAACTTGCATCAACAAGCATTTGCTAATAATAATCACTGAAAAGCCAGAAAACTGATTTCACAAAATGTCCTTAATCTTAATTTGTGAAGGGGAAAAAGATAGGCAAAATTAGCAGCGTTTCTTCTGTCAGCAAGAGTGGAGTGCAGATAACTGCTTCCCAGATGGAAAAACTAAAGCATAATGCCTTGCCTGAATTTTATGCAGAGGTGTGTGACTTTGTGAAATGCATTCAAGATGGCAGTGAGGCATTGCTGAACTTCTAAAGTGACCCAGTGTCTTACAGGAAGACACGGCTTTATGGTGAAAGCCTATTCTGTGTATGGGATGTTAGCTAAATCTGAATCTTTTACCATATGATGCCTTGAGTGTCCCAGAAAGTTTGAGATAACTCTTCTCTGGATGGAGACACATGGCTCGTTTATAAGGGCAAACTATTAAGGTGCAGCATGTACCTGTGATGCAGTACTCAGGAATGGGATCATTTCTGGAGGAACTAGAAGCATGACATAGGGAAGGCTCCAGGCAAGTTTGGTGGCAGAGCAGGTTGCAGACAAGTGCACTGGGACTGCCTGGAAAGGGTGACTGGGATGTCTGCAGTCTGCTGTACCTCTTCTAAGCTCCTATTCACCCTTCTGGTTCAGGGTGTGCCCACTCCAGGTCCTACCCTGACCCTGGCTCACTCCAGGTGTGTTGGAAGAGGGCACAAGAAAACCTGATAGTGACAGTTGTGGGGTGACCTGCTGCTGAGGGAAGCTCCCTCCAAATACCGTTACTCAGAAGATGGCTTCAGCCCTGGAGTACTATGCTTTGTATCACCTCTGAGTGCTCTCTGTTTGCTTTCCATGGTCCCATCACGGTAACTCTGATTCTTCTGTCTATCCACAGAGGGTACAAATGCTCTCCCTGCCATTTTCTTATTTAAAACAGAGAAGCTCTTGTATTTAAAAAATATTAAATTAATACTCAAAGAGACTGTGGAAAAGGAGGAGGGACAAGAGGGATTATTCATCCAGAAAAAATGAATGGGGAATAGAAAGTAAAATAGAAAAGACACAAGCAGAAAATTAGAGACGGAATAAATCATTATTTTTTTATTTTGTAGAAAATTTGCTTTTGTGCAGCATTTGACTTAATTGTATTGCAAGCAGGATGCCTCACAGAAATTCATAGCCCTGCAAATGTAGGCCAGAGACAAGATTGTATATGTTCATTCTGACTCTTCTTGGAAGCTACAGATGTTCGTTGTTTGGACACAAAATGGACAGATTAATATCTCCAGATGTTCACCAGACATCCTCCCAAAACATTAATGGGCAGGTCAGGAATAAACACTTTCAGCAGAAACTTCAGTTTCTGTTAGTGCTTCAGATGAAGCATTTTGTTGGTGTTTATTTCATGGACAGCACCTGCTCCACATATAAGGAGGCTACACTACACAGCCAGGCCCTTCCATGCCACCACCAAACTCTAAATGAAGCTGTAAAGTGACTGTACAAGTGCTGATGAAATGGCTTCCAAAGAGAATGAGAATTCATCATTGCTCTTGACTGCACAACCTGGAAGTAGTAAGCAGATATTTAAATTACAGGAGTATTTAAGTGATTGGGTGCCTTACTGAGTCAGCACAGAAATAGTACCTTTCCTGAGACAGAGACATCAAGGCAACTTCTGTGAACAAGAATTTGTCCATGATTATACTTAGTATTCACAGGGGAAAGAAGCATTCATCCATTTAGCATTACCAAATGTGACACAATTAATTGTTTTACCTCTACTTACTCTTCTAGAAAATCTTGTGGGGACATTTTGGCAAAGGCTCTAGTTAAGAAATGCCCCCTGTGATTTGAAGAGAACAGGTACTCACCACTGACTTTCAGTGTCATTTTATATAAAAACACAGGTGCAACACTGCTAAAAGTCACACTCCAGCTAAAAGTCACAGTACTCCAGCAGCATCACCTGAAAACTACTCCGATGGCTTTGAAAATACTATTACTTGTAATATTACTGCCACGATCCTCTCTCTTTCCCATTCATGAATCCACACTGAGGAAAAACAAAACCAAAACAAAACAACTGTTTGCTGAAGTAAACAGACTTCATCCTACAAAAAGTAGTGTAAGTGAAGGAAATAGATTTCTTGTTCTTCAGTATGTTAATCTGCAAAACCAATATAAACAACAACAGGATTTGGTCTTCAGCCAGTACAAGGAGAATGTTGAAAAGCTCTGTGCTTTTTATTCAGCTTTAGCACCTCAGATGCTCAAGGGGAGGCTGGGAACACTTGAATCTCTCAGTATGGGTTGCAGATGCATAACAAACACACACTATCCTGCAGCGCTGTATCCCACCTGCAGAACAAGAGCAGCACTTTGCAAGAGGCTGCACCATTTTGTGGGGCTTCTGAAATGTTTTTAGTCCTGATGCTGCTCAGAGCTAACTGCAGAAGCTCTATTCTGGCATGGTCAGGTCACTTCACCTACTGGGACTGCTTTCAAGATATATATGCTATAAAACAATGGAAAGAAAGGATGTAGAAAGCCGATGGGAAAATCCTTCCCCTTCACCTGTTAAATCATTATGGAATTTAGCTTCTCCTTTCAAGAGAACAAGGGATTCACCCTTAAAAAACTGATATCAAAACATCTCACACAAAATACGTGCAAGCTGTTGATATGTAGACTTTTCTGCCTGTGGGTGAGTAACCCACTTCTAAAGGATAAAAACACACTTTGTGACAGACAGTGGAGAAAGATGGGAAAGAGACCTCTGGTAGAAAAACTATGACAAAAAAAAATTAGCATGCCATTAGGAGAAGTATAAATATACATTATATTACATAAGTGAACTGTGTTTCCTTTAGTGTACGTGCCACTTTTATTAATTCATACACTAAGTGCTAGCGTGTTTCCTAATGCCATTAGGTAGTGCTTTCAGTAAGTAATGGAACAAATAGTCCTTGCCCAGTTCTTTTCTGCATTCTCATTTTCTTCAGTAGAATGAAATTTATTTTTGGACCCCCCCTGACCCCACACAAGGCTGTGTATCACGTTTCAGAGGTGCTCTGGCTCCCCTCGGGTGTGATGAACTGCACTTTGGGCACCATGAGGGAGGGGTTGGTTCTGCGCATAGAGTTGCTCCTCCGAATGGAGTTGTTTCTCCTCATGGAGTTGCGTTTCCGCAGGGAATTCTGGTGGGACAGCTCACTTTTCTGCAGGGTCTGGATGAGAATTGAGGGCTTTTCATCAAGCTCTCGTGCGCTGCAACGCGGTGCTGCCACTTTGACTGTGTTGCCAAATTTGGAGTAGTCAACAGCGTAAACGCCTTCCTCTTCAGTGACGATGGGCACAAAGCGGTGACCCCATAGGATCTCCTCTGCTATGTAGGAGGTTCTCGCCTGTGTTGTGATGCCAGTCGTCTCCACGACTCCTTCAAGTATCACTATAAGCTCCAGATCCTGGAGCGCCAAGTCAGCAGCGGAGATATCGTAAAGAGGACTGCGCTTGTCTATGACGTGACAAATGATTAAGGGAGCCACCAGGAAAATATTGTTACTTTCAATGGGGTTATCTACGGGGATATCTACTTGGTGAATGGGTATGACTTCTCCCTCAGGGGTTGTAGTCTTCCTCACAACCTGGATTCTCACGGAGGCACTAATGATCATGCTCTTCCTCAGGTCTCCCACTCGAAACATGAAGCAAAGTTTGCCGTTTCGAACAGCAATGACTGCCTGCCGGCTGAAAATCAAGGTCTCTGCCCGCCTGTGAGCTTGAGCAGTTTTCATGAAGATGCAGCCCAACATGACAGCATTGATAATTAGACCCACAATGTTCTGCAGGATCAAGACCGTGATGGCCAAGGGACATTCCTCCGTCATCATCCTGCCCCCAAAACCAATGGTCACCTGAACTTCAATGGAGAAGAGGAAAGCAGAGGTGAAAGACCTGGAGAGGAAGATTGTACAAAGTTAATTCAAAGCCCATAAGACATAAACTGATAAGCTATCAGCACATGCTTAGTAGAAACAAACTGAAGTGTCTATTTTTGCAGTTCTTGTAAATTTAAGCCTTCTGCTAACATTGCACATTTGGTGATTCAGTGTTTGTATGAAAAGTGGTACATATAATGTTGACGGAAGATGTAAGAGCTTGAGCTCCCAAAAGATCATTTGTAATTCTAGATGACCCTGAGAAGCTCACTAGATTCTCTGTTCAGAAAAACATTGCACACTTCGTTAGCTGACAGTGCTTTAACTCCCAGCATGACTTTCCACTTTCTACATTCTGTGAAGCTCTTGGCAGTGTGAGGTGCTTTTGGAGATGGATAGGTGAGCAACAGGCTGGCATGCTGAGGTTCTCCCACCAGCCTGCACAGGGAAAGGAAACTGGGAAAGCTTCACAACTACATTTTCAAAACCTGACTGTCTTTGTCAAGAGCTCCTTTAGCAAGTTTTCCTAGAGGGAAAGGGGATACTTCCATCTTTATCACTCCTCTCAGACCCTTTCATTGCCTTGCACCTGACCCTATGGAATCAGGTTGCAGAGGGAGGACGCACCCCAGCTGAAAGACAATGCTGTGCCCAGGGTTTGGGTTTAGCTCACTGCTGTGACAAGGCTAGTTGGAAAACTTCAACACAGCAGTAGGTTGTAGAAGTGTATCTCTAAAATGCTATACTATTGGACATCAGAGGATGCTGTCTGCAAAACACGTTATTTACAATAGTGCACAATATCACTTCTCAGATAAACACCAAGCTATTTCATTCACTTTTGTAAAATGACACTTCCTTCACCAAAGTCTCTCATACCCCAAACCTGTACCTTGGGGTTTACACAGTAGATATTTTGCACACGGGGTCTCATGAACTAACATAGTGACCCTTTTGACATAGTGTAGTCCACCAACATTTGAACCATCCCCATGCTCAGTGTGGCTTTACCTACGGAAAATATATATCTTGTCCATGAAGACAGTTCTAAGGCCTGGGATCAAAAAGAGACATTAAAATAGAACAGACAATACCAGGGAGAATGTTCTGTAGAATGAGAATGGTCATCTTTCGGAAAAGGAGCCAGTCTCTGCACAATCTTTGAAAGAACTTAGGCTCTTTTTTTCTCTCCTGCTTTGTTAGTCTGTGGCAGATTCCCTCACACCGAAGAGTTTATTCTTGTAATTTATACTGAAGAAATCAGGGATGAAGGAGTTCATTCATTCATGGAATGATTTCTATGATAATGAGTAGTCATGTACATGCAGAATAAAGCTTCCAGCTAAACCTTAATTTAATTCAATTCAACTTAAAGCTCTGTGCAATTAAATATTCTGATTCCCTTTGATAGTCATCAAAAAAAAGAAAAAACCAAACAAACACCTTTTTAGAGTGGCAATATCAGAAGCAACAAGTTTGTACAGCGTGGTGAACAAGTGAGGAGGGAGCCATGAATGTCACAGAATCACAGAACTGTAGGGGTTGGAAGGGACCTCCAGAGATCATCGAGTCCAGCCCCCCTGCCAAAGAAGGCTCCCTACATCACGTTGCACAGGTAGGTGTCCAGGCGGGTCTTGAATATCTCCAGAGAAGGAGACTCTACAACCCCCTGGGCAGCCTGTTCCAGTGCTCCGTCACCCTCACTGCAGAAAAGTTCTTGCACACATTTGTGCGGAACTTCCTATGCTCCATTTTCTATCCATTTCCCCTTGTCCTGTCTCAACCACACTGTTCCCAGGTCCATCACTTTTAAGCTCTGCAACAGTTTTTCTCTTTGGACAACATTTCCTTGTGTGGCAAAAGTGCTACTAGCCTTAGAAATCCTGCAGTACTTTGAAGAACTGAAGTGCTGTGCAAGTTCCCTGCAGCAGTGATTAGAACCTCCTAAAGCCAGATTTCCCTATAAATTTGTAATGGCACCCATCCAATAAAGCTCTCCAGAAATATCTGCAGGCCTAAATCTCAGGAAAGTAAATTAAAAAAATATTTGCCACTGTTTTGACAGATATTATATTAATATTATATGTTGGCTTATATATACACAATATTAGGTATGCTTTAAATACAGCAACTCACTGCTCTTAAAAATATCAGCAATCGTATTGTTATTTCACCTTATATTATTTCATATTGTGCCCAAGGTGGTGGCCAGATTATAAAAGATAAAGGGAAAAGCTTTTCCATGGATACGTAGGCAGCTGTTGGCTGAAACACCTCAGGTACTCACAGGAGAGCGTGACAGGTGTTGTTTGCCAAGGGCTAAAGCTCAAAGGCACACTGGTTCATTGGCTCTGCTCATTGCCAGCCCTCAGACAGTCTCTATGGCAGGGAGGACTGCTGGCACGGGGATGCTGCATTTGGGGCTGCAGTGAGACAGCGAGGGGCCATGGCTCTGCTTTGTCCTGGTGGCATGATGGCCTCAGCAGTCAGACCAGACTCTGTGGAGTGGCCCAAGAGCACCATGGAGATACACATTGAGGGGGCCTCCATCAAGTAGGGTGACATCCTCCCGGAGGACCCCAGAAAGTTGGTGGGGTTGGACAAATCTCACACGCGCTTCCCTCTGGGAGCAGTACACCAGAAAGGCAGGGGGTCACACCCCAGAGGACATCCCCAGTGTGCGCCAGCTGGATCATGACGTCTCATGTCAGAGGCAACTGTTTCTGACCACTTAATGGAAAGGAAATAAGACAGCCACCTCCCACTGCTCCTGATCTCCAACTTGATGAAGGCCAGCTTGGAAAATCTGTTTTCTCTTCCCCTTGGAAATTTCCCATTTAGCAAAACAGCATAATAAATAAATGAATAAATGAACAAATAAAGGCGGAGGGGCAGGGCATGGCGAGAATGAAATCTTAACTGCCTCACGAGCCATATCTGAGGTGCCTTCAATCTTGCTGAGGTGCCTCAAAAACTGTATGCAACAGAAATTTAAAAGAGAAGCAGCCCCTCATACAGTCACTGCAGTGTGTCAAGGCTGCTGCTATTGGGCAGCCTGGCCATCCTGAACCCAGACCGTCCTGCTTAAAAGCACCTGCTGCTATAAAAAGACATGTTACTGATGAGATGACAGGGTGATCTTATTGCTTACCCTCACCTCCTATTAACAAATGCTCCCCCTGTCCTGTGTAGTTATGCATCACTTTGCCAGAGCCTTGAAAATTGCCATCTGGGGACAGGGAGGAAAATGCTGTTTCTTAACAGACGAAATTTAACCCAGAAGTCCCTTAAGCTTTCACTGTCTGATAAATCATGCACATTAAGGAAACAGTATGTCAAAGTGCTGGCCTCACCAAAGGCCAGGCATTTTGGAGCCGTCTCATAAGTGTCATCCTGAAACACATCTCGTTCTGCCCTAAGCAGCACTTTTCTTGCCAGCTGACACCTATGGAGGGTGCCTGCCTCCCAGGCAGTGCTTTTGGAGCAGGCCAACTTCCACCAGTGTGGCTCACAGCTCACACCACACTTGGGATGCTCCTGCTGCCACAGACAACATTACGATACGTGTAACACATACCCACTCTTGTAGCAGGCTCTTATCTTGACAGGCAAGGTATGTCACCCACAGAGTGTGGAGACACATGAAAAGCAGCAGGTCTCCCTCTCTTTCAGATCCTGTAAGGAATCAAAGAAATCTACAGTACAGCATTTTCCAAGCCCAGAAGGCATGCTGAATTTACGTAATCTAGAGGAAAACACCGCACTTTTCAATTGTCTCAACCAAACATAATGGTTCATGTAAGCCAAAAACTGCATTTCAGTCATCGATGGGGCAGCAGGCAGCCATGTCCCTCCCCTTTCTGTGTCCCCCCGACTGCGCTGTACCTGACACATGTCACACACGGAGTCCACTTGGTGTTGTTTGCAGTGTTCTCTGTGCTCGGGTCCATGTCACCGTGGGCAAAAGCCACCAGCCACCACATCATGGCAAAGAGCAGCCAGCTGCACAGAAAGGACATGGTGAAGATGACCAGCGTGTGACGCCATTTCAGGTCCACCAAGGTGGTGAAGATGTCTTGCAGGAATCGCCCCTGCTCGCGGATGTTCTTGTGGGCCAGGTTGCACGCTCCATTCTTGGCGATGAAGCGGGCTTTGCGTGGCCGGTCCCGGATGCGCGGTTTGCGCAGGTTCTCGGCAGCGATCCGTGCCAGCACATACTCCTCAGGGATGATACTCTTCCGAGCCAACATCTTCCTGCCACCATAGTCCACCTAGCGAGATGCGAAACGGGGGATGCTCCCTGCGGTGCGTCTCCGTGGGGCTCACTGCCTCCGCTGAGAAAACAGAAAATTGATCAGATGCGGCAGTGAGGTGCTACAGTGAGAAGCCCTGCTTGGCTATGCCCACATCAGCAGCCTTCACATCTAATTTCACCAAGTAGCTTTACTCTACAGCAACCTCCCCACGCCAGCCCATCCTCTTTGTGTGAGCCACAGACGCCCGCTTCCAAAGGACACCGGGGATGCTATCTGCGCTCCCGGCAGAAGGCAGGCTGCAGGGCCCTCCCGCAAACTCGCCCTAAGTAACACGACGTACTACAGGTCGGGTCCTCGGCTCTCCAGGAAAAGCCCCGGTGTGTCCGCAGCACGGACACTGGGTCACTCGCATCCTTCGGGGCGTGAAGAATCAGTCTGCTCCGCTCTGAACCGAGACCGGCCAGCGGAGAGCCTTCCCGGCCGCACAGCCCCCGCCTCGTCCCGCGGCAGCATCGCAGGGAGCCGAGCCGCGAGCTGGAGGCAGGACCGCGCCGAGCGGGCGTTCCCGTTCCCTCCTCAGCCCTCCTTCCTTTCCGGGACGAGGAGGGGCGGCCCCGCTTTTATCCCCAGCCGTGTCCCCAAACGGCTGCCAGAGCGTGGCGGCGGTGCGCGGGGCTACCGGCAGTCCTTCGGGAGCGGACAGAGGCTCCGGACGCTCGCCCTGGGGCTCCAGAGTGGGGCCGGGCCGGTGGGACGCGGGTGTCGCGGCTGCCTCTGGGCAGAGCCCGTCTCTGTCTGCGCTTTAGTGAGCCCGGAGCTTCGCCTTCCCAGCTTTATCGCAGCTCAGGTCTCAGCTCAGGAGCAGGGCTGGAGCCGGAAGGCTTTCCCCCGTTAAACTCAGTTACCTGTTGCGGCAGGAGGAAAAGGGACTTTCCTTTTTTACTGCGTGCAGCTCGCATTGACTCGGATGGGCAGTGCGTAGGGCTGCTCTAATCCTCAGCTGCTGTAAGGGAAGTTGATGGATGGGTATTTATATAAGCAAAATTAGCGCAGCGTCAAAAATGACTCGCAGAGGTTCACTCGTGTTCCTGCAGGTTGGGGTTTATGGTTTTGGCACTGGTGTTGAATGGAAACTTGCATTCTTGGAAATCGTAGCTTTTCTTTTTCTTTCTTTTGTTTTTTAATTTTGCTTTTTCACCCCTGAGGTCTTAAAGGTTTGCAGCAGGAAGAATAAACACGGCTTCAGCTTTGCAAAAAGATCTATATTTAGATTTCAGTATAGCAAAGTGCAGAGATATGGTGCTGGCTTAACTCCTCCGTGCCCATGGAACACCCGTCTGCATGTGTGTGTGTGTGTGTGTGTGTGTGTGTGCAGTGTGAGAAGTTTTCTGCATATCACTCAAGGGGATGACCTACACGCTGTAACATTTATACAGTATACAACACATTATTGCCCTCTGTAAACCAGAGGCAGAAAGAAGCGTTCTGCAGGCCTGCTGCCATCAGCAAGCTTGGAAGTGTATTCAGGCTTGGAAAATACTGTGAAGGCTCATCTGACAGCTAATGCAAACCTCAGCTTGAAGGTATTCACCCTGTCACACACATGTGAGCTTCACTTCAAACAGACAAGCAACTCCTGGGTACTTCTCTAGCACTATCCTTTCCCAACACCAGCTATGCAGAACTAAGGAAACAGAGTCCCAGTCCCGTTAGGCAATTAGCTTCACATCCAGGCTGGACATCAGCTTCAGGCAGATGACAGTTCCCACATGAAAAGTCAGATCTAGAGCAATTGCTCAGGGTGGTAACCAGGGTCACGTGCCAGAGCACGGAGCTGGGTGAGTTTCAGCACACCAAGATTTGGGTGAGTGTCTGCAGATTGGCACTTAGTTGTGGCTGTGGCACATGGTGGTCCACGCTGGGCAAGCTGGGACTGTACCTCTGCATGTGGAGGGACAGAGGTTGGGCATAAAGTCTGACTTGCTAGTTGGGTGCAGCCTCTAGAAACTCGTCTTGCTTGGTGGAGATGTTGGAAATGGCTATTTCAATACACCTGTACTTAAAGGGGTGCAGCCTCTGCTTTTCTATCCCAGGCACCTGTACAGACTGGGAGGAGCAGTCCTTGAGAGCAGCTCAGCGGAGAAGGACCTGGGGGTCCTGGTGGATGAGAAACTTAACATGAACCAGCAGTGTGCTCTTACAGCTCGGAAGGCAAATGGTATCCTGGGCTCCATCAGGAGAGGGGTGGCCAGTAGGGATAGGGAGGTGATTATCCCTCTCTACTCTGCTCTTGTGAGACCCCATCTGGAGTACTGT
Organism: Excalfactoria chinensis; assembly: GCF_039878825.1. Taxonomy (NCBI): domain Eukaryota; kingdom Metazoa; phylum Chordata; class Aves; order Galliformes; family Phasianidae; genus Excalfactoria; species Excalfactoria chinensis. Next base: position 63,873,072 of record NC_092825.1, on the reverse strand, counting down.
GTCCAGGTATGGAGCCTTTAGTACAAGAAAGACAGAGAGCTTTTGGAGAGGGTCCAGAGGAGGGCCATGAGGATGGTCAGGGGGCTGGAGCACCTGCCCTATGAGGACAGGTTGAAAGAGGGAAGATTTAGGTTGGATGTTAGGGGGAAGTTCTTTACTAGGAGAGTGGTGAGGTCCTGGAACAGGCTGCCCAGGGAGGTTGTGGATGCCCCGTCCCTGGTGGTGTTCAAGGCCAGGTTGGATGGGGCCCTGGGCAACCTGATCTAGTAAATGTGGACATTTGGTGGCCCTGCCAGGCAAGGGGTTGGAGCTTCATGATCCTTGAGGTCCCTTCCAACCCGGGTCACTCTGTCATTCTGTGATTCTGTGATACCTACAACCAGCTTCAAGGAGGCCTGCTGGGCAGTGACCACTGGGACATGAAAGCCAAGAACACTGTCAGCAAGAACCTTTCCCTCTTCCTAGTTCAATAATATATGTCATGATTTTGAGCATAGCACACGCCTCCCCAAGCTACAGTGCATGAATATGCTTCAGAGAGTGACAGCTACCAAAAATGTTCCCCTTTGCCCTTTCAAATACTTGCTTGGTTGCCACATGCACATGAAAGTCTGAGAGTTCAGTATTAGCTGGGAAAATCTTCTGTAACCTCTTTGGGCCCTTCTGGTAAGGAACACAGTGTCTGAGTGCTGTGAACACAGCCTGCTCGGGGAAAAAATGGCCGGAATTGCTTGCAGGTTTGGGTTCAGATGTTCTAGGGCCCATCACCCTTCTCCCTTCCTGCTGTTTCATTTGTCCTCCACCCTCATGAGTTACTGGTACGATAGCAAATATCACTTTAGAATTATACTTATCAAAAAAGGATTAAGTAAAGTGCTCAGACATGAATCTGAAATTTCCACATTATGGCTGTGTCCAGCCCTTTGAGAAAATCCTGCTTTGTAAGAAGTTCTGTTTGAAATTCTAGTCTTAGCTTAGAGATAGGATGACTCCGCAGGCGTCCAAAGATGTCAAGCACTCAGCACGAGGCTTCCGCAAAGACACAAAGCTGATAAGCCATATTCGGACAGCGTGGATGAACTCTTCTCCGGCTGAACTGGCAGTAGATCCATCAAACATGAAAGAGCAGAAACTGCAAACTAAGGACATCTGTTACCCCAAAACAGCTTTTCTTTTTTCTTTTTTTTCTTTTTCTTTCTTTCTTTCTTCTTGTTTCATGCAAGAGCTACAGGACAAAAAAGCAGTCTTTATCATCCAAATGCATGGAACTCGTGCCCCTTGTCCAATATTGCTAAGTTACGTAGTAGAGTCTGTAGATGTCCTAGGGGTTTGCTGGCAGAGGCTTTGTTTTGCATGAAAGCTGTCTGGTTTGGAAATGATACATGTTGATGAGATCTCAGACACTTCTTGGAGAAACAGTCATTCCTTTTGGCTTCCTCTGTCTCTGTAGTGGCCCTCCTCCAGGGAGATTTGGGACAAGACGTTACGAAACATGTGACAACACATGCATTCTCCTGCACCAAGCAAACTAGGGCCAAGCCTGTTCACATAGGAACACATCTGGGGGGAGAGGGCAGCAGTTCTCCAGCCAAACCTTCTCAGAGCCAGTCTCTTCTGTCTCCTTCTCCTGCTTGCAACACAAGTCCCTGCAACCTTGCTCCCTGACCACTCCTAGAAGTGCTGCCATCCTTCGTGAGCTCTCCTCGAGCTACAGGGGATCAGCATTTCAGCTGCCAGCATGTATCCATGAGGATACATGATCTTAGGGCAATTCTTTCTAACTCCATGGTTTGGGAGATCAGCCCATGAAGCTTTTGGGCTGGGGCTCCTCGGTCGGCACAGAGAAGGGAGGAGGGAGAGGAGAAAAAAGGTTATCACATCCAAACTGCATCATCCCTACAGTGACCTGATTTATGAAATCCAACGTCTTTTAGTCTCTGTTTCCCTTACTCCACCTCTGCTCGGGGGACGTGGCCGAGCCAAGGAAGGGGTAGTTAAAAGAAATGCCTAATGCTCCAGGATATGCTGCCCAAAGTCCTAGCCTCATTCCCTCTGGAGATGACCACATCACATTGTATCCATGTGGAAAACACACCAAGACTTCTCTCAACCCCATATTACTTATCTACCTCCCTATCTTTGTAATTTTAGCTGTGTGTTTGTTTCTTTCCAAATTTCTAGTTTATAGAGAAACCCAAAGGCTGCAATTTGTCGAGTCTCAGTTTTGTAGAGACTCAGCCAGTTACAACATCAGCTTTTCAGGGAAAGTAGTGCATGTTTTACCCAAGCCAAACCTTAGGTTATGGTATGCTTGGTTGGCAGAGCTAAGAAATCATCTCATTTTTCAACTCATAGCAGGTATTGGCTCCTACTCAGTTCAAGCCTATCGATCCAGGTACTGAAATACTGTACTGTCACATCTGGGACTAACACGTCAGGCTTGTACTACATGCTGAGTTGGCAATAGCCACTCTGGGACAGGTTGTATGTAGGACCATAGAATCATAGAATCACGGAATGGTTTGTGTGGAAGGGACCTTAAAGCCTCCCCCAGTTCCAACCCTGTGCTGTGGGCAGGGATGCTGCCCATTAGATCAAGTTGTCAAAGGGCATCATCCAACCTGGCCCTGAATGCCTCCATGGGTGGGCCACCCACAGCTTTTCTGGGCAGCCTGTGCCACTGTCTCACTGACCTCTGAGTAAAGAATTTCCTCCCAGCATCTAATCTAAATCTCCCCTCTTTTAGTTTAAAACCTTGTCCTATCATCATCTACCTATGTAAAAAGTTGTTCTCCCAAATGCCCCAGGCATGGTTCAGAGGCTGTTTTAAGTCTGTGGGATGGACAAGGTGTTCTTCTTTTGGGGTAGCTGAGGTTTTAGCTATGTGGTTGCTCTCATGGGTAGACTGTGCCAGGTTTCCTCATGGCAAACAGCCGGCTCTGGCCTTTTCTATTTCATAGTGTAGTAGAGCTCAAGAGTTGGCTCTAGGGACTGGCAAAGCTGCTTAAGATGGAAGAGTGCTGGATATAACGGAACAGCCACCGTGTTATTTCTCTGTGCCAGAATTTTGGAAAACCAGAAACCAGGAGAGTGTATGTGCTCAGACTGCTTGGTCTGTTACAAATGGTAACTACAGTTTATTTTCTCCTTTTCCTCTGGTGGTATTTGGAGTAACAGAGGAAGGTTTCAAAGGGTCTCCATTTCTGCTCCTTGTCCACATTCTGCCCATTCCTCTTGTGTAACAAGAGCCAGCAAACTTGGGGTTCTCTTTGGCATAATCTGATTTTGTCTCCATAAAGTTCCACAGAGCTGTGGAATGGTTTGCATCTCCATCTCTGTGCCCCCATCCCCTTTGCATACAAGTGATTGATCCAGCAGCTGTCTGATGGCTGCAGTGAGGGTTAAATGGAGACATGCTATTGACAGAAGATAGATGCCATCTCTTGTCTTCCAATTGTATCACAGGTAACTGGCAACTCTGGGCCCTCTGATCTCATGCTGTGGTGGGACCTGAAACAGGCCCCAGATCCAAATGATTTGCTCTTAGAAACCTGCAGGACAAAGATCCTCTCAGAACTTCAGGTTCTTGCCTCTGACAGAGGGCTCTAACAGCCATAGCTGGCATTGCTGAAAGGGCAAGGGCCTAATCCAGCCAGTGTGATAAAGGTACTGATAGCTGTCAGCCATGAATCTGTAACCTTCTGCACGTCAAAGCATATGCAGCTTTGGGGCATCTGTAACTGTGATGCTGAAGGATGGTGGTTCTGGACCATGTCATTTACACTGAGCCGCATTAGTTCCTTAGTTACATGGTTAAATATTTTACTGGATGTTTAAGTGGTATTTATGGATATCAGCTGGTACAGCCAGCAAAGCTTGAAGTAAAATAAGGGGAGAGGTAAGAAATGTCATGGGAATAGCTGAGAGACAGTCTTATGGGTAGTATTTGCTGGTACTGTTTGTTACATATTTATAACTCTTCTTCCATGGATGTACAACTATGTATTTTTGTATAAAAATGACTAATATGCATACAGGGGAATGAATGCACCAGGCAGTGAAATGTGCCTACATGATATGCCTGTTATGGTAACATCTGAGCCGAATGCTGCATTGTTATAGGCAATTTGTAGGATGGAAATCTCTATTTGCAGTGAAAATCAAAGCAGATATCTAGCACGGGGTGAATGTCAATACAGCCAATAGGAACAAATTTTTGTTAATAAACCAGGTCTTTTTTACTGCTTCTTTATGGTCTGATCGGAATATGGCTTATTGTACTAGAGGCATGAAAATCATTAGCCAGGAATGTCTGTTATCTTTCTGTGGGTAGCGTCTAACACCAGACAGATACAATCAACAGCGAGTAATTAATAGTAACCATGTAGGAAATCGATGAAGACTTTTCTAAGAATCTCTTCTCATGAAAGATGACATTTGGGAGCTTCTACACACTCCACAGCTTCACAGAAGCCAATACTCAGAGCTGTCCTGCCAGAACAGCGTCAGCACATCGCTAATTTGTAGGAGCTGGAGAACTTCTGCCTCACAACAATTCCTTGATAATCTGAAAACCCGATAATCTTTTCCCCACAGTTTTACACAGAGGTCGGTTCTAGCAGAGGAAAAGCAGAGCAGTGAAAAAAGCAGTGTGGAAATGATTGGGATGTTTGCATGGCAATGAAGAATTTGATTTACTGTTTTGTTTTCAGGCTTCTTTTTCTTTTGCCTCTGAATGATTTATTTCCAAAGAAGCTGAAGAGTTCCTCACATGCCACCACTGAGTTCATACTGGGGAGCTTATAAAACTTATTGGGCCTTTAAATAAGGCTTTAAAAAGACATTGCTTGATGATATTATTAAGCTAATCTGGCGAATTCATTTTTGCTTTTTAACACATTTTATAGGAGAATCACTGCTCCAGAGGAGGTTTAACAAGTAACCGTGTTGTTTCACTATATATTTTAGAACTGATTTCTACTGGCACTGTGGAAGTCAGGCTGCAGTGTTCACAAGTACAATGTGCCCCAGCTTTTGCTGCTTGATAGTTGCATTGAAACATTTCATTTCCTGATAAAAAATGGTTTTAGCCATTGTTTTTAAAAGTAGTTTTTGCCTGAAATAAATTATATTCCACTTTGCGATAAAGTGCCTGTAGCTTGTGTGAAATGTATGCGTGATGCCACCTTCATCTTCTCATGACATGTGAGCATCATGTGAGTGGATCAGCATCTTTTTACAGTAAAGCCCTTTGCTTTGGGAAGCAAAAAGAAAACAATTAAATCAGACAATTTATTGTATGAGAAGTCTGAAGAGACTTGCAATTAAATCAGACAATTTACTGTATGAGAAGAGACTTGCCTGACTGTATTCAAAACTGGTGCCATCTGTTGTTTAAGAAAACAAACATATTTCATTGCTATTATTTTTGCTGGCATTGTTTGTACATGTAATGAGATGCCAGATCAGCTAGGTTGTATTTGCTGTTTGTACAGATTGAGTTTCAAAGGGTTGTGTTAAATTATAGCAGAGGTGTTCTAGCAGTTTACAGGAAAATAGATATGACTATTCCAAGTGCCTGAGTGCCTTTGATAGTATATTCTTTCACCTATCTGATCTTAAATGATAGCTGGAAAAAGGAGGCAAGCTCTTGCAAATGAAGATCTGCAATGAATTTGCAACTTGAGGTGCCTTTTCTGCATATTGCTTTTCCTAATGAAGCGATGGTTTCTCTCTTTAAACTTTGCCTTGCTTACATCCCGAGCTTATCAGAGCTGTCCCAAACTTTGCTGGGGCTGTCTGCCTCACAGGAAATGCCATGGATCAGTGCTTCCTCTGAGATCTGTACATGGCGAGAAACCCCACACAGTTATCCTATTTGGTAACTGCATTGTTTAAAATGTCAAGTCCAAATAATTGTAATGCTCCCCAGGTTCTTGAATCATAAGTATCAATTAGCAGATCACAAGTGGCTTAGATTTAAGAACGTTCTCAGGCTGCAGACACCTGAAATGCCAGCAGCCACTGTGCTGGATCTTGAGCAGGCAGAAGCTTCCCCTTCCTGCCTGTCAGTAGTGTTGACAGCAGAGTCTTACTGTCCTGCCTCAAACACAGCTTAAAACCCCTATGACTGGATTCACAGCACATTAACATTTTGGCTCAGTAATAGGCACAGTGGCTGTATGGGGCATATCTGGTGTAGGAGAAGCAGCAATAAGCAGATAGCTCTAACTGCTGTGACAAAAGGCCACATACAATAAGAGCACAGAACCATTCATGACACTTATTTTCTGGTGGTGGGAAACACAGAGAAGTGGAAGTTCAGCCTATAGCCTTTGTGAGTATATGACATGCACACAGCAGCTATAATGCAAGGAGATCTCTTAGGCCTGTGACAGTTTGTTTTTGTTTTCTTTACTGTGTCTCTTGGAACCTGTGTATGCTGAGCAAAATTAATCTGATCTAAGTTGTGCCTTTAAACCTGCTAGGGATATTCTCCAGTAATTGGCAAAATCTTTGACCACAAACATGTAACATTACAGTCAGTACTCCTGCATTTCTCCAGCAAAATGACTGAGGCCCGTAATTCATTTTCTTTTCTACATATTGAAATAGCACTATTTGATAAGCTCCATACCTCAGGAGGGATGAATGAGCAAAGAAGGGGATTCTTACCTCTCTGCCACCTCTGGGACAAATGTAAGAGGAAAGAGTAATTAATTTTGGGGCCCTCTTAGGTTATTTAGGATGCCTGACACGATCCCAGCCCCTCAAAGCCACTTAATATAGTGTAAAATTACATTTCATCAAACTGATTAGCACCACTTAAAATAAATCGGGGCTGCATCATCATCAAAGTTATGCAGATAAACAAAGTTATTTCTACTTCACAGTGACCGGAACTGACAACAATGAATCCAATTAATTTTTTCCCTGAAGACAATGAAATTAAATCAAGATTGATGCTGGCCGCTTTGCTCCGAAATCTGCGTAACAGCGTGCTTTGCCACTGTAAACATCTGCTTTATTTTTTGATTTTCTTTGTAAGACAGAGTTCAACACAGGGTATTAATGGAAAAAAGAGCAATAACCTTTCACAGCAGTTCGTAGGGAAATCACAGAAGTATTTTCCCTATTATTGTGTTCCAAGCTGAATTTTGTGTTTAGTTGTATCATGGAGATTTTATTTTTAATAAGATGAAAAAAAAAGAGAGAAACCATTGTATCATCAAACTAAATGCAATCTGAATTTTGAGTCTTTTCTTTTGCCAGGAACTGTTTCATGTTTTCATTACATTAACAATAACCTTAAGTGCACTTCATGTTCATTCTAAACCTCATAAAAGTAGACAAATAAGATCACATTGAATATTATGATCGAAGCGGACATTTCAGATTCTGTCTTTGAAAGAATGTCTGTGAAATTCCTAGAGATTTATCGTCCACTGGGCAATTATCATGATTCAGAATCTAGCCCTATGCATTAGCCAAGTGTGGGCAATCTTTTCAAAGCTGTGTGAGGTAAATACGAATATAAGTGACGTAAAATCTTGAAGACACAGAAATCATTTGATAATTGTTCCAACATAAAAAACAATCTGTAGGGCTTAAGACATATAAAACAGTGACCGGCCGATAACATGTCATTTTAAGTAGAATATTTTAGTGGAAATCTTTTAAAAGATTGATTAATATCAACTTTATACATTCAGATTAATTTCAATACAAATACAAAGTCTTAAGATACTGTACAAAATGTATTCCTCTATAAGTCTATCAAAGCATGCAGAGTTCCAAGATGATTTGTGTCCTTGGTTCAAAGAATTCCTTAGAACAAATATGGATGTAGGAACTGACTGTAGGGGTAAGTTATCCTTGCATAGAAAAAGTAATACTGTGCCTACTACAGTGTGTGAACTAATGTGAAGGGGAGGAAGAGTTTCCTTATTTCTGATGAATTTCCTTTCCCTCATTCACTGCTCATCCCCTATAACTTGAAGAGCAAAGTTTATGCCTTTGGAATGCAGCAGATTGCCCCGAGAGTTATGGGTTTAGATTTGTTGTCTTTTAACTTTTCCCCTCTGGGGACAACATTCTTCTGGGGGTCTCTTGCTTCCTTGACAAACGGCACGATTTTCTTCTTGGTTCCAGAATAACATATGCAGCTTGTAAGAGCACTGCATTTTTGTGCTCTCTACAAAAGAAAATAAAGTTACTGTATCTAAGAAAAACGCCAGGTTTCCAGGAAATCAAAACTTCTGCCTCTGTGTGTGTGTGTGCATGTGAGCATGAAGTTTAATGGCTTTTGGATTAAGTGACATTTGTATTGCTTTCAGAAATACATGCATTGCAACGGGATCTATTATTTTGGGAGTGTGAATAAAGAAGAAGCTCTGAAAAAAAAAAAGCTGAAAGTGATGTTACACTGAATTAAAAAATACGCATTTCATTTGTTTAAAAATAAGCTTTTAAAATACGTCGTGTGATCCTTCACATGTCAGCCCGGACAAATGAAGCAAAGATGCCATCCTCTTGAGAAAGCAGGTTCTCAGGCGTATCATATTCTAAAATGTTCCCTCGCTTCATGACAATGACCAGATCTGCCGTTAGGATAGTGTGGACCCGATGCTGCCATAAAGAAAAGCATACAGAAGTTTTAATTACGATAATTCTCATTGCATTTCATTAATGGGCCTAATCAAAGGTGTATGAAGTTGTTAAGACTTGATTTCTTTACAGCGGTATTTGGAGTAGGTCTTTGTGCTGTATCCTTAGTTTGAAGAGATCTCAAATTACTGCACAGCCTTTGACACCTGGCCTGAAAACACGCATGCACATGCCTCATTTTTGGTCATCTAATTGCTATTATAGACAAGACAGCTATTAGAAGAGATCCTCCAGCATCACTGAAAGATATCTTCTCCTTAAGGAAATACAGGCGAGAAACATCCTGGGTATGCCTGCACTGTCAGGTTTCATGGCATCCTGCTCCACTCCTTGGTTGTGCACCCTGCTTGTCCATGCTGAATCCCTATTAGGACACCCCTAGGTTGTTTCCTTTTGCAGATCAGTTAGCTCCCTCCAAGATTTAAATTGGTGCTTGCTGCAGGGAATAGATTGGTCCTACAGGTAACATTAGGTAGAGTTTGTTCCCAGTGCCCTGCAAATATCGCAGAATCATGTAATCGTAGAATATCCTGAGATGGAAGGTACTCACAAGGGTCAAGTCCAACACCTGGCTCCACTAAAGACCACCCAAAATTCAACGCTCCTAGCACAGACTTACATGACCGATGATAGCAAGTTAGGGCACAGGCAAGCCAGAAATCAAAGAACAGTTTTCTAAAATCCACATTAAGAAATGGCAATTGGGGATGATATGAAGGCTTACTCATAGTCATAAATCTTAAAGAGAACCGGTTGCAAGATGCAGTGATTTGGTACAGGAATGTATCATTAAGAAGTGTCCAGTCAGGTGCAGAACTTCTAGTTCTAGAAGTATGACATTTCATTATAAAGGCTGAAATTTAGGGATTAATTTAAGGAATGCACTTGTTTAGCATCATAGATTCAATGTTAGTTGCATGTCCAGGCTTTTATTAAATGTAATTCACGTAAATAGTGAAGAAATTAAACAGTTCCAGAAGCCTCACAATAAAAATGTTCTTACACTGTCATCTCAGAAGCTGTGCAGTAGAAAGGAAGCAGAATGAAAGGAAACTAAAGAGGTAAAAATAACTACCAAATAGTCAGAAGTCTTGTGAACAGTGTGGACTGAGAGAGTCTACTTGTGAGTCTTCACCAAAGTGGTGAACAAGCCGTCCTCCTTGAGGAGTAAGTTTGAGGCAGTGTCACATTCAACTAGAAAACCATCAGAAAGGACTAGGACAATATTGGACTCCAAGATGTGAGATACACGATGCTGGAAAAAAAGAAAAGAAAAACAGGTGGGTGAAGGAAAGAGCAGCCATGAGTGAAGAGCAGAAGGAAATGAAGTCAGCTGTGCGAGGAAAGCTAAATATTAATATGTGCCATTTTGCTTGAGACAGCATGTTTGGAAAGGCAAAGGTAAGGGAAAGTAAAATTCCAGTGAGAATGACAATACTGAATGTTTGAATGGCATTTAACTGAAAAGGAATAAGCTTACTGTTAACATGTTCAGCATTTACGTATCTAAGAATCTTACAGCCTGTTGTAAATGAGTCTGGGTTAAGTCATTCATCTACACAAACTAGTCACTGACAGCCTTGAAACCAGACTCCAGGAGACATAACTCTAATCTCTAACCACAGGACTGGATTCCAGACAAAGCAAATGAAACAGCTGTTGAAACACATATTTAACTCTCTTTTGAAGCAGCTTTCAATAATTGTTTAGACCATGGCTTTGGTTTCAATTTGTTAATGAGAATAACTTTACATTTTTTTGCAGGTAATGCAGATGCTGAAGTTCCCCATAAAGTCCTTCAGATCTCAATGCTTTGGTATGGCCTACCTGCAAGATATCACTTAGTACAAAAATTCAGGTTGGCAGTACATGTCGTACATGTCTGTTGCAACATCTGGGAATATTCTGACTTTGGGTTTTAGTTTTACTTTGCTTTCATAATGATGTTTAACTGGTGAAAGTCAAGAATAACTGCTTGAGAAATAAGAACAGAGCATCTGCTAGCATTGAGTACTTACCGCTATTGTTACAACTGTGCGGTCTGCAAAGGCAGTCATCACAACCTTCTGCAAAATATTTTCCTACAAAACAGAAGGCTTGCCTCAGTTATTTCATCCTTCTATATTTTACTTTGTTATGCATCTTCAAATATCAAAAAGACAGACTCATATTCCACACCACCCTTCATCTGTAAAGCAGACTCCCAGCAATGAAATGCTGCACAGGTAAAAGCAGACTCTCTAAAATGTTACTTTTATTCTTCTTTTTCTTTTCACAGTAATAATCAAACCCCAAACACCAACAGAGACAACTGAAACTAGACACATGCCAAAGGCAGAAAACCTGACAGTTTTCTCTGCTAAATAGAACTCATGTTTGACTTCTGGGTAAGATGATGCCTCTACTCCCAGCAGATCCACGTGGCAATGAAGAAAACTGCTATACTCACTGTGGCCATGTCTATAGATGCTGTGGCTTCATCCATGATAAGAATGCTGCTCTTGCGAACAAAGGCTCGGGCTAGGCAGAACAGCTGCCTTTGCCCTACACTGAAGTTCTCTCCTCCTTCTGTTACCATTGCATCTGTAATAGAAACCAATTAGTAAACTTAGAACACAATGATTTTGAGAGGACACCACGAAAGTTCTGCTTGTATGCTATTCCAGCATGAAGCAAAATCCCTACAAAAGTTATAGTTAATTTATAGCATATAGTTGAGTTATAGTTTAGCAAGTGACCCAAATAGTTAAATCTGGTAGGATACAAGATAATATCTTAGTAATATGATACACACATTATGGAAGGAAATAAATAGATAAGCTTTCTTCATGAAGCAGATCACAAATGAAAAGGAAAATGCTTTGTCTGTGTTCAAGATAAGAGCTACAACTCTTCTGGCCAAGCAAAATTCTGCTGAAGGAGCAGAAGTAGAAACATTTTTCACAAACTCTTCTGACGAGTCACTCATTTATAATGTTGAGGTGCCACAGGATTTTTCTGCAGTGAATGGAAAACCAGACATTTCTTCAGATTTTTAGTAAGGTTATTTGCTCTGGCATGGAGACAGTATATTCACAAAGTACCTATCAACTCCTGCATAATGGTTCAGAGTGTAAGATATCCCACGTAGCTATTTATGTGCATACACATTTATACATGTGTAATGCCATTATTGACTTATATTCCTAGTAACTTGGACATACCAAGGCCTCCTGGCAATGATTTGACCATGTTCTTCAGCTGAGCAATCTCCAGAGCTTCCCAGAGTCTATCATCGGTGCACTTGCATTCTGGATCCAAATTGAAGCTGCAAAGAAGAACAAAATAGGAGTCTTGTCACTACTGTTACAATTCATAAAGGCCTTCTGCAAAGGAACAAAGTGGAACTCTGTACCTCACTTAATTCCTCATGGACAGTCTGTGGCTAGATTGTGGTATCTAGGAAGGTTTCTTCCCTTTTTCATCCCTTCCTGCCCACATCACCCATCACAAACACACTGCCGCTCTTTTTGCATACACCTACCGGATGGATCCACTGAACAGTACTGGATCCTGGAGGATAATAGAGAGTCGGGAACGCAGAGTGTGAAGAGGCAGTTTGCTGATGTCTATTCCATCAATCACTATCCTGCCTGTTTAAAACAATAAGTAGAGGGCACATGAGGGAATTGCACAATTGGATAGCAGGCAGAAAGATAAAGCAGATACTTTGGGCTGGGCTCCAGCTGATGTGACTGCATGCCTCTGCGTTCTCTCAGTGTTGTTACACAAACATGGAGGAGGTGAATGCATGTAGAAACACAGCCCAGAGGGAATCCAGCCATTTGGTGCTGCAACACTCAACAGTCACGGCAACACTTTCCATATTTCATTTTTTTCCCCCAAATTCCTTTAAAGGAAATTAGTGGCTTCTGTGTTATGTGATTAATAGTAGCACTAGAAGGATAATTTATTATGAGGCAACCTAATATTTACAGCCAGAGTGAGAACAAGAGCACGAGTAATTAGCCACATTCTGTATCTTCCTCTGTTCTTGACTTTAACAGTAGCAGGAGGTCTGTAATCTCTGTGCTTATTTCTTTTTGCATAATACAGTATTTATCTACAGTCAATACATCAGAAGCCAAAAATCTCTGGAACTCAAGGCTGAATAGGACAACATAACTTTTTAACACGAGGCAGATCAGGAAAAAAAAAAAAAGCACCAAAAAACCCAATACCATACTCCAAAGCATTTTAATACCATTCATGGTGGTTCTTACATATCAGTTTTACTTAAATATTTGGTTGTGAACTAGCTACATACTGTTCTTCTAGCAGATTACTGGAAGCAGTCACATTAATCACTCCTTAAACCAGTAGTTCATTCCCATACAAGAAGTTGTTGTAACAGCTGAGAGACTTAGTAAAGTAAGATTTTTCCACTTCTAGTCACTACTTCAGGTCAAAGAGCATATGGATCTCGTCTGAAAATCTGACTTACAGTGTTCTAGCTGTGGTAACTGCAGATATTCAGAGTGGAGAGACTGGAGAAACATACCAGAGAAACTGGGGATGAGTATTCCATAAGTAGAAGAAAGTGGGAAGGGTAGAAGGAAGCTCTTTCCTTGGCTCCTCAAAGAAAAATCAGGAGCTACCTATGTCAGTGACTTCCCCTAGACATAGGAACTTCTGTTTGTATATGGGGAAGCAATGGACCAGAGGAAACTGAATAAGGATACTGTAAAGGCTATTTCTCATCAGGCTCAACTCTTCATTTTCCCTGTGGATTACTCCATGGAGAGGCTGCATGCAGCCCTGGGAGGTGCCCACAATATGTTCATTTGTTAGGGAGAATCTAACCACAAACCAACAAATACATGGATTTTCAAAGCTGCATGTATGGCACTCTGTAATTCCAAGTTTTTATAATATTGCCCTTTGTAGGTTACTCTGTGGTAAATATTACTGTGGCATGCTGTGGGAGCAAGGTAATGTATTTGTGTTAGAGAGAGGGGACTTTTAGGAAATAGCAGAGAGGAGTTGGGAAACCAGGAAAGTAAAAAGAAGTACTCAAGCAAGACAGATAGGTGGTTCAAAGAGGGGACAAGAAAGGGAAAGCACTAAATAAAGAACAGAAAATAGGGGAATAATGTGGAACATACAAAAAATTTATGAAATAACAAAGACATGTGGAACTGAAAAGGATACCATGAATTCTATTTCGACTTCAGTAAATGTACTCCAAATCTTGTTATGCAATGTTTTAAGAACCAGGGCTCCACTCAGAATTGAGCCAGCTTAGAAACTAAATATGGATTGAGCTGAGACGTGGAGAGGTTTGTGCACAAAGGACAGAGGTCAACTAGAAAATACTTAGGCATTCCCATTGGGAAAAATCAGGGACACGGAAGGAACAAAGGAAAGATATAGAAGGAAGATTAAAGTAGAAAGAAACTGAAAGTCGGGCACAAATATAACTGTTTGCACTATTTATGTATCCAGGATCCCTAGTCATGAATCAGAAACCTATTGCCATAGATACATACAGGCACAGAACCACAACAAAAGCAAGTATTAGCATTATTTATCCTCCCACATCTTACTGGGATTTCCCTAGCAAACATTTGATGCACAATGACCAAATTAGAAACATGGAAATCTTTGTTAAAAAAAAAAAAAAAAAAGGCAAATTTCCAGTAGTTTTCCATACACCCGCAACGGTTCACATGTATCTCTATTATAAAGGCAGGGTGCATACTGCTGCATACTAGTTCATTTCAGTTCACTAGGAGAATGAAATGCTGCAGGAGTGGAAATATAGCAAAAAGTTTCCAAAACCTTTATTCAGTTTCTGATGTAGCTGTGGGAAAATGCTATAAAATAAAAAATAATTATCATGGGAATGGATTTGTTGAGTTCATTTCTACTCCACTAATATTATCATAGTTCTAACAAGTTAATGCAGTTATTCTTTAGGGAGAAATTTAGAGCTCTAGAGAGTTGCATATTTTCCCTCTTATCTCAAAAATGGCATAGTGTTTTCTTAGTGCAATTGCCAAAAATAAAATATATTTTTTTATTATTATTTATTATATATTTTTTTAGAGTGGAAGTATAATCTGAACATAATGTTTCCTGGAAGAACCAAGTGTTACTCACAATAGGACACTTCGTACTTTGAGTGATCAGGGACAACAAGCCCCATTCTAACTGAGCATCTTCTGAGAGAGAGAAATAGGTTGTAAACGATCAAAAAGAGTCCCTGCTTTCTCTAAAGAAAGAAGACGGGAGTGGGTCTGGAGTGACAACGTACTCCAGTGAAAACTAACCATCAAATATGTCCACCATTCTGAAGAATGCTAAAGACAGGGATGACTTGCCGCTGCCAGTACGACCACAGATCCCAACCTGCAAAAGAAAACAAGATGTTCCATATAAAAGGCAGCTGTAAGTCAGACTTGCAGTCCTAGGGAAGCTGGACTGGACGGCTGTCCTAGTGAGAAGAAAGGTGCTTCCCAAAGGCCAGTGGCAGACACTAGAATAAAATCAGAAGACTGTGTCAAGCAAACACTGTGTTCTATTTTTGCATTGTTTGAACTTGTAAAACAAAGGTAAAAGCTGGGTTTGGCTGTCACTGATGCTGGGGAGGGTGAGGCAGAGATTATTACACTGCTCCACCCTCTAGGCAGAAGGCAGTAACAGAAAAAAAACCCACATAATTTAACAAATATTAATTAAAAGTGATGCTTCAGCTGCTATGGACTATGCCTTGTCTTCAGCAATAAATAATAAAAAACAAAGCCTGTATAATTTCTCCTTACGGTTTGTGCAGTGCTGAAATCCACAGAGACCTTTAACTGAATGGTGAAGCAGTTTCATTTGTGCTCTGAAGAACTCATGTAACGTGATAGAAATTCCCACTTGTCCTAATAAACAATCCTATCAGTCACATAGTAAAATCTAGGTGTTTTCAAGTTGATAAAAAAGAGTACTATTTATTTCACAGTGGGACATTATGATGTCTCTGATTTGCATGCAGTGGAATTTCTCCTTTGTGTGCAATGGGTTTGCATGCATGCATCATGAATGATGCCCTGATTGGACAAGGAACTTAAATAGATATGCTTGGCTGAGCAATTGTCTTTTAAATTTTATTTTACAGTGTAAAATCCCATTTCTGCAATGTTAGTATTGTCTCCAGAATAAATGCAGTTTTAACCACGGGGGAAAAATATTTTTTGTTTGGTTCACGTAGAACTTCATTATTTCTGCTTGTTGAATCAATCCATGGGGCAACATAAAATTTGTGTTGAGGAACATGGTTTATTGGGAGCTATTGGTAATACATGAATGGTTGGACTGGATGATCTTGAGGGTCTTTTCCAACCCTGGTGATTCTATGATTCTATGATCCTATGACTTAATATTACTTTGATTTGAATATTTTATAACAGTTCAGTAACTGAAAGTTAACATAATAACAGATTTTCAGGTATATTGGGATATTTAGTCAAAAAATGCTTAAACAAAATAGTCCCCTTTGGCAAAATAATCATTGGAAACCTTTATCTCAGGAAGATTTATGGTTTAGCGGCTTGTGGTAGCAATGGTTATGGGAGGATGGTTGGACTAGATGATATTTTCCTTTCCAACCTTGTGATTCTATGATTCTGTGATTTCTGAAATGCCAGAATTTTTGACCTGTACTTCAGTGACATTATATGCTGAAATTTAAGAGGTTCTTGTGTGCTTTCTCAGCTCTTGTTTAGTGATCATCTAATCTCATCTCACCAACTACACACACACTGTGCAGTGGGTGTGGACATGGAAAGAGATGGGTATCTAAGAAGAAAAATGGATCTTGGCCAATAAGTGATGCCCTCATTGAATTTCTTGACCCATGTCCGTGTAACTGTCACTGCAAATGGTCATTAGTCTTGCTCTTCTGCTATGTTAGAAAACAATCTAAAGAAGGACCTGCTCCAGAAAGAGGATAATATGTAATAGTACAGTACCTTTTGTCCTGGTTTAATGTAAGCTTTAACATGTTTGAGGACAGGCTTCAGGTTGTTTTCATATCGCACACACAAATTTTCAATCTTGATTTCCCCCTCTTGAGGCCAGTCTTTTGGGACTTGAGAAGCATCTGGAATGGTTACAGCAGAACAAAACAAAACAAATGCTATCAGAAGGTCACTTTTTATGACAGTTCCTTTTTCCCTCTCTCTTTCTGGGCACCTTCATGAAACCACTTGAGAAACCTAGCCTTCAGTTCCATGCCAAATACACACTGGGTAAAGGAGAGCCTTCTAGTAAGGTGGCATCCTTGGGCTGTTTCCCAAGGGATTTCAGGACTGCCTGATGGTCATGTTAGCACTTAGCTTCCTGATCACGACACCTAAGATGAGAAGGTGAATGCCTAAGGAGTTCTTGGCAATGAAATGGGGAGAAGCAAAGCAAACAGAAAAGATCAGTGCAGTGTAAATGTGCTCTGAGGTCAGTAACCAGCAGAGGAAAGAGAGTGCAAGGAAAGATGTTACTGCATGACAACTTGAGCTGTTGACATTATCACAGCTCATATGTCATCCTGATTTGCAAATACGTAGATAGGTTTTGTCTTGACTAAGGAGTCTGGTTGTTAAGGAAGCTTGCTGACCTTCAAGTTTTTCATCTCTGCACTTCTAAAACACCGAAACCAATCTGAAATATATGGAGAACAAATAGTAACAAAAGAGTTGCTGAGGACTGACTACCAACATGCCTTTGGCTTGTAGCCCCCATTTGCTGCAAAGATCACTCATTTGGAAGCAAGGAATTTTAATGCGTTTTTGGTTTTCATCTGTCTTTTCATTTACAGTTCAGCTCCATTGGTGTTTTGCCCTGGAACATCCTGATTGTAGTCCAGTGTCATGCGCTGTATCCCTGCATTTTGATTTCTATTGACAGGCATTGGTCTATATATCCTCTGGCTGCTTTTGTCTACCTTTGTCATTCAAATCAGTGGGAGCTCCTACATGCCAATAAGAAGAGATTTTGGCCAAGAAGACCAACGTATTTTGCATGATGCAATATATCTTGCTTTAACAATCCTGGAGAAAAACGAAGTCACACACAAAAAAAATACCAAAACAAACGACAAAAATTTAGAGTGGGATACCCAAGTAGCCATCATAGTTCTCCGACTCCATGTTCAGGAAGCTGTGTACTTTTTTTACAGCACCCATCTGCACCTCCAGATCAGCCAGATTCCTCACCACCCAGTTCAAATAGTTGGTTATCTACATCACAAAAAGAGAAAAAGGGTAGGGTTCCAATTCCTGTCTGTGCATCTTTATGTTTGTGAGTAAAAGTCACATAAATCTGTGAACGTCTTTGGCCTGAACCAGCACAGTGGGTCAATTACTGACATTACAGCAGTCCTAGACTCAGTACAACAGCATCACATACATAGCAGACCAGTCATACTCCAACACAAACAACAGCCCCGACATGTTAATTTACTGCTCGGTATTTTCATCCTTCTCTTTTGGAGGAGAGGGATGGAAACATCATACCCTCCGTGTGAAGCTGTGACTGACTAGGAGTCACTTGTTCCCTAGTTCTGGAAGGCACTTTCTTTAAACACACAGACACAGAATAAATAAAAATTGGCAGCACTCTTTGTAAATGCTGCAGTTTCTAATCTTTCAAAGACTGATTAAAGATTAAGAAAGTTGACTGTTTGCAAGTATATTGAAAAGAATTGGATGGTCACTTAAATTCTGTTTCCTTCTGTGTATGTTTAGATGATTCATTTATCTCTGTGGAAAATGTGTTTTTTTTTTTGTTTTTGTTTTTATTAGAAATATATAAGAAAAAAATGTATTACCTATTCACTGGTATTTCATTCTTAGTTTTTATTACCATTTGCAATCAAACAGGATCTGATAAATTGTAAATGTACTGCTTGTAGTAAGCAACTGTTGATAAATAATTGTTGAACAATACCCAGCTTAGAGAAGCTGACTTCTAGCAAGGACTGAGTATTCGAGGCAGATAATTGCAAAGCAGTTTCCTAAGCATATGTTCCTTAGTCTGTATGTTGAAGCACGTGTACCAACTGTTGATAGTCAAGCACCTTTAAAAACTGAGCCACTTAGGTACCCAAATAAGGGTTTAGAAAGTTCAGTTTATGAGAACACCCTACAAACAAATGCACTTGGAGAAAGGTTTTGTCATTTATTTGCTTGTTAAATCTGCCGAATAAGATATTTGTTATGAATAAATCACACCGCTTCACTTCTTTTCCACTCACCTTATACAGATTCAATAGGCATACAGTAAATATTTTTCACTAAAAGTCAACAATAAAATTTGTTGTGAATTTAGAGGATTTAGTTGATTGTTTTGCTGATGAGTTATGAGTTATTTGCTGTTCGGAAACACACATCTCTGTCCAGCTTTTGATTCAGAAATGTATCTACAATCATAGTTCTGTCAGATTTGATAAAAGAGTCTGGCATCTCAAAGGCCCTGCCCATAGCTTCAGCCTTCATCACTGCTGTGAAATAGTTGGCAATGTTTATACAAGGGAAGAGAATAAGCTTCTGAATGCCAAGTATAAACACCATGTTGCTGCAGAGCTTGCCCTTACCCAGATCCAAACATCATCCCTCTCTTAGCTCCAAAGAGAAATGATACAAAACCTGTCAGGAGACAGGCAATGGTCCAGCTACATCTCTAGTTTCATTAGTGCTATTGTGAGGAAGGAGAGACAGGTTCCCACTTTTTGACTAGAGCATTGTCTGCTCCACCAGACTTCAGCCAACGGCTAATTTGAGCTAATGATCTGTTTGCAAATACAGATTAAGTATAAAGTAGACAAGGCAATGCAGACATCTTGGCGCTTCAGATCTCTGCTAATGAAGCAGGATTACCAGGAATGTTTTCAGAATGAAGCTGGAAGTCTGGGACAGATTCTCAGTTGTTGGCAGATGCTCACAGTGATGTAACAGTGGCTCAAAGGGGATCTAAGGCCATCCTAAGGCAGCTGCCAGGAATCATCTGCTGCAACCATGGGCTTACCAGCATTTAAAAGTAAAGCCAAATCTTGGTGCTAGACTCATACCCATACCCTCTATATGACACCACTTTCCACTCACTAGTGCATAAAGCAGCCAGCTTTGTGCCACACCAGTTTCAAAAATTATTCCTGCCACTATCCTCATCCTGATTTTATCCCCACTCTTTTGGTGAATTCAATTATGTTTTTGCTCTCTGTGATGACAGTAGTCATGCCATGCTAATGATGCACTCTCAGTCTCTTTTACTGCCTACTATGCTGAAGGACTCTTCTGTAACTCACCTTAAATTGTTCACAATACAGTTAAAATGAATTGGTTACTGTGCCACCAAAATCTTTCCTAACCGCACCTCCTCTTTCCTACTGCTGTTTGTCATGATGGACCATGCCTTCTAGCCTTAAAGATCCCCATCTCCATATTCATTCAGAAATGGATGAATAATATTAGGCATCTGAGTAGATTCTATCCAAAGACAGAATTAGCATTTCAGCTTCTTCAGCAATGATTACATTGGTCTTTGGTTAAACATTACCAAGGTTATGACAGCCTGTGAGCCATGGCAGGTTCTGCCATGTACAAGTGCAACCAACACTGTCTTGTGCAAAACAGAGTGCACAGCAGGTCCTCTTACGCACTTTAAATTCTTCTGCTCTGCTTGGGAGCACGCAGGGCCTGGGAATGGTTGTGTTTTTTTAATTGGCTCATAAAATCTGAAGCAAGTCCAAGTTGCTCTGAACTCTGTCAACTTTGGCTTGAATCCATTATTTGCAAGAATTTATTTATTTATTTATTTTCACAATTAAGAAAGCTGGAAGATAATCATATATATGTTTTATTATTATTATTATTATTTTAAATTACCATAAAATGAATACATGAATCTCAAAGTTTATGTGCTTTGGTACCTACCGTCAGAGCATACAGGAGACCTAGACCCACAAACCCTGAGTGTGGCCCTTCGGTGATGGAAGTGATAGCTGCAGTAAGAACTATGCAAGCACCAAGATAATCCTAAAATGAGACAGAGGGAGAGAGAAAGATTCTAGACAACATTAAAACGCACTGATAATAACATTTCTTCTGTTGCACAGCACATTCAATTTACTGAGAATTATTTCTGTAATGGCACTTAGTCCTTACATTGTTTTTCCTGGAAAAGATCAGGATTTTTGGTGTCCAAAACAGCCTAAAGGAGCTTGCTGGACACAAATGAAACAGGCCAGTATTTTCTGCAAATCTATTTGGGCTGAGGTGTCTCCATGTAGCTTCTCCCAGAAGAGGAGGTATAAAAAAATGTAATGAGAGTGTGAAAAGAAGTCATAAGAATGACATAACATCCTTAATTACAGCCTTTAAAGCAAATCAATTCCACTCCCCTCTACCCTCTCACATCTTCTCAAATGTGAGTTTACTTTCCAAAATAGAAGTATCAGATCATGAAGGGTTTTGGCAGGATTTATACAAGTAAGGCACGTGTTTTTTGGGCAGACTACATTATGTAGTGGGACATATGCATGGGGAAGACGTCCCTAAGCCTTCTATATGCTCATAGCCAGCAGCAAAACACCATTTGCTTGTTGGTAGCAGTAGCTCAAAGCATTAGAACAGTGTAGCTGTGGGGCTGCATCTGGTCTATTAAGTCTTGCTCTTGCATAAATTGCTGTGGAGGTTGAACTGGACTTCTCATAGGCTTTTCACAAGCGTCAGCCAATTGTCTTGATGTGTATCCATCTCCATTTTGAAGTGAATGTCGGATACAAAGTGGTCTCATGCAGTCATCAAGGTACCTGATTCATGGGACTGCTGGTGTTCCCACTATCCCACTGTTCCCTGCATGATATTTACTTTGGATTACAAAGTTAGCATTTTCCATCCTTTTTTTTTTTATTTTTTATTTTTTTTATTTTTTATTTTTTTTATTTTTTTTTTATTTATTTATTTTATTTTTTTTTTTTTTTATAATCCTATTTGATAATGTCCTGCCTGGAGTCTTTCCCTAAGAGATTTGAAACGAGGGCTTTGTTGTTCATGTATCTGTAGGAAGTGTTGATGATCAGATCACAGACTCTAACTTAACTGCAAGGAAATAGAAGTAAAGTGCTCTCGAGTCTTCATGAGCAGATGGGACCAGTTGCTACTGATCCCTTCTGATGTTCTGAGTGATATTTGTACTACTGCACCATTAGGCAGAGACAAATGAACTATTCCTTGTTAAGACCACATTATTTCTAATGCTGTGATGAAGTTCAGCATGATCTCTCATGCTGATAGCTTCATGCACAAAGGGAAGCTCTGACACTTAAGAAATGGAGCACAACTTTGTTGCTCTATCAGTGAAGAGGAGGATAATACCCTTGATGTATGAATCATGCCTTTTACTAATTGTGTCTGTCAAAATCAAATCATAGCTCTGTTCATTCACTGCTGTTTTAGTGCCAGATATATGAGGAAAACACAGTGATTTTGCTTGCCCTCATGCTAATCACTGAAGTTCCTCACACGCTGTCATGGGAGAACCCCTATAAAAAACAGAAGCCTGTCTCACTGCCACTGGCTGTGCTGTGGATAGGAGTCATTCATTTTTAAGTTGAAGCCAAGCTCTGTTCTTGTGACATTGAACAGTTCTGTACCTTACACACAGTACGGGCTCACAGCAGAAGTAAGGGCACAGCAAACAGAGCCTCTAAATCACAGTCGTGGGATTAAACCTATTGCTGGGGAGACACCGTGGTGCCTGTAACAGCCCTGGCTGACTGATTGCACAGCTCAGAAAATTACTTAAAAGCCACCCTCTGCTTTGAAAGTAGCTGTTACAGGGGCAGGTCTGCAGATGCTGCACAGTAGTAGAGAAAGCCTTATTTCAAATTATGTAAATGTTTGCTCTTGCACTCTCTTCAGACAGAAGACCTCGCAACAGCAAAAGATGAGGGAGGCTCATATTTTCTTACTTCTGGCCAAGAAAGCTGAAAAAAACCTTATGTGTTTAACATAAACAATCCCGAGCTATTTTAAGCATCAGTGTGTATAATCTCAACGCGAGATTAATTCCCGTTACTTTCTTCTCCTCTACATCAGACTAAGTCTCTGTTTGCTTCCAAGGTTTCAAAACCATGGCTGGGACTAAACTGAACGTACCGTCCTGACCTCCAGCCATCTGTTGGCAGCTGATAGAAATAAGTAGGCAATGTTGTTCGTATCTGTTAGTTCCAGCATACGTTGTTTAAACCTGGATTCATGCCTGCCAAGAGCAAAGTTGTTATATTACAACACATTACACACATACACCAAATGATGAAGCATTGAACTTCTCTTTCCCGCCCCTTTCCTCAACCAAAGGCTGTTTGTCCTTATGTCTTTGCCAAGCTTCGTGTTACAAGCTCTTCCCGAAGGACCCATGCCTTTTGCCAAGGCTCTTTCAGGCCAAGCAGAAGTTACCTGGACAGTTTCTAGTGTTTAACATGGGTGAGGTCTCTAAGGTTTCAGTGTTTATTAGGAGGCTGTAGATTGATTTGTGGACCAATGCTTCTCAGCTACTCTGCTCAGCTGTTTTCTCAGCCTAAGCTGAACTGCCTAAGTATTTTAGCCAACTGCAATGAGGGAATAGATCCCATTTAGTCAGCAATCCCTATAGACTGTTTCTGAATTGCAAAAATGAATGGTGTCACCTCCACTGTCACTTGTTTCTCCCATGTAATGCCTGTCATGTTTAAAAACAGGTGCAAAAATGTCAGAGCACCTGAAAGTGAAGGTAAATGATGGCAGTAGAGGGGTATAAGCAAAGCCTCTGTTGACATAAATATATCACATTCATGATGCCTTACAGTACTTTTGAATCTGGCCCGCAGTCAGGTGGACATTTACTTGTTTCACATCCTAAAGTCAGTTCAATACCTTTACTTGAAAGAAACTGCCAAACTTGATTCAGCAGCTTATCTCCTGTTTTGTCATGGAAAGTTCTTATATTTCAAAGTTTCAGGGCTCTGCAGTGAAGCACCTGTCATCCTTGTTCTGCCAGAAACATCTTTCATTTATTTATTTATTTATTTATTGCCTTTTCATGGCGATACTTCATTTCTCTCCGCACAGCTTATAAACATAGCAAGCAACCTCCCCAAGGCAACAAGCGGTAACAGCAATGACGTGGGGAGGAGCAAAGATACACTGAATATTCTGCTCGTCTGCCTTTCTGGCAGCAGAACTTCTGTTTTCCTAATGGAAAATCTGACATGCTTAATCTGTGTCTTTTCATCCACCTCCAGCTCATCTTCTGGGCTGTTTTAGACTTTTATCCTATCAGATGACAAACAGCAAAGGTCACTGAAATTGCTTACTGATCCAACTGTGCTACTTTGCAAGAAGTTATGTGGATAGCTGCTCTATTTTATCCTGGAACATACTGAACTCAAACTACAGAGAATGACTAATGGGATTATTAGTAAATATGAGCTTGCTGACAAAAACCACTGGATAATCCAGGATTGGTTGACAGAGGAGCACAGAGGGGGAAATGAAATAGCGTTGGTTTGCACCAGAGATTCATGGAAAACTCAGGTGGTGGTTATGATGCCTACTCATTTTCTAAAACTGTGTTTTACTCTCTGCCATCCAAGCCAACAGAGCTGTTTTGCAAAGCAATGAGTTGTTGATTAACTCCCAAGAAATTATAAACTCCTCATCTTTCTCAATAGATATTGTGATGAAAGGCCACTCTAAATGTCTTGAGAAGCACTCAGCACACATCCACATCAGGCTTTAATTATGAATTACTGGTTTAATATTTCATTCTGATTGATACATCTTGTGAAATCATTTTTTGTTGACAACTGGCTCACATCTCTTCAACACAGTGCAAATATTTTAGCTTGTCTTACCACAGTCCTTTCTGCAGCATTCTGAACTTATAGTCCTAAAGCCAGCTTGAAGTGATGAAACAGGCTCAGGAACTGTGTAATTTATTGAGAAGATGAAACTGATCATCTAGACTTTTGAGAGGTTGAAATTCTATTGTGTGCAGAATGAGTGCAAGTTCTGCTTATTAGGGGACAACATCAAGTACTGTAATCATGCTAGCTGTAATGTAGTGGATATACAAAGAGAATTTAGTCTATAATTCCTACAATAAGTAGAAAAAATATACTCATGGTCAAATAGAAATGTTCTCAGAATCTTCTGGGATTAAATATTTGAATTTGGTTGAAAATGTTAGGTCACAGAACATCAAGATTGCTTTTGACATAGTTTACCTGAAAAGCCTTTCTAGTTGCAAATTTTCTCTCCTAGTTAGCAAGTACTGCAGTAGTATCCCTGCCTGAGGTGCATGGTAAATACAGAAAGGTTTCAGAGGCATTTGGATAATACAGCTCGTAAGATATAGCACAAATATT
The DNA here is from genome assembly GCF_039878825.1 of Excalfactoria chinensis. Taxonomy (NCBI): domain Eukaryota; kingdom Metazoa; phylum Chordata; class Aves; order Galliformes; family Phasianidae; genus Excalfactoria; species Excalfactoria chinensis. The sequence continues at coordinate 63,847,976 of NC_092825.1, read as the reverse complement.
GGAGGTGTGATGCCTGCTCCTGCCCTGCAAAGGATAGTTTCCTACTGTCCAAGTTAGGCATGATTAAACTAAACATCTTAAAAAATTTAAATAACATATCCAAAAATGTTATCATCTTTAATTATTATAATTAAATTATTGAATTATAATTAATTCAGTGAAAAACCAATACAGATTCTTATTATGTTGCTGAACACATGTACAAGTGTTCAGAGGTGTAGCAAAACAATAAAACAAACCCTGCTACCCTTTTATATGATTGCTTAAAGTCTACTAAACCAAATAAGTTACCCTCTGACATGCTCCAAGCAAGCTACATGAGTCGGAGCAGAACCCAAGCTTCTCTCTGATCATTTTCACCTGAATGCTCTGATGGTGGTAAGGCCTTCAGCTGTTTCAGAGAAATGACAGAGTAATGGTAGCTGGGTGCTGTCATCGAGTTCCTGGAGGTCCCTGGGGCAGGAAAACAAAACAACAGCTGTTACATCTCTGTCCATAGAAAAAGTACCTCATAATGGACAACAATCAATGCTTCATGTATTGTACATACTCTTTTCAGAATTGCACAAGTTACAATTTCTATAGTGAATTCCTATATGCTGGCACAGAAATGTCACATTTCTCTTTTGCTACAGAAGACTTTTGCAGATGACACCAAAGTTGGCAGGAAGTGTTGATCTGCCTGGGGGTAACAAGGCCCTATAGTGGGAGCTGGACAGTTTGGATTGCTGGGCTGAAGCCAATGGGATGAGGTTCAACAAGGCCAAGTGCCAGGTGCTGCACTTAGGCCACAGCAACCCCAGGCAACATTGCAGTATTGGGGCAGAGTTGCTGAAAGATTGTGTAGAGGAAATGGACCTGGGGGTATTGATTGATGTTCGGCTGAACATGAGCCAGCAGTGTGCCCAGGTGGCCAAGAAGGCCAATGGCATCCTGGCTTGCGTCAAAAGTAGTGCTGCCAGCAGCAGCACAGAGGTAATCATCCCCTGTACTTAGCTCTGGTGAGGCCACATCTCAAGTATTGTGTTCAATTTTAGGCCCCTCACTACAAGTAAGACATTGAGGCCCTGGTTCAAAGAAGGGCAACGAAGCTGGTGAGGGATCTGGAGCACAAATCTTAAGAGGAGTGGCTGAGGAAGCTGGGATTGTTCAGTTTGGAGAAGAGGAGGCTCAAGGGAGACCCTGTTGCTCTCTTTAACTACCTGAAGGGAGGTTGTGGTGAGCTGCACATTAGCCTCTTCTCTCATGTAACTGGTGATAGGACTACAGAGAATGGCCTCAAGTTGCACCAGGGGGAGATTCAGGCTGTATATACTACTTTTCCAAAAGTGTAGCCAGGAGCTGGAATGGACTGCCCAGGGAGGTGGTGGAGTCACCAATCCTGGTGTACAAGGAATAGTTAGATGTTGTGCTGAGGGACATGGTTTAGTGGGAATTATTGGTGATAGGTGGGTGGTTGGACTGGATGATCTTGTAGGTCTTTTCCAACCTTGGTGATTCTATGATTCTATGAATCACCTCCCAGCCATCTCCATGGCTCCAGTCTTTGGCCACAGCTGAGCTTCTTTTGCCAGCAGCATCAGCAACTGTCTCCTGGCTAAAACCCTGCTGTCAATTATAGCCAGCAACTAGCAACTTTTACTCTCAAACACTCCAGTTTATTAATATAATTAATATAATAGCTCAGAACAGTTTGAAACTTCATAGCACATTATCTGTGGCTCTTGCATTGGGTATAAAACAGAGTTTGTATGTCTGCAAGCTCATCCATTTCATTGTAAGCATATCATTGGCCTGACAAAGATAATGCTTTTCCAAGTAAACCTTTCCTCATTTTCAGTATCTCTAAGTACAAAAACATGCTGAACATGAAATATGGCAGAGTATAACTGATCTAACTGTAGTGTTAATATTGCCCCATTGGTTGAAATAGAGATGGCACCAATAAAGAAAAGATATGAATGATAAACTAACTTCCTTATTTTCAAAACCTGAACACAGCAGTGGTGTTTAAGTATAAAAGTTCCAGTCTCCTGGGTCAAGAATGTTTTCCAAGGCACAGAGACAAATACATCTTTCTTTAACACACTACTGTTGGCATACCAGTCAGCTGTTGAAGTATAAACAGAACAGAGGCCAGAGCATTAGATATTTAAACTCCTTATTTAAATACTACTATGTTTGCATACTGTATTAGGTAGGCCAGCAGAAATAACTGCTCCATGATGCTGAATGTTACAATATACAGAACTGAATTTCCTGCTAATGTTTTGATGATAAATAAGCTCTAATTCAGATTTATAATGGAAAATACACAGAGGGTTTTGAGAGATGTAATGGAAAAATACAAGAAAGAGTCTAAGTGCTGTAAGAAATACTGTAAATATTTGCATTTCTAAAAATTAGTGAAGCTTATATGTCTGGAAAGCACTGCATGCAAGTATGTTATAAATACTGAACTAAGCTATTCATTCATCCTCCGCTTCCCAGGAATATATTTTCTACAAATAACCATTGCATTTATTAATTTCTATCATGAAGTGAAAGAACACAACAAAAGCTTATATACCTTACAAGTGATTTAAAATAATATCATTTAAAAGCACTTTTAAAAAAGCACTTGCTGATGCATGTTCTCCCAGGAAACTGTAAGGAGATAAAATGAATGAAGTTGTTATACACTTACAGCTGCAGAGCCAATGGATGCATGTGTGTGTGCACTGACCTACAGGGGTAATTCTTGCTGGCTTGTATGCTGTGGCCATCAATATAGCTTGTGGAAAATACAGTTCTGGAGATGGATGGAAAGTTTACTCACAGAGAGAAAACATAGTACATTCCAGGGCCCAAAACATCAGGCTCTGTTTCCTCTTGTGTATTTTAAGTAAGAAATTTAAACAATGTACACTGCTGTGTGTAGAAGGACAGAGTGACACTCAGAAGATCATAATGGATTTATGAATGAAATCCAGGTTTCTCAGCTCCTTAGCCACCTTGAGACCTTGGTCTGCCCTGCACAGCATTAATTTGGAAACGCAGGGAGGAAAGAACAAGGTTTCCACAAAATCTTAAACAAATTAGGCAAATTATTTCAGATATGAACAGTTTGTATTTTATCAATTCTGATATTATGGAGTTTTCTTATGAAAAAACATCCTTGGAAATTCTGAGAAAAGCTGGAGACGAGTAGGCTACAGTGAAGCTAAATTACTGCTATGTTGCTTTATGCCCCAGCTGATGCACTGATTTAAGTATCAGAAATAACAGGCACAATTCTTTCTCAGGCTGCCTAAACAAGAAATCAGCTGTACTGTTGAAAATTCAGTTGAAAATCATTGTCTCTCTTAGATGGATGCTACAGAACAAGTTAATGCTTTACTATGTACCTCCTGTGGATACAGGGTCTGCAGTGACAGATGCTGTCTGGTAGGTCATTTTGGCTTCCACGCATTTTATGTCAGCAGGCACCTTGATGTGTATTTTTAAGTATCAGAATGTGGAGTAAAGCCAGCCAGACATCTGGCTTATTAAAAAAAGAAAATGAAAATAAGAAACATGACTGAGCTTAAGAAAAACCTTTGAATTACTTGCTTAAGATGTGTTAATAAACTATACATTGTCACTAAAAACAGAACTCAGAGACTCTTCTTGCTGAAACTATGTACACTTGAAAACCAGCCAAACCATTCTGAATATGGGATGTTGCTGTATGGTAGAAATGATGTTCTGCAGCATTTTTTTTCCAAAGAAAAAGCAATGACTGACATTAATCCAGGAAGTTATTTTCCATTTGCTACCGACTCTCAAAAGATCAAGGCAAAACCTGTAAGCTGTCTCAGTTGACTAACAAATTTCATGCTCATTGATCTCCATAGTGAATAGTGTACACAACTGAAGCAACTAGTTAGTTCCCAAAATACTCTATTTTTCATTAACTCAGATGGAAATATTTTCCAGCTTATGGCTCAAACTCACACCTCAGAATCAGATACAAGGCACTATGGTCACTATGACAACTTACCCCTTATAGTAGCTTCAACAACCTCACATTCCTACACAATTCTTATGTATCAACTTTATAAAAGAAATTTTTGGGCCACTTTTTTTAGTACATACTTGGAAGCAACTCTGAAGTATTTCTGGATGAAGTAAAATGCTATTCCAAGGGGCACTAGGGCAACAAGGAACCATGGAGTGGCATATGAGATCATTCCAATGGCTGATAGGCAGAGTAAAGTGGACCGGGTAAGAGACTCCAGCGTAGGAGGAATGTGCTAGAGCAAAAAGAAAAATACATATAAGGAAAAACAAACAAACAAACAAGCAACAACAACAAAGACAATAGTAGCACTACATGCTTTTTCCTATCCAGTGCCAAAGGGAAAGTGGAATTATATTTCTATAGGTTCCTTGATTCTTGTCTCCTACCAGGAGCCTGAATGTGCAGAAGTTAAAAAACAGCTTAGTAGTTCTTCTTCTAGAGGTCAGTATTCCAAAGACCATTTCCACCTCAATCACATAACAGGGAAGAATGTGACTACTGACATATCAAATATTTAGAGAAACAGCATACACTTTCACAGAACCTCTCAATTTTACTGTCATGTTCCCATCACTCGTACATTCTGGATTGTTGTTCATCCAGATGTTTTGATAAATAGACACAGTGAAAGTATCCAGCACTTAACCTGAGTGCTCCAAATTCGTATATGCTGCTGACACAATGGACCATCTACTTATCTCACATATACTCCTCATAGTAAAAGTAACATTCTATTCTCTGTTTTCCTGATTTGAACCCCAAATCTGGTGTTTTGCTAATCCAGTTCTCTTAACAGAAGTAACTAATCTGTTTTTGAAGAAATTAAGAACTAAGATCTCCTACCACTTTTAATTAGTTGCATGCCCTCATATTTTGAATTTGTCTATTATCATTTCCAGAGCTTCTATTTGATATGTTTTTCTCTAATTAGTACTTCAATGTGTTATCTTATTCACTTACAAAGCCAAGATATAATAAATAGAATACACTGGTACATCTACCTGATCAATTATATTTGTATCAGCAGAAAAGCGATTCAGAATTAGCCCCAGTGGAGTCATATCGAAGAACCTGTGGAACAAATTAAAAGCAAAAAGTTATCTGATTTAGAATTCCAATTTTGGATAAAAGTCTTAGTCAGGCAAAACACAAGGCTGTGTACAGGCATTTTCTAAAGCTAAGCAATAAAAATAAATGTGCAGGGATAACGTTATTTTTGTTGTACCTGATTGGTCCAAGGATGATTTTATTGAGGAGATTATGATGTAGATTTTTGGCTGCTGTGAGGCCCATCCACTCCACAGTCAGAGAAGTGATGAGACATAGGACAATTCCTGCTCCAGAGAGGATGCTGAAGACAGCTACATGGTAAGTCTAATAAAATGACAAAGGTATCAGACATAGATGTAAATACAAATGTTTTTTTCTGCTGTAAATTTCCCAAGGTACCGCTCTTTGGAACTACTACCTCGTACCAAATAGCTGTTATGTCATATTGCAAATGCTTTGTTATTATATTAATATCATTATGGGGGAAATAAAAGAGATATCTTGGAATCGAGATACATCAAGTTCACTTAATTAGAATATCTGTCAGTTTCAAGATCTCTCAAACTACTGGTAAATATCCTTCAAGACCCTGAAGTGATAAAACTAGGAAGGTAGGCTAGCTGGGTAAATACAAAAAGTTCATACAAAAGTATGTGAATGTTAGCCAAGGAACTCAGACAACCAGGATAGAACCTCTGAAGAGCTTGAGGCACTTTGGAGACTTTAGAAACTTCCACATTATTAAATTCAAACACTACTTAATTTCCCAGAGCAAATCAAATTTCTAATCAATCTGCCAGGGCTATAAAATACTTAAGACTTCTAAAAAAATCACCAGTTGGATTTTGATATTTGCAGACTAGTCAAATTTACAGCAATAAACATATCCTATTTCAGTAGTACACCTGAAGACTTCTTTTTTTTATTATTATTTTTGACAGGCCATAAGCGGATAGTTAGCACTTTCTTAGAAAAATGGAGTAATTGACATAGGTATTAAAAAATCCAGATGAAAAAGTTTGGTATGAGAGTGTTCATTCTTCAACTATTTTTCTAACCTCTGCTTTTGGTTCTGTTTACTCATTTTGAAAAGACTGATAAAGTTTGAATTGCCTTATGTTTTTGCATTAATTACTCACTCAGTGTATCTAATGATTGATTTTATGATATCTATCTGTCTTTCCAGTCCAACTGGTTTTGACATAACAGCAAACAATTACTTTAGAACATTTTCTCTCTCTTTTAAAGATTATTCTTTTCTGTCAAGCTCCAAAGTATGACCTACCTTTTCTGCGCTCTGAACATCATCAGCATTCCTGAATTCATTTACATTGTCCATAGATGTCCATGTAGCAAGCCAATAATCTATAGCCACTATAACTGAGTGTTTCAACAACTTTGAGAAAATCATCAGAAAGAGCAAGAAAAATCCTCCAGATGTTAGATATCTCCAGCAGGTTTTCCATGGCATCTTTGTTCTGAGCCTCAAGACAGTTGACATGTTATCATCTTCATCTTCTTCCTCTTCTTCCTCTGTGACTCGAATATTTGATCAAGTTAGCTTGGATTCAGTACAATTATATATGGTTTTAATGTATGTGGTTGACAGTTTTTATGTGAATTTTACTTCTTAATGGCAAAATTCAACTTAGCATTTGAAAAGAGAAAATGCTCTAGACATATCTTCTTAAGACCTCCCCTATGGTCTTTAAGTAACCTATAGACTGTCTTTGACAAGTTACAGTTTTGCTAATCAAATATTTTTATAACTCAAGTCTTCAGTACTGACTGTATTAATAGTAGAGACTAGATCTTTTCCAACCAGTTCTGCTGCTTTTGTTGTACTGTCAGTAGAATTCTTTGGGTTACATGCAAGACTACAGAAAGCTCACTCAAGTTTTCCAATCAAGATGCTCTGTTATCTGTTGCATTAAGGAATTATAGTCTTGCTTTATTTAGAGGTACTTAAATTTTGTCTATTTACAAGGCCTACTATTGACTATATAATAGTTTTCACATCATATGAAATACAAATGATGGTAGTCTTCTGCTATGGAAAATATATATTTCATATATACATAAATTCTACCATTCATATTTTCTCAAAATAAAAAGAAAATGCATCTGACAGTTTTGCAGGCCACACTTAGGGAAGAGAAATGATTACCTGCACTTGCTTGATAGCTGTAAACTAACAGTAAATGCAACTCTTGGCAGCCCTAAGCTGACATACAATTTACATCTGACTTTGAACATTAAAGATGAATCAGCAAGTATTTTTTTCAAGTTGTTATCATTATTATACACTTTTGAAACGTGTATACTTCTTGGGACACAGAGACTTTATGTACTTTCCTTTGGTCTCATAATAAGTACTGGATGACCTAGAATGTATTGTCAGGTTATGTTTTAGCCCTGAAGTTACTGATGTGCATTTTATAATCTTAATGATGTCTAATTTTGGAGGCATTCTATGGACTGTAAGGACACATCTTTCTTCCCTGAGTTTTCTATCTCATTCCAAAAAGAGATAATGGCGTCCAGTTTCTGAGATTAGGTTTTTGGCAAGGCTTTCCTGTATAGAGGAGCTTGAAAGTGACCTCAATTTAAACTCCTCCAAGCATTCAACTGATAAAGTGTACTGATGATTGCGCACAGAAAGAGGTGTTCTGCTCAGATCTGCCAAAGAACTAAGAAGACACTGTAACATTTCCATCTCAAGGACTTTGGTATCCAGCTCTGCCTATTTCACAGTGATTGGGAATCTCTTCAAAATGCCGCTGTCCAAGCCCCAGAGACCTATGACCTAAGTGGCAATCTGTCGTGAATTTTGCCAGATTAAACACAAGGACACAATAAAGAGCCTGCAAATAGCCAATCTGCATTCTGCAGTCATTCCAGCCAACACTGACATGAGACTGCCTGTGATTAATGCTCCTATTAAAAGGAAGCCTGTAGTTCACCTTTTCCCTTGCACTATCCAATTGTTTCTTAGAACTATTTTCTCCATTTACACCTGGTGTGGCATTCCAAGGATGTTCTTGATGGGTTGTGTTGCTAGCTGCAGATATCCAACATCTCTCACCAACATCTTCCTATTTTATTGCTATGAACTGCCAGGTTTGGATATTCAAGTGGAATAGCAATGATATACATGACAATAGAATAAATAAATGAAATGTTAAAACATACCTTCATCTTCATCTTCCAGTTGTGCTTTGGATTCCCTGGGGTACATGGCCCTTCTAAGAGTTTTTCTCTCCAGAGTAGTCTGGTCAGCTTCCATATCCTGTAATAAGAACGCTTAAAGATGTAAATAAGAAATAAATAAAATAAATAAGAGAGCTGTCTGCCTCTGTGTTAGCACTAACATTAACCTCAAATAGACTTTATTTGGACCAGTTAGGCCACAGAATACAAAGCCATAGCATTTAAGAATATACCTTTTAGAAAATCCCTCTTTGTTCACTTTATTACTTCTCTTTTCCTTGCTCATTCTGGTATGCTAAAACCTTTTAAAATAGTTCTTAAGGAATCCTAAATGATTATGGCAATAATAGAACATAAGGCTAAGAAAGAATTCAGGAATTCCTTAGCCTGCCCCTTGCTGAAATAGATCAATTGGGTATAACATTCCAAAAAGATGTTAAGCTAATGTGTTGTTAAAAACTGCTCATGATGGATGTACCACACACATCCTGGACAATCTATTCCAGTCCTTTAAGCTCCTCACAGATCATGTATTTTTTCTTAGTGTCTAGTTCAAAAATTGCTTCCTGAGATGTTTTGTTTTGTTTTTATTTAGCTGAAAAATATTTCCTTGCCATCCTCGCCTGTTTACCTTTTCCAATTCTTGATCTTGGCGATTCATCAAAGTTTTCCAGTGTTCATAGAGCTCAACATCATTGTTTTGGATATCCTTGAGAGTCCCTTCCCTAAGTACCATTCCATCCTTCATTGCTATGATCTAGGGGAAAAAGCATCCAGTAGGTCCAGTCAGCAACACATATAGCATAATCACTGATGTGGATTTCACAAGATATGTCTTAGAATTGGTGACATTACCATTGTGCACATTTCAATGTTTGGTGTATTCAGTGTTTAATAATGCTTTTTAAAGTTTATTGGCACAGCTCATAAACTGAAACTTCTATAAGCCAAGCTTATCTGTACTTGTAAAAAAAACAAGGATAAGTCATAATAAGTTATAGTCATGATTGCAAGCGACTCACAATTCTTTGATGGTTTTAATTAAAAAAAAAAAAAAAAGTAAAAATAAAATGCTTTTTCTACTGTAAGATCCCTATTTTGTAATGTTGCAGTTAGACAAGTGATGTATAGATATATATAAAATTAAGGGGAGATTCTATTATCAAAAACAGTAGTAGACTAGTAGTAGACAATGCTAACTGCAAATGTCGTTCATTACCAAATCTGCACCATGACATCTCTTCCCTTACCCAATCAGCATGTGGTAGATACTGTAACTTGTGTGTCACCAGAACAAGAGTCCTCTTGTCTTCTTGAAGAAACTTCAAAATCCCTTCCTGCATTAAATGATCACTTAAGTGAATGTCCAGAGCAGAGAATGGGTCATCCTGCAATCAAATAATAATAATAATAATAAAATAGAATAGGATTTTACAAAACATATATATTTTTAAATTCAATAATCCTTTCAAAATATAAAGTACTTGTCATTACTAATGTTTCAACTTTTTCTAATAATTAAGACCTAGTCAAAGGGCAGCAGGATGAAACAGTGAGCTAGAATACATTATTCATGATCCATATGAAAAAGAAAAATCTTACCAAGAAGACAATGTTGGTGTTCTGATAGAGCGCTCGAGCCACACAGATTCTCTGTCGTTGGCCACCACTTAAATTAATCCCCTAGTGAATATAATAGATCAGAAATACGCAACTGTGAATAAACATTATGACAGGAACTGGAAAATATGAGTTTTTTACAATTATACAGTTTCAATAAAAATCAATTGGTTAGCTAAATTGATAATCCTGTTGGTAAACAAACATCATCAACTAATCTTGGATAAGTATGAATTATGAAAAGCTTCTCTAAGCATAGTATGCTTCTTAGATTGCAAAATCTGACTAATACTAGCATCAAATTTTCCTATAGGACCAAGCACACAATATGAACCTTTTTCATGCAATCTTACAACAAGCAGCACTCTGCCATACAAACATGCTATAAAAGGGCCATTTCCCCCCTCACTTTAAAGCCTATTTATTCTGTTTCTGATGGCTGCCACTGCAGGTTTGTTACACAGTGAACAATAAACTCAATGAAATAACTCCAGTATAAATCTTTCCCAGTTTTCTTATGAAATCTGCACAAACCTCTTCCCTTGAGGATATCTGCTTTCCACAGTGTATCAAAACATGCAATGTAGTCATTCCATGGCACAACAACAAGCAACATATGCAAAATACGGGGGCAAAATGTGATCTCTTAAACAAAAGACATTGTTTAAATTTACACCTGTCCTCTCCAGATAAGAGATCACAAAACAATACTGTCTAGTGTCATAACACCTTTCTCAGTGTCATGATTCCTAGAACACTGTGGTAGCTAATACAGAACAGATGAGTAGCATCAGGGAGACTCCTCTTAACACACAGACTAAGCAAATATGAAAGCCTTCAGGTTATTTACCCTTTCTCCAATTTCGGTCTGATCACCAAATGGTAGTAAGTCAATGTCAGGCTGCAGAGAACACGCATCTGTAACAGCTTTGTACCTATAAAACCAATACGATCATTACAGTTATTTAACCAGCCACATACTTCATTAACACAAAACCCCTCCAGGTCAAATTTTCTGCTAAGTTACTACGGCTCTGTGATCTTTGGATAATTGCAAAAATAAGTAAGTAAAAAACACTGTAAAAATTTATATACGTATTTATTGGAGATCTTCACTGGCAAGTTTACTTTAAAAAAATTCAGTTACCTCAATTACTGAGTATGTTCTTTCTCACCACTGAGCAGTTTTGTTGGACTCTGGAGGATTTGAAGGCATTTTTCAATAAGTTATTTTTCTTCCCCTTTTAGGTGCCTCTTTGTTTGCCTCAGTGTGATATTAAAGGGCAAAGGATCCTTACAGTGCTTCTGATCTTTCCAGAATCAGAAAACCACTCAGAAATATTTGAAATTAGCTGTGAATTTGCTAGGCTTATGGGGTATCTCAAGTCATCTGAGGTCAGAATATTTGAGTGGTGTAATTCAGCTTTGCCCCTTTGATATGAATGAAGTTAGGCTGATGAACTGAAGAATCTAGTCCCTGACATTTTGGAAGCTTATCTGGATTTTGAGACATTTCTTCACTTTTATTAAATGGGAATGCAACCAAGCGGCTTATCAAAGAAAACACTGAGAGGAATGAAATGTATTTTTAAGAATTTAAAACAAAGTGAGTATTGCTTTTGTTTTACTGAAGTCATTTTTTCCACTACATTTGTTATCTGGCCTTTTTGGAAGGACATATGACACAAGTACTGGATAGGCAGAACAGAAACTACATCTCAGCTTTCACATTTCCTTCTCCTGTACTTCTAAAGGAAGAATTAAGGTTATTTCTTGGAGGCACCCTATGTACATAGGTGCACTGTTTTTGTGAAGTGAGTGCTCCAGCAAGCTGATCACAGCAGGATAAGGACATAAACTCTGTGGAAACATGCCTTGTATTTCTGTTTCCAGCATCCTATGACAACCTCAAGTTCCATTAAAAGAAAAGGCAACGCTGGATAAGGCCCTGGGCAACTTGATCTACCTTTGATGTCCCCATTCAATGCAGTGGAGTTGGACTACATGGCCTTCAGAGGTCTCTTCCAACTCAAATGATTCTATGATTCTATAAATATGTCGCCAGCATCCAAAGATGGGTTTCATCTCACGTAAGTTTAGCTGCTTGAAAAATGTTCATATGTCTTCTGTTGTACCCACAACAGCCACTTGTGCCATGTGTTTCCTCACATATGTCTTAGATACTCAATGCAAGAAGGAGAAGTCAAAGCACCTTAAAGAAAGCCGTCAGGGTTTCCTGTTTGTTCGTTTCTGTGACTGGATTGATATTTACCTCTGTTTATTAAATGGACTCCCAAAGATAATGTTTTCCTCCACTGTTGCATTCAACAGCCATGGCTTCTGTGCTGCATAAGCCACTGAGTATCTGTTTTTACTGTAGATAAATAAAGAGCATTAGCAAAAAGCAAAGCACCCACGTTATGAAGTGCCTGAGAATCAGGAAATTATATGTGTTCATAAAAAATACAGAGAAACACATAGACAAGGCAATTGTTACAGAAGTGAAGGGAAGAACTGCAAATGAGCTGCTTTTGTTAGGGCAGCACCCACTCTCTCTGCTGGTGGCACAGTCTATATCCTATGTTATCCCATGTACTCTATTCTGCTGTAAATGGCTGATCCCTACTCCAACTGAGTAGATTTCAAACAATTTCAAACCAAAGGAGAATTACAAATACTCAGAATAATTATTGCAAAGAAAAAAATAAAAAAAATTAAAAAAAAAGGAAAAGAAAAAGAAAAGAAAAAGAAACAACCAAGATTCTTTCTTTTCTCTCCAACTTTAGAATAGGTAAGGAAAAGGCATTGTTCAAATGTAATCAGTATCCTTGACTCACTACTTTCTGAAGTTTTAGATTATTTTAACAGGCTGTACTATGAAATACGTTTTTTTTTCTAGGTAGTATTTTTTTTCTCTAAGCCTATAAGTTGCTCAGTGACTGACATGGTAGAGGTAGAGAAGACAGCTCCATACATTCTTGTAAGGAATCATTAGGCATGGTAGTGATGGGCTGATGATTAGACTTGATTATCTAAGTGGTCTTTTCTAACCTTAATGATTCTATGTTTCTACAATTACAGTATCCCAAGTACTTATCAGACTTACTTTTAAATGCGTATAAAAATCTCATAAAAAAGGTAAGAATAAAGGATATTCTTTATTTCTGCCTGTTTTGTGTACTCAGGCAAAATTTTCGTGTAATGTCAGACCTCTGATATGCTGAGATGTGTGAGGAAGCACTGTTAATGGCTTGTAAATCTAAACACTTTTTTTTCTTTGATTGTATTGTTTCAAAACAAATATTTGATGCAACTTTGAAGTTAACTATCCAGGATTTGCTATTGAGAGAGAGGGTGCTAGGGTATGAGTAATAGCTGGTTAGAAACAGTAGTATCCCAGAATTTTAGCAGTTCATAGGCATTCAATATGGACTAGCATGAAATATGTCAGATATAAAATAATGGTGTGGGTCCCAACCACAGCTATCTGTGCCACTACTTGTTTGTCATTGATGGCACATCTTTTTGATTTAGATTGCCGTTCATTTAAACCTGCAGGCCATCTCATAGAAAGCAGGGCTGTAATCACAGGCTAACTTCAGCCAGACCACAGCCAGCTCCCTTTGCACACTGTGTGCCTTGCTCTGTCACACAGCTGCCAAGCTGGGTCCACAGCAGCACAAAACCCAGTGCTGGAGAGAAGATATGCACATGGGCAGGTATATGTAATGATGACTTGCATCTTGAGGCCCTGTCTTGTGAGATATGGAGCATAAAGAACTCCCAGTGATGTCAAATAGGAGCTGGATAGCTAGATGTGCTCAATATCTTTCAAGCAAGACTTTGGCCTTTCTGAGGTGCTGGACTTCAGACTGAGGTAGTGGTACAGTGGCTGGGGAAGATCGGGATCCACTAGATTTAGCACAGTCTTCCAGTTATTTCTATAGTAAATGATTATCAACAGGAAGGAAACAGAGATGGCTGAAGGGTACACAGATGAAAGCTTGAGGAAATTCTGAAAAATGAGTGCATTATGATACACTAAAAACAGAGATAATACCTTCTGGATGCTTCAAAAGAAGGCTCAGTTTCATTTACACTGCAAGTTATGGTAAATGACATTTAGTAAGCAGAAAACACAGAGAATAGCTTATTGTGCAGGTTTTACATACAGGGAACTGTAGTTGAGTACATATTTAAGAATGCAACTTCAATTTTTTGTGTATGTGTGTTTTTATCTTTCAAAGAGAAAATAAACATGGTTCAATCAAAAGCATAGAACTTTTGGAAACACTACATCTTTGTATCTGTTGTGCATGGTAGTTAAAACTGTGTTGTTAGAAAACACATTAAAAACGAAAAATGTTACTTATAATCTGTTCAACCTGACATTGTTAATGTTGCATAGGCATATGAAAGATTGACAAGCAATAAATCAGTTTCTTCATACTGTTCCACCAATGACAGATTTCTCCTGGACCAAAGAGAAGCCCTGCAGATATAATTCCGCAGGGTGCAGGTGACACATCTTTGCTTTTGAACCAAAACAAATTTTGAACCACTTTGTAGCATAGAGACGTCATCAAGCTATGCATAGCACTGCAGCACTTAGACTTTTCTTAAGAGTCAGCCTCTAATTAAGGATCTTCAAGAACATGCACAGTCACTGACATGAATGATTTGCAGTGGTTTATGCCCAGTAATTGACTTATTAACAGTGTCAAGGGCATGGGATGCTAGCCAAAAGATTTCTAAACCAGCAGTGATGATTGCTGCCAGGAATGACAGCACATCACTGCAACTGCAAAACCTTAAAGAGTAACTATATACCAGGTGAATGGAAATTGGCTAGGGAAATAAAAGGACTGAGAAAATGATATTATTGTGTTATTTGTCTCACTTAAAACAAACAGCCAAATGAGCAAAACAAAGAAATCCTCTTTCCAAATCTACAAACCCTTAAATACTACTGCAATGGAAATGTCTGCTAGCTTGCTGGAATACCATAACTGCATCTCCGCTCATAAACAGAGGATCCAAGTCTTGTAGAGGGCAGAAAAATTCTAATAGAAGAGCACTTACTGTGCCAGACTAACACAGTAAGCATCTTCCCAAAGTGCCAGAACTGAGACATGTTGCTTTCTGTGCTGTAAATCATCTCTCTAAGAACTTTGATTATTCAGGCTTCTTAATGTGCACCGTCACTGTGTTTTCTTCATGCACCAGTTGCCACAAAATATGTTAGATCAGCCCTGCTGATTATCTCAGAAGAGTCAGAGAGGCACAAAAGGAAACACAAAACAGATATTGCTCCATAAAAGTTGATCCTTCATCAGAAAAGCTTCCCACCCATTTACCCACTTTCTTCTACAGTGGAAGAAAGTTCAAGGGAAGCAGAAAATGGAGACTAATGAGAGAATAAAGAGAAATCAGAATTTAGGTCAAGACAAACAAAAAAGAAAACCTAAACTTCCTCTATTAAAAGAGCACAGACTTTTACACTAAGAATAGTGCATTAAAATAGTGGAGAAAGGAAGTGATAATGCTTTCACGAATGCTTTGGGATGACTTCAGAAGTAAAACTTAAGAAAAAGCAAGAACAAGCCCTACAAAACACCTTACAATTCCTTAAGAGTATTATGCTTGCCATTATGATCAGACTGCTTATCTGAATGAGAAAGAACAATTTTTAGAATCTCAATTCCTTAAACTCTTCTTCCTTGGATAGACATTTTTCACTGCATGCTTGATGATTACACTTCAGTTTTCTTGAACTCTGAGTTCTGTGAGAACCCACATTTTCTAATAATCCCACTAATAAACATATGCAAGGGGATTAAGTATTTGGTTTTGTGCTTTCAGTAGAATTCAGAAGAATGATGCAATAGCAGGGCATGGGAGAGAGATGAATCTGAAGCTTTCCAGTATGTATATTTCCATAGTATATATTGTGAGGTATAGTGGTTGCAGTCTTTTGGTAGGCAGACATACTTGTTGATCCTTCTAGGGAAATGCTGACTTTTCTTAATTTTCTTGAAGTATTCCATAGCTAGTATGCAGAACAAGCCATTCGGGAGGATATATTTTCTTCAGTAACTCTTCAGTTTTCCATGTTTTTCATACACAGCAATGTGTTTGCACAGAAACCAGTTCAGTGGGCAGAAGATGTAACCCAAGTGAAAGGCCTCCCACTTTGCTACTCTTCTCTCTTTAACTGTCTGAAAATAGGGTCCTGACTGGCTTGGGCTGCAAGAGAAGAATACGTCTCTCTGCATAGTCTCCACATCCATCCCTTAGATCTGAGATGGGCATGGCTGAATCACTGTATCCAGATGACCTCATTCTTCAGTGTTGAAGAACTCTCTCTAGCTGATTGTTCACCAGGAAAACAAAAAGCCACTTCCTTGTCTAACATTTGCAGTGTCTCATGTAACTGTCAAGAACTGAGGTCTGGCCTGTAAGGTTGGTTCTGTTCATGATTTCACATACACTTTCTTTCTCCGAGAATGCAGAATGATGACAACTCAGGCAATAGGATGTACAGGTCTTACTGCAGCTAATCACAACAGCAACAGGGCATTCAAGCCTCATGATGAGCTTTCACAATAATATATTGTAGGATTGCTTCAGTATTAACAATGGCTGAAGTCTGATACATCATTACTATACTGTATTGTTACACTTGAATTCACCTAGACTGCAATTCATACCTGGATAGCTACATTATTCATGCATGTTGAATCTCATGGAGAGGGATCTAATGGAGTAAACAGGACCTTTACCATGTAAAGGATAGGGTCCACTTACTTAGGTAAATATGTAATAATTAAAATTAAGCTTCCTGTCAGCAGTCTGAAATTATCAGCAAAAGCCATGATAAAGCTATAACATGGTACCAAATTATAGATTACAATGAAAGAGATACTCAGTAAACCTGAGACACTAGCAAAAACTTGAGTTACTCATTTGGTTATGTGCTGACTGCTTTCTAGCTGACATTATGATCCTACCCTCTTGAACACTGTGAAGTTTCAACATTATTACATATTCTTTATGTAGTGTCTTTCAATGATTGCTCTATTGCTCTAATCTAAGATTTCATATCCTTCCATAGGAATTAATCTGAGTCTCTCAAACACAGATTAAAAACTAGCTGTGAGAATAATTTTCATGTACACTCTTCTGATTTATTTTTTTTTTCTTAACCTAGTCAGGAAAAAACCCACCTCATTATGAGGTCAATGTTTCCATGATATATCTCAAAGAAATTAACTGTGGCAAGTCACATATTCTTTTTTCCATCGGTGCTGAAGTTTGCATGTGACTGCACTGAAGTTAGTCTTGCCTTGGCTCCAACGATACCTACTACTCCAGTGAGATCATATGTTTAGAATAGCCAACAGAGAAATACGGCTAGGGAACAAGAAAATGGCATGCATACTAACACAGGAAAGCAAAAATATCCAGCTTTCAACATTGCTGTAAGAAAAAAGATGACGATACAGGTTACTTACTTTAATAAAGGGATGGGGCAAAAATAATATCAGCCACTGTGACAAAATTCATCCTTTCAACCAAAAGAGCTACTTAGGAAGAGTTTGGCTTGGTGGATTCAAGGAAACAGAACTGATCTTTAAAACCAGAGAAAAAGTCTTTGGGTTACAGCACATCTCTCCAATAACCTCTATGTAGCCTAAGCTGGAAAGGAGGTTGATGTCTCACTTAGCTTCCATAGTTCTCATGCACTGACTCTGAATTTATGTAGAACCAGAGACCTAACTCCATCCACAACTGCCTCCTCAACAACATCTTTTTCGGAAGCTTTGCTTTTTAGTATTCAGCACCCTCAGTCTGCTTTCTGTGTGCATACTGTGAAGAGCAGCACTGAATCAAACAAGTGAAGCTTGGGCAGATATCAGGAGACATCATTCCACACAGTTTATTACTTAATCCTTTTATTTCTTTCTGCTAGCAGAGTGGTAAAGTAAGTCTCTCCCATATTTTAGTATACCAATAACACCTCTCAACTGAAGAAGCGTCAGCCTGTAATTCCCTCACCCATGTACAGCTGCATCACAACAAAGCTGATTTAACAATCTAGGTGTGAATCCAAATCACAGCATCAGTTTTCCTTTCACATTGATTTACTCTATCATCCCTCCACTGCTTCTTGAAGAATCTCATTATTGGCACGACTTGAGTTGAAAATATTATGTAAAATATAACTAGACAACAAACCCTTCTGATGAAACACAGCAGATTTATTGTTCTTACTGCATGGTTGTTTGTTTTTTGTTTGTTTGTTTTGTTTTGTTTTGTTTTGCAGCAAGACTTTCTTCACATATAATGACTACTGCAAATTAGGGCTGACTCAAATCACAGAAGGTCATTGGATAACATTCTGTTCTTTCTATGTAAAATATTCTTTCTATTCAGGTCATCTGCTACGGCCACTATATTAGATATTAATTACCAGACTAGATATTTTCCCTTCCTAAGGCACTCTACTTTACCTACTCAGGCTCTGCTCTACCTGCTCTGAGCCATGAACAAAACAGCAATGGAACGCATAAGTTAGCTGATGATGCTTTTCAGAGAAGATCTAGGTACTGCAGATAGGTAATTATTTAACAAACAGCTCTGAGGCATGAAGTTTACATTTCTCACAGCAAAATCCAACTTCTCCTTCTTTACTGAAAACAACAATTAGTAGCTATGCGATACATACTTGCTCCAGTGCACTTTTCCCTCCAGTGTCTGCATCTCTCCTAATATAGCGAGGAGAAGTGAGGATTTGCCACAGCCAACTTGACCCACAATCATTGTCATCTGACCTATGACAATGATAAAAAAGTACGATAAAAAAAAAAAAACACACACCAAAAAACATAAACAAAACAGGAAAGAAAAAAAAAAAAACATTCTTCTCAATTTTACGAGACATAGCTAGATCCAGTTCCACAGGACATTGTTTGCACCCACCGTGTAACCAAGCAACACTGCATCTATTCATTTGTGATACATACTTTAGTGGAAAGCATAATTACACACTAAGCTCCAAAAGGATGAGAATATTGTTTTGACATGTATTATCTGCAACTGAAAGATCCACTATTTTTTCTCCTTTGCTGTACTATTACTTCTTCCTGTCACTGTTTTCCTATCTGCAGTTCCTTCTTACAGTGGCAGTAGGAATTTTACAGCATTCACCATCACCACCATCATCAAAATAAAAAATAATAGTTTTCATACTTGTTATGTAGGTCTTCCAAAACAAAGCCATAAATATGTGGAACTCCTAGCCAAAAAATGTCGTGGAGGCAATAACTTTACAACAGGCAAACTGAACAACTTGAAAGATAAATTCATTAAAGACTCCTTGACAGATCATGGCATGAAGGTCAAGGAATGCACTGAGATGAAAATAGTTCAATACTGGGAAACTGTAATATTGAAGAAAGGCAGGAAAGGTATACTGTATGACTGTATGACTGCTGTGTCCTTGTGCGCTAATTTGTGCCTGCTGCTTGGAGCAGAATCCTGGACTAGATGGACTCATGGTCTGAATGAATCTAGAATTCTCTCTCTCTGATTTTTCTTTTTTCTTTTATTTTAACTCTTTTCTTCAAAATAATAATGAAATTTTCTGCAACTATCCTTTTAGTATTTATTCTTAATGTTTATGTTCTTTCTGTCTTAATATAATATGAAGAATGTAAATACACAAAATATGTTTTTTTAATATAAAATATATATATATATATTTAATTATTATTTAAAGCATTCTTGGTTAACAATGAAGTTATACACCCAATACAGTTCATAACCTTGTTTAACTTTTGATTTTCCTATTTTCCTCTTTTTTTTTTTTGTTTTCCTTTTAAAAAGTGTTTTTGTGCTTTTAGAAATGTTAAGAAACTGAATTGGCAGCAATCTGGTATAATCTATTTCATATTTAAGACGCACTTTTATCCTACCTGTTGGGATTCTGATATTTATATTGGACAAGGTAGCTAAACCACTTCCCCATGAAAAGTATCCGTTGGTCACCTGCAAAGAAATTATCACATATCAGACATAGAAAAATATGAGAAGTGAAAAATAGAATGTCTAGTTTGGATTTAAAATAGGTTATTAAAACACCTTTGGGATATGATGATGTATGCTCGAACACATGCAACAACAACAACAACAACAACAACAACAACAACAACAAAAGCAAGATAGGTGAGCAAAACCAGCCAAAATTAGAAATATAAGAAGCTATATACATAAAATATATACAGTATGAAATGAAATAAGGTGAAATAAGGTGATGTTCTTGAGCTCATCTTTGTTATGCTAGACATTTTCATTTTGTCAAGTAAAAGATTAAACGCTAAAAATAACAACAATAGGTTGTTATTAACACAGGTTACAGACTTAATACCAGAGCTTATCACACATTGTGTCCTTCTGCATACTGTGATATTATGGCCTGAATTCTGAATGGATTCCTGAAGTAGTAGTTGGATAGCCTCAAGGTTAATGCTGGACAGACCTGTTGGGTTTTGCTGTTTTGTGCATACCTTCCTTGGAGTTAATAGAGGCAAGAAGCATTACTTCCATAAATAACAAGGAAATGTATGGGGGAAAAAAAAATAAATTCCAAAATAATTTAAAATAATGTAATCATAAGTTATGATCCTTAATAAATGACAGAAAATGATGTAAAAGTTTTGATCCTGATTCTAAGAGTGAAAGAGAAGTGTAAGAAGGGAAAGTCTAAACAATCTCTTCATTTCTGCATATGGGATTCTCTAGTTTTTGTTCCTTTAGACTCATGATGCCTCTTATTCCCGAGAAGATAAGGAAGCACTTTAAAGAATTGGTCTGAAGAGAAGCCTTCTCATTCAGACTTTATTTTTGTGTTAAGTGCTAATTTATTTAGGCATTTTTGGCTTGTTCTTGAATTGGACAATTTTCCTTTGGAAAAGCAGCAGTAATTGCACTTTCTCTGGTACTGTTGTAGGACCGAGCTGAAGAACCTGCTTGTAAAGTATGTATTGATGTTTTCAAACCACCTTGATTGCAATATCATCTGTCTCCACAGGACGTGTTTGCCTTCTTGATGTCTGTTCATAGTTTTCAAGCTGATACCTCAAGGGCTGCCTCCTGTTGATGGCCTTGGTGTGCTACATCGTGAGGAGAAAGAAAAGAGAAAAGTCAGAATTTGCAAGAAAGGACAGCATTTGGTTTCTTATCAAAAAGAGAATTTGTTCCCATTTCTTCCATCATTCTCGGTCACAAGAAGAAAATGCTTTTCAGTATCTGTCATGTACATACTGTAAGATTTTAAATATTCTTAACTGAAGCACGGGGATTGACCTTTTGATGTTGTTTTCCCATGCATAACCAACTCAAATTCCAGCTTCCTCAGCCTCTTCAAAGCACTAGGTAGGTCTGCCCTACTTGAGGTAGCTTCAAACAAAGCTATGTCAGTAAAATTATAATGACATGTAGAGCTACCATCCTAGTTCTTGCTTGCTTTAGTCAAGTTCTAGTCATATTTGAAATTATATCAACAGTTTTAAGCAGCTGATTCAGCTAGCTTTAGAAAAACTTTGAAGGGTTTTCCCAAATTGTGTGGGTTTTTTTGTTTTTTGATGTCTATTTTATTTATGTATTTAGGTTGGCTGGTTGGTTTCTGGCTAAAATGACTCCTCAAATTTTACTCAGATTCACTTGTGTTTAGCACATCTAGCAAAAAGCATTATGGAATGAATTTTTATTCCACAAACATTACTGTTGTTTTTTTCAATCTCCAGTTCTGAATTTGCTAGGGCAGGAAGTGTTCCTGCTTAAAAATGCCCAATGCATCATGATTTGTACTGGCAATATACACTACAATCCACATAACCACACAAAATGCATCTGGAACAACTTTAAAATCCAAGAAGGCTGAATATGATCCCCACATGTCAGTGTGTTCTGGCATTTTTATTACTATTGGCACTTCTGTAGAGCTCCAGTGTTTTTGAGGACTCTTCATGCCATAGAAACACAAGTCCCTAAACAGAAGAGGCAGAACTGGTCAAGAACAGAGTCAAGCAAGAACCCCAAACTTCTCAGCACCATCAACAGGGCATTTGCCTCATACTGGTCTGTATGACCTCTCTGCTTTGAAATTCATTGTCATAAAACAGAACTTACAAGTCCTGTGTGCTTCTTACAGGATTCATAAGCTACAGAATTGTCCCCACCTCTCCAGCTGTCATCTCCAATCTCATCACTGAGGAGAAACTCATTCAGCTTCTGTACACTTTAAAAGAAGCAAACACAGGATGGTTAAATATGCCCAAGTTACTAAGGGTACATTTCCAGTTATCTGCAGCCAAGACAGCAGGACACCCAAAAGTATTCAAAGAAAAGTTGCAGGATACATTCCTTTGCCTATTGGACCATCTATTACCCTAGTGAAAAATTATATACGTGGTAAAGGACATACAAAAATAATTAAACAGGGAGCTGGAAATGAAGAGGAGAGCTAAAGTCATGTGATTTCTGCTAGAGCTCTGTGGGATTTATTTCCATCTCAGCAGATTTCTTTCTGCTGTGCTTCTCTCACGTCTACACATGGGACTTACATAAAGTCATTTACTTGCCTACATCCTCTGAAAATGCTAACACAATAGGTGTATCCTGAATACAACCTTGGCATAAACAGCATCCTAACGGGACTGAATAATGCACAAAACTGCACGGTCATAGCCAGCTTCAGAGCAACACGGCAACAGTTTTCTCTCTATCTGCTTTCATGGGAAATACAGCACACAGGTTCAACGCATTCTTCATCACAGAAGGACTTGATTCTCCTTTTGTCCCGCTTCCTTTAAGTGTGCCCTAAATATAGGGCTCTATCATCCTAGAAAAGGGATCAATACAAGAAATGACCTGCCATGGTGAAATTATGTCACTCTGCAAAAACTAAAATCAAGGTGCAGGAGAAAGCAGGAGAACATATGACTTTGGAATTTTGGAAAATTAGATTGTCTAACAACAGTATTTCAGTCTTTCATAAGAATATCTGTGTCAAGAAAGAAATTCTCTTCTAAAAGAAAAGAAACCTCACACAGATCATCACCCTAACAATACATAAACCATTACTTTCTGTTTTAATGAGGACAGGTATGCACAAAGGCTTTCATGTTATTGGAACTACTTTTTAAATTGAAACAGAGATTTGGACCAAAATTTTAGGGCTTAATCACAACACAAATGACTGCATACTTATATATTTGATTGATGATGGATATTCTTCACTTGAGGATGTGATGCCCATGGGAGAAAGATTACAGGAAAGAAGTTTGTCAAAAGCTGAAGTTTATTTAGGCAAATATGGTATTAAGTAATGTTCTGAGGGATAGCCAGCTGCGATAAGGAAAACGTCAGCACAATTTTGACATCAAGGCCGTGCTAAATGTAGTGCAAAGATTTAGAGGCTAGGATGATTTATAAGGGAGAGATGGTATTTTCCACTAGTCAGAAATCATTTTCAGAGTAGGGAAAATCTCTCACTTGGTGAGAGTAAGTGAATGTGGTGCTGGTAAATTACAGCTATGAAGCTTGAAGTTCCCCTGATTACTATCCCAAAGAAATATTGGGAAGACTAGTATGATCTTCCTGTCATACTAGTGTTTGGCATCTGACACGTTACTGACAATCAGGTGTCACACTGCCTCTTGGGACAGCTTAGCAGTGTCTACTTCTACATAAATGCCCCATAACCATGACTATTTCCATTCAGACCATCTGATGCAATAAGAGAAGGTCTAAAATTTGTCTTACTACCAATACGGTCCCTTGAGACTAAGTGGTCTACAACTAGGAAGATGTTTTGTTAAGTTATTTGCAGAAGCAAATGCCTGGCAAATACACGCTTCTGATGAAGCAACACATTTTATGAGTTCCTTTTTCTTTTATTTTTTGAAATCTTTTTCACTTTGTGCCAGCTTCTTTTCTGTCCTGCCATGCAGATCTCCTGCACTCAGAGATTAAACTCCCAAATGTCTGCCTTGCCATCTTTCCTCTCCTGCACCACTCTACTGCCATTCAGGAGAAACAGAATTTCCTTTAAAAGGAAAGTCCTGTAGTGCTGTTTCTCTTGTGTATGTAGTCCTTCAGGGCCCAATGTTCCTCCAACCACCCTCCTATCAAAGTGAGTCTGTGCTACTGTTAGACAATGAGAGGCATGGCAATACTGAATTCTCACTTAAAGCACCATGCGTTCTGTGGGGAGGTCAAGTTAAGCCTGTTGATCTTCCTTGCACCAACAGGGCAAATCTTGTGGGATAGTTCTAATCAGCCTCTCTCATCTTCTGTGTTGGCTACAGCCTATGCAAGAGCTATGTGAAAAGGGATGCATATTCATCCCAAGAGAGAACAATGTGGCTCTGAATCTAGACTTACAAAATTGGGAAATTTGGGGAACAGAACATTTAGTTGTCTATGTATCGTGCAATGAAGAGAAACTGTTCTTGTTTTCTCTCAGGTATTGTTAATGGACATTGTGAGTCTCACCTTTAAATCCCCCTCCAGGTGAGCAAGTAGAAAAAAACTTTTCTCTAGCACCTTCCTTGTTGTGTTACTGCATGTTGATATTAAAGAACTGGAAAAACAATCATAGAGTAAGTTGGGACCACTTACCTTATGATAGCCTTGACTGCAAAACGAACCACAGTGGAAAGCAGAAATAATGGTGTGACCAGGATGTGGAACAACGACAGTGATGCAAAGGCCTGGGCAGGCTGAAGGGGCTTATCATTGGTGTATGCATAAGTCACGAAGGTCTGTCACGTCAGAAGAAACAGCATGTTATATATAAACTCTCTTGAATAAAGAAGTAATAAAGAAAGCAAGGAAAAGTTTTGGTTAAATAAGGCCAATAGCTGTATATCCCTGATGTAATTCCAGAAAATTGAAGGGAAAAGTGACTCCTGTTACATTACAAAAGATTCAAAAAGTTTGCCAGTGATTTCAAGTGACTCAGGCATTTAAGAATGAAAAAAAAAAAAAAAAAAATCTCTTGATAAAATTGAAGTGTTTAGTTTTGTGAAGTCAAACCATCAAGTACTATGAAGTTTTGTGGCTGATTTCAGTGCCCTGAGGAAGCAGACAATACTGACAAACCAATAGAAATGTAAACATTGTGCTTTTTTCCCCACAGATACAGCACCATAGACACATTTCACTCAGTCCTGGTAAATATCACCAGCACAATCTGAGGAACACCCTCAGAATTCGGTTTATGAAGAATTCTTACTGACCAGCAGGTGGTACTTACTCTAATGTATTAGACTGAGATTTAAACCTGGCCAGAGCACCATCAAAAATTTATTTCACCTTAAACTCCATTGTATGCTTTCTTGAATACTGAAATGGTGGCTTGCAGTACATTCTGTTACAGGAATGATTTTCACTGTTAGACAGCAGGAGAGCAAAGCCACCTTAAAACTCTTAGAAATAGGAGCTTCTAAAAACAGGTCTTCATTCAAATTGATACAATTATGTTGAGTTGTTTTTTGAGTTGTTGCCTTTTCTGGCAATAAAAGCCTATATTTCCATTAGTCTTCAGTTTGTTTGTTTTATGAACCCAAATCCCAACTGATGAAATACCAGTACACTGGAATGGGCATTTCTAATATAACACTACCTTCCAGCCAGCGGGTGTGCTCATCTGCTGGTTTTATGAACAGTAACAATGGTCCTGCAGTGACAGCAGTGCCTTTTTTGTTTGTTTATTTGTTTCTTCTCCTCTCTTTTTCCCTCCCCTTTTTTAAAGAAAAATGAAAAGAAAAATTCTTACTGCAAGAACAGCTGCTATTGGTATGGCTGCATTCATAAAAACTAGGAATAGAAAAAAAATAAGCATCAGATTACATGACATGTAAAATAGCCTTACAGATAGTTCTATGACGCGAGAAGAATCTGTCTATTTCCAATTCAGATACTTCCAAAAAGGAAAATCCTGCAGTAACAAATTGCCTTCCATGACAGAGAGAGATCTTAAACACACAAATGCATAAGCCAAATAATTATTTCCTTTGTATACTTCAGTAAATTAGGATAAAACATTTTATGTGCGTAATTATTATGCCACAAAACTAAATCACCTGTCAGCTCTTCCTCTGTACAAGAAATACGATTTCTATCAGTCAGTTATTTATCTTTGCTGTAATCTAAGCTTCTGACTTTACCTGGAAGCTAAAACAGCTTATAATGCCACAATTAAGGTGACAAACAAATTTCTAAAATAATCAGCAAGATATATTGTCAAGTTTCTATGCTTTGTATTTATCACATATTTTGTTCCAAGTACATTTCACATACAAAAAATGCCATAGGCACAGCTGTGTCTCGCTCTAGCTGAAGTCAGAAGAACCCATTTCTGAGAGCTAAGAACAGTTACTTACTGGAAAGAGATGTATGAAGTGCAAAGGTTTTGAGACTGGTGAGTTCCTTCATTCTTGTTTCCTCCACGCTCTTACAAAATATGTGCTCCCAGGCATACAGCTTTAATAATTTAATGCCTTTTAGTATTTCATTGGTTTTCTTTAATCTCTCTGTAGAATAGTCCTTCATTTCAAATGAAAACAAGGATAAGTAATTGATAATGGTTTGTAGTTTTAATGAGAATGCTTTTTTTTTTTTTTCCCCAATTAATTATCTCGTAAAGTTCATTAAAGAGATAATGTTTCTGTTGTTGTTGCTTATGAATTTGCACAGGCTTTCAGTTGTCACACTGAGTAAAATAACCAGCAATTATTTCAGGCTCTTTGGAGATATTAAAATACCTACAATCAGAGGGGAAATTAAATGACTCTATTTGAAGAAAAGAAATAAAATATCCGAACCCCTCTAACAGAAGCTCAAACTCAGGGAGGCAGTATAATAGGCTGATGATAAATGTGTAATTGCTGATAGGAGATTCATTCTGGGATTCATACAGAATGGTCATGAAAATAGGTGAGATGTTTATTCATGTTTTTATCTAATCTAGCTAATTGCTTCTCACCAGAAAACAGTGCTCATATGTTTTGGTAAATCATAAGCCAAATCATTTTGTGAGCCAGAAATCAGAAAAAAGGCAAAAAGATTGAGACTATTTCTGAAAGTATAGAAGATAAATCCTATCTTGGTATAAATTGATCAACAGAATTGAAGTGTACTGAGGAACAAATCCACTTGCCTATTCATTTGCTTACTGCATATTAAGATAACAAAGATCTTTACATATTTGAAGACTAACATATCAAAGGTTATCAAACATATCAAAAAAGTTCAAAGACCATGAGAATAAGGTTAAGTGTGAGACAAAGTATTAGAAAACATCTGTAATTGGTGACGCAGACAAGATGATAAAAAGTGTATAGTAGGTATTATCAAGCAATGTCATCTGAGTTTTAGAGGATGCAAAAGCTTGGAGTGAGAGTGTAGAGTCTCTAGCCATTTCAGAGGAGGACTGTCCACATTCTTTAATAATGTACTCCCATAATTTATCTGTCATTTGTACTATTCATTAACATCCCATGACATACAACATTTGAATTCAGTAATAATATCCTTTCATGGAATTGAATTCAGACAAAACTGTGCTATTTGGGTAAATATAGACTCTGCAGAGAAGGCAGGTCAAGGCCCACATACTTTTTCGGATTCTTATCTGACAAATGCTGAGGTACTTTTCTGAGGCAGGAAGGGCTCCTGAGCCATGCATGGGGAAAGATGAAGGGAGGGTTGTTGGAATCTAGACATGTTTTGCCTTAGCTTCTGCAGTGAACGGTTACTAGCAACAAGGATAGAATCCAAAACTCCTGATTCCCTGTTCTCCTTTCCAGATCAGAAGAACCACTACAATAAATTACTTACCAGCGTGCTCTTCTGGGCCTCAGCCAGCTTCGTAGCTATGAAGTACTGTATTGGAGCTAACAGTACAATAACAGCAGCACCAACCAAAGCACTCACTCCAAGCAAATTATAAAGTAGGATTACGCCCATTATTATCTATGAAGAAAAAAAAAAAGCATAGAATAAAATGTCCACTTTAATACACCAGAATGATAGCAAATATTATATATGCATATATTTGTTCTTGTAATAAAAAAGCTAAAAGTTTCACAGGAATCAAGTGAGACTTTATTTCAGGAGCTCACATTTAGAAAGCGAAGTTAACCCTGAATTTTAGAAAGAAAATTAACATAGAAATCTTTATTTTTGAACACGAACTGAGTGTTTTGTTTTAGTACCTGTTAGTCCTAATTCTGGACAATATTTCCACAGAACTGAAGCAGCATCAAAAAGGTTAGTTCTTGCTCCAAAACATGTGATAGAACCACTGGCCTCAAGTCTTATTTACACTAGATCTCCTTACATCACTCTGGAAGCATTTGAAGGTCTTGGAACTCTCATGAATCATTTTTGCCTACTGTCCTCTGGGTCCTCTTCAACTGGAGACAGAGGCATTTCTGAGACAGGCACCAAAGCACAAAGCAAATGTGCTGGGAGTGACACAGACCTGAGCTTATACTTCGATATTACATAGCTGTGTAGGAAAGGAGAAAGATGCTGGCTGAGCCCTGCAAAGAGGGTAGGAACACTTCCCACTGCAGTTTATTTGGGAATGATTTTGGTGCAATTGCTGTGATTCTGGTGCCAGAGTTAACATGAGTTCTACAGCATTTTTTTGTATAGAGCTCCACTTCAAGGTACAGAGATATCCTCAGTGAAAACAGGACATTTGGAACTGGTTTCCTAATTTGAGTCAGATCTCTCTTGAAGTTTGTCTTCTTAGATAGAAATAATTATCAGAGGAGTTGGACATTTTGAAAGCATTATTTAGCTTTTCAGGCATCTGCAATGTAAGCTAACGCCCCTAGATGCCTTTTTCTTAGCAAAATAGTACAAGGTTACAGGTAATTTCTACTTGGGCTTAACTCTCAAGCTCTTACTGTGGGTTTCATTCTGCAATGTGTTGTTGTCCTTGATAGCAGGCCATACACAGGTAGATGCACAATATATTTCCGAAGGTTATTCAGTCCTCAGCAGTCTATGGACAGTTATACTATCATTAATCATGCTGTACAGATGCAAGTTTGGTATTTGCTATGACTTGTTCTTCCTGAGGAGGGAACAGGTTTGACTGTAACTGGTTCTTGGGACACCCATTGAAACTTATTTCCTTTGCATAAGGCAAAACAGGATAGTCCTGTCATTTTTTTTTCCCAGAGCAGTATGGTCCTAATTCAGCCCTTACTTAATAAGGGTTATTTCCTTATCTTCCTTTTTTATTTTTTCCTTTCTGTTTTTTTGTTTGCTTGTTTGTTTTTCCCCCCAGAGCGCAGATAGTTGAGCTCATCAGGAGGCAGTAGGACAATTTATCACAAAAACAGTATCACTGACATCAGCTTTATAATACTTTGAGAAGGAAATAGTAGCAATTTTCCTTCCATTTCTACTGTTGAAGCAGAGATGTAAAATAATCATTACAATTAATAGAGCTTAAGTGCAGGAGCCCTGTATAGCCCAGGCCACAGATGTTTGCTAAGTTACTCATCAGGGGCAAATTCATGGGTGAAGCTATGCTCATTCTTGAACAAAGCTGTGGTCAAGCTGTCTCTGTGCTCACTGTCTCCTAATTCCCCGAGGCTGAACTACAGGAACCACTAAAATCAACAGAAACTTCCTCAAACAAACCTGTTAGGTTACTGGTGAGAAAAACCATTACATTTCTTCAGCAGCTGAGACAGAAACTGTTTATTAAAGAAACAGTAAATGGTGAATTTAGGCTATGTATATTTAATTTTTCACTAGCTACAGGAAACAGACCACCTGTTCATTTAGAAACACTCCAGTACTATCAGCAACGCTTCCAAATAAACATGGATGTGAAACAGAGCCCTCTTATTATTGACTTATGACTTGAAATAGAATCCTCTGTATTATTTCTAACTTCTGTTACTATGCAAACTTCTTCTGTCTTTTCCTCTGTGAATTATTTTTATCACCTAAAACTTACCCTATCCTAAGGTATACGTATAAAAGCAATATTTGTTTCCATTAGTGGCAGTCATATTGCTGACTGTTACAACAGCTTATTAGCACAGTTCCAGGAGTTTCAGCAAGAAGTGTGGCTTCTATCCCTTTTTTAACTTGTTTGGTGTTGTTGGGGTCATGTGTAGGTAAGAACCATTCCATTTCTACCAGAAGCTAAACTTTTGGAGATGCTATAGGTTTCTGGCATTGTGGAAAATAAGTATAGCTCAGGTCCTTAATTGATTTGGACACTTCTGAAGGTTTCCTCTAGGTTAATAACTTTTAGCTTTCTTTCACACACATCTGCTTTTCCCTCTTTCCTGCCTTGCTAAGAACTAGATGTTTGCAGTAACTAAGCTTGTTTAAATTGGAGCTCCTCTGAGCATTTTGTGCAGCCCATCAGTCCTGCTATCAGTCAGCAGAGCATAATTCAATTGCTTTTTGTTCCTACTCCTAAGCACAGCTACAAGCAGGCACTGCAAAAGCAACGCTTGGCACTTCAGAGATTCTGCTTCCATACAGCAGAAGAAAATGAAATGACTTGTGTCAGTAGGGGAAGACAGAGCAGGGAAAAGACAACAGGCTACCACCCGTAAAGTCACAGATTGTACCCAGGATAGCAAAATCCTAGTCAAAAAATTCTCACTTTACCAGCCCTTAGAAAGATAATCTCCAAGCTCTAGGAGGAGATGATGGGCCACATTTCTGCTTGTTAGTTCTCCTCCTGGCAAATGAGTGTGAAGTCCATTGTTAGAGGTTCCCCTTTGGATTAGGTGGTAGTCTCACACATGTATACTCTTTTCTAATGGGCTGGAGGATCCCAACGTTATGTCCTTATTTTGATGCTCTACCTGAACAGGCATAGCCCATAAATTGGGGCACAGGAACAAGAACCACATTAACTGATTTGTTTCTATGGCAACCAAGTTATTGATTTGTCCCAGTGTCATCTCTCCCATGGACAAGTTGGATGTGGAAAGCCGCAGGATCTTATCGTATATCATTGCCTGTGGAGGGAATGAAATGGTATCTATGAAAAGGATGTCATTATAAAACAATAGGAGCAGCAGGATGTTTCAAACTGCAGTGTTGGTTATTACTTAGCACAGTCTTTCTCTCACTTGAGACAGATAGAGAGAAGAAAAAAAAAATGAGAACAGACTTTTAAAACCTCCTAAAGTGTTGCTGCTTAATGCAGACCCAAAACAGAACAAAATGACAACAAAATGTGAAAATTCAGGGGACTGAGCAAAGAATTTTTTTAATAAACATTTGGTGAGCCTGGTTTTCTGTGGCGCTGTCAAATAAATTATTGTTTCTAGTGCAGTAGCTGAACTCATGCAATGAAGTTTTGAATAGAATGGCTTTATATTCCTTCATCTTTCTTTCCTGTGCCTGGTCATCTGCTTCCATAAAATATGTCAGAGCACAACAATGTTTAAAATTAATTGAGCAGCTCCCAGAATTTTAAAGATAAATACTGCAAGACCAGTTGAAGCTGTAATCAAATTTCACAGGTTGTGGCATCAAGGAAGTTTTAGAAAAAAACTTTGCCCTGTTTTATCTGTTTGATAAAACAGATCCTGTAGAATTCCCATTTTGGAAACTGGGAATCATAAAAATATAAGGAAATGATGAAGTACTGTTTCTTCACCAAGTGCACCCCCTCTATTGAAACAGCTGCATCAATCACAGAGCAAGCACAAAGAGAAGCCTTCACACTGGTATAATATTCTGTGATTAGCAACACCTGGGAAAACATCAATACCAGCTTCTATTTTGCACAAATTCCTGCTACTGTCTGTGGAGTTTTTTTCTGCAATGTTCTGGCTACAGCCTAAACTGAGTTGGAACTTCTGTCTCTTGTTCATAAACATGACTTCCATAAGGGGTTAATGCATGCTGGTTTTAGACAGTTTGGGGGAAGAATCACAGGGCAAAAGGGCATAACTATTCATAATCACCACTAATGTTTCACAGACAGTACCCCAGTAAAACATTGCTAGGACAACGATATGGCTGTTGACTGTTACAGTCAGCCAAAGTAACTCATAAGTAAATACAGAGCCAAAATAACACTGCTTATCTTCAGATGACTAACACTATTTGCAAAGATATGTTTGTAGATGCACAGACTGAGTGTTAAACTTCTGAGTATCATTATAATGGTTCTACTTTTTGGTGAAATGAATTACTGCTGTCAGTTTGGCAGTAAAATTGCTGTTTCCAGTTTTCTGCATGAAAATATCGTGAATATCTTCTCTCAGACTATAGTTGTTAACTGAGTTTTTAGATAAAGGATAAGATAAATGTAAGGATGAAGCAGGAACAGTGGCATATCATGGGAACATCTTTGCTCACCAATAAAGCACCTCGTAGATTGATGCCAGTTTCTGTAGTCACGTAGTAGGAGGCCTGCAGGAATGTCCTCTGCAGGATAAGGGCCAGGAAGAGGAGAACTGCCAAAACATAAACATTCCTGAGGAATTCCTCTGAGGAGAGATATGAATTTGATGGATCCTACAAATGAAAAGGAAAGATACGATGACAATGACATAGGATGGATTATCTCTTCTTGAGATGCTAGATATTAGGAAATTCAATCCTTGTATATATATAATATTGATGGTATTCTGGGAACACTGCAGGAATCATAACTCTCACTGTTCTATATATTATGTATTTCGATAGAAATCAAGCTCTCTGCTTATATTCCAAAGATTTAAGAGTGCAATTGTTAGCAATTCTGAAATAATTTTTCTTAGCAGGAAAAGACAGTGAGATTGACATGTCCGTCTTATTCCTTAGATTTTCATTTGAATTCCGATGATTTGGCAGATTAAGAAATGCAACTTTCCCTGCATATAAAGAAGCTACAAATAAATTATATTTATAACATATGACTGGTTTATTGCGTTGATATTGCAACATTGATTATGTTGTATTTGTACATTATAGAAACAATTCCTTCCAGAAGCAGTCTATGATATCTGAATTCTGAATAAAAATAAAAGTGTTTCTACAAGTATTTCCCATGAAATGAGACGCACATGCCTCAATAGGGGAAAAAAATATTGTTTATATAAATTTGTTTTCCTTTTCTAGTTTTTGTTTGCTCTGCTGTTCAGCTTCATTCAGAGAAGGAAACAAATGTACCAAAATACTGCAAGGAAGGCTGTTTCTTTGGCACTTCCAATCCAGCTGGAAGCAGGATATACTGGAATTCTAAACAGAGGAATTTCTACTGAAATGCCCAGCCTGATGTTGAGATGAAAGGTCTAGTAAATCACAGATTCATAGAATTATAGAATCATAGAGTTATAGAATCACAGTATGGCCTGAATTGAAAACGACCTCAAAGATCATCTAGTTTCAACTGCCCTGCTATGTGCAGTGTGGCCAGACACTAGACCAGGCTGCCTAGAGCCACATCCAGCCTGGCCTTGAATATCTCCAGGGATGGGGCATCAACAACTTCCTTGGGCAGCCT